>NC_141336.1:22518026-23118026 GCF_037954235.1 Aulostomus chinensis
TTACTATAACAAGACTGGGCTTCTGTTACATGTAATTACTCCCCAAACATGAATTTAACAGTCTTTTTCTTGGTGGAAAATTGAACACTGCCAGCTCCATGGAATAGCTGATCAAAGCTCGAGCCATGTTCTGAAAATGTTACGAGTTTAAGTCTGGCAGTTGGCCAGTGTTGCACTGCACTTCTCTTTCGCTCTCTCTCTCTCTCTCTCTCTCTCTCTCTCGCCTCAGCCTGTCACACTTCAGAGTATACTACCCAATAAAGCAAACATGCCATAAAAAATAATCTGAAAATTCTTCAAATTACAGCTCTCTCATTTCCGTTTTTATGAGGTAGAAAGTATTAGACAGTAACAACATATCACGCTCTCTATCTGTTATGCGTCAAGTGTAATACGGCCACGAAGAGGAGAGAAAGGGCACCAATTTTCTCCCTTTAAGCGATTTGTCTCACGATGCCACTGAAGCCACCAATCACATCGAAAACATTGGCGATCATAATATTTATAGGGTCTGTTGGAAACATTCTCGCAGATGAAGGACCCGATATTTTATGCCTTTTAAAGTGTTTTTCACAATCGTTCTTCATGTCATTTTTACAGGAGTGAGCAGCATGTTCGCATACGAGTAATTAACAGAATACTGCATGAAGTCAGAAAAACAAAAACAAAAAAAACCTTCAAATCAAATACACGTCATATTACTTCTCAGAACCGCGGCGACAAATCCTCAATTAAAACATATTTGGTGTTGCTGAAAAACCACAAGCGAAATCCTCAAAATCCTACATTTACTTTTCCAAAACCTACTTCTCCCCTAATGTGATTTTTTGGGGGATTTTTTTTTTTTTTTATCAGCCTTGATGTCTCAGAAATGTCTTTTTAGCCGGCTCTGCTCTTTGCAATCAGATGAGGTCACAGCAGTACAATAGACTCAGAGGAAGACTGCATTTTCACTTTGATTTGTTACAAAACTAGCCAATAGTGCTGGGTTGCAGAGCCAATTCTGTGTCAAAGGCAGCTGGAATGGTTCCATCAACTTGAAGATGTCCTCTGGCTAGGGTTAATGGGAGTGGAGTAGAGGGGAGGGGACTGCGGAGAGAGCCGGAAGAACAAAATAAAGAACTTTTCAGCTTGGATTTCTCAGAGTAATGCAGGGTCAAAAACCAGGGGTCAAAACCACAATGACATCCTAATCTGCCGTGTGTTTGCAATTGTGTGTATGTGTGTGCCTGTAATCCGTTCGGCGCGGCTCACATCATGTCTCATTTTAGCCCAGAATCACAGGCAAAGGTCATCATTTGACCTTTTCACAGCTCGGAATTGCTGCAGCACATTCGGCTGATTAGTGTACACACAGACACGCGTACACAAAAAACTGATACAAACATGTACTCTCACTCAGGAAAGAAAACTGCTAGTAATTCAGCGCTGTGCTGAAAGCTCACCAAATCCTCTATTTGTAATCTTGGCCAGCTTCACTATGCAAGTTCAATTTCCAAGCATGTTTACACTTGGATCTCAAATCAAAGACAAGGACTGGGTTTGCTATTTTTCTAGAATTATTTCCCTCACTAAATTCCTCCCTCACTCAATCGATGGACAATTAACTTAATGCCACTGCACGGACTTGTTTTTGTTCTGTGTGAAATGTTATGTATTCAATGATCAATACTGTGTTTTTTCAATTATTACTTGAACATTAACACCTCCAATAAAGTGTGTGCAGCTGGACCTGGATTTTACATTTGTATAGACTGCTGTAGCTAAGAGAAAAACCACACAGGCATACAGGCAAACCCCCACCTCATGTTACCACCTACGTCTCTATTACCACATATCAGTGTATTTACTGACCCCATCCAGTCTCAGGTGAATCGGACTGCTGGTTGTGAGCTGGATGAACTGTACCTGGCCGTAGTTGGTTTTCGCGATTAAACTCACATCAACACTGGACCAGAATGTGAAACCGCAGTGCAACTATAAAGCGGGGAGATTATTAGTCCATGGAAAATGGGTTCAGTTGGGTGTGAAACTGGAAAAAGAAGGCATAGGTCCTGCTGCTCTGCTACTGTATAAACCTCCCTTGATTATGGGTGAGGAAGCAATAACTGCCGATACCGTAGCTTTTATAGAGCGTTGACAAGCGTGTTGTTATTGAAACATTTTACTTAGTAGCATGGATGTCTGGAATAACCAGCTCCCTGTTGTCACAGCAGTTGGCATAGCAACCAATATGGGATTTATCAGCACAGGTGAAATGGGGCTTTGGCCAATTGGAGCGCGCGGGTAGGACCACCTGGTGTATAAATGCCAGCGCGGGTCAATTGCTGACATAATCAGCGATGATGAAAACAAGTAATATCTGTCGCAAAATGCCAGCGCAACCCACAGATGTCATCCTCTCCTCCTGAATATCTGTTCAGTAGGTTGTTCAGTCTCTGTGTGCAAGCAGTGGGAAACAAGAATAAGTGCTCTGCTTTATTTTTTTTTTTTTTCCAGTGTGAGACAAAAAGCGATGCTGGCAGAAATGTTCACTCAATATGAAAATTACTATTTTAAGACTAACAATTTCCTTTTTTTTGACACCCTGCTTTTGTGTTCTCAGTGGCTTTTTTGCTTTGTCTTGGCGCACTTTGTGCACTATACTTCAGTGAGTCCCAGTATAACTACCTCGACAGATACAACTACCCTACCAACAAATGGCATCAACTTGTGCAGAACTAAATCATTCTAATCAGATGTGTGTAACTACTAATATAGTGTTTGGGCTCAGAAAAAGGATGGTTTTTGTGGAGAAACAGTCGTGGGATCTTTCTAATCCTGCACATTCTAATACACATTCAAATACTGGAATAAAAATAATTTCAAAGAGGGTCTACACAGAGAGAAATGGTTTTGATGACACTGTTGTTTGCGGTGTTTCAGGCAACATTCTGTACAGTGAGATGATTTTCTGTGTACGTGAGCTGTCAATGTGGATATCTTTTTTTGATCGTGCTAAGCTAACATGGGGGCACTGGACGACTGGATGTGCATTCACAATTAAACATTTGAGGTTCAGCTAAATGTACTTATGTAAAGAGCAGCAAATGCCTGAAAACACTCATTATAAAGAAAAGAGACTTTTAGAGTGTTAAATTGTTGCAGTAAAGACTGAAGTGCATGTAGGTCATCCATATCAATGCACCGTATGGAGCTAACTCGCGTATAGGGTACAAACTTTTCCTGCAAAGTAATCATGAACTACCGATGTCAAGAACATAAAGAGCCCATTAGACTCTGAAATACAGCAGACTAGAAATATATGAAGTTGCACAAAATGGAAATATTTAAATAAAGTGCCAATAAGTCAGTGTATTTGACTTGCTGTAACTGTACTCTGCTCTACATAGCGGTCGTCTTGCGTGCGATGCTGCGCACCACCACCAGTGTTGATGAATTCAAACATGCTTTTATCAGCTGTGACACTGATCTTGCGGAATGGCTCGGGGCATCCTGACTTCATTCATCTGCCTTGTCCTGCTTTGCTTCATCCTGTCTCCTTCTTACCTTCCCTGTTCTGTCTGAGCTATTCTTTCCTGTCCGGTTCTGTTGCAATCTCTGCCGTCTCGCTCTGTTGTCTCTTCTGCACTGTTTTGTTCTGTTCTTATCCAGTCAGGGCTGCTAGCCAAAGCCATTCCATGCAGCCTGATAGATCCCTCTGGCTGTAAAGTGGATGGGAAACACATGGGCAGCCTTCACTCAACTCAAAAACAACTGCTTGAACCCAGCTTCCCAGTGGAAAAATTCTAGAGAACATCAGGCTCAACTTGGCAGGAGAAGTCGGTTCATAACTGTGGTAGAGGCATTTTGTTGTACTAAGGATTGGGTTTGAGATTATAAAGGTAAGTTTACATGTCTGTCCAACCTGTGAACCGTGTTTCTATATGAGCATGTTTGAGTGAACGAGAGAAGATGAAAAAATTAAAATAAAAAAATAAAAAAGAGGAAGAGTCACAGAGATTAAGGAGCTAAAATACTTCTTTACCTTGAACAGGATAAAAAAAAAACTTTTTAGGACACACATATTTTGTCATCCTCCCCAGAACCAGACAAAAAGACAGATATTCACTCCTCTTCTGTGTGTGTATTAAGGCACTGAGACCCATAGAGACTGCCTGACTGCTTGTTAGCTTAGCACAATGAATGGTAGTGGAAGGGCAGGTTAGCCATCAGGTTGCCCGCCCAGCTTCCAGTGCATTTCCTCCTCTGTGTGTTCTGAATCCCACAGCACTCAGGATCTTGCTTTATTTACAATTAATCCTTCTTAGCCGCTCTTATAATCTTGGGTATGATTCTATTCTAAATTCCATCCATCCATTTTCTATACCGCTTAATTCATCAGGCGAGGCCAGGTTCACACTGGACGGGTCGCCATTCCGTCGCAGGGCTATCTGGAGCAATTAGGGGCTCAGTATCTTGCTCAAGGATACTTCAACATGGCAGTGAGGCTCGGACCAGCGACCCCTGAGCCATGCCGCCCCCCCATTCTAGTTTTTTTAAATTCTACACTGCCATCGGTACCCACAATCCTGTTATATTAATCCAGGAAAGGAGAAAAGTACATTTAATGCCATTGACAGTGGTATGTGACACAACTCACCCATTATCATTCACAGCACTATGCTAACTGGCAGTCAGCAGGTGTCCACGGGTCTCAGGTCCCTCATGCGGCACAGAGGAGAGAAGAATATCTTACTTTTTGTCAGAATGAGGAGGATGGCAAGTGGATCTCCTGAAATGTTGGCGTGGTCCTTTAAGAAATTCCCTCCAATCTCAGCAATATCGAGAAACAAACCCCAGAAAAACCCGAGAAACTTCAGGTTACAGCTGAATGCTTCACCCAAATCATTCACACACAGTGTGAGTCTGACTGTGATGCATCCTTGCGCTTGTGTGTTGGTACAGTACCTGTTGTGGCAGTGGTCGTGGCTGTAGATAGGGGCTCTGGTTGGGGCCTGGAGGGGTCTGCTGAGGGGGGCTGAAATATGGAGGGGTTCCCTGCTGCCCCGCTTGCTGCTGCTGGCTGTAGCTCCCCATCCCCTGTTGGCCATACGGCGCCACCTGCTGAAACAAGCAATCACAAAGTGGTTAGAGGGGACACTAATAAGGTCAAGGATGAAGCAAAGTTTTCACTTTAAATCAGAGGCAATGCAGAGAGGCTGTCAGGTGCAATTAGCAGGCAATCACAGCAGGTGAAATACTGTAGCGGACCATCACATGGGACAGTGATTGAGTCAGAAAGTCGTCACCCACAATTCTTTGGGAATAAGTTGGAGAAATAAAAACATTAACATCCCACACAGGCCAACACAAATGGGCCATTTTCCAATTAATCTGATTGTCCCTCGGCTAAAGGATCTTAATTTAGCTCAGGCCAGGCTGACACCCGTCTCCCAGCAGTCCCACGCCTAATGAACTCACACCGCAAAGAACTCTAACTTTATGTCCTCCGGCTTGCCAAATGCATCCTCCTCTCCACATTATCTCCATCTCGGTCAGCTCACAGATGGGATGAGGTGTGTTTGATATTACTGTGTGCTCGTCCCAGGCCGTAACCCTAATGAGGGACACATGGATGAGCTGGGGCATTCCAGAGCAGCGCAGTTAAAAACTAACTCAAAGCCACGCCAAGTGCTGTTGCAGCATTACACGGTGGTTATGAGAGAGAATGTGAACAGGGACTGTGTGTAACAAGCTGGCACAAATACAAATGTAGTCTTAATCCCTTCTTGTCATTTGTTATGACTACAGACAGCACCAGGTGCTCCTCACTCCTCTAAGGATTTCTATGGAGGCTAGGGTTTTCTCATACACACACACTTACAAAGCCAAGTACTGCGCAGACTATTAAACAACATTTATGACTGCTGGTGAAGCAATATGACAGCAGTTTTCATGTCATATTTTTCCATGTCATGTTGCTTTTTTATTCCATCATTTACGGTGGGGACGAGCGGCACTGCCAAAAACCGCTATTAAACATGGCACACACTCTGTAATTTGCAGCAGGTGCAAAGCTCGGCGTTCAGTTGTCCACCTCCAGCTTTTGCCATGAGTTAAATCTTGAAAGGTCTCTTTAAATTATATTTGTCAGCCTTGACAAAGAAGAAAACTCTCAAATTCAGAGTGATTTATGTTATATCTAGAAGTGCGGTGTTAAATGGGACTCCTGCATGACATAGCAACTACACAAAGGTCTTGTCAGATCAAAAGCAAAGAGCGCACATCCTTGGTTTTACTGTGAGCAAGAAAACCCACTCATAAAAGCCCTCTTGACACTGATGGCTGGTATGAAATATAGTGAGATATAATGTGGATCCAGAGCACCATTGGAGATTAATACATTTGAAACTGTTCTGAAGAGGAACTTCTTTTGAGAATGAGGTGAGAGAAAAGCATTTTGACATGAATAGAGATTATTGGACAATGCCGAATACTTTTCAGTTCAATGGGAATTTGATTAGAAAGGACAGGTTTGTGTATGTGCTTTGTTCACTGCGTGTGTGTGTGTGTGTGTGTCATCAAACCGGTGAGACCAACAGACACGGTGAGATCAGTCTAGCTGGCAGAGAGGTTAATAGTGTGGCCTTGCTCATGCCAAAAGCACCACTGGATTCATTACTGCCAGCCGGGGCAAACACACACACACACACACACACACACACACACACACACACACACACACACACACACACACACACACACACACACACACTCTTCCATCACTTTGTGGAACATAACCTTGTCTTGCATTCATTTCCAGAACACCTAGCCTAATTCTACCCATAACCACGACTACACTTAGCCTATCTCCAATACTCCAATACCAAATACTCACAAATAGCTCTTTTGAGACCAGGAAGGTGTTTTTCCCCTCCTGCATGACTTCTTTGTCGCTCCAGAATGCAGAAAGGGCCAGCCTTGAAGCTAATGGCTACTTACAGCTAACAACAGCTACGGCAACAGAACAACAGCATAACTTCCTTTGCGGTGTAATCCATGTCTTCTTTATCCTGCCGTATCCTCGGTAACACACCAACGCTTTGATTTGAGTTAAAAACAATAAACAAACTGTAACCCTGGAAGTGTTATACTGTTTGTTTTAGTTCAAACCAAAGTGTTTCAGGATGAATGAGCATGAGGCTGGATAAAGACATCAAGCATTTTACTGGATGTGGAGCTTGAGAGTTTGTCAAAAACTGGTTTTTGGACAGTTTTGCAGTTGTTTTTTTTAATTGTTGTTGCCGTTCGTGTCAGTCACCATTACCTTCAAGCTAAACACCGTGTACGTGGCTGACTCTTTCCCCATTCTGGAGTCAAAAGAAGGGGATGCAGGAGGGGAAAAAAGCCTTCCTGAGCTAGAAATATCTTTTTGTGAGTACTTGAACGGTATTGCTTTAAACAAAGTCTTCAACCTAAAATGTGATGATTTCTTCTCTGGGGATTTTCTCCCCAAGACGAAGGCGTCTCTCCACTAAGACTCTATAACAGATATAAGTCCCTCACAACATGAGTAATAAACCATTAAATTACATGTGTGCTATGTCCAGATATCAGTCATGACAAACTGGTGTAACACAGTGGGTCTCAACTGGATCACTACTGTTCTGGGATTGGTGAGGAACAGGTCGCCATGGAGATCGAGACCAGACAACCGTGGGTGGCTTCCTCGCTCATGACAGGCAGACAAACGGATGGATAAGGGCAGACAGGAACAAAAACACAGAGGAATAGATTGATATAAGCAGTGAAAGACAAAAAAGGAGAGTGACTCTTTAGGGTTGTGCCTCTAGAAATCCTCCTCATGCTATAAATAACCTTGTTATAAAGCCAGTAACGCGAATGAATAAATAATAAACTCCACTACTTTCTGTTGTCTTTAAAATTTCTGGTTTCATTTGCGGAAATTTTACATGTAAAAATACACATGGGACACAGTTAGCAAGAGGAACACAAAAAAGCCTGAACACACCATTTATGGGTTTATTGTCTCTCTGTGATAAAAGCACTGACCGTATGGGAGACGAGTGTGTGTGTGTGTGTGTGTGTGTGTGTGTGTGTGTGTGTGTGTGCGCGCGCGCACGCGTGTGTAGCTTTTTCTATGGTGTCATGATTCCCATTGCGTGGATTTTTCACTTTGCATAATTCAATAAATTTGGCCACAACATAAGGCCTCTGATGAGCAAACGCATCTTTTGTTTCTGGTTTATAAGTTGCACTTTGGAGTGTAATGATACTTCTCATTCTTGTCTGATCAAAGCAGTTTCATGACTACAGGCAGAGGTGGATGAAAGTTGAAAGTCTAATGCAAGATTGAAATTCTCCTCACAGAATTCCCTTGAATTAAAAATCATGGCGTTCGACATCTTAAATGTCTTTTAGCGAAGTTGGACAATCAGAAATGCCACTTATTTTTTCTGACACATTCAAGAGAATGCTAATGTGTCACTGCGTTTTGCACCCTAGTGGGTAACATTTTGAATCACACTCACTTCTTAGGAAATAAACAACTTGGTTAAAAGGTGATTTCATATTGAAGACGCTATCGAACTCTGATCCATGCTATGATCAAAAGATTTTACCTAAGAAGTAAATCTGCAGGTTGTGCTGTATTTTTCATGTCTAAAAACACTACTTTAGGTGGATAAAAATGCAAAATGTACTTGAACAACAAACTACTTGAAACCAACAAATTAAGTTCAATCTGATTTTGGTTTATGTGTGACGACCTGAAACGACTTATATTTTCATTTTAATATGCTAAATTCAATTTAGGTAAAAATGATTTCAATCTGTTTTAGAGGAACAACAACAACAACAACAAAAATTACCATTCTAAGATGCGTATCGGAAAATTTTGAAGACTATCCGGCGAGAGTGATTCAGAGTGTACAGTCCCTTTAAATGCAATGAGATGACGGTTAAAAAAAAGTTGACTCTCTACAAAGTGAGTACAGTAGAGACACACTTTGTCTGGTACATGGTCCTCCTTTGAGCACCTCCATGCCACGAGACAGTCTGAAGGGAGAACTCCATAAATGGCCACAACAGGTTAGAAAGTTGTAGGTTGTTTTCAGCTCCAATCAATATTTTTGTGGATTACTGAGCATAGGGCTGGATCCAAAAGATGTGGATTATACCGGATGATGCTCTTGAGGGGTTGTAAATGCAGGTTCCGGGGCAGTTTTGATGTTGTTAGCTGTTCGTCGACATTCGCTTCAAGCTAAATGTAAATTGTTGGCTCTTTATGAATTCGGGAGTCACAAAAAAAAGACCAAAAAAAAGGCAAACGGGGACCAACATGTCTTTGTGAGCTCAAGAGGCCTATGTGTGAGTACATGAAAGGCAATGCGCTTTATTTGGGTGAAGTATGGCTTTAAACCCTCAACATCAGTTTATTATGAGATATTAAGGTGATCAGGTAAGTAAACATAGAGTCACTCAGTCTGATAGTTCTAGGGGCTGCAGGCAGACTGGAGGTCTAACAAGTACAAACGCATCAACGCGGCTTTGGTGGAGGGGGAATTCATTCATATGCAGCCACCGTTTGATCGCTGGGCCAGACTGTATGCATGCACTGTACCTACTGAGTACACACCAGTCCACTGAAAACTGATTCTCTTTGACTGAGAATAATATGCTTAGTGATAAACAGACTTGCTGTGCTGCTGCTTATGACAATAAAAATAACGGCTGGTAGCAGAAAATAAGACTATTTTCTACCTTTTCCTTCCACTCAGGTGTGTGGAAGCAGACAAAATAACAGTGTGATTTATCCAGAGTGTCTTGGCAGGCACACAGTGTCAAATAAATGTCTGTAATGAAATGACAACAGATGTGAAGTGCTGTAGAGAGAAATGACGCAGAATAGACGCCCTGTGAAGCAAATAATTCACCATAAACTGCAGAAGCAGTGTGATGAAAACAAAAGCCATGGCGGCATATTAAGATACAGAGACACAAACACACACATAAACACGGAGGAGAACTCAATCAGAAATCTATCAAAACAAGAATTGTGTGAAAAAGCAGGCAATATCTCTCTGCACTGCAAACAGGAAACAGGAAATAAATGGCCACGGCAGTGCTGTGTGCGTGTGTGTGAGTGCGTGCATGTGTGTTCCTCAAATCAGCCATTTAAAAGGCTCACATACAACAATGGAGACACAGCTTGTAATTCAATTGGACCAATGAACAATAGACAGGACAAGAGTTCTGTCAAAGTGGCGATTTGGATGGTCGGTGACCGGGATCATAGGTCACCCCTTTTGAGTGACAGATGGGCTCATCCAACCACAGCGCTAAGAAGACCCACTATGTCACCCCGAAACACATACACACACACACACACACACACACACACACACACACACACACACACACACACAGCAGAATTACAGGCACTCAAACATACACACACATATACACAGCATTAGCACGCTATCAAGCTGGCTACTGGCTACTACAAAAGAGAAATAATATAAAAGCATGCTACAGACGCATTAGGAGATACAGAGAGAAGAAGAGACGTTCAGAGAGACGCAAAGATAGGCAGAGGGGAGATAGAGGAGGGGTCCTCCTTAAAGGGATGCATCAAGCGATGTTTCACATGATAAAGACAGAGAGACAGATCAAGACTGATGCAGACACAGAGATATGTGCGGGGAGAGAAGAAAGTAAAAGAGCAGCAGAGGAAGCGAGATGAGGATAATGTGACATGTTGAACGTGAAGATGAATGCGGGGAGGAAGGCTTCATGAAAGAGTCACGTCTTTTAAGTAGATCTTAAAGTAGTTTTGAATAATTTGAAGAACACGTAAGGAGCAGGATAGGGTGAGAAAATATATAGATACTGGAGATGCCACTGACAAACCAGGTGGAGGTAATTAATTAATGACCATTAACTTCATAGCTTTTATCAAATTAGCTTTTGATAGACGTACAATATTGCGCCATCTTTGATGGTATAACACAGAGACGTATCGATTTCTGGTGTTTACAGAAGGTGCAGCAAATTCAGTTTCATCATCAAAGACTAGAATTTTCCACGTACTGTAGTAGGTTTTTTAAAATTAATACCACAACGATTATTGTACGACAACAGTGTCTCCAATCCGATAATCTAAAGCAGTATTTTGTGTGCTTCAACTCCTGACACAAGACGATTGGGATGAGGCTGAATGGTACTTTTAGGTTTTCCAGCACTACAGGCCATGACGTTGTCATTTTTAGCTAGAATGAAAAAAAGAAGAAAAAAAAAAAAAGCATTGTGGTTGTGGTGTGTTTGACACCCCTGATCTAAACATGTGGAAATAAAATCCAACAGCCTGAATAATTGGTTTTATTGGTTTACTATTTATGTACGTATAAATTCCTATTACGGGCCAAATGAGACGTTCCCTTCCAGCGCTGGTTTAAGCCTATTAAGTAAACGCTGGAGTACCTTATAACTTGACACCAACAGATACAGTTCCTTTGACTAACTCATGCATGAATAGAAGTTGATAAGTGAATGATTAGTACTGTCCTTCATCGTCCCTGTAGCCATTTAGAGGGACAAAATTACACTTAAGGTGCTTCGGGGGGGGGGGGGAGCCAAATCAACTACAGACTTAAAAACTGCATTTCTAAACTTACACAGGTTAATTGCAGCACAACTGCATAGATACTGATATGCAAAAGCCATTAAAATATTTTCATTTGTGCAAAAACTTAAAGGCAGATAACAAAAAGAACATTTCAGCAAGGCTGCGCAGCAGGGAAACAGTCAGAGGAAATGGCAGCGCTGACAGATCTGTCAGTCAAAAGGAGAAATAAGTCCACAGGTTTCAAAATAACTAACAGCGGAGGCAGTTGGCTCATCTTTTCTTCTAATTCTTTTTTTGTTTTGTTTTAGATAAGCAGTGGAAGGTTTTGTAATTGACCTGCTCCTTCCCTGCTCCTTGCTGCAGAATCTGTCACCTTACGATCTCAACACAGGATAAAATAGAAACAAGCTGTGCTCCAAATACAAGACAGTCATGTGGGTATGACAGAAAGGTGAAGAACTGATGCTCTAATTCTTGTTCTATATTAAACCAAATCTAATCGAGCAGTTATTATTGGGAACCACACCCATGCTTTGTGCTCAACTCGTAACAAATAAAGTTGACTTGTGAACATACGTGTTCATTATGTCAGCTGACAGGATGTTATCACCACACAGAACAAATCACCGAGATCCCCCGGCTCAGTGCGGCGGAGGTGGTGAGATGGAAACATCATTGCAGGCAAAGGTGAGTCCCTTAATGAAATGCGAGGCGGATCAGCATCAACAGGCTCATGATTAAACATAAGGGGGAAAATGGTAAAGAATGAGGGGATGCATCACCATACTCGTCATCAGCCCCCCCCCCCCCACCCCACCCCAAGGTGACGGTGCTCTCATCTCTCTATTCTTCTGTTTGATCTCTCCGTCTCTCCTCCCCCTCCTCATACATCGGGAGGCCCTTGACACCTCAAGGAATGAGCTGCCCTTGGAAGAGTGAGGGAGCGGGACAGAGTGAGTACGTGACAGCAGGAGTGATATACAGGACTCTCACTCCTCATTTGACAGCAACCTGAGCGCATACACACTCTTAATGGATACGATTCAGGCTTAATAGAAAGTAGGAGTGACATTCATCCTGCAAAGATTAACAGCTAAACTTACTGGTATTTTTTTTGTTTTTTTTGTCTGAAGCAATCCCATTTTTCCCACATAACTTCATATATTGCCACTCTTTTAGTTGAAAATGAAAACACAAGCCCGTCTATTCCAATATTGTGACATATTGACCTGGTGGTAGCATCAACACTGCACAGACGGCGAGTGAAAGCAAGCACAGAGAGGAGCCAGTGAGGGCGAGACAGTGTTTTTCTATATTTGTATCATGATCTCTCTCTGAAGATTGCCAAACACTGCTCTCTGCCCCCCCCCCCGTCTGTCTCTCTTCATTTTACTCAAAACTCAAATTCTCTATTTCTGCACACATCAATTGACAGAGACAAGGAAAAAAGACAAAGAGGCAGCTTGTCGCAGGTGTTTTATTGCTGGCTGACTGTGACTAGCGGTGGCTGTGTATTTCCAGGCAGAGCCGTAATGGAGACATTTGGAGAGGCAGAGCAGGGCAGGTTAATGCTCTCTGTAATGTGTGTGTGAACAGCGATTTCTTTTCTTTTTTTTCCCCTTCTTCTTCTTCTTCTTTTTTTTTTTTTTTTTGCAAGCGGCTCTGGGCCCTGTGCCACTGGCTCCAAATGTTTTTCCCCTACTAAACTCCCGACCCCAATCTGAGGCCAAGACAGACAGAAGAGAGTGGGGGAATTGAGAAACAGGGGAAGAAACAAAAAGCAAATGTGATTCATAGGAAGGGGGGGGGGCAGAAATCGATCTGAATGAGAGAGAAAGAGGGAGGAAAAGAGGAGGTGAAAAGACTCCAACTGCTTATTCTAAAGGTGTTTGAATGGAGAAGGTGTGAGAGAGACTGGTAAAAAGATCATTGATCATATGAAACGTCTTTCTAATCACATTGCCCCCCCCCGCGCCCCCCACCCCCAAAAAAAGTTATCAATGATGTTTTTGTGGGAGAAAGGCTGAATAATGAGGGATCTCACACAAAGTAGATTTAGTCGTAATGGATGAGAGGAGAACAAATATTTAAGTAAGGAGGGGAAAGAAGGGCAAAGGCCTCCTGATGCACAGATGTCACAACCCAGCACAAAGTAGCCCTGACAAACTCAGCAGATCAATCATTTTGGTGCGAGGCAGCTCAGCTCATTTTGCACCGCTAGCTGTGATGACAGGCTTTAACTTGTGTAGGAGTAATGTCAATTACATCTAAACAAGGGAGGGGAGATGGTGTGTGTGTGTGTGTGTGTGTGTTGGGAGGGGGGGGGGGGTTCTCACTGAAACAGGCTTGTTCACCATTAGCGCTCGACATAAGCGCAGGAGATTATACTCGCATTTTCCATTCCCTGCTGTGAGGCTGCCTTTCTTGGATGTTGACACACTGGTGTGCCGATGTGGTAAATGAAACTGACACACTGGATTGTCAAGTTGCTTTGAGTGTAAGTGCAGACACTGTAGTGGCAATGTGAGGATGGCGGCATAGAGGGTTAGAGGAAGGAAGGTCTAAGTTGTGCTACTTTGGAAGGATGAGCCGCACGTCACATGTAAACAATAGTGTCATTCCTGAGTCATCGCCCAGCGGAGGAGCTCCAGAGCAATCCTTTCCACAGCTTTCAGTCACCCTACGGAGGCGGAACGATCTGAGAGGCATATGGACATCCAACTCCCTTTGATGCAACCAGAGCGATCCATACGCTTCTATCTTTTGGCCAGATGTTTTTACGATGAAAAAAACGTGTAACTTTCATTCTCCCTCCATATTGAACAATTGTGTTCAAAAGGACAGGAGAATATAGTAGGTTATACCGTTTCCCCGCTGCATACACCCGTGCACACAGGTTTTGTCGCCGTTAAAACATTTGATCTGGCTTCCATTGAATCTTCAAATTGAACATCATGAATGAAGACAGTGCAACAGAAAAAAAAGGAGAGATGTTAAAGAAAAACCACCACCGGAGTGTCTAGGGATTGTACCCTGTATACTCTTTGGTAGCTGTAGTAAAAGCAGCATGGAGGGCAGTGACGGTGTTTCTGTGTAACTATTTTATATCTTTTGCTCGAGTCTGTTTTTCAAACTCAGAGCCAACGGAAAATGTTGGAGCGCTTGGGGATTTATCGCAGAAGCACAAAGCTTTCGTAGAATCCTTTTTTTTTTCTTTGGATAGTGGAGCTCATTGTATCCAGAAGCTCCGGGAGTGGGAATGACAGTGTCCGCCCATGTTTTTCTGCTCCCATCGATTCCAACCGGAGCCGACTAACATGATCAATCGTCATCAGTTCTCATCAATTAAACCTGTTCATGTTTCCTGCAGGTAAAAAAAAAAAAAAAAAAAAGCTCAGTTTAGTTGTAAACTAAAATGGCGTCACGGAAACAACTTGTGACACTAAGTGGATAACAAGTACATTTTCATTTAGGGTAGCTGGACTAGTCTATATAACTAAACTTTGTCTTCTCTTTTTACTCTTCTAGATATCATATATATGAATATAATATACAGCAGCTTGATCTGGCTAATCTGTATACCTTCTTAGATGTGTTTTGATAGTTTGTCTCATCTCATCTCCACGCTACAAATGAAGCCCAGGAACTGAGTTGCGGTGGCTGACTTGACCTATGTAAAAATCCATCTCCGATCTGGATGAAATTGAGATGAATCCTCCGTCAGACAATTAGAGCAGCAACTAATCCCCTTGTAATGCAGCGAAGATGTAAAGCATCCCTTTCTTTGCCCCTCTCCTTCTCGCTGCCTCCATTTCGCTTCACTTTCATCTCTCTGCTCTTTTATCTTATCAGTAGACACATATAGAGCGCCGCAGACGGAGAGCGCCAAGCCGGGAGCTTTCAAAAAACGTGCCATTTGTGACGTTTTACACCGCTTGCCTGCATTCAACACTAAATCATATTAAATTCCAACATCCCTCCACCTGCCTGAGTGAGAGTGATTGCGTTTGCAGTTCATACAACTAATGCAACAGCAAGACATAGCAGGCATGGCAGTTTGTAATTTAACTAATGGGCCACATGAAAAAGCGCTTGGTCTCGTCATATATATCACAATTTAGTCTTATAAATGACAGGATACGCATGCCCTTCCTGCCTTGAGTGGACAAAAAAAAAAAATACAAGCAATCTTTGTGTTTTCGTTATCTCCCCTTATATCAGGTCTAGTGTAAACACAGTGTGCACTGATATAATTGATAGCCCCCCCCCACCCCCCCTTTCAGTTAATGGCCACACAGCATCGTCTCCACGTGGCGTCTGATTGGCTAGGAGCCACTCCACAGCAGCAGGGTAATAAAAGTTACAAATGAGAGCAGGCTATTAGAGCCATTGACGTGCGTAGGCTAGCTTGCTAATTAATTGATCCTGAAACTTCATCTATTCTGTAGCCAGAGAGAAACCTTTAATTAATCAGTCTTTCCACATCATTGTCCACTTTTCCTCCATCTTCTTTTAACCCCACCCCCCTACCCCACCCCTCATTTGTCCTTTCATTGTTCGGTGAAGATGCCCAGGCTCCCATGGGTTGGCATGGAGTGCAGGTCTGGAGTTATAGGGGAAACAGAAGAACGGTTTGTGTGAGTGCATATCTGTATGGACGAGTTGTGTACTTTGAACAGACAGCCTCCAATGTTTCAAGAGCCTTTCAAAAAGGGAGGGGTCTGACGAGGCTGAAGTGCTCCCCTTTGTACCCCCACCCCTCCTCTTCCTCCATCTTTCCTGGCAGAGGGGCTGATTTATTGGGGCTTCCCAGCCATCTGTAAGAGCCAGCAGCGCTGGCTGCATTAACCCCAGAGACAACCCCAGCACCCGGGGCCCCTAAGTGCTTCCAAGTGGCCCTCACTCTCCCCACCAGTGAGAACCCCCCTGCCCAGGAACAATCAATGTCGTAAATTACCCATCCAACTCCCTTAAGTCGATATCCCACAAGATGATGTTTGGACAGGCAAGGATTTTCTGTCTTTTACTTTTAATGGAAACTTAAAAGCCCAATCGGTGTTTGAAAATATAAATTACAGGTAAATTCACACTCATTTTTTTCAATAACTCCATTACGTGTTATTCATAACTGAAAGTTTGTGTTGTGTGCAAATGAAGGCCTGTCAATCCATCAGGACACCTCACACTCTCAGTTGCTGTCTCTAAGTTCTTGTAATGAAAAATAAATAAATTCTGGCCGTGAGGGTTGGGATGTTGTTTATATCTGGATGCCTCAGTTTATCCTTCATCTAAAAAGAGGCTTTCTACAGTGCCCCCCCCCCCCCACCAACACCCCCGAAAGATTGGCTTACCAAGTATTTGCAGAAGAGGACGTGAGCCTCTGAGCAGGCTACACAATGCCAGTGCCCATGCCCACCTACATGGAACAGGTCCATCATTGATGTTATTAATAACACTTCTGTTTACCCTCCGCTGAGAGGTCAAAATGGCCTCTATTAAAAGAGCCTATAATAGAACAGAATCTGTTCATGATCAAGACAGAACACAGAGGTCCCTCAGAACAACGATAAAAGTCGTCTCCATCCTCGGCTCTGAATCGCCTGGATCTCTGTCTTAATAATTAGGCACCTGTGGACAACGTACAGTAGATTTCACTCAAATGATGATGGGGGTTGTGTGTGAGAGTGTGTGTGCGTGCGTGCGTGTGTGTGCGTGTGCGTGATGGTTTAACTGACTGACCTTTCAGCACACCTGCTTTTAATAAAGCACTAATTAAAAGTCCTCTCAGGACCCAACAACCCGCCAGTTAATATTTGCCACGTTTCTTTTTTTTCTTTTTTTTGGTGTTGTTGTTGTTGGTTTTTTTGAGCAGCTTACTCTTATTCTGCCGTCTTCATAATTTTAATATGTTCAAAAGCAAAATGAGTGAATTAAAGAGCAGAGTCATAATGAAAGCAGTGGCCAAAATCACTCATCGCAGATCAAAAGCTTTGATACTCGGGTGTTAATTATAACAATAAAATGATGACTCCATTCTATTCAAGTGCCTCAGTGAGCCATGACAGTGTGAAATTGAGCTATTACTTATTTCATTAACTCATTTTCTTTTCCTTCCACATCAACATGTGAAAAAAAAGATGCTTTTTCAAAAATAAAGAGGCTATTTAATTATTTAAGTATTTTAACTTTTAACAATTAATTCAAAGCCTGAGTGCACCTTCTCTGTCATTATTGTTCTGGCTGTAAAATGTTAGGAAAATATATAAATTTGAAAAAAAAAAAAACATTCAGAAAGTCTACAGGAGATGTGCAATTAAATCATTTAGCCATATTAAAGTTAGCAGAGGGCTAACAGGAAGTAGGTGGCCCAGCCTAGACTGCATGCTCAGTACTGAAAAGCAGGGAGACTGACGGGTCGTGATGAGCTTAGTGATCATTCTAGAGTGTCAAGGGCTTGAATGCGAGGGACGTTTTATGAAAACTTGATGCACTACGGCTTTAAATAAAAGCTTTGGTGATATTTTCCACAAATAAAAACCTCAGTCGACAACTGCCTCGCGCTGGTGTCTCCGGCGGTTGTGAAAACCACGGTGAACATGTTGATATGTTGTTTCAGTTAAACAAATGGTGCGGAGAAGCAAAGAACACAATGGTTTGCTTGTTAATTAGAAACACACTTGACCAGTCGACAGGCGTGCTTATTTTTAGGAGTATGGATGTATGATTTTCCTGTTCCTTCGTTTTGTGGCGAGGGTTAGCGACTGACGATACACAACGCACATGGAGAGGTGTGGTGTGTAAGCGCACGAGGCAGCGCGTCCACTTGACCTTAAACGCTTCTGTTGGTCCAGTGTATGAGAAACAAACACTGGTAATTGTCTTGGCCTGCCTCATTGAAACACACACACACACGCACACATACACACACACACACACACACACACACACACACTCACTCTTCTCTCATTTCCCATGATATCTTTTTTTCCTCCTGCTCTTTCTCCCACTCCATCACCCCTCCCCTCTTTCACATCAAACACTAATGTTTCCTTCAAATTCCTTTTCCTCTCCGTCTGCCAACTTTGACATCACAGGAAATTATGCTCGGAATTGGCAGAGCTTTTTTTATTTTTGCTTTCAGCTTCATTCCACTTCCCAAACAGACGCTTCTCTCATGTGGCCTGTCATCCCCAAGACACCCACCTCCTCCTTCTACTTCCTCCCTTTCTTTCTTTCTCTCGCTCTCTCTCTCTTTTTCTTCTGCTGATATGTTTGTTCTGGCTCCCGTCACTTCACACATATATCGTCTCTTACACTGTTACACTCTTTCACACGTCTTTCACTCTATATCCGAAGCACAAAATGTCTCCGATACACACATGCACGCAGACCCATCATGATGCTAACTACACCTAATGCAAGTTGTGGGCTAATTTAGCTGGAGGCTGGTAGGAGAAGCAGGCTTTTTGCCTCCGAGACATCAAAAGTGAGATCCGTGTCTATGCTTGCCTCTTACGGCTGGATTAAGGAAAAGACGCCATGAGCGGCGTGTTTAATTGGTAGTGACAGAGCTTGTGTGTGACTGCGTGTATGATCATGTCGATATGTGCAGAGGTATACTTCCTGTGAGAGCGAGTATGTGATCGTGCATTCATATAAGAGACAGAAACAAAAAGAGCCCCAGGTGAAGAGCTTGAATGAGTAAACGAGGTCCCCCAGAAAGGATGACTCAACCTGGTGTCAGCCACAGCATCCAGGTTACACACATACAGCATGTATGCTTACATGTGAACAACCAGATTACATCAATTATGGACAGGTCCATGCATGAGCTCTTAGCTGCATATATGAACACCTTAGTGTGGATTAGATTTTTTTTCCATATCTGTATATGTAATATAATCAAAAAGAGGTGGATGAAAATATCATTGTTGACCTTTAAATCCAAATATGAGACGGCGTTGATCTAATCAGGTTAAAAGCGAACAAAGAACGTATCATCTCCAATATGCCATATAGCCAAGCTGTTACAAAGATGAATTTTGATGCCAAATTTTGTTCGATGAATCTCTGCTGGATGCTGTGCATTTCTTATTTATCCAGAGCGAGGCTTAATTTTTGCTGCACTTCATTTAATCATCATGAAAGGCAGTCAAAGAGGACCTTTTGTTCTTCTGCTAAAACCCCGAACACACACATACACACACACACACACACACACACACACACACACACACACACACACACACACACTCTCTCAGTCATACACACACACACACGCCAGGGAAATCACACAGATAGATGTACACACATATCTTTGTTGACGTCACGTTGCCTGGCAACATCCCAGTATGTTTGGCTGTGACAAGCTGAGGTCTCAGCCCTGAAGCGCAGTGCATCATGGGGGATCGTGTGTGCCGCGTCTTACATCACCCACAATCCCTCTTGCCAATGCAGCCACAATCAAGACGGGGAGCTGCTTCATCGCAGCTGTAGTCCTGGGACAGTTCTCTGAGGTTTCAAGAGGCGGGTGTGGTGGCTGACTTCTCCTCACACAGCTGCAATGTCCATCTCAGCTGCTTTTGGTGCTCGTTGATAATGAACTGTCATGTTGAGATAGAAAGACAAACACATCTGGAGCATTTGAGGGGGTTTTGGGTTGTTGTTGTTTTTTTTCTTGTTTTTTTTTCTTGTAGCCCTCCCTGCTTCTCCCTGCTCAGACCTCTGACCGCTTTTCTGTAGGTGAGGCTCATTACTCTCATCTGCGAGCGTGGAATTAAACCTCCTCCTCCGATCTCATTACTGTGAGCTAGATTTCACCGGCTGCAGATCGGCAATGCGGTGGTGCTGCTTTTAAAGCCAGAGCCAGATAATTAGAAACTTTAGAAACGCAGTTCCCATGGCTATAGCCAGAGTGAACAACTAATTCTATTTGAACTAATTACGTTCCATAGCGCTACGCTGTGATTGCTACCCCGACGCTAAGCCTCCCCTATGTAATACGCCCGAGGATTTCATCACTAAACAGTGGCGAGGATGTATTTTTGTGCCTGTGAGTGACTGTACATCCTTATGTCTCTATGCAGAGCTTTACCGTATATCTCCCGCCATCTTAACAAATACACTACTGCTTGTTCCCAACTGTGTGTCTTTCATACAGCAAAAAAAACAACAACCCTCAGCAGCCTCCATGATGTTCAGTTTGGTGTTGTGTGTTGACATCATCAGCTTGCTGCAGGGTAATGACGCCTCAGAGTTGAGGAAAGTGGTGATTATTATTGACACGTGCTGCACGCACACAAAATATACAAACATATATAAGTATTTTTACTGGACCCTCAATGACTAATAAACAACCCAAAGTTCCATACCCCAAGTACACATCGCAGGCTGTCTTTAATTATTTAAGTCTCAAATCCACTCTGAGATAACCCTGATGACATCATTAGTTGTTTTCCCAGACTTTAAAAATCCCCTTCAGAGCCGCAGAAGGCCAAACACAAGTATTTATTCAGGCTTTTCTCCTCATCAAGAGATCACCATGAGCAGAATCAGCTGCTTTAATGACCTTTCTGAGTTTAGTTATATTTGTTAATGTTTCCACCACGTTCATGATGATTGCACTGAATCTATAAAGTCTTTTAGTGTCTGCGTGCATACATTTGCAGAACACCCACACCCCTATTTTCTCTACAATGATTGTGGACAATGCAGGAAGCCTGTCTGTCAGTCCATCTGTGTTTCCCAGCTCTTTCCATCTCTGTCTCTCTCTCTCTCTTTCTTTCTGTGGTCTTGCTATGTTTGGGAGCTTGCTCGCCCCAGAGAGAGGTATCCAAGTCCAGAGCAACAGACCACGCTGCCTAAATATAGCAGGCAGTGACAGCAGGGGACACTGCACTCCCCCCTCTCACACTGTGGCGCCCAGTATTGCTATTCCACCACAAACCACAATGATGAAACTAGACTGTCATACACACATAAAGTTTGTTTTCACCAAGAAATGTGGGACACACACATCAGGCACGCAAAGTCATATATATAGCACACAGAGATTAATACACTTTTTCTCTATCGCTCCCTCTCTCACACACATCCTTCCAGCCCAAATGGGATTTACTTAAGACTCAATAAAGCAGACAGAAGCGCTATTGTCTCCAACACAGGCCTATTGTGCTGCACAGAGAGGCTGTGACGTGAGTCGGCTGTGCTGCATCTATGTTTACTACGCAGACGACGCTGGAATACACACACACACACACACACACACACACACTCAAAGAGAGAAAAAAAATTAACCACACAAGACTGGCATGAACACACTCACAGGCGCGCACGCGCACAAACACACACACACACACACACACACATAAGCATACAGATGCTTAAGCTTACAAGCGCACCATCTGACAAGGATCAACCACACTTGCGCGCGCACACACACGCACACACACACACAGAGCATCAAACCCATCGTCTCCAGTGGGAGTCTAAGGGAAACTGAGTGATGAATAGGAGTGACACTACCACACGCCGGTGTGAGACGCACTGCCTGGTATTTTAGGCTTCCTCTCAAATTGAACATGCCAAGCCTTCAGGGGGAAAACTCACTGGAGAACGTTGGTAACGAGAAGCAAATGTCCCATCGCAATATCGCTTATAATACCAGCTACAAGATCTGCAATGGCACTGCAGAGGGGGTCGAGTCAATCATGAAACAAACTGTGAAACAAACGCGCATGCACACACACACACACACACACACACACACACACACACACACACACACACACATACCTGCTGTTGAGGATACTGCATCCCGCCCATGCCAATTTGTCCCCTTCCCTGTATGCTCATTGGATATCGGTGTGTGGAAGGTGATGTGTATGGCTGGTTAGGAGGGTAAGGCCCGCCCCCCGGCTGCTGTGGGGTGGAGTAGGGATTGTTGGCCATGCCGAACAGCTGCGAGCGCTTCATAGTCATGAAGTCCATGGAGGACACCTGTGGACGAGAGAGAAATGAATTAATGATGAATCATCTGCATGTTTTTATTTTAATAAACCTTCATTCATGGTTTAGTGAAATGTGACACTCCACCACTGGAACCTCTGACAGAAGAGCTTTTAGTGCTCACACACCGAACCATAGCAACCACTTCTTTATTATATAATTGAACAGAAGTCTTAAATTAATGTCTACAGGTCATGAATGAACTACAAATGGAATTAAATAAGCAAAGATGTTTGTTACAAAAGCTACTGGAAGCAAACTTTGCTGGAGGAGAGCCAAAATAAAATGATTTAATTAAAGATCGTATCTTTGTTTGAATGCCTGAAAAGGTTTTTAGAAGTGTTGTAACTGTGGTTTAAAGCAATGAGAAACAATAGCAATAAAAACTCAATGGCCTTGTTCCACAACCACAGCCTAACAATGCCAGAATACAACTCTCACTTGTTGTTGCCTACAGCAGAACTGATGTCTATGTTGGAAAATTCTTTTATGAATCAAAATTAGGGAATGAATAAGGAGGTGGCTGGAATACCTTAAGAGGTATATGGCAAAGAAATTCAAGTTTGAATCCCAGGAGGAAATTCAGGGCAGTCAAGAAGTCAAAGTAGCAGTTCTCCAAAATCACACCTTGGGAGCAACGTTCTTCAAGGACCGCAAAAAATAATCAAAGAGAAGGTGTCAAGGGCAACGTATTCCACTGTAAGTATTTCAACACCTTTTTAGGGGTTGTTTAGGGTCTCACTCACACTCTGGAAAATTCCAGTACAGTGCATGGGCTAATGCTAATCCGTCACCCGTAGCGGCGTGTTTGTCTGTCGGGCAGATAATGTGGAGTTCTTCTATCTTCCCTCTCTCCTCTCATGCTTTCGCCCTTTTGTCTCCGCCTTGTAGGATCATGTGTGATTTATGACATTTTGTTCCTACTGTTTCTTACACACACTTTCACCTCTCTCTCTCTTCCTTTCGCTCTCTCATCTCCAATGAACACCCTCCACCACACCACACCACACACACCTCCCCTCTTCCTCCACCACCAGCTCCCTCCTCCCCAACTCAATATCACCTCGTCTAGTGTGGAGGAGAAATTGCCGCTGCCTCATATTGCCAGGCTAATATCAAGAAGACATGTCAGGGGATGGAAGCACTTTATTCAGCAGGTTACGTGCAGACGGTTCAGCGGTCTGGCTTTTAAGTGGTTTTGTCTACTGAGGCATGTGTGTGGAGCAGCTTGGACTATTTCACAGAGCAGGGAGGGAAGAGTGTGTGAAAGTGTGTTTGGGTAGAAGAGAGAGGGGGAAGAAAGCTAGAGAGAGAGATGAGTGCTCTTGGGGGTTTAAAAGTTATTTTGCAGCATGGGGGTGTGTACGAGCGTGTGTGAGTGTGAGGGGGGGGGGTATCCTGTAAAGGTCAGCACCACTAGGATTTCAAGGGTCTGGGGGGGGGGCTGTTTGCTGACTGAGTGCTGTGTTTGGTCCTGCTCTTGCACTGTAATTTCTCTGTAGGTTTGGGATTTTAGGGGCTGATGCCAATACCAATATTGGGGAGTGTAAATGTATCAAATTAATCGGCTGATTTTATTTTTCTTTCAATTTAAAAAATATGGTTCCAACACTTGTGGCAAAGATTTGAATTGGAGGCAGAATATTTTACTGTTTGACAATAAATAACTTTTATTGTCCCAAATGAGTGCAGCACTGGAGCACCAAGTTTCTCCCTTAACCCAAGTCACTCTGCTTGGCTACTAAGTGCTTGTGTCAACTGCTGTTGGCTAATATCAGCTAATCAGTTGCTAATATTGGGGTTAGCATCAAACGTTCATGTTGTCAATATCGATCGCTTCAGCGCGATCACTGCCTCGCTGATTACTCAGCCAGGCACTCGCCAATACAGACATGTCTGAGATACAGTAGGCGAACATCAGCCAATTATATCAGCCCGTCAATCCAATTAATAGTAGAAATCAGTCATTCCATACATTACAGGGGCTAAAATGTATGGGCAGAAATCTAAGATAAATATATAACCACTGACATTTACTGTGACAAAATGATTGCTCGCATGCGTGACGCACAGTGGGGAATAATTAGTTATGAGCCATCATAGTGTAAAGCCTGTTTTAAAAGATAATAGAAAAATTATTTGATACTGATGGATGAAGTTGAAGATGCATAATGTGTTGCAGATTGGCTCTTTCTGGAGGGAAAACCATGATTCATTGTATAATTCATACAATGAGCCTCACTATGCAAGATCAAGAGATATAATAACTTAATTCAATATGCAACCAAAATAGGTTTAGTCTTTAAATACATCTGAACTATGCAATCCACAGAGTCAAAGCAACTCAACCTCAAAGGACAGTATTTTTCATGTGCTAAAATTGACTCTGGTCGCGTGTTTCCAATGTGGCAGTAACAGTGTTTTTGCTCGAGCTGAGAGCAACATGTGACTTGCTTTAATGTTTGTACCCCATGAGCCAAACACACGGGTCCTCTAAGCAATATCCGGAGTACAAGGGTGACACTCTTCAGTTTCTGAAAATCCAGGGCACTGTGCCACTCGTGATACGGGACTCAACCCCACCAACCCCCCGACCCCCCCCCCCCCCCCACACACACACACACACACACACACACACACACACACACACACCCGCCCCCTTCCCCAACTCCATCCAGTTCACAAATCCATCTCAAGAGGTCCTCCAATTGCCACGAATACTGAGCGCAACACGAGTAAATCCCCTCATGCAGCTGCCAAGTGTACACACACGCTTGCAAAAATGTTAACTGCTGCACTTAGAAAGGCACTGGCCAGAGACAACAATTTCAGAGTTTTGGGGAACGGAGAGTGGATGGCAGATTAAACACATACACACATACTGTATACGTATTAGTAGAATGTGCCAGCGGTCTCTAATCACCTCCACCTCTCTCCCACTCCCTCACACTGAGAAGAACGCTAAAATAAAAGTACATATCAGTCACACCCGTCCATCTTCCACAAATGACATTACCTGTCAGTGAAGGCAAAAAAAAAAAAGAATATTCTCCATCTCCCCAAACAGAGCCTCATATCTGCCCTCATGACAAGTTCCACTAAATGAGATTTCAGCCTACCACAGCCCCTTTACTTGAGATATGCCGACCATTTCCCTCACACCACCAGGCACACACAAAAAAAAAACAACAGTTCTTGACAAATTGAAACATTAGTTTTTTTCTCCCCTCAGAGAAATGCCTGTACTTAGGGGAAAAAATTATGAATATGATATAAAAAGAATCGTGTTTGTGCCAGGAGGGACAGCAGATAAAAAAAAAAAAAAAACTTGAGGGAATAATACTCAGAAATTGTTTTTTATTTTCTTCAAATGTGTTTTCCACTTTAGTTCATCTGGGCAAGCCATTCAATGATGGGGAGGGGGGGTAGTAATTCGGCTAAATTTGAATTCAATTTATGAACTTCTTTCTAGCATTCCAGCTTTTTTTTTTGTGTTGTTTTTCCAAAACAAAGCCATTAAAAGAGAACATGGGTGGAATTATTGTGGGGTGAAACCTGCTAAATTGCTTTTCCGAGCTCAGACGACAACAGTTTTATGATTGTACTCCTTCTCGCTTTAATGTGCTAAGTTGTTAATCAGGAAGACAAAACGCTTGACACAAAAGGCTCAGATATGTGGATTACGAGACACGCAGGGATCAAACAAACATAAAACAATATTGGCAAATGATTGCTATTCTAATTTCATCATTTTTCTTATTTGAATTTCTTCAGAATTATCGGCCGCGGCAGCTGTACATGTTGGAGAGGAACACATCATGTCCCTGTGGATATTGCTACCCTTGTCCTTCACACTAGATGACCAAATCATTGCCTGTCTGCATCAGCCCTTCAATTTAGTTATTTACTGCCCCCCCACCACACACACTCACACACACACACACACACACAGACTCAACAGTGATAGACCCTACATTTCCCCCCCAGGTGCAGCAACAATACAGTGGGACTACTTTTTTGCTACGGCGGATATAGGAAGCTGCAGTTGCTCCTGCAGCTCGGTCCTCGCATGGCCCACACTGATAATAAAAGGTCTTTCCTTCATATGTTCTTTATGGGCTACAAGCTGCTTTATTGAGCGACAGCGACTTCAGAAATCGTTTGAACCTTGAAAGAGCAATTCAGTGAACTATTATTATTCTTTATATCACCTGGTGGTTTAATGCTGTCTGGACCAACAGACTATTACTGTTGGATTGCTAACAGTCCAAACCATTTAAGGTTCAATGCTACACTGGTAGTTAAAAGTGGTGTTCAAAAATTAGCTTAAAAAAATTACACTTCACCCAAAACATTGGTTTTTTTTCTTTGCCTTTCATGTAAATTGGTGTCATCCCCACCCCCCCCTTTCCTCCTGTACTTTTTTGTGACTCCAAGTGTCAGCCATGTACAGTAATTAGCTTGAAGCTAATGGCAACTAACAACAGCAACAGCAGCAGAATTTCCCAAAATGGTGAAAGCGTTTTTGGATCACTGAGCAGACGTGGATTGTACCAGATGATGCTCTTGGGTGTGTAAATGGGTGTTTTGGTGCAGCTTTGCTGTTGCTAGCCATGAGATGCCATTAGTTTCAAGATGATTTACATGGCTGGTTCTTTCTGCATTCCAGAGTCACAAGGAAGTAACGCAGGAGGGAGAGAAAAACATTTTGTGAGCTCAAGATACTTATTTGTGAGTACATGAAGGGCAAAACACAGTTTGTATTGCCGTAGAAGTCTTCAATACAAAACCAGCATGATTCATATTTTTCAGTTTGTAGGTGTAAGGCCTATCTTGCAATCTTGTGGTGCAAAAAAGAAAAAAGAAAAAAAAAAGCACCGGATATTAAACTGCATAAAAGCGCCACCAAACTGATTGTGTATGAAAATATAGCCCCAAGTTGCCTTTTAGTGGTGATTATCTCCCCTTTTCTTGGAAAGACTACTGGAAAAGGCCTACTTTCATTCATGTGAAATGAAACCATTTTAGCCAGTGTGAGTTTGTGAGGAGAAACAAGTAAGGATAATTATTGTCAACGAATCCTCTTTATCCTGTGTGCCGCATCTGTCTCTAGAGAATCAACATACTGTAGCCAGAGCTGGTTGGTCTGCTGGGACAATCGGTCTTGTGTTTTGTGATTTTATTTATAACATGCAGCAAACCGCTCTTCAGTCCCTATTACACTGCGGGGTCCAGCAATGCCTCGGCCCTCAGAACAAAGCTCCGCATTTCAGGCTCGAAACCCTGTGCATTGGGCCTACTGTTTAAAATGTAAAAAATGGAAACGATGGGAGGGGAGGAGAAGGGGAGGGAGAAAGAGGAGAAAAGAGACTGCAGCAGTGGGCGAATACAGATCGAGTTCCATATTAATGTGTGCAAATTCCCCCGCTCCTGCTGACTAAGATTAGAAAAATTAATTTCATGGATGCAGAGACAATACTGATGTCATCAAGCGTAGAGGAGAGGAGCAGCGCGTTATTAACTCCTCCCTGCCCGGCCTCCATCAAGAATAGCTCATAGTTTATCACTTGAGTTTCAATGGAAGGAATCCAGCTAAATACTGACAACGAAACACAACATGAAGCCTCCACAGATCTTCTCTGAACACGATCATCCTAAACACAAAATTCTGTCTGACCCCATCTTCTAAAAAGGTGAGCTGTTCCCACGTGAACCGCAATCTCATCCTACATCTCAGCACTCATGCCTTGTTGGTAAAAAGTCTGGTAATGAATGACAGTGAGAGGAGTATCTCTAGTCCTCAGGGAGCCGGGAAGGGCCAAATTGCCTTTCCCCAGCCCAATATGGCTGGCTGGGTACAGGCAGCTGGGCATTAAGGCTGGCTAGCAAAGAAAAGCATGAAATTATGTGAGGAGAAAGAGGTGCTGGGGATGACAGCCATAGAGGTGACTGGTGTAAATGTGTACATACAGCACATGTTAGCAGTGATGAGGTGAATGAGGAGACGGACAGGGAGAAGCCAGTAATGTGGATGTGCTTTTGTGTTTGGCACAATGCACATAATTGCTCTCTCTTTTCTGCGTCATCCTCGCTGCTGGTGATAGGTGTGACCTCTGCGTTTGACACCAATATTTACACCACACACAAACACGCTCACACACACTAATAATACACCCTCTCTTTCCAACCCCTCCCTTGTGCATAAGGAAAAGTTGCAGAGCGTACAGTTCGTCACGGCCGCCACAAAGACGTCATTAAGAGAAAAGGTGGGGAGGGGGTGTGGGACAAGAGAGAGGGAGAGGGAGAGGGGAGGGGAGGGGGGGTGGAGGCAGAAGGAGAGAGGCTGCTTCATCTGTCTCAAGTGAGATTGGGGTCGCGGGGTTGCCAGAGCCCTTTTCCTTTGCTGAGGCTGAGAGCTACAGACGCGGCAGGCACCAAAAAAAGAAAAAAAACCTCAATGACAAAACGAGATCCGTCTGACATGGCAGCGACAAGCCATTAGAGAATGAAAACAAATAAAACACAGTCGTCGGCAAACAATGTAGAGGAAATGTGTGGGAGAGCACAGCCCTTAAATTTGACTTCCAAAACCCAGTTTTCCAAGACTGAATTTATTCACATTCCCTACCAGGGATCGTTGGCTTCACGGATAAAAATGATGAACAAGTTTATGTAAATGCCATTTTGTCATGTTTTTTAAAATCTGTTCAGATCAAAATTCTCCGTACTGTTCTCTTCTGTCACAGCGCAGATTTATATGTGCTGAGCATGTGTTTTTAAATCATCTTACAAATGTTGCTGTAGATCAGCAATGTCTCCCCTTGAAAAGTTTCTCACAGAGAAGAAAATCCAGTGAAAAGCCTCTAGGTAAGACTGTGTGGCACTACAACAATTGCTTTGAAACTAATGCAAATTAAATGCTTTCAGGAATTAATGGAGGCACTGCTAGCAGCACTCTGCCTGACTATTTCCATGGAATCTCTTAGTGATGTGGAGGAGTGAGGGCCTTGATACATTCCTCGTCTTTTCTTGTCCCGCTTCTTGTCCTGTCTGTTGCGTGCCTGGGACCGAGGAAGCCCAGTTCATCTAAGAGCCATGCTGGAACGAGAAGAATGTGTTCCTCTCTCACTTCCATGGCCTCTAGAACCCTATGGAGAGATGGTGTTGCACAACTAAATGAGATGGAGGAAAGGAGCAATAACGTCAGTTTGCTCCAAAGACAGAACGGGCAATTGGAGTAAACATGCTGTCCCTTTGCATTCTGTGTCTCCTGCAGTCGAGCTAAATTAATGGTATTTAAATATGCGGGCCAGACCCCCACACGAACACATATACTTTTTTTTTTTTTTTTTTAAATCACCACCTTTGCTAATGGAATGCTATTGGAGGGGAACAGCGTTTCTACAGCTAAGATAATTATGAACGAGGTCCTGTATTGCCAAGTGTGTTTATGAATTAGCAATGGTTATTCATGATATTGTGCTCAGAGTAGGGTGAAAATACATAAGTGAATACTAAGTGAGCAGACCAACAGAAATGATGCTAAAGGGTCCTGAGGGGGCTTTCTCTGCCATCCATTAGTCTTCCCTGTAAGGCAAAGCTTAACGAGCTCCTCAGGCTGGGAGGTTGGCCATTGAAGGAGAGGGAGCAGAGTAAATCATGGATGCGAAACATGCATAAGCAAGAGCAAGAGCACGATTGCCCCCCCAGTTATTAAGCCCTTTACCACCTTTCCTCCTGGATTTTGTTTAGAGCACCTGAAATACAGGTATATGTCATCAAGGAATTAATAACTCAAAATATATAGTATCTAAGAAAAGCCAGTTGTCAAACTAGGTCACACCCGTGGTGCAGCTAAAAGAGGCTCCCTGCTAAAAACAAGGATTTACATTCTGGCAGTTTGCTTTGGAGCACTGCCCAGTCCCCCAGGGTGGAACCATCCATAATTCTCTTGCAAGTGATCCATCACTTAAGGGGGAAAAAAAACAACAACAAAAAACATAAATAACAAACAGATATCCTGACCTTCCTTCCTCAGGCGGATATTAGATGCTCATTAAAAGTCACCTGAAACAATTTGAACCAAATTGATTTCATTATTGGACTCAGCACGACACACAAGGCCCCCACGTCTGATAGCTCAGCAGGAAATTTACAAAGTTAATTAGAAAAACATTGATTTTCATATAATTTTTTTCCCCCCGTCTGCTCGATGGTGGTGAAGTGACATGGAGAGGGGTTGTTGATGCGTGGCAGCTGTGAGGTTCAGTGTGGATGAGAACGCAACAGATTAGTGGATAAGTCTGAAAATGTATTCCAGCTAATAGAGCTGTGTGACAGATTGTGTAATAGCTTGTTAAGGCGTTGCCCTCCTCCCCTAACCCCCATGCACCTATATCTCTTAACCTCTTCACTTCTTGCATGTACACACCCCAACACACACCTCCACATAGCGGTCATAGCAGCAGCAGCTGCAGACTTGGCCTTAATTTTGTCCTGTAATGAATGTGAGCTACCTCTCTTCCACCCTGCTGCGAAGGCTTCCCCAGAAATGGGCTCCACAAGTAACAACCTGGGTTAGAAGCCCTGGAAATAGGCTTCCCTCCCCCATAGCCCCTTCAGGTCACCCTCTGGGAGGCCCCAGGCTCTGTGAGCCCCAGCCAGGCCTCCCATCTCCTGGGCCCTGACTGGGAATCAATCACCGAAGCTGGCTGGGGAACATGAGGTGGGGGAGTCAGGTCGATCAATGAGAGGCTCCAGGCCTGTGGGAGCCCTGATGCATGGTCTGACGGCACACACACACACACACACACACACACAGATTTGACTCAAACTGAACTCCACCATTCACTCCCTTTATTGCAAAGCCCTGGGGCAGCTTTGTTTACGGTGAACTGGCTGTGCCAAACCATACGAGGAACATGTGAACAAGAAAATTAAGTGATATTTACAATTAAAGGTCCTTCATTATACTTGGACATGATTACACTGACAATGACTGCGTGAGTAGTCTCTAGTATTCATTTCATCTGTTTCTGATGTGCTGTAGAGGAACAAGTTTTCATCAAAATTAAATACCTTCAAGACAGGAAAAAAAACCCTGACACAACAGCCAAATCTTCCAGCCCTCAAATTCAACGTTTAGTAACCACATTGTTCATCCAAATATCAGCAAGGCAGAATATGTGGCCACAGACATATACCCACCAACCCTTGACAGACCTTTTATGTTCAAGCTTATATTAAAGGCAAGATATATTAAAAGTGATGCACATATTTCCCAGGAGTGGCAGCAGACCCTTTGGCTGCAACAACCAGATTTCAGCATGTGTCCAATTCTGTGGGAGAAGGTGTGTTAGCATACATATTGACAGTATATGTAAATTAATCTGTTTGTGTATCAGAAGGATAAATGGAAAAAAAACACACACACACACACATTGCTATATCAACCATAGGTGCAGCATGTCTCTCAGCATCAGTAAAACATGTGTAGCATTGTGTGCGTGAGTGTGTGTAATCAGTGTGTACCATCTGTGTCCAGATGTTGCGTATGGAGGAGGCTGCACGGACAGCCAGACAGTTGGCAGGCCTTCTGACAGGCCTGTGTTCCTTATTGATAGAGGGATCACAGAGACAGAGGAGTCAGCCATGCTCAGCCCGACCACAATATTGTCCTCTCCGCTGTTATTCATCGCAGTCAGCCAGGAGAAATGGGATGTTGGGAGCCAAGTTCAGAGCTGTCAGATCTGGGCCAAATAGGAGTTGAATAGGTTTCAAACATTTGGAAAACAGCATGAGGAATGTTTGATTTGCCATACAGATGCAGCCGTGATCTTGTGCCAAAGCTAAATAAATTTGTCGTATTTCAGTTCTAACAAGGATTTTAATGCTGATGACAATCATGCTGAAGTTGAAGCGCACGGCTCAGCGCATCAGAGTAAACGGCGGCAAGGGCCAACACGTTGGCAGAGTGGTTAGACTGGTTCCTGGCGTGTCAGTGGAGGTGAGACTCGGTCATGTTACGCTCAGGAAGAAAACACCCCACTCCTGCAACTCAGACTACTCGTAACCTCTGGGTTCCTACTTGGAGATGTGATTTGAAATTGTGATTATTTCAGACTTTTATCGTAGTTACGAGCGATGACTTCATACATTTAACACTTTTACACTGACATCCTAATTCTGTGACGAGGAAGAATATTCACCAAGTTAACAGTAATGAGCAAGAGTCAGGGAGAGGCTGGAATTGTCAGGTTCAATACATTCTAGGTTTGGTGCCCTGACTCCAGCCAAAATCGCAATGTTGATTAAGAGCAGAAGGATTCGGCAAAAATAAAACATCATATTGTGACGGATTTTGGCTAATATTATGTTACATGATGTTTTGCAGGGATCTGTAACAAACAGATGTTTTTTAAAGTCAGTACGATCGGCAGGCTGGTTTATCTCTGCAGCACTGAAACATTTCATTTAAAAAGGTAGTTTGACACACTGATTATTGCTCCTCCCGTGATTTAGATACTGCGTGTCGTGATTTGGAGAACTTCTCCACTGACTGTCCAGCCTGATCACCACTTCGACGAATATACGATTATTGGCTTTTTTTTAGTGACGTTGATTGAAGAACAGAACGGGAAAAAAAAGGCAACATATTAGCGACATCGAATCATTTGATTTCTGGAGTCTTCACGTCTATAATTTATTGTAAAACAAAGCAGATCTGCTTGAACTAAAATGGTTTTAAGAACTTCTCTAAGCAAGAATTCAAGTCTTGTGCACGTCATACTCGTCCCTCTACTCCAGTCTTTTCCAGCTGCATCTGTTGACTGTTTAGTTTCCATTATTGCCTTTCTAAACTGTCCCCCTGACCCTGCACCCTGTGCCATCTTTCTTTCCTGGATCCTGCCAGAGTTATGGAGCAGGGCCGACATTTATGGAGGGCAGACCCTTTTCCTGGAGCTTTGATCCAGAAAGTTCTATAACCTATAGTTTTTGCAGAGGTCATCCAGGAGGAGCCATGTGGGCAGCAGCGTGTGTAAGTGAAAGCACATTGCGCAGCTCGTTTTAAGCACAGCCCAAGTGTGAAGGCGAGTGTGAAAAAAGCCTTCGAGGGTTTCAGGGGTTATAAGGTGCATGTTTGGTGCTTACACGAAGACTTTTCTCGACCTACTTGTGCGGGTGTGGGAAAGAAAGTAATAAACAGCACTAGACCAGGAGAGGAAAAAAAAAACACATCAAAAATGAAAACAAGTGAAAGGAATTAGTAATGTATGGGAGGCCAACCCCAAATTTCATCAGGCAATATTACGGGTCTCATATCTGTCATCTCTCTTTCATCAAACCCCTTCGTCCCCTAAACAAATTATTCATGCCAGCAGCTAAATGTATTCATACCATTCTGTTTACTTTATTACTCCACTTTTATTCTGCTCTTTTCGCCACATTTGTTTACAAGAATAAAAGCCTACTCTGACAGAATTATCCCTCTGCACAACAAAAATAAATCACAGCGCTTGCACACACATCATTCACATTCAAAGAGCAACACTAAATTATAGATGGCCCCTTTCTCCCCAAATATGCATTTCATTAGCATTTCCTTCGCATGTTGTATTTTTTTTCCTTCTTCCCGCCTGTGCTTACGATCCACTGATGTGCGTGCGTGTTTTTGTGAGTGTGTGTGTGTGTGTGTGTGAGACTGGAGAATGAGAACAGTCTTGCAGCAAAGCAGGACGCGTCCCCTTTCCCAAGCCTAATTTAGGATTCAATTACAATACTCTTTAAAAAGCGTCGACTTCGCAATTAATTATTTTAAGATTAGCCTGACAGTAATGGGCCTCCCACCGACGCCAACCAGTGCAAGACTGGCTGCCTACACCCCAGGACCACTCTGTCTCTCTACATATGCGCGCGCACACACACACACACACACACACACACACACACACCTTTTTATTCTTCTACCTCCTTCATTCTCTACCTGTCCCCTTCACACTCTTTGCCCGCCTTCTCTCCATCTTCCTCTCCTGAGGAAACGAGAGATAAATCTTCCTCCATCTCACCTTCGCATCCCTCCCTTTGCCCTTTCTTTTTTTCCCCTCTTCCTCTCATTTCTTTTCTCGTTCTTTCTTTTCCCTTTGTTACTTTGCGCCGTGCTCTAATCTCCTTGGTGTTTGCCGTGCGATTGATATTGCTTCAGTATGGCGGGCTGCTTTTTATGAGCCACAAGGGCCTTCTCCCACGTCCTCCTGCGTCCCCAGGAAACGGATGAGCCCCGCGACAGTACGTGTACACGCATAAACACTCACACTCATGCACACATGTGCATACACAACCGTCTGTCACCACTGCTGCCAAGTGTAAGCAAAAAAAAAAAACAAAAAAAAAAACATGCCGCCCTCATCTGCCCAGTTTGATTGGAGCCAAGCGAAGCATTTTTTCCTCCATCTCCGCCACCACCGCTCCTGCTGGTGCTCCACCCCCACCCCACCCCCTGCTTTTCTCTTCTTTTCTCGTTTCGGAAATGCATGTCATCATCCAACCCCTTCCTCCCTCCGCAGCAACACCCCCACCCCCATCCCCCCAATCACCCCCGGGCAAACCTCAGCCGAAGCCCTGATTCTGTTTATTTAAATATTTGATATGTAAGCAGTCATAAAATAAATGTCAGAAGAGGGAGTGGGAATGAATATGCGGGGTGTAGAGGGAGAGGCCATTATGGGTAATGGTCTCTAATGTACGCTGCAGCCCCCCACCCCCACCATCACCATCACCATCACCAAAACTCCAACATACAGACTAACCTGTACATGATGGACCTGCAGATGCTCAAGCAACAGGGAAGGAAATAGAGTGGGGGGCATGTACAGCCTGCAAGGGTGTGTGTTTGTCACTGAGGCAGACACACACTCACTCACACACACAGTGACACACTTGTGCAACTAGTGATATGGAAAAGAGGCCCTCCCATGCACAATTGACTTCTAATACATTGCATACTCCTCAAACCATCCATTTACCAGGCCTTGCAATTTCAGGGGCCCTGAAAGCAGCACTTTGCCAGCACTTTACAAAATACCTTAAAAAAATCTCCAGCCTTTAAAAATGCTCTCTCTCACCAACTGCCAATTCTAACATGTCTGTTGAAGCAGCCTTGTCTCCTGGTATATTGAACATGGCTTTATTGAATTGCCAGAATTTCCATGTTGGACACAAGACCCAGTGCGGGATACCATTAAGACACCCTGCTGCTACCATTATTACTAACACACACACACACACACACACCTCCATGTATGCGGCACCACTCGCGTAAGGTTTCCCAGCTAGTGGCACCCAAAGGATTACATGGCTGTGACAATTTCACCCAAGAACTGATAAAAAAAGGGAGAGGTAGGCGGAGTGAATAAATCAAGTGTAGCCACTGAGTAAGAGAGAGAGAGAGAGAGAGAGAGTGTGTCTGTCTGTGAACAACCTTGAATTTCTCCTTGATGCTGAGATGCTAAAATAGTGCAGATCAGCACAAAAAAAAAAAATCACCAATTAAGAACAAAAATCATCATAAAATGTTCATTACTGCTGATGGTATATTGGCTTGGCATTTCAGGGTCTTTTATTCTCAGACCTTTGCCTAACAAGCTCCCTGGCCACAGCAAAAGGCTGCAGGGGTGTGTGTGTGTGTGTGTGTGTATATGTGTGTGTATGTGGGGGGGGGGGGGGGTCACATCAAGGGTCAGAAGTCAAAGAGGGATGTTGCCCACTGTTGACCCCTGTCATCTCTAGATGTGCTGAATAACCTCGTGATTTTCCACATCCGTCACTGAACGCCAATGTCTGTGAGCTTCACAATGTAAAGACACACACATAAACACTCATTAACACCCCACCTGTAACCACATTCACATACACACTCGCTTGCTAATTTATTAGGTACATCTAAAAAAAGTAATGCTGTATAATCCAACAGCCCAGCAGTAAATCCTCCCTTCACGAGGATTGTAATGCTCCGTTTTTATTGAATCTGTGTGAGAGAGGTGTTGATTTATTTTAATGGTCATTTTGGAGGCTGTGATTTGTGGAGCTGTTAAACTGTGCTGGGTTCTACTGAGCGGTGTTCCTCATATTTCAATTCATATAAATGTGATGGACAAAACCACACACTCAAGCCCCACGCCATGTATTGATCATCTTCCACGTACCTTTAATCAATGTACACGTCCCAAAATACACAGACACACTTCTCCGCTGATATACATAAATCTCCTGCGCACACACGCCCTCTGTTCCCCTCTGGCCCTCCGGAGTCCAGGTCAGGGTGCCCCCAAGTGTGCCTCACTCTCTCCACTGTTAATTACCACTAATCGGGCCCGCTCCTTTTTTCCCTCTGCTATAATGGAACCATTCATCTTTACTACTTAATGAGTAGGCACTGTAGTCAGCAGCCAAGGTCATCCACAACTAGCATCCAAAAGACAAAAAGACAGAAACTCTTGCAGAAGAAGAAGAGAGGAGGAAGAACAATGGAGAGAGATGGAGAGGTTGTTTATCCTCTACAAAAAAAAACAAAAAAAAACAAAACAGAGCAGAAAATGTGAATATGCAGAAGTTTCCACATGACTCTAGTTTTTGGAATTTGCCCAGAGTGTAAAAAGATGAGAAATGTCTGGGAGCTGTGGGAGTCTGCAGTGTCCAATGCAAACCACAACACACACAGGGAATTTCCAGAGAGAGACTAATTAAAATACCCATTATGTGAGTGCAAACAATGGGTCCCTCACAACAATGCTGAAAGCGCAGTCTCGCACAGTCAAAGCCAGCTGTAAATATAAAATGTATTTTCTGTAATGCTGTAAGAACCTCTTCCCCAGCTTATGCACGCAAAATGATGAAAGCAATCACAGTGACTGGCAGCAGAGTCCAAACCCAGCAGGTAGGAGGCCAACAAGTTAGCGTCCTCACAAAACTACTGAGGAACACTAGCCTGTCTCCATTTAATTCTCAAGCAAATCTTAAAACTAGCTGGAGATTTGTCACTGAAAAGGAGATGCGCATAAGTTGTGTTTCCATCAACTGGTTTGCAAGACATCGCTACAAAATGCTGCCAGAAGGTGGCAGTAAAGGTTACACATGGTTGTAGCAAACAGTAGAAGGAGAAGAGGCGCCTATCAGTGAGAAACAGGGCGAGGAATCAGTAGTGGACTAGGGGTACCAGCATGGGGACGGATGATAATATCAGCACATTATGGGTATCAGTAGAGAATGGTAACTTGTTTTACTATATCACTGTCTGTCTGATCTGCTGTTCGTGATGAGGAAACAACGCAGAAAATGTAAAATGTATGAGCTTTTTAAAACATTTGGAAATAAAGAAACTATTTTTAAAATTCATAACGTTTCCATACATTTTTCAGCTAGTAAATACGTAGCATATAAACTTGTTTTTATACTCATAATATCAACATCGGTAAATATCGGCCATCAGCCATAGGTTGTAAAAACATCGGCGAAAAAATGTATTCGTGTGCGTGCCTCAGCTAGCAGTTATCGGACATGTAGCATGCTGCCCGGACACAAAGACAAAGCTAGGGAATTTCAATGCAGATGAAAGTGCTGGAAACAGCTGTTGAGCGCATTTACTCTTTTTTTTTTTTTTAATGGCAAAAACCACATCAAGCGAACTTAAAAATTGTTTACTTTCACTGTTTCCATCAATCTTTTCAAAATCTGATGGAAACCCGACAACTCACTTCCTCGAAAAAACAAAAAAATCTGTGGATTTTTATATCCGAATTTCTCAAGCAACCGTTTTCTTCAAGCTTTCTCTTTCCCTCCTTTCCGTCTCGAGGAAGCTCAAGCAGTCATGTCGTCTTGCAGCGCTGTGGCGACCAGCCTGGCACAACCATGCTTGTAAATGGGACAGTTGTCTATGGATTATGTTAATGTGGTATTCCACACTCCCCTCTGGCATGTGTCTGGCATTACAGTAACCTTTGCATGTTTAGCCAACAGTAAGTATGGATGTTCATTGAGAAGGGAGACACACACACGTGCATGTATTAACAAACACACAGGGAGGTGAGGTGTGCATGGCATATATCTGCTCTTCCAACAGTGTCAATGTCCTTTGGATGAATTGGAATCATTTAAAAAAGTAAGACATTTAAACTCTAAAATAAAGTTCAATTGTGCTGCCGATATCTAATCCAGTTGATCCGGTTTGTGTCAAAGGAGTGGCTGGCATGTCGAACGCAAGCCTGTGAATATCAGAGGTGTGTATGCAGGAAAAGGAGAACAGCAGGACAACACACAACCACATTTCTGAACTTCTCCCACAGATACAGCTTGACCAGCAGCCGGCGGGCAACGAATGACTCCACTGTTAATGAGGAGAAAGTGGTATTAATTGATATGGTAAAACTGATCTAAATAAGGGGTGAAATCGAGTACCCAATGTTGATAAATCACCAATGTATCAAATGTACGTGCTCAGTTCTCTCACACACACAAAACCATAATGGACAATCTCATTTTTTGGTATGAAAGGGAAACGATGAAAGGAATACGGCTGGGAAAACACACGGCTGACCAGTCAACACACGAGAGAGAGAGAGAGAGAGAGAGAGAGAGAGAGAGAGAGAGAGAGAGAGAGAGAGAGAGATGTGCAGACATAAGTGCACGTGTAAGAGTGTGTGTATGGAAGTCTAAATTTGCGTGACAGAAAAGGACACAGAAAACAATAATGTAGCGAAAAAGAAACAACCCCAAGAAACAGACAAACCTCATTAACGGAAACTCAGTGTGTCGTCCGTGTCCCATCATCTTTCTATTTTTGTCTCTCTGTGCTTCACAAACGACAGACAGCGCCTTGCTGGTGTGTTTGGCTGGTTTTTTTCCTTTCTAGTTGTTTTTTTTTTTTTTTTTACTGAGCAAATGGTCCCACCATGCCAGAGATGATTAGGATCAACTCAAACCAAACAGCAATACATGTGTGAGTAGAGAGCTAGGTCTACAGTCTTTGATGTGATGGATGATGGTGATGATGATTTTCTCACAGCCTGGTAAGATGGGAGGATGGTAGCAGTTGGCACACGCACACACACACACACACACACACACACACACACACACACACACACACACACACACACACACACAGAGTGGACTACAAAGAGGCTTCAGTGAGCGTGCATTCTTTTATGACTAACGTGACCAGCAACATAGCATTATGCAACAGGTTGCTTCAGAGTAGCTGCTGGATCGCACCGGGTCCATCTGGGACACGTTCCGGCTCAGACCCGGCTGCCGTAGCTGATCGCAACCACTCTAGAAAATTGTTATGATTCCACCAGACGCACCGCAGAGCGTTTGAGAAGCGTCCCAGAAGTGTCTCACCATTCTGCTCAGCTAAAAATACATGCCCGGTCTATTTTTGCCAGAAGCCGCATCATTTTGCGCGTAGCAGATGGAGCAGGGCAGCATGCACCAGGACAGACTTTGGTTCACATCGCTATGCAAAAGCCACTAGCACCAGGAGAAAAAGCCTCTGGTCAGACGATTTCCACCACTCATGACAAGAGGTTCCTCTTGACAAAAAGTTCATGAATTAACTTATTTGTGGGCTGCAGCACGAGAAATAACCAGAATTAAAATCCTATCCATAACAGAAGCACAAATGTCAAGAAAAATAAATGACCATATCAGCAAGTCTGGGAAGACAAGACTCTCTGCAACCTCTAAAGCACTTCCGGTGGGACACGAGGGTGAAACAAAACCACGTCACATCCAGAATGTGGCTCCGGTGGGACTCTGTGTTCTGCAGCAACACTTAAGAACACAATGAACTGAAAATAAAAATGGCTCAAGTGTTACAAAAGCATAACTATGTCCTCCAGAAAGTCACGAAACCGTCAGTGACATACCGTACAAAGCTATTCAAACAGAAACTTTTGCAGCACTGAGGAAAAAAAATTGTGCCTGCATGTGGTTTATTTTCTTTTACTAAAAAAACAAAACAAAAAAAGAGGTTACACAAAAGAAACTCCAAAATGAGAATGAAGTATTAATGAAAATTAATGTGCACCCTTAAATCTTATCTTAAATAGATGAACCTCCCGGGATAATCTGCCAATTATCTCCCAGTTGTCTCTGTTTGAAGACCTCCACTGTCGATACATTCGTTGTATTAGAGGAAGGGGAGGCAGACATCCGTCGCATTTTTAGAATACCATACTTGAGGTTTCATTAATCACTACAATTAGAAACTTCCTCCTTTCTGGAGGGAACAACCCCAAGGATTTTTTTTTTTTATTATTTCCTCCACTGTTGGCCAGAGAGGAGAGAGGAGGGAAAGAATTGAAGGCAACATTAGACAGAGCTTTGGTATAATAGCGCACAGATCTCTTTAGTATAGAGTATAAATATGCAATAGGATACGCTGGCTGTCTAAATACCTCTGAACTGACTGCTCATCCCTCGGGAGAGCAAGCTTGCTACTGAGAGCCAGGGACAGAGAGGCAGATAAAAGACACAGAAAACACTGACAGAAAAAAAAAGGAAAAAAAAGAGGCAGCAGCAAAATAGAAAGCTGTCTGTATAGAAGACCATCTGTTAAAAAAAAGTATACAGTTAACCGCCTTCCCTTCTTTTATGAAAACACAAACAAACAGAGAGACAGATCACCCCTCCTCTCGTATCGAGGAGGAGGAGGAGGAGGAGAGGGGGGGTCCTTCCATTCAGCAGCTCCACGTGGCTAATTAGCATATGTGAAGGTCAGGGTGGGGTGGGTGGATGGGAGGGAGTTTGGGGCGCCACCACAGCACCCACCACCATGCATTTTGGCATCCCGCCAGTCTCTCTCTCTCTCTCTCTCACACACACACACACACACACACACACACACACACAGCAGACAGAGGATACCCAATATATCTGTGTATGTGTGAGCAACAACTTGTAAATAGTTTTTTTTTCCTCGTTGTTCACAGGCTGAAACCGAGGAGTTTAACGATGTAAACATTTACCAGAGCTCGCTCTCCCTCTCCCTCTCCCTCTCAACTGGACCAGGCCCATTTCTCAGAGTTCAGCAGTCCTCCATGTGACTCACTCCAAATATCGCCTACATCTCTGGCTTCCCTTTATTCATTCTCTCTCTCTCTCCGCTAACAGAAAAGACAGGAGCTCATTCTCCATCCTTGTGTGTTTATGCAAATTGTAACCTATGATATAAAAAAATAAAGAAATGAATTAACCCACCTGAAACGCCAAATAATATCTATGACATTTGTGCAAATAACCTCCTACAACTGAAATGTTTTGAAATCTTTATTTTTCAGATAGAAGCCGGGAAAAAACAAACAAACAAACCAATCTTTGACCTTTGGTTTCCCTGTAACAATGGCTAGCTTTTGCCCTTCTCTTCGTTAATTTCCTTTTTTAAAAACAACAACAACAGCAACAACTAAAATTATGTGGACATTGCTTCAGGTCTTCAGGGGAGAAGCACGCATCAGATGTAAATGGCTTAACGGCCAAAATGAAATTACTGCCAAAAAAAAAAAAAAACAACACAAAAGAAAACTGTTCAGTTTGTGGTTGATATTTTTCTTCATTAAATGTGTATGGGAAGAACGAGGGGGTGTCTGTTACATAAATCATGAAAAAAAGAAACATTTCTGCTGCAATATCATCGTAACCACCTTGCAGAAAAGTTTCATATTTTGAAAGATTCCACTTTTGCTGGTGAACATTAAGTGTACAAAATCAGGTTAATGTTGTGATTAGTTTGCTGTGATTTTATTGCGTTTGCTCTCTTGTGTCTGATCACGTGGCCAACAGGGTTCTTATTACACGGAGGAAGAGAATCTGGTGGCAGTAGCTTGTTGGTACTTCCTCTCTATCTGAGTTTTACTCTCTTACACTAAAAAAACTACCTCAAATCCCAAACTGCCAGAGGACGACTCCGGTTTTCGTACAGGCTCATCATGTGTTCAGCTCACCCCTGCTGACGAGGACAAAGTTAGATTGAATCCATCAAGTCAAATTTAAAAGCCCTCTGTCTCCAGCATCCACACGGAGAAGTTAAATTTACCCAATACGGACAATTAACTTTCTTCACTGAAACTGCTTTGCTTTTGATTTTTTTCTGTTCCCTCCTGACACGAGCAGTTCTGATAAAACAGATGAGAAACAGCTGACACCAAATCACCACCCGCTCGCAGTAATTAACTCCTTTCTTCGGGGCTTTTACACAACAACCTTTGACTCCAGGGGACGTTGTGAGTGCACAGTGGGAAAAACAAAAAACTAATAATAATACATGAGCAGACACACAATGATGCAACCGGACAGTTGTTTCTCTCCCTTTTTTTCAAAAAAAAAATTCTTGCTGTTTTTCAAAATCTGAATTAATTGGCGTTTTATGTAAACCACATGCAGCCCAGGGATAACCCCAGCCTGCCAATTACCTAAGCAGACTATGCGCTTCATCCAAGGAAGATGAAAAACGCTGAGCGGAGCCCTTATCGGACGCAACAGAGCAAATTAAAATTTCACTCTAGTGTTGCTAATCAGCACAGTGCTGGCTGGCCAAGACAGAGATGTAAACAAAACAACATAAACAAACGACTGACAGGAGAGATGGAGAAAGAGGCGGGATGGAGGTTGAACTGCTTAGTGCTGACGAAGGAGCTTCAGCCTCCTCCTGCCTCGACGCACTAACAGACACACTCAAGGACACACATAAAGACAGCTTAAATGCAGCTCCCAGGGGAAAAAAGAAACACCAAAACACTCTCTCTCTCACACACACCCACACACCCACACCTGCGTGTTCCTGACCAGGCCCCATGGGTTGTCCATCCCATGCAGAACATGCACCATAAATTAAATTCCAGCAGCCACAGTCAGGCCCATCACTATGCACAAGGCTCCCTGAGATAGCCGCATAATACAATGTGACATTGATGCATTGCTCCTATTATAAAGTCTTTGTTCGTATCACACTAATAATTCATAAGAGAGAAATGTAAACAGCATGCACTGGAGAGCACTGCGAACAGGGATCATTTCAAGGTAAGCATATTACCAAGGATGGGATTGGCTCTGGTCTTTGATATGTAGAATTACTCAGCTTTGATTTCTGCGCTAAAAAAAAAGAAAAGGCTAAACATGGAGTCGTACTCGTGATACATTAGTGAGAACTATACATTCATTTTTCTTTTACTGGGTCAGATTTGAAATGAGTTGCTGCTGCTGTAATTATCTAAGCAACAACAAACGTACTAGCTCCTCATTATTGTCTACTAATTAGTTATATTGTTCTCTGTGTGTCGTGTGTCTGTTCTGATTAGTGAATCACAGACGGCCCCTTGTTACACATATAGGATTACACACAAAAAAAAAATCATTCATGATGAAAACTATACGTTTGTTATCCTGCCTCTATACTTTATGGAAGCACACTCCAAGTTGCTGTCATGCATTCAAGCAGCAGACATATTCAGGTAGAAATTGAACACTGAATATTGTGCTGTTTTCCCCTCAATCGCAAAGGCCCGAGTGATTTCGAAAAACTGGGACGAAGTCATTTTGGTGAGAGCAGGTTTGACACACACCTCTAAATAACGTATCACATGTATCGTTCACAATACACAACATACACAGTGGAAGCCCTGTGTTTTCTCTATGTTGTACGTGTGTGTGTGTGTGTGCGCGCGCGCGTGCGTGTGTGTGTGTGTGTAAGGGGGTGTAAATGAGGTGCACTCGTTTCGCTCACAGCTTGCTCCTGAAGAGAGGCAGTGGGGAGGGAAATTGAATTTGAAAGAGGGGAAACTGTGCCAACAGGTGACAGAGGTGCGCTCCGACCAAACGCACTCTGAAGTGAAGCGCAGTCATATCACGGGGCCAATTTGGATGCAGTATTATGCACTACACCGCCTGCCTCTCTCACACTGCCTGTCAGCGCGCAGGAGAACAGTGCTGCCGCTCCACGTATGAATTAAACATAGGGGCTTTTGTAGCGTGAATATACTGCTGCTGAAATGTTGGTAAAGTCGTGAGAGAGAGAGAGAGAGAGAGCGAGAGAGAGAGAGCAAGAGAGAGAGAGCGAGCGAGAAAGCAAGCATGCACAAATTATTATGAACACTGAAGGGGGAAAAATACATTCACAGGATAAAATGTTCAATTTGTCTAGGGAGATGGTTTGGTGGAATTATTTTCCTTTAAAAAAAAATCTTACAAATTATATCATAGCCAGAACAACACAGAACTGAATGGAATAGAATGACTAATAAGCTGTTTGGGATCTATTAATATTTAATACCCAATTTAATTCTCTATCTACATCTGATTAACTCTAATATCTCTGCTCCTTCAATGTAGGTTTCTTGTGGCCATCTTATCAATGCATAATTTGCTGCAATCAATACCCTCCCACGCCAAATAATTCATTTCATTTCCCCATGCAGCATCCAACACAAATTGCCTTTGATTGAGACAATGTAGGCTAATGAACTGCTTTTGTTGAGCAGGAGGCAGACAGTACAAGCTATGTTGAACCTCCCTGCCCTCCAGTTGTCCAGATGTGCCATCCAGTAGCGCGCATAATTTAATGCATCAAAAACAACCACAGAATAAATGGCTCTTCTGGAGAAAAGCCATGATGTTTTGTGGTGGAGTTCAGGGCTGGCAGCCTCTACTTTCCCTGGCTGCAGGTCTCAACTCTGTTTACAGAGTTGCAGCTTCCCAAAGATCGGGGGGTTCAGGGACACCCGGCGATCCTTGACAGCTCACCCCCAGAAACAAAAGGAGGAATATTTAATTAGCAACACTTGCTCCCCTCCCACCTCTGTTACCACTGCCCTGGAGCAAGGCATTCAACACCCAGCTGCTCCATGAGGAGATGCTAGCTTGCAGGGGTTGTTGTCTGAAGCTCTGAATGTGAATAAGATTATTTCTGGAAAACAGCTCTGTGTGTTTGCCCATAATATGGTAGGCTTTGTGATGCATTCAGGTGATGCTTTGGGCAATTTCTCTCTCTCAAAAAAAAAATTTGAATTAGTAAAAAAAAAATTATACATATACACATTATATATATATATATATATATATATATATATATATATATATATATATGGTCATTTTCACATGACCTGACAAAATTATTAAAAATAATATATTTTAACACTACACTGTTTTCAGTCTGATGTTGGGGAAAAATTAGAATATTTATCAAGTAGAACAATAACAGCTTTGGATTGCCTCCAAGTGTGGAATATTCCCGTAAGACTTGAATGCAGCATCACTCGAGCACTGTGGCCAAAAGATCCCTACAAGAATCCTCCTCTTTTCCTGAGTGTTGCCTGCCCGGCGGGGCCAAGGAGAGCCAATCAAATGGCAGAGAGGATGTCAAGTGTGAGCCAGGAGTACGGAGAGCTTTTAAACAGTTTTACCTCCACTATTCAAATCCCGAGCAGAGCTGCACGGAATTAAACGAGGCGCACAGACGCGCTCCAGCTGTATTCCGACCGAGGAGCGCAAGGACAGAGACGGTCGATGCTCGCAGGAGATTTCTCATAGCAGAGGAATCAGATGGGGGGGGGGGGGGGGATTCGAAATCATTACATTTGCTTAAAAATGTGTTTGGGTTTTACTTTTTCTCGATGAGCACCTCGAACACAACACGTCCTCTAAACGGGGCGTTTCGCAACGTGTCTGAGCCCACGTCGCCGGAGAGGTGAATCTCTAATAAACGTCAATGTCTCCAGGATAAAACTACAAAATAGCCAGATGCTATTAGAAAAAAATACGTACTTTATACGTGACTGATTGAAATGTGTCGGGAGAGAGCTTCTTATTGTCATTTAAACATTATTTGCGCAGATGTTTCATGATTTTTTTTTCACTTCTGAACTTAGTTTGCGTGAAACCACCACCCTCGCAACACACGTTTCTATAAATGTCTTACAAACTTTAGCACACATTCTTTTCTGATGTACGCAGGTACAAAATACCACTCTTGTAACACATCGAAGCACACCTCTGCGCCAGAGTGAAGTTTCCAGAGCTTACCTGACTCCTGCCTAGGCCTTGCCCTCCGCTGCCCGGGCTCATTGAATGCGGGTGGTTTCTCTGCTGTCCCCCCCAGCCGTGGGCCGAGGCGGCTCCATACTGAGGCCCCACGTCTTTCCCCAGACCCATTCCCACTTGCTGCTGCGCCGTGGGTCCGCTGAAGTCTTGATAGGCCCCGCCGTAACCCCGCATCATCGGGCTGGGGGACGTCAGCAGCTGGTTGAGGGTCGGCGTGGCCCCTGAGGGATGCTGCTGCTGCTGTTGCTGCTGCTGTTGCTGAGTTTGCCCCGTGAACCTCTGGAAGCCGCTCGAAGCAGCTCCTAAAGTAGACTTGCCGTGACTTGCTAGGGAGTTGCTGCTCATCATCATGTTCCCAGGTTGCCTGCACCCAGAGGGGCCCATCATCCCGTACGCTCCGCCACCGTAGCCCGCCCGGTACGCAGGGTACTGGTTGTACTGGCTGTTATGGTACCCTGCTTCGTGGGAGTTCTCCATGCTGTTATGTGCCGAGGAGTGCGTTATCCCCATCCCACTGCTTTGTTGCTGCTGTCCGCCATGTTGCTCGTAACAGGGCCTTGTACTGTAATAGTTGTTATTAAACTCGGAGTTGTTACTAGTTGGCCCTAAGTTAGAGTGCTCATACCTGCTACCCATCATCCTCTCGGCGGGTTTACAGGTGAGGTCCGCCTCACCTTTCCCCGGCATGTGCTGCTGCTGCTGCTGCTGCTGCTGTTCCACTTGGCCCCCTAACAGGTTCTCTTTGCCACCGTGGTGCTGGTGATCCATACCCCTGTCCCCGCGCGGTCCCTGACCGTTGTTATTGGTGGTGTTGTTACTTTGGATCTGTCGCTGCTGATGTGGCGCAAATTGGCTGAATTGCGGCGTCGGTGGCGGCGGCTGCTGCTGCTGCTGCTGCTGCTGCTGCTGCTGCTGCTGCTGCGGTGGTTGAGACTGAGACGGATCTCCGCTCCCCACACATTTCAGCTTGTGGTTCGCGATCAGACCCGTTTCCATCGAGGAAGTGGTTGAATTTGTCGACGCCGAGGCGGACGTGAGGTTATTCCCATCCTTACCGTGGCCGTCCGGAGCGTTGTGACTCGTGGAAGTTGAATGGACCATGCTGAGCTCGCTTCGATGGTGATGGTCTACATTATTCAGAGTCCCATCTCCGGCGCCCAGCATCGGTCCTGTCCGCTGTGCGCTCCCTCCTCCTCCGGATTTCCCCGAATTGAGCTCCGGACCTAAACCACTGGATAATTTCTTATTTTTATTATTAGTTCTGGTCGGAGCCGATGCCACTTGCGCAGCCATGGTCACTCCAACATCTCAGCGCGCAATGACAGCAAGCCCCGACCAGCCTTGCGCGCAGGAAATAAAACCAAGAGAGGAAGGAAGAAAAAAAACACAAGCTGAAAAAAATATCTTCACGGGCAGAAACAAGCTTTGTTCTGGTCTGTGTAGCTGTGGTGGTGGTGGTGGTGGAAAAAACGGTGCGTCAGTGAGGCTTCATGTTGAAAGTTTCTCTGTCAGGTTTAAAAGAAACTTTTTTCCTCTTCCCCCCTCCGCCTCTCCTCCATCCCGGTTCTTGGTAATATGTAGCAGCGTCTCCCGGAGCCCTTGTGGCCCAGCATGGGATGAGAGAGAGCGGGCTCTACCAGCTTATCCACCTCCAGGGCTCCAGCGCGCCTCACTTGGAAAATCCGGAGTGGAGTTCCGATCCATTATGCGCGATGCAGTTTGATTTTGCGGCGTCTATCAACAATACACGGGTCGATTTGAAGATAGAATGAGAAAAAATAACGTTGAAGTGATTTAACACGACATGCAACTCTCTACTGTCCCCATACAACAAGACTGCTGCCAGATATTCCACGTCATATGACCGAGGAATAACTCCCTGGAGTTTCGGGCGCACACCCTTGTGATTCAATAAATAAGCAGATCAGTTGAGCACATCTCCAAATTACGCACAGACATTTCTCATCATCTCCGCACACAATCGTCACCAGCAGATGTTGAGTTTGTCAAAAGCGAGTTTTTCCTAGGCAATTATCCAGATCTGATTTTCCTTCTTCCCACTCTCTGTCCCTCGGCTCAAGCCAGTTCTCTGCAGCTCTGACAGGAGTCGGACACGCAACCACAAGCTGTGCGCAATAATGTTGCCTTCGGAAGAAGAATGTAATCACACTTTATAGCAGCTATAATGTTGTAATATCTGTACCAGGGAGTTCATCCCCTTCATGCTTCAAACATATATTTTCATTCTGAATGGGAGTAATGTTCCCCCTCAAAAAAAAAAAAGCCATAGCAATCTTGTGTTAAGAGGGAAGCCATATAAATATCACACTCTATAAACTATAAAATAATCTACAAGACTATTCCGTGTAATTGAAGTGCAATTAGGTCACTGTAGACTCAGTATAAGCCAACCATAGGAATGTAATATGAATATTATTAATATTAAAGACATTCTTCATTAAGATCATATTTGAATAAAAGGCTACATACTTTAATTTCCTTCCCTTGGTTTAATTTGTCAGAGAGGAACTTGTCTGAACTGATAATGACAATGACATTTAAAAAAGAAAAAAAGAAAAAAAGGAGGGGGTTAGAAAAAAAAAATCAACCCCAGGCTTCAGTGTAAGACCACACAAAACCAAAGTCTACAAGATATGCTATCCCATCAGTGGTATTCAAACATGAATGTAAAATAGCGCGTAGCAAAGAAGCAGGGTGTCTGTTGGGACTTGAATGAGCAAAGGGTCTGCTTTGATGAGATCAGATGCATTTGATCAACAGAGGGAGCTGTGGATGAAAGAGGGGTAGAGGGGAGAGGGGAGGGGGGGAGGGGGTGGGAGAGAAGGATTTGGGGATGAGAGTTGTGCTGAGGATGTCTATGATAATGATGATGACTGGTGGTGATGGTGGTGGGAACAAATGTGGTGGTGGTGGTGGTGGTGGTGGTGATGATGCCAGCGCTGCAGGTTATGATTATAATCAGGACTACAGGAGCAAGGGTAACCAACAAGTTGTTGCTTTAGATCACACATTTGCAAACCAAGTAGACACCATTTCCTTGCCTTATACTATGAGCAGTGTGTGAGATATGTCACTATGAAGCTGTGTGTGTGACAATGGGAAGACCCCTGCTGGACATAAGTTGTAAGTACAAGTCAGAGCTTCAAAAATATAAAAACACAAGCTGAGACAAACCTTGTGTCTCAGCAGGACAGAACTGATCAAGAGGGTACGACGACCTTATGCAAAACCCCACTAAATGACACATTTCCTGACAGTATGGTGTAACATAAAAGAGAAAATCACAATCATATCCCAACACTGACAACAAGAGCCATTGTCCTACTTTTCCAAGTGGAAGCTCATTCTTTGGAGACAAATAAAAGCAAGCGACATCCCTGGAAACCTTTCCCAGCCGTTTGCCTTTATGAGCCCATATGGCAGAGAATAAAAGCAATAATGTTGTTATGGTCCAACAACAAAGTCTCCATGGTATTCATCATTCAATATGCTAAGGCCCGTCCTATAGCATCAACAGGACCATATGGCCATTTATCTATAGGACACTCGCAGAAGACATCACATCCTCTGTGTGTGTGAGAGAGAAGGAGATCTAGTGTGGGCTCCTGCTTGACTAGAGACAAGACAAATTGTCCTTAAATGATGAAGACATAAATAGTGTCAAACTAAGGCTTCATCGTTGGTTATGTGAACCTTTTTGGATTAAAACGAGCCTCATCCACACCCTTCCTGCTCTCCCTACTTTGTGCACATGCCGATTCTGGCTCCCATCAGAGTCCTAGATCAAAGCCTCAGCTCTGATCTCATCTAGAGCAACACTAAGGCTGACAGTGAGAGGACCTGGGGCATTAGCATATTCTATGATGGCGCCCGGCTTTTCAAGCCGTTGCCTCGGCTGCAGCTCTGGGTGTGCCGTGCTGTGGCTTTGCAACTCTAATTTCCCTCGCTCATTAAAAAAAGCCCACTGTTCTCCTATTAATTCGCAGACACACTGATCTGTTTGAATGGTGAGGGTGTGTGTGTGTGTGTGCAAGAAGAGGGAGGTGGAGGAGGGCAATGGCTCAGCGCATTTGCATTTATGTTTAATTTATAACCTTCAGGGGCCCCCTGATGCAGCAAGATTGAAACAATAACTCCAGACAAACATGGGGAAGAGAGGAGGAGGAGCCGGAGAAGGGTGGATGGAATTAAAAATATACAGATCTGGGAAGGTATGTGCTTTGAATATGTGTGTGTGCGTGTGTGTGTGAGAGAGTGTGGACGCGTTGGTAAGAACACTATTACTACATACGCATTTTATGAGCGTTAATTTGTGCAGCTGCATCAAGGTGTATGAAACACACACACATAAACACACACACACACACACAGAGACTGAGAGGCAGAGGTCTCCAATCCGCGGGGGGATAACATGCCACGGTGAGTGTCTGTCAGGAGGAGAGCTGGAGTCTGTTCCGGGGGAGTCTGCAGGGATCTCCCCCTAGCAGCACAGCACTGAACAGCACAGCAGACAGCAGCAGCACAAGCCTGGCCAAGCACAGAAAGTGGGTCAGCCCAAAACACACACATGCACACAAAGACACACAAACACAGCTCAGACAGCTCCAGCCCCGGTGTTACACCAAAGAAAGACAGACCGTGCATGGTGAGCACACGGTTTGTGTACGTGAGAGAAAGCATGGCGGTATAATTTGCATGAGTGATGTTCAAGAGGGGGTTTAAGAACTGAGGTGCGTGGCTGAGAAGGGGGACAAAAAGCCAGCTATTGTGAGTACACCCTATGGAAGTGCATCAAATTGATCCATAGTCTTTTCATTTCAGGCTTGGGTAAATAACAGCATTTGCATTGATCAGTCTGGAAAACCAGGCAACAATGGGCTTGGGAGTGAACAGTAAGTGTGCAACAAAACAACTCTTATTCCTTTCTGTTCCTCGTAGAGTTGAGAGCCTCGCCAGAGCCCTACAAACGGCTATGATGGATAAAATGTTTTCAAAAACACTTGAGGAGAGTGGATGCTATTGTGTCCGCCTGTATACTAAAACAGAGAATCACAGAATTCCCAGGATGCTGCATGCTCTATTTATGTGTTATGAAAAACATGACTCAAAAGAAACAGAAAACAGCTATGTTCCACTTTCACTGTCAGCTATCATGTGAAGTGTGAAGAGGAGGAAGAGGATGAGTAAGATACAGACAGGGAGAGGAGAGTGATTTTCTTCATCCACAGATCTTATCCTGATGGTGACAGGGGACCGGGTTCTCAGACCCCCCCCCCCACCACCACCACCACCACCACCACCACCAACCATACACCTCCATCCCCTCCTCCCCCTCTGATGCCTGTCACTGCTCCTTCCCTTCCCTCCCTCCCTTCTCCCGACTGGAGGAGTGTGTGAAGTGTCCCCCGAGAGGCACAGACTCAAAGATGGTATTTACAAGATCCACACTGAGCCCACTTTTAACTGCCTGTGAAGAACTTCTCCAACCGCCTTTGATGTGCCAACCTAATGGGGAAGAGCTCGCCGGCAGTCATTGCATATGTTAGCGAGGCAATGTGAGCTAATCCGCTAGCATTGCAAGGTACACTTCATGCTGCTTGCAGTAAGTGAACACTTCAAATGCTGTATAGCTTTGGAGGAGAGCTGCCCTTAGAAAAATTACCATTGCCAAATAGATGCTGACGCGATGCGTCAACTTTTACACCAAATTAGCGGCACCAGCAGCAAAAGATGAGCACTTTGCTTATTTCATGTTAGACTTAGCATATTCATGACTTGATAAACAGAAGCTTTCTGATATGATTATCGAGACTATCGGTGAACTTGTACATTGTAAAAATGGCGAGTGATTATTTATCCTGCTGGGAAGATAAATGGGCTCACATCCAGCTGTAAAATGAAATAAATTCTGCTGCAATTAATCAATAAATGTTTCTCTTGCCACTTGACCTTTTTTAAACAGATAGGATGAGAAAAAAAAATCTAGAAAAAGAAGAAATGAGCCTGCACGTCTGTGTGGAGGACTGATGAATTAGAGCAGTGGTCACCAACTTTTTCAAATCCTGCACCCCCTGAAACATTCAAACGCCTGCTGTGCGCCCCGTCTCCCTCCACAGATGGCGCCAACACCACCAGTGGCTTGGCTAGCACTGCTAATGTTACTGTGACCTGTCTCAGATGCAGTGTTGGAACCCCCAAACTAAATGCTTTTGACAACTGGGACTCTGTTTTCAGCTGCACCCATGGGCGAGGGGCAACATCGTTTCATCGATTTATCCACATTTGAGCGATTTAGGCAACTAATTGGATGCAGAAGGACCCAGGGAAAAAAAATGGACATCGGTCTACTGGGCATGCACACCCAGAAGACCCGACCCGGCCCTACTCTCCCTCTGATTGGCCAGTACTTGGTGCCTTTTGGGGTGTGAACTCAGATAGATGAAGCTCAGAGTCAATCCGGGGAAGAACACGGGAAAAACATAAAACATGTTATTTTGAGATGACACTACAGATTTTTTTTGTCTTAACCCCTGATGTCACTGTGCGTCTCCCTGACAGTACAAACACCCCAATTGGAGATTCAAGGCATGAGAGCGCCTTGCGCTTCCTGCAAAATTACAGCTGTAAGGTCAAAGGTCACACTTGAGCCTCATAAAACCTACCTATGAACAGGTAAATACACAGAGGTAGAACAATGACTTTTGTCCAACTTAGTTTTATCTTTAAGAACAGCACTGAGAGAGAAAGCTTTCATAACAAACAGAGGCATTTGGAACGATTTTGAATTAGGCTAATTAGGTTTGTGTTTTGTTTGTTGTTCAGGAGGCATGATCAAAGTGATATTTCACCAATTTGTGTCAGCTCCAGAGGAGAGGAGGAAGAGTTTGGAGAATGCTGCCTATTAATCTCCGTAGGTTTGGTGCACTGCGCGTCAGGGACGGTAATCAAAACAAGAGAATTATGAATAATGAAATGTGTTGATCAGAAATGAAACAAAACAGTACATTTGTGCTTTATTAGTGCCTTATTAGTAACAAAATTGGACTCTACATGTTTTTTTTTCCCAGAATTCCAGCTCTTTGGAGGGCGGGCTTCAATATCAATGTGCGCTCAATCCTTCCCTGCTCAGCCTGAGCGGAAAAATAAAAATCAAAGGGATGTGGATGGCTTGACCCAGCAGCTCAGAGTCTGAGAGCAACCGGCTGTTTTGATCTAATCTAATATTTATGAATAACTTCCTTGACATTTCCTTCGCACTATGAAGCCATCCGCTTTTACGGTGTTACACAATGATGTCTTAGAGGGACGATGACGGAGATCAAACGGGTCTTGGGCTCAGAATACAGAGTGTGCACTCTCTGCGTAGCCTGAGAGGAAACTCAGCAGCGAGCTATCTAACACGGTGTGATTGAAATACAAGCTCCACTAGGCTGCAGTGTGGAGTGTGATGATATTTTTATTTGTGTCTCCGTCAAAGGGATATGGGTACAGATCGGGAAAGCACTGTCACCATTTGAGCAGAAAGACGACAGAATGTGCATGTGCTCTTACGCTATGTATCTTTGCATGCGCGGGTGTGTGTTTTCTGCAAAGGAGGTGATACCACAGTCTGTCTATGATGTCGCGTCGTGTCAGCCACCACAGAACCAGTTGAGGCTGTTGGGATCACTAATGTCATCAGATGCTTTTCACTCTCTCTTCACAGAAGTCAAGTGTTCTCAACATGTTATTTGCCCAAAGTGGCCTTGTTCCAAGGCTCTATTGTTAGCCTAATGGAGGCTAACGACACTAAGACTCTAATTATGGACACTGACGATCAGCCCTGATAATATTACGAGCAAAGTGGGTAATTTAGAGCTGTTGTGGTGAAGGGTTGAGGGGAGGCAAAGAAAAGAAGGGGAGGGTGACAGCAGAGATGGGGAAGTTGTTCTCTTGTGTCATCCCCCTGTCGTCCGTCACCCTAATCATTCCCAAAGAGCGCAGAGCAAAGACGTGGGAACAACATATTCATGGAGTGTGTATCATTACGGTTCCCGCCCATTCACAAGGAATATTCTATCACATTATGGGCCATCAACAGGTGATTACCCACAGGCTTCATCCAAGTATACTCCTATTTGATAAAGGGCCAGCACAGCACAGGTCAAGTGCCCATTCATCTTATTTAAAACCAATATTACACATCCAGTAGAGCCATGATAATGGATCAGTGGCTTGTTTGTCACTTTGCTTGCAGCATCTCCTCCTTGCCACCCGAAAGACTAATTCAAATGGGAGGCTCAACAAGCAGTCATCCCTGCATACCAGCGCTTTTTAGTTATTCCCCCAACAATAGCAACTGTGAGAAATTAGACAAAGGTTAGCATTTCGCTTTAAGTATAGCCGGAGGTAGTAGCCTGTACCCATCCATACAGCGCGGTGCCAGAACCAGAAAGACAGAAACCAAAGCAACTCAGCAAGCCTGTGCCTATTCTGTCAACACCAAATATCAAAGCCCCTCTCCCATGAGTGATCTGTCCAAACAATTAAAATGGAACCTCTTTGTACCATCACACTTAACATGTCAGACAGAAAAATGAAAGGAGCCGCGTGTATTGGAGCTGCATGCCGTGACGCCTCCTGTGACAAGCCCCACGGAGAGAGCGGCACGCCACAGGAATGACAGCACTGTTCAAATTTTAAATATGTTTTGACACAAAATCAAAAGTTGCTCACCATTACGGTGGAGAGATTCCCTCGTTTTCTGTGTGATCACTTATTAGACCCCTAGGTGAACTAGGCAGAAATACTGACACCTGAATCCTCTCTTTGCACATTCTTTGACATTTTTGAGCAGATCCGGGAATCATTTCATATTGCCAGATATTATTTCATAGTAAGATTAAAGCTCTGATGTTGTAGCATCTGAGGCTCATGAAAAAGCCACCAGTGATCAATGAGGATTCCTGTGTGAGTCTCTTGGTTTTATCTTCCCTTTTTGCTGTCCAAAGCGAGGTTTGCTGCTGTTCCATTTCTGATGATCGTAATAGGGAACATTTGACAGATTTGCTCGTGCAGCTGCGCCAACAAATGCCGGAATCCTTCTAACAATCCTGAAAATATACCAAAGTAGAATTACCAGGATTTTTTTTTCTGCCTGCTTGAAAGCTGCTTGGCTTGATGCATTTGATCCTTGCAGCGTACTGATTGGGCAAGAATTAATCACCCGACCAATCCCATCAATCAAAAAAAAAAAACCTGCCATCTGACTTTTTTTTTTTGTCATATGACAATGGTCTCTTTCAGAATAATACATTTTCTTTTCACATTAATAAGCTTGAGTGGCTTTAAACATAATGGAAAGCAAGACTATTTCATGGGCTTTCACTGTGCTCTATACATAATCCTGAAGATGAAATTCCTAATCTTCTACCAAACAGGGGATAGGGTTTTTTTTTTTAAGCAAGACCCCAATTATGCCCAGCTACAAATTAGCATGTTTAATGTAGCAAAATGTTTTAATATAGAATAAAAGCAAGGCAGAAGAAAACAAAAGCCAACTGGGTAATGAGATTATCTCTGCCAGGCGCCCAGTGCCCATCATTGTAGTTCACACAAATGAGACAGATTATAAATCACATTCATAACAGCCTAATCCGTGAAAGACTCCTGATATGATTACTTTCTCTCACGTTTTGGTGACTGAGTGCGATGGATTTACTTGAATCCTGAGGAGTCTTTAAAATACAGCTGGACATAAAGGAAACGAGCCAGTTGAAGATTAGTTGAATCCATCTCAGATAAGCTACAGAAGTTTGGCCACAAACACAGATAAACACAAATCTGAAGAACAGACGATGTGATATACTTTCAACAGCTATAGATTATCCCCTCAGATCAGAAATGTAGAGCGCGTATCAAAGGCATTATCGCTTCCCAAAATACACAAATAGATTATTTACTCTTTTCTGTCAGGAGATTGTTAGATTTCAAAGTTAGTAAACCTCCCTCTGACTGCCTTCTTGACAAAGTGTCACAGTGTTCTTAATAATTGTCGTAGATGTTTCCAGTGCTGCGTCCCATCCCTCATTGCCACCTTCATCCCTGACCTCCCCTTAGTTCCTGACAAGGTCAAACATCTCCCATTAGCGGGAACCAGCCCCTGCCTTTTGCCAGAGAGCTATCCAATTCATACATCGTGAAGGTCAGGGGCTGCATAATGAACTGGAAAATGTCAGTTATATTACTCCCCATTTAAATAGTGGCTTTTCCAGCACCAGACACACGGGTGATATTTACCTTTTTTTCCTGTGAAGGCCTGGAGCAAAGAGTCTTTTTTAATCCAGCTTAGGGTGTGAAATTGAGATGTGTGTGTGAGGGAATGTGATTTCCTGGTCTCAGAGATGAGTGAATCTGCTATATCATACTACACCACAACCAAGCTTTCTTCAAAAAGGCAAAAACATGAGGAAAAACTGTAATTCCTTCTTCAGTGCATATAAGTGGGCCACATGATCTCAACATACGCTTGTAAAAACAGAAAGAGCAGAAGCAGGGAAAACAACACAAAACAATATATTAAATATATTCCCACCGACGTGACAGCTCAGTTATACACTTTTTACACAGCACATACCTGCGTATATGATTTTAAAACCTCACACACCTGCTAAAAACCCCACTTGACCCCTTTTTAATTTTTCTGGTGTGTCACGTTCGACATCACAAAAGCACCGCAAAACCGAGCGAATGAAAGATATAGTTGAAAGCATCGTGGAGGACAGTTTCAGTGGTTACCGCTTTACATGCTCCAGGCTGTTTTTGAAAGTGACGACACGGCTGCTCGGAGGAAGACGGGTTGAATTTGTAGCTGAGATGATACAAAAAGGCGTTCAAGTTACCAGCGGAGACGACAGGATTTCATTGACTCCATGTTATACAAATGTAGACCCTTTTCACAGCAGCCATTTTGACATGTCAAAGCAAGGTAATTGCAGTGTTTCTGTTCACATTCTACCAAGTGTGTTGCCATCTTCCACTGAGGTACGGGTACACTTTAGTCCTGTTCTGTCTTAATGGAACAGGACCATAATTAATGTCATTAATTACACCTGTGTGTACCCTGCATGTCAAAATGGCCGCTGTGAAAAGGGTCTATTGTTGAGAGTGGAACCCTGATCGCTCGTCCGGTATATGCTGACTGGAGCCGTGAGCTGATAAATACTCACATCTACTCCAGTGTCACAGGATTGAATGCTGATTAGATCCTTTCGCACTGCAGACAGAAAAGAGGGGAAAAAAAACAGTGGAAAAGGGGCTTTTCTGAGATTCTTCACATATCTAAATGCACTCACATACCAACAGGGATGTCAATGGCGGCATAAATTAGCGTGAGAATAAAAAAAGAAGGAGCGACAGGGCTGAGATGACAAAAGGGCATCCAAAGGAGAATGTTAATAATGCTTCCTCTAAAACAATTTCCATTAATTTTCAGCCATCTCACCAGGGAGTAATATCTACATGCCCGAGGCAGGTTTAAATTGCATAGTCTGCCTGAGAAAGGAGACGAAGACTCCCCAGTGTCCAGCTGCTCTCATCAGATCAGGACGAGTCAAGGAACACCCAGGAGACAGTGCCACAATAGTGGAAGCAACACTATTAGCACCACACCACACCAGGAGAGAGACACACAGGATGCTCGTTGTTTTGACTGATGCTCTGTAACTACACACCAGAGACACGCACAAGTCTTTTCTTCACATGATATTTAGACACACAACAAAACCACAGTTGGACAGTACTGCCAGACTGTAGAGCTTTCTGTGCTGCCTGGTGCATAGCTAACAGACAATGTCAAAGGTAGGACGTGAATAATGCGATCATTTCATATTCCGACTCCCTGCCAGGGAATATGTCACCCGGACACCGGGTCACATACCCAGTCAGCATGTGAAGGCAGGGCTGGGGCCGCGAGCTTTGCCGAGACGAGAGGGAAGGCAGCCAGCTAATGTCACACATACCAGGATCCTCTCCGTCCCCACCCAAAGATATTCTGTGGACGAGCTGGCATCTCGCCTCTATTCAAGGCCAACGTGAGCCTGCTCTGCCTGGTGACACTGGGCATGTCTCTTGGGTATGGGCACACCTGGCAGACTGTCAACAGACTCAGGTTTTAAGAGGGGCCAGAGAGGGGAAAGTGGGGGGGGGGGGGGGGGGTCAGTGTGCGGAGATATTTTTAATGCAAGAGACAACAGCGAGGAAACAACCTCACAACAGTTGCCAACAATCATGTGACTACACTAGGCTTTGTTCTTCAAAACTAATAGAGAAGGACTAAAGTTTCAGACATCCTGTAGTTTGCGCTGATATTAATTTATCTTCAATTTGACTATGTATGGGGGAAAGAATGTAATATTTAGGCATGGCCTTGTCTAGCCTTAAAAAACAAAAACTAAAATAGAAACAAACGAATGAGCCCAAATGAGTCAAACTATGAGAAATTAGTGTTCTTAGACCTTTTCACTACACAGAGGACTGAATATCCTTTGAAGTATTTTGTAATCTAGTGAAAGAGAAGTGAACCTGATGAACTTTTTATATATATATATATAAAGATTTTCAAAACCAGTTACCCACTCTTTGTAGTCAGTCTTCACAAAATTACTATCACGATGGTCTATTCAAACTGTGTGGAGTCTTGTGAAACCTGAGACACATGGCCTTAATCTATACTGTACTTCAATATTCTGCTTCGACAGTGTTACAGATAGAGAAAACAGAGGAAATGTGAAGCTGAAGGGCCACAGTTGCTGAAAAGAAGCAAGGTGATTATTAATGTATAAACCTCTTTGAAAGACAATACTCTGCTCCTTCTAAGATTTGAACACGAGTCATACCTTGTGTAAATGGTGGATATGTGGGTGTTCAGGTACATTGTGGGGGCTGTCAATACAGACAACTCCTGAGATAAAACTTCCAAGGCGAAACCCTATTCCCTCATATGTCTTTCTTAGGTTTTGTTGGACTGAGAACCTCTTAAATGGGTGGTCTATCCTTGTCTACTGCTGTGTTAAAGACATTTTTTCACCAAACTATGTCAATTATTCCTTGCAATAAGTTTATTTTTTTATTTGATCTGAAAGGAGGCGATAAAAACTTTAGGACGTGAAATGACTTCAATAATGTCACCAGCAATGGCAGATACGCACAGGATTGAGGCCACAGACAAACTTTGCACTCATAACTGGTAGAGTGTAGTGTTGTGTGATTGCGCTCATTAGATTCGTTGTGGAGGGGTTTGTCTTCATTTGCCAGGTTGTAAAGCTAGTTAGCAATGCAGCTAACATCTTTCTTGATTGCCGAATTTATTGGTGGGACTTCTTAGGTGGTTTCTCCTTCTTTTCATGCGCTTTGTTTGTTATGGGCTTGTCATTCTCTCGTTTGCATCCTTACGAGTGCACTGAATTATAAGAGCAGTAGTTGATGTCACCTTTATATTTATACTGTGGATCATCAAAAAAGGGAACCACATGTCTTATATCCATTCCTACCCTCTGCAATATATTTGTCAAATTTTATTTAACAATTGCTATCAAAACACGAGAGCTATACACAAAATAACCTGGCAGCACATTTAGCATTTCCTCCCAGGCGCAGCCACTCATGTAAGACCATATAATGAAAACAATGTTTCCTACCCATAAAAGTTTTCTAATATCCTGTCCCTCGCCTGCTTCTCTAAGAGGTTGGACATCTCATTTGCAAGTGAGGGCCAGTAAAAGAGACAGCTGCCCACCAGCCTGTCCGTCAGGCGAGCTCACCGGGGAGAGTGTGCACGCACTTGATGGAGTGTGTACGTGTATGTGTTGATTAATATCAGGAGGGCAGGGCAGTGCTCAGGCTGCGGCTGTCGGGGAGAAAGTGGGAGCGAGAGAGAGGACAGTTCTTTTCACTGCCGCCCAGGGAGAAGTCTGCCGGCGAAGGGGGTAATGAGCCAGAAACAGGCTGAGAGGAGAGAGGAGAAGGCTGGAGATGAGGAGGAGGCACAAGGACAGGCTGCCCCCCCCCAACACACACACCCTTCACTCACTCTCCATCCCTCCCTTATCCCCCATCCCTAACCCATCCACAAGCCATCAAGGTTCCCTAGGCTGCTTCTGACACTCATTCCCTGCTTCCTTTCTGACTAAACACACACTTTAACTTGGAAAAACACCCTCATTCAAATCAAGTTTCTGTAAATTAGTCTTCTCCACATTAGAACCCTCATCATTGCTCTTTCACTCTGAATGCTTATGCCTTCCTCTTACATCTATATTTCCATTCTGTTGCCTCCAGACTTCCCTCAAAGCCTTGACACAGAAGGCACAATGCTTCACTGTTGGGTGGAAAAACATATTCTGGGGTCCTGTAAATCTCACCAACAACACCAGCGTTTGGACAACAGTCATAACAGTGATGCCTCAGAGCAGGAAGACATAAAAAAAGACACAGCCAGAGGAAAATTAGGGCAGCATGTGCCTTTTCACAGTGGCCAGGGGGCTATGAGGTAAACAAGAGGCCATGGGTGGGGATTAAGAATGGATGGTCAGTGTTATGGCAGGGTTGGGCAGTCGGGGGCTACACATGCTGTCTGAGAATATTATGCTCAAGATTAATTTTTAGGTCCTTTTAGAGCACCGGCCCACTCAGCTGTATGCCTGCTGGATTGAGGACCGGGCTGTGTGTGGACGATCTGTGAGGAGAAGATGCATCCATCCACTAAGACTTATGAGGGGAAGAGCTGGGCAGAGAGGTTAGGAGAGAGGGAGGGGGCAGGAAATAACATGAGCAATTTCATAAATGGAAGGGAGAGGCTGTGACTTCCTAAATCGTCTGTGAAAGACAGTGGGGGGGGGGGGCGGTGATGCACGGGAGACGGTGAGCGAGGGGGACGACAGGGAGAGAGATGGAGGGAGGCGAGAGGGAGCATGATGCAAAGTGTGAAAGAGAAAGAAGAGGGAGCAGAGGGGAGCTGGGGCTTGGTGGTAAATGGATATAACTGGGTGAGGAAGGCAGGGCCAAAGTGAGAAGGAGAGAGGCTGGAGAGATGAAAAGATGAAGAGGGCAGATTTCCCACCAGCTGAGTGAGCACCTCTATTACCCTTTCCCTCTCCCTCCATGCCTCCCTCTGCCTTCCTCTATCTCTGTGTCCCATCAGCCTCAGTGTGGCATCCTCTCACATCAGATTAGCTCCAGCCCAGAGAGACGGTTAAAACTCCTCTGTCAAAGTCATTTAAAACACATCTGATGCTGAGGCCGCGCTCTATCCCACTCCCACCCACCCACCCACCCCACCATCGTTATTTCTCTGTGTTCGTCCTTGTCGTAGCCCAGACTTATAAGGCTGGAGCTCCAGCCTCGGCAGCTTAGCTGGGATGCACATCTCCCTGTGGCATGGAGAGTCACTATCAATCAAATATGAGTATGCGTGGGATGACCTAGGTGTGGCAGGACACAGGAAGAAAGTGAGGCTTCAGTGGACATGGGCATATATCAGCAGATGTAAACATGACCTGGACTCTCAGATTCATATTTCCTCTTTAAAGGCAGATTTAAAAAATGACCCTACAGAGGATACATCATTTAAAACTCGATTGTTTTCCTGTCAACAAGATAAGTTACTTTTAGCAAGAGGCATAAAAGCATACTTGGTATCCTCTTTGAGATTTTTTTTTTTTTATTCCCTGAAAATCAATAAAAAACATGTTTGACTAACACTGCAATCCAATAGAGAAGTTAAGGGAAGCTCGGCTTTATAGAGGCATAACTGTGCATTGACCGGCACGCTATAGATGACTCCAGCGAGAGAGCGCAACAGATCATGCCATGTGTGTCAAGGCTTCATTCCTCCTGATGCGGGAGGCCGGTTCGGTGTGGCATGGCGCAGCCCATTTTCTGACAGAGACCGCTGTTTGTGCTCTCCAGTCATGGCCTCAGTGATGAATGGTCTCCACTGCCAGGCAAAGAAAGGAAAAGGGGGCCTGGGAGCCCTCCAAGGATCAATACGTACGCACAGGAGTACCTGCTCCGCATGCTAAAAACCCTGATCCAGCCCCAGCCCCCCTGTCCGTTCACTCCGCTGTCTCCTGCATCACTGACGGACAAGCCTCTGGGAGCGAGTGGGCGGAGAACTGAGGTTGAAGAGGGAGGATTTCACTGTGTGTATGTGGGGGTGCACGTGTATCTACATGGAGTGTGTCAGCAGGTTTCTAGAGGGGCTGGCATGTCAGCAAACTCAAGGTCGACATGGCACACCCAAGCACAATCACACACAAATACATACACACACACACACACAAACACACAACTCTCTGTTGTCTGTCTAAGGCGATGGATATCCTATTAATGAGCCCAAAACAATGACTAGACTAATGAGCTTATAATGGGAATATTGAATGCATGGGAATGGGATTGGGCCTTCTGTTAGCCAAGAAAGGGGACCATTGAATGAGAGCCAATGCTCAAGGGCTAGAGGGCTAAAAGCTCGAGATGAATACAAACTGCATGGGGTGTAGCAGGGGCTGTAGGGCGAGAGCTGTGTGGAGGGGGGCACAGTCAAACCAAATCAATACACCCTTACCCAGCTTGCCTTGTTGCGTTTGTGATATACGAGAACAGGCTGCTTCTTAGAGCATAAATAAAACATGAAAATGCAACAAATTATCGGGCTAAATGGACAGAGATCTATTTACTCCGTAATTCTGTATTTTTCAGTCTGAGGTGGGAGGGACTGTTACCCTGCATCCAATTTGAGTGAACAGAGTGTGATACCGCTTCTGTTTGCGAATTAATGAATTAATCAAAGAGCGGTTTGTCAGTGTTGGTGGGGGGGGTTTGATGAGACGCGAAGCGAGCAAACGGCAAGCTGTGAAGGGCTAATAGCTGAGAAAGGAATTACAGTCCAATTGCTCTGTCTTATTCTGGCCCTAATGCTGCTGAGGCCTTTCGCTGCGAGCCGGGTACAGCCTCTCTGTGTGATTTGATTCCATTTGGAGAGCCTTATTTTCCTCTTGATCTCACACATTAAGGACCTTGCTATTCACCAGAGCAGGAAAAGAGGGGAGGACAGTCAGAGCAATGGAATGGATTATCACACAGCTGTTGAGACCAGGCAGGTCAATGTTTTAAATCTCGGGCCCTGTCCAGTTAAATCTGCAAGCATGTACTTCACAGACACTCGCGGATCCGAAAGGGATGAACAGCTCTGAGCAAGATGGTTGAGAATGAGAGAAAACAAAAGTCTTGGAAAGGGTGAGTTGGTGCCCTGGTCAAAAAGGGCCTTTATTTGCCAAGAAACCCTTAAAAGTGGTTTTAAAACAACACAGGCCACGTGTGTGTGTGTGTGTGTGTGTGTGTGTGTGATAACCGAGGTGCAGGATGGAACTTTACCAGCGGTGCTCATGTGCCCAGAGCACCGCTAGCCAATTATCCCTCTTAATTATCTATTGACGGGATGGAATTGATGTTTTTGGAGCGCTGATTGGATAATCAGGAATGTTGGCCACAGTTATTCTCCTTGGCTGGTCTCACTCATCTGTCCAATCTGGCCTCCTTGTTTCAGTAATCTGTTCAGTTGCACTGCATATTCCTGCTCAACAATAATTTATGAGAGCAGTGAAAGGTGCTTTCCCTACATCAAAAGACATTCCTCACAATGCGTTGATGTTTTCAGGAGCACAAATGGTGACCTTTCCTATTCTGCTCTGTTCATTACCCTCCACCTTTATCTGCAGACAGGCCAATGCTTCGCAATGGAGTAGCGCTGCATTCATTTCTGCCCTCACATCAGCAGCCCATTTTCTTAAACTCTCTTGGAGAGCAGGCTGGCAGAGCCCCACGCAGGCACCGGGAACAAGAGAGCGCAAAAGTGGAGTGACACTGATTGTGCCTCCTCTAATTAAACCCTACCTGACCCCGGTGTTGGGACATCATTAGTTCTCCCTTGTAATCATCACACAGCAGCAATTACATTCTGTTTGGCCCAATTTGCATTTCACAAGATTTCCCTGAACAATCAAAGACAGATTGGGGAAAAAAGCAACGGGCCAAATAAAGCAGGGAAGTCTAGATTCAATTTCACAACAGTATGCTGCAAGGGATTGTTGCAACAACCAAAAAAAAGAAAAGGAAAAAAAGAACGCCTTTTGGCAAAACACCATGGGAGTACCAAGGTTAAAGGTTAAACATGTTGGGTCTCCATAGCCAGGATCTGAGTATTCTGGACCACTTTCCCAGACACCATTATGCTACCCTGATGTTCTCTACAAGGATAGGAATGCACTCTCCTGTTAGACAGAAAAAAACAAAACACCATAATAATCCCTACGAGCACATAACCACATCTCCGAAACCCCCCAAGTCTTCAGAGCCTTACAGTCTGCCAGGAACCAGAAATGGGTTTATCGCAAAGATGCGTGCCTCAATTTGGTAAAAGAGAGAGATGGGAACAGAGAAAAACTAAAAATAAGCACACTCCAGAATGCTCAACCATTCCCACTTGCAGAGAGTGCACTAACACACACACACACACACATACCAGTGCTATCTATGCAAGTACGTACTTCAGGAAAAGTGCACAAGGGCAGATACGCCATCTGTATTCTGGGTGACAGGAGCGTTGTGCTGGTTTCTCTCCCCAAGATGCCGCCGTTGACACAGAAACAGTCATACGTCACACACATTAAAGTGGAGCCTTTGAAAGCTCGTACACACAGTTGGCATTTCAGCAAGCCAAAGGAGACTCTTTTTTTCTACCAGCTCCTCTCATGTGTCCATTGTTACTAAATCTGACAACAACAGCAGACTAAGGTCGTTGTGTTAAGAAGAGAATTATGCTGGCAAATACCCCAGGGGCCTCCCGCGTTCTCGGCAGCAGACAATCGGACATGCATTCTCCTCTGGATACCGCAGTAAACAGGAACACTGTCAGGAAATTTGACTCATGGATGGAAATGTAAACTAAACTAATGCAAACTATAACAGGTGACATAAGGGCATCTAAAGAAAAAGGTAGAGACGTCATCAAGCATTAAAATCATCCTCATCAGCATTTCAGATTATTGTCAGTTCATTGATACACTCGTGTTTTTATCCTTCCCATGTGGCTTCTCCCTCCTGAACCAATCGCCACTCAAGTGTTTCTAATCTCTGTAAAGTCTGCTGTGAGATGCACTCTGTGGCTTGACTTGAAACAAGATTATACGGCTGAGATATGGTGAGGTGCGTTCGTTTGTTTAGAGATGGAGCTTTTGGATTTATGACAAGGTTAGAGGGCTGGAACGTGTAGCAGGAAAAAAAAAATTGCAGTGTTGGATTTCAGTCAATGTAGGCAATTAAAGAGAAGCACCATGATACTTTTAATCAGTCAGATTCAAACTGCCCTATAGGTGAGCTGTACGTATCTCTGGTCACTGGCCAGTTGGAGTATCCTATTGCATGTGGTCTTTTCAAGTGAAATGATGTACATTTATTATTGAAGAGAAGTGATATTAGATGTGGAGATGTGTCGTAATGGAATAACTGGTATCGAACAGTCCACTTTTGATCCCCTTAAAACAGATTTACCATGAAGGCAACTATGCTATTTACGTCAAATTAGGAGAACACAGTAATATGGGCAGCTTTGCATTGGCCAGAGGTTAATTTTGAAGCATTAAGAGCAGTAGCACAGAGGATGTGCCAGACGTTATGGATGCTATAACTGTTTAGAGGATTGAACAGAGGTACTTTAGTTCATTTTCCAGACAATCAAAATACAAACAGCTCAGAGAAATGAGCCGTCAACCTTCAAAAAAAGATCAATAATCAAAGGAATAAACTGCCATGTTTTCAAAGTTTAGTTTGATGAGCATCATCATAAATTCAGCCTTTATATTTTCACTCCACTGGTCCACAACAAGCTAGAATAAAATGAGCCTTCTTTTTGAAATTGCAATTACTTTCTGAGGAAATTAATCTTATGAAAAAGGAACAACGTGATAAGAACTGCTAACAGGTTATTACAACATTCCGTGTTCATCATGGCTAAAAACCTACCTCATACCATCAGGAGAGAACAAAGTGCATTCTGGAGCCAGATTTCACATTAAGGCAATTTAAAATATTCTAGACTGCCTAATTTAGTGGTCGGACTTCTGTGTAACTTAATTCGACAAGATTAATTATACAATTAAATCCAAACTTCTCTCAATTATGTGGAGCAATGCCGCCTGCCTGCTCAGGCTGACCTTTCACCTGTGCAGAGGCGAGGTACCTGATAAGCATAATTTCATCAGGAGAAGAAGAAATTGCTGCCCATTTTGTTGCTGTGCTCGACTCAGCACATTACAGTCGTTAATTGCTGGCAGACTCAGTAACTGTGCCCTTGACATGGAAAGGCAAAATGTTATGCCATTCATTCACACATTAGTGAACCTGCAGGAGCTCCCTCCTGATTGACAGGACAATCCACTGAAACAAAAGATTTAATTGTGTGTCAATTGTTTCTGTAATTACAATTGGCAGGCTTGCCACTTCTGCTTCACTGATTTCTCATCTATGAGAAGAGAGGACCTAATGATATAATATAGTGTTAGCTTACTGGTCTTTTTTTCAATTTTGTTTTTATAAAAACGAAAATAAGGAAGGAATTAATGCACGTATGAGAAAGAGTAAACCTCACAAACGTTTCGTTATGTCCCATGTTTGCCTTACGCCTACCAATGCCAAAGTTGGGCAAGGAATTTTAGGAAGAAAGTTTTCCGAGATCCATCAGGATCACACTGGTCTTTCAGGAGACCTAAACCCAGCTGATCTACAAAAGATCAGGCCCATCCCGAACCCAGGCCCATCCTAAAAACAAGCAGTTTTCAGTGAGACCCAGCAAAGTCTATTTAAGTCTGTTTCAAGTGGGCCAGACACCATATTCTTTCCAAGATATAAGGAGACTGGATGCAACAAGAGTGGCCTCACCTTCCCTTGGCTTACTAGTCTCAGCTCCAAAAACATGGCTTCAGTGTATTTTAGAAGGCTGACCGACTGTTTGGAGAACAGACAGACAGTCAGACACTGTTCACGTTCTCCCAGTAAAATGCCTTCCTGCAGCACCTTCTCTTTGAATAAAGTATCCTTTACAGGTAGAAGCCACTGACAACCACAATGCCAGACCACTACTGAACCCCCAATTGTGTTCCTTTCCATTTATGTCAAAGCTATGAGCTGAACCAGCAGGGCTAAGTTAGGTGGGCTCATCCTCCTTGTCAGGCTGCCATTATCAGCACAGTTCTTGGAGTGAGAGAGCCAAACCACCAGGGATGGGTGTAAAACCTCTTTCAAAGACCTTCAAAATCCCAGTTTCTACCCTCGCTCTCTCTCTATCCCTCCCTGTCATCATTTTATTCGCCTTCTCTCTGTTGCCTTCAGAGGAGAGAGGAAAAAAAGCAAAGGGGGGGGGGGGGGGATGGTCTACTTGACCTTAATCTGCCCAGTAGTGGGTTTCAGAGAGATGACATGCAACCTCAGAGGGAAAGGGCAATTGTTTCTTTTTCCCCCCTCTTCAAATTTACAGCCCCCCAGGATGTTGTTGTTGTTGTTTTTTTTTAAACTAGTTCAGGTTTTGCTGTATTGCTTTTGATTCACTGAAGCTGAATGGGCTGAAAGAAAAAGCGCTTCCCTTCTTCTCAATCATCCTCGGCCCATTAAATCCCATTCATACCTCCTGTAACAGAGGACAGCCTATAGAGTCACATTTGCATTTCATGACCTACTGTATGTATAATGGAGGCTGTTTTCTGCTTGCTGCGATGGCTATTAGAACATGTCAGCGATAACATCAATCTAAAGGAAACCCAACAACTTGAAGTGAGCATAATAAGGAGATAAATCCCATTGGTAATTTTGTATGTGAGCACTCCGAGGTAATAAGTGTCATCTGCAGCAAGACCTGAATATCGCCTGACTAAATAGTCTCCACAAATCACAATCAAAACAAGAAATCCACAACCACCTCTAATGGTTATTGATTTCATGAGCGCATAAAGAAATCAGCTAAAAACGGCGACCGTATTAGAGAGCCTGCTCTCACATCCCCTGCACCTTTGCTGCGTGCAATGTTCAGTGACACTCTTTCAAGGTCTTTGTTTTATGACATCATTTTCTACTTCAGGTTCAAGTAGCATGACTGATTAGTTAGCTGATAATTTCACCTTCAAACAGTTAGCACCCAGCAGGCGACTGATCCAGACACATGAGAAACACGGCCCATGATTGCTGGATGGTGAGGGGCTCCAATCAGAGAATCACCTCATTAAGTCAAACCTGAGTCGAATGAGGCCGACCTGAAGTTGCTCTGCACGAATGGCGCCCCTTCTCACGTAGTCTAGTCTATCGTGCCACTCAACACAGCCGCCGAGATGCAGCGAGCATCCATTCCTCTCGCGGTAAACAAAACATTTGTTAAAACTGGGATATTTAAATCAGGATGTCAACGTACTAAACTGCGGCACGGATTTTTCCAACACAGTCACAAAAGCTCTGACAGATTTGCCAAGCGCTCATATAGAAGTGATGAATATTTAACGATGTATAAAGGCAGAGAAATTAACTACAAGACAAGCCTTGCCGAGCCAATGTGTGCCATGAATTAATAATTTGGAGCAAAGTTATTAAGTTATTTGTTAACAGTAAATATTCTGTATGTGTCCCTGAGAGCATGACTTTTGAATAATTCTGAATTTTTAAACTTTAATGTTTAGCTCCATTCTTGAAACAATGGTGCTTAGCTGTAATTGATTCTTCCGGCGCGGAGTAATTATGATGGCTGTGTGGAGGTGAGGCCCGATCCACGTGGCCCTGGGTGATAACCGAGAGAGTGAGGGGAGGATGGAGCGATTTAGATAGGAGGAGGAGGAAAGACAGGACGGAGCGGAACACACTGGTGGGAACAGCCTCCAACCCTGCGATCCATTTTGTTGATACATATCTATACCAGACAGGTACACAGTAGTCTTCATTTTCAGGCCCAATCACTCAAATACTTCATCTACTGGTCTTATTTATTCAGGTTTTCTTGGAAATGATTAAACTGCTTCTCTGCTATTCATTTCTCCTCTTCTCTCGTGCTGATGCTGCTCTGGATACTGGAAACTGTCTTGTTGCTAGCAGGTCAAGCTAGCAGCGGCACCAGACAGTGTCGATCTCAGCAGGGTGGAATTAAATCCATCAGGGCTGAGTGTTAATTACTCAGCCAACCGCAGGGCTCTGAAGAAGGCTGGGTCGTCTAGAGGAGGGATTCTCAACCTTTCCTACTTCAAGGCCCACCAATTACCACATTAAAAAAAAAAGATCCCAAATTATTTTGGCCAATCTAGTTTTATCTAATAATCTATTATAATGTATACCGGTAAATCAAATTCAATAACTCCCACACCCCCTTTTGTACAGGAGCCCTGGATTGAAGTAAATATACTCAAAACCACCACAGTTTCTTGGGTGGTCACTTCCAGAACTTTACTATTATTTATACCGCAGCCTAACATGTTGACGTTGTTCAAAAATGGATTTTTATAGAACTAATAATCAAGAACTTTAATTTACTAATCACACGTTTATAGTTTATTATTCTACTTTAGTTTGCAAAAAATGAAAATAAAAATCCTTCGCTAAAAGTCACCTTCAGCTTGAACCTTTGGTGAACTCTGATCTGGGCCATGAAAGAAGGCATCAAAATACAGAGTCACCCTCACTAAAGTACTTGATAGCGTTAAGATGATTTTAACACGTTCATCCCAGTTTCTATGCCTGTCCCTTCATACGGGGCAGGTTGTTTGTACCCTGCTCCTTTCCAAACAGCACAACCACCCCCCCCCCCCCCCAGGTAAAGGTGCTCATTCATTTGTGATTGGAGGATTTTCTCATAGGTTAACGACACACACTGCTTCAAGGGGACTGCCAGGAAAGAAATGCCAGTTGTCTCCTGGGTTAAATCTCTATAGTCAACACATAGATGTATACACACACACACACACACACACACACACACACACACACACACACACACACAGAGGGTCCTGTTTCGAGTGGCATAGCACGCCCTGGTCACAGCTGCTCTCCCCCGCCTCGGGAAGAATTGCTTCCATTTGGCCTGTCACTTTGGCCAGGGCCACTGTGGCTTTTCTCATTTGTCAGAGAGCAGGGGCGTTCCTCTGGCTCTCATGGCTAATCTGCAGCCGCCGGCTACAGGAGACACACACACTCACTTCTCTCATCTGACTGCTATAGGCTTTAGTTCACGAGGGTCTTTTTACTGGTTCAGCAGGGGAAAACAGGAGAAACAAGCAGGAGACACAAGGATGTCAGCAGTATCAAGGTCAAGGATACAAACTCTGGTGTTATTCAACAGCGAGGATGATGAGATTAGATTCTCACAACTGCTGCAAAATCATTTTTGCTTCTGACTTGTGCAACTGCAAACAGCACACAAAGGTAATTGGACATGGTTCTAGTAATTATCCTCTGATGGAGGAAAAGCATCACTTCAACTGTAACACTAAGGAGTCTCAGCTACTTATTTGCTTACATGCATGAGCACTCCGAACTTGATTAGGGGAGGAAATGATTGAGTGAGTCTCAGAGAGGGATATCAAAGTCCAAATGAACATAAAATTGCCTGTATTCATAAATAGATGAACAGAATTCCTTCAGATCAACTTTGTCTTGCTTGATTTTATTACAGTATATTGTGCAAATGTAGCGTAACAGCCAATCCTGGCTAGCAACATTTCCCAGCACTGAGAGAACCAAGAAGTCCAATTAAAGAGCTGTCACACAAGACTTGGAGGGAAACGTGACCAACATGCTGTGCCAAAACCCATCCAATCATTAGAAGCTGCCGTCACTTTGAGGCGCGCGCACTTTCAAGTCTTTCAGTCTGCCGTCAACAGGTGACGACGGCGCGAGTTGATTATCACAGGTGGCTCAGAATCGATTTGTCTCTGCAGAGGAACACAAGTGAGTCGAGTCACTTTGATTCTTTTAATATCAAAAGACAAATAGAACTCTGCAGGCAGTGAACGAGATACAGAGCGCGTCGTGACAAATTATTGCAAGGGGTTTTCCACGGAACCAACAGTTGTGCACATCTGATGAACCAATAAAACGTTAACTGTCCATGGAATGGATGAAATATACATTTGTGGGTTTTACCTTGTTTCAGGAACGCACATGGCGCAGATCAGCGAGAGCTTCCACAAGCCCATCGGGGGGAGAAAAAAAAAAAATTCAAAAAAGTTGCCCGGCTCTGTTGCATCATGCTTTATTCACCTAATAAATAAGACATCCTGGCAATCTGGGCCCCAGAGGCTGCTGGGCTTCACGTCTACAAATCCATACATCTACTGCACACCTCTGAATTCATTTGACAGGTGAATATTCAACTTTTGTTCTCACCTGTGGCTTTGAGTGAAAGAGTGTTGTGAGCAGCTTCCTTATTTATGCTCACTGAAATGTATCGTCCCCTTGTTGCATCAATTTGATACGCCGTTACTTTGGAAAACCTTGTCAATTCCTCCTTCAATCAGTGTTTACCTTGCAGCTCTCGTGCAATACATGCACATCCCCCATGTTAAAAAACGCTCACAAATAAAAAAAAAACAACGTAGCCACCATTTTACCGGCAAAAACTACGGCGAGGCAGAAGGCTCCAGCGCCGCCATCCGTGGAAACATGTCGACGGGTGTTTGGAACAACTGCCACTGCCAGAAGATGGAGACAAAAGCTGCACTGTAGCTTTAAGAGAGTGGTCGTGGAGTTGTATTTTGTGAGAGCGTTTGTTGGATAGTGCATATTATATATACACACACACACACACACACACACACACACACACACACACGCTGGTTAGTTACAAGTTGGTCAGCTGTTGGTCAAGACGACATGAACCAACTCCAAGCCTGTTCTGACCGGTTCCCTCACATGTGATTCTTTACATATAAAGTATTGGTATATCCCACGCCAGAGGGTCATGTTGTCAACTTTTGAGACTTGAATACAAACTGCAGAGAAAAGCTTTTGCAGGCCTGCTGGCCAGGTGCTGCTCTAAAAAAAAGAAAAAAAAAAAAGATACATGGTAAAATAAATAAAGGAGGCAGCCTCCATGGAGAGTCTAAATGGACTCCTGTCTCTACACAGATGCTGCAGGGGCCCCACTATAATTAAAAAACCCAGGTAATCATGTAACTGACGAACTACCCAGTTTAGTTTGCCACACACACACACACACTCACACTCACCAAAGGCTCATCTTTCATTTCCAAATTGTAACAAAACTTATTCGTGAAAACATTGTCTGAGTGATGGTCATAACTTTTTAAACATTTCTGACAACCTTAATGTATTCCGGAGTTTAATTATTTCTTAATATTGACATTTCTAATTAAGCAGCATAATTGGAAAACCCCTGTGCAGTGGCAATCATTTCGGCGTCCGCTGAAAAATTAATACAAAAATTATTAATGAATAATACCGCTTTTAATTGCTGTGTACCCATATTCGTAATTGCTGCAGCAGCCTCCTTGAAATGACATGATGACAAATACAAGTGTCATGTCAGCGCTTCCCTTCTTCATCTCACACCTCAATCAAAGCTAATCCATTTCACCTCAGCTAGGAACACTGAAACAAATTAAAGTCCCATTTCATTTTCCACCTTCATTAATGCATCTTGTTTCCAAGGTTACAATCATTTAGTAGCTGGAACAAACAAATTCAAAGAAGCCTGCGCTTTGATATTTTTTCAGAGGAAGAAGTGGATGGAGCTTTCCGAGAAAACAAATCAGCACGGAGTTTAATCCTCCGGCTCCAAAGTGTTCTTGCACATGTTTATCACAAAACAAAGCCTTTTTCATCTGAGCAAACATTTTAATATTAGAGGCTCATACCCAGAGAACAATGTTCATCATTTAAACTTTGCCTTGCCTGTTTTTTTTTTGTTGTTTTTTTTTCCCATACTAATAAAGTATGTCCTTTATTTTAGAGTCTCCCTTCAAAAATGCAGCGAGGAGGCAGTGTGAGCAGCAGGCGAGCGCACAGTGGCGTAACAGTACGTTCATGGCTTCTCCTCCTGCCGTGTGATGTGACAAAGCCAGACACAATGACCCAATTTGGCTGAGTGGCTACAGGGCTGCGCCTGTGGAAGGTTGTACTATAAATACAAAGACCTTCTAGGAAGCAACAATACTTCTTTTTTTTTTTTTTTTTAAATTTTGGTATGTAATGAAACGCAACTGTTCGACATGGGACATTTTGAGTGTTTATCCGTTCCATGCTCCTCTCATACAGAAGGGAACAGAGCCTGGAGGAAATAAGGGCTGGGGTTGGCGGGGGCAATGATGACTTCTCCGACTAGCCTCTTTGGCATGCAAATCATATCTAAATTTCTCATTAGCATAAATGCATGAGCAACTTTAAATGCTTTTAATTTTCAATCTCTCCAAGCAGAGGAGTAATTTGTCACTGTCAGGATGGGAGACTAAAAGGAAGGGGGGGGGGGGGGGGGAGGGACCGGAGGGAGCCAAGGACTCCACGCTAAAATGGAATCACAGAAAATTTCTGATTTACTAATTGACTGATGTGATGTTCAGCAGAGCTGCCTTGAAGGTGTAAATAATTCTGTGTATATTCAAAATGGTTAAAAAAAAAAAAAAAAAAAAAGGCGTGCGGGGTGGATACGGAAAAGCACATTACATGATGCTTTTCCCCAGGCCATACTTTTCTCTGGTGATTCTCATTTCCAGCCTTTTACATTTCAATGCTCGTCTCTAAAGGGGTGCAAGTTTGCTGTTTTAGTACATAATCACAAATAATCAACAGGAAATTAAATTAAAATCTCTTTTTTTTTTCTTACATCTCTTGGCCATAACACAAAGTGGCAGCAAGGCATAAAGAAACATTCTGACAGCTTAAAACTTAACTGATTATTTCACATTTGTCCTTTTGTTTTTTTTTTTCCAAGATATCAGATCAACTGATACCAGACTTGGAAACCATGAATGCCTTTGTTGTTGTTGTGTGTGTGTGTGTGTGTGTGTGTGTGTGTGTGTGTGTTTAAACAGAGCTTTTCACATTCAGAAAGACCTTGTTCGCTAAATTTAACTGAAGGTGAAACAATTTAACAAGCTCCCCCATTTAAATGACTAAAAGCAATTATGCAGATATACAGTAATTAGTATTCCGTAAGAAAATGAAAGACAAGTGTGTGTGTGGGGGGGGGGGGGGGGGGCAGGCTGCTTACCTCCCTTAAGTGCCGCCAGGATGCACTCCGCGCCCATGTCTGAGTCTCATTGGCTGCACCGGGATGTCCAGCCTTTGTAAGCTTTGTCCAATCCACCGCTGGACACCAGACCGCCGTCCGTCCATCCTCACGGCTCCCATGGACGCCTGAGACATGAGGGGGACGGCGGAGACACTCAGGAGGAGAGAATGCTCACTGAGATGGTGCAGATTTAATGACCGAACCACAGAGTCAAAAAAGGCCTTTATTCATTGGCGGGCAGGTGTTACTAATAACTTTAATTAGAGCTCTGTTCTTTCAAGTGGAGCAGGTCCCTGATACTGGACTCGCTGGCTCATCGGATGGCTGTGACACAGAAAAGAACAAGACTGGAATCTACAGTACTTGATCAGACACACCTGCTATGGCCCGTCTTTGCAGGAACGATACCACGCATCATGGTACTCGCAACTCGGGGGGGGGGGGGGGGGGACTACCGCCGACTACCTCCGACTTGGAAAAGTACAATTGAACTGAATATGAATTTGGGATTCCAACTGGGAAACTCAGGGAAGCTCAGTGTAGACAGAAGCGGTCAAACTGTATAGAAAAGTGTGGCGTCATGGCTTCACCACACACACACGTTTAAACTGTTAGTTGTTTGAATGGTCAAGACGTAAACTTACAACGCACACGTGTGACACAGGATTTCCTGAGCCAACGCAACGGAACGCACTTAGATCAGACACGAGGAAAACCAACTTGGAAAATCGACTTCCAACTCGCAAAGGAGCGAATCCTGACGCCTGGAAGAAGGTCCAGCTCCTTCGACTCACAGTCACTGGGATTTTTTTTGGGGGGGGGGGGGGGGTTCTCATTTTAAAAGCCTGAAATGAGGGCTCACACTAGCGCAAGACAACATTTTTGGTCTACGAAATAAAACACGGCCGGTAAATACGGCACACGCGAATTTCTTGGTGTTTCAAACGAAGAGGCACCATGAGACTGCAAACACCATCCTGCAGAAAGCAGAAGCGCAAAGCCAGTAGCGCTGACACTGAGGTCCGAGGATTCAAAGCGCAACAGCTGCATTTTATGCTTCAAATTTTTTTTTAAAGGAAAAACAAACGCGATGTTCATCGCCGAAGGTTATTTTGCTGGACGAAAATGTGTACGTCTCAAAAATGTGTGAGTTTTTATTGTGGCAACGATTCACGATCCAAAGTCATAATGTGTTAGCTTGTTTTCCAGGGAACGCTCCGAAGCATCTGGGTGACCTCCAAAATGATGTAATCCTGCACTAGAAAAGTATTTTGGCATGTGTAGCAACAGGTGAAATAACAGCTGTTTAATGCAGGACAGACAACACCTAAAAACAACAACAACAACAACAACAACACCGGGCTGTTGTATCAGCTAAGGGTCTTAGGTTTAGAGGGTTGGCTGCTACTAAAGAACAGACAGAACAGAAAAGTTAAACCAAAAGAACAGAGACAACCGCCAAATCCACGGCTAGCTAACGCTAACGCTAGCACACAGACAACAGTAAATAAACAGATGCTAACATATCACAAATAAACTTCCCCGGAATAAAGGAAAGGAATTCATAACTTGTATTCCACAAGAACATAAGCCACCATGGGGTAGTTCTGTCAGCACATTCAACTGAACATCAGTGTCTCCCCCAGGAAGCATAATTTGACATTTTGAAACATCGACATTGTGGCTACGTGGCTCTCAAACTAGCCACGTTAGCCGTACCGTTAGCTTGTTTTAACCGCCACAAACAGGCTCCTGACGTATTCTGTGTTGGTCTTAAGGAACTGGTAAGTAATTTTAACCATTAGTTAGTAGTTTAACCATTACCTTCTAGTTAGCCTGAGGTTAAGAGATGAAGGTTGCGGCTGTCAGTGGCAACAGGTGGAAGAACTGGACGTCGGTGACTTGAAATATCAGCAGGTTTTTAATCTCATTTTCGACCTGCATCGAGGGTATATTGGGACAAAACAACACATTCAGGATTCAACACAAATATTCAATTTAGCCTCATAATTTTGACTTAGACGTATTTATCTTAGAGAGGCGGGAGAACACCTTTTAAAGACCGATGGGGTTTTGGTTTTTTTTCAGTGAAACTATCAAGAACACAAATAGTTTACCTCTTTTAGGATTTATTCATTTGAATTAAAAAATTCCAAAAAGGACATGCTTTTGCGCAAGAGTGCAAAGTCGTAATAAACGACGGTTGTCCTCTGCGTCAGTCACTCAGGTACTTGAATGTCACGATGGGGGCAGCGCATTCATTTAAAAGTGAAATCCCGGATTTGCCTCAGTCGACACCCAGAAAAAAGAAGTGCGTGATGATGTCAGTTCCACAAGGTTTTTGATTTCCTGCATTACTTAAAGAATGCATGCTGGAACACAAAAGTGTTGTGTCATTTGAACTAAATCAACAACCCCTCCAGACACAAGTGTTTCCTCCTTGTTCCTGCAGTTCAGTGTTTGAACTTTCACTGCGTGAAATATGCAGAGTTTCACACAAGAAATGTTTTTTTGTTTTTTTTAAAGACTCAGGTTTTGTGTGTGTGTGTGTGCGTGTGCGTGCGTGTGTGTTCAGCTGTGTGTTTTTTCTCTCTTTCACTGTGATACCTGGAAATCAGAATAAAAGAGCCGTGCCTATACAAGCGTGACTTTTCAGCGCCAAATCTCACGCAAAATGCTGATTTGTGACAGTTTGGAAACCAATTCTGGTCCAGTTTCTGAAACACGGGAGTACGACGCGCAATGCACAAACTCTGGAAATCAAAGTAGGAAATATTCTGTGTCTTAAACTTTTGAAATGAAAAAAAAAAAAAAAAAGAACCATGAATATTTATAATTTCTGGTTTTTTTTTCTTAACGAAGGAGAAGGAGTACATGGCATTTGAAGGATTTTAATGTGGTAATTAAATTATAATTTCCCTCTGCAAAAAGCATGTCAGACATTCATTATAGCAAATTGATTCAGCGCATATTAATATTTTGTCCAACTTGATATGTAAGTGTGTGTGTGTGTGGGGGGGGGGGGGGGCTGTCTATGACGTATCTGTGCACATTGAAGATGAATTGATTGTCTAGTAAACAGTCTTTGGACGAGTCAACAGCAATAACCCGGATGTCAGCTGCGGTGTACCAGAACAGAAGGAACCCATGCCAGTTTGTCAGGAAGTGCGTGAAGTATCTATACTTCATGCTAACACTGCCCTCCAGTGGTGAAAGGCAAAACTGCATTGTAAAAATGGATCAGCTGGGTGTTCAGTGGAAGATTCCCGGGATTGATGCTCCTTTTGTGAGGAGAATATTCAACTTTGTGGTGTTTTTAGGCTGCAGATTCGTTGTTTGTTTGTTTGTTTCAGAGCTGTACTACATTATTACATTAATAAATCTCCATAAATACATCTTGATGACAGCAGAGGGGTCTGTGGATCCAGGGTCACGTTTCTGCAACAACACACATTTGTGCCGTGCAGCAGATGCACCACCATCCATCACTGCAGCCCTGCTTTTTGCTATGAATGAATGAAGTTTTGAATCAAGATCTTTATCAGATTTTTTTTTGGAAACACTATGGAGGTCGTGTGCAGCCCCTCAGGGAGGAAGTGGCATCAGAATGTACAAATTCACTTATTTTGACGATGAGCAGTGGTTTTCTGTTCCTCTCGCCCACTGATCAGCTGATGACGCTGAGTCCCACATCATCTACGCGTCCGGAGTTCCTGACAACGGGAAACTTGACACTGACGTCACACAATTTTTGTCTTCTTGCCGGATCCAAGTGTGTCGCGTGTTGCATTTGGCTTTGAAAATAATAACAATGATAATAATGAGTTGCATAGAATGCTGTGGCGAATAAGAATGTGAGGATGCAGGTGACGCACAGTCAGATGGATGCTGCTGCTCCCTGGACTGCACCACAGTCTTCTGCTGTGACCCGTAACTTCAGTCTGTCAGCAAATATTTCAGATGTGAACCGTCTGTAATTTAAAAACTGGTGCTTCTGAACTGGGCCGGTTCGTATGCAGTGACGTACCACCCACCAGTGTTCTATTGAAAAGGTTTGACGGGGTTTGTCGTTGCTCGGCTTGTAAATAAACGCAATTTACTGATTTGAAGAATTATTTTCATTATTGATTCAAAAACACTGACTGTGTCCTGGTAACTGGAGTCACTTTTACGGTGCCATCACAAATGTAATGATCTTTAGCATATTGAGGAAATCGAGAAGTACAAATAAGAGATTGTAATTAGATTTTTTTTTTAAAAGCTGAATAAATAAATGTTTGATTTTTTTTTTTTTTTTGATAAGACAGACCTCCACCAGCTCACGTTTCTCTCATATTAAATACTTGGCTATTGATTTAAATGAGGGGTTTTGCAGTTGGCTGACAGTTGACGAGTCCTTCGCCGTGTGTGCGAGCACGTCGCTGGGCAGGAAAACGCCAGCCAGACGGGCCGCAAGGGTGCGAGTTGGTGTTTTGGCGCGAACGGCTCAATATCCCTCTGACCAACTGATCAGTTTCTTCCCAAGTGCTGCCCTAACAGCTTCTCCTGGACGTCTACTGGGGGAGAGGATGCCCCGTACGTTGTAGCCCCATCCTGGGCGGTGTTACACCCAGGATCCGCTAGATGGCAGCGTTGTTTCGGGTTTGACAGAGGAGGCCAAAAACAAGTCCATAAAGACTTTTTCAGACACAAAATATTTTATTTGAAGCACTTATTTTTGACTGGTAAATATGATCCAACAGTGAGCCCGCTCCAAATGCCTTTGACTGGAAGCTTTGGCCTCGCATTGCAGCACGTCACTGTCCATCACAGCAGCGTTCCAAAACTATCAAATGTCACAAAAATACAGATGCCGGCCAGTACCAAATATCAAAATCACATCCAGTTTGTCCGAGAAACACATTATCAAAAGCATTTTCTTCTTATATATCAGCACCAGCTTCCATACAAACTCCCACTGTGTTATTGCAGCAAACAAACACTGTACTGTCTAAAATAAGAGAATCTAGAACATTAATGTGTGCGAGTGCTTGTAGAATATCTCTATTAGGGCTGTGAGATGAGGGCTGACCATGACTGAAGCGCTGCAGCGTCTAACTTGACCTTTGACCTATCAGTGAGGTAACCTGCTAGCAGGTGAGCAGGGTTCTGTGGTCTTCGAGCAGCCACAGGAAAAGAAAGATATTCTCAATGACCGTGGATGGCAAACTTTCCCAAACGCCTCTGGAGAGGTTCTCTTAGCAGCTTCTCCTTTTCAGTCCGACTGAACAGGAAGGATTTTAATGATTCATACTTATAAAAATCGGTGGTACGAACTTCGTCCCGTGAGGACAGATATTTGTCTTTGGCTAACATGCTAAATGCAGGAACTGGATAAATGTGCAGTGTATGAAAATATCAAATTCAAATAAATATTAAGTGCTTTTCAAATGAAATCCGCCGACTTTCCAACGTCTGAAAAACTACTCTATGATCCGTCATATTTCATTTTCCGACCAAGCCAAAAAAATCCATTAGCTTCTCTGAGACGCTGAATTAACTTCAGCTGAAACGATGCCCTGAATTACGATGACACGCTCTCCCAATGCTTTGCATGAGAACATCAATGTGCTTAGATACGGAACCTTTGTCCCCCCCATCACAACCTGACCTTGTTTTACAGGATCCATTCAAAGGAAGTGCGGATCAGCGCCAACATCGGGCAGGTCATCAGGTGCAGGAACGTCTTCACGACAGCCTAAAAAGGTGACCGGTGTTTGCCGACAGAACTCAACCGATGAATTCTACCGGGAGAAAAATCGTGAATTTAGCGAACCCCCACGGAAATTACAGGGAGGTTCTGTCAGTGAACCAGGTTCAGAAGAATGCGGCTCTCCGCCCCGTCCTCACATTTGAAGCCTCACAGCCTTCATCATCTGTCTCATTTGCATAGACCCAATAAATGCCTCCTTGTGTTGTTTCCATCAAAGTGGGGTTTTTTGTTTGTTTGTTTGTTTGTTTGTTTGTTAGCAAAGTCACCAGTCAGCTAGGTCTAGATAATATTTGTTCTACCTACAAAAGTGCACCAAACAACACAGGCAAGAAATACGCAAAATAATCTACTGTCACTTTCATCATGTCATCTTCTACAGTTGGATACAAATATTGTTGCATTCATTCAGCACTGAAAGAAAAGGTTGTCCTTTTAAGGCTTACCCACATTGAATTGCCATGCAGATACACACATTCCTTTGCAAACAGGCAATGACACATTGAGATAGAGAGCTGACATCGAGGAGTGACCACCAGGGCGTATTGTGCGATGACACACTGTTTACTCTGCTTCACACCCTGAAGCAACTTTTTCAGGCTTTTCAGGCAAAGTGAGAACAAAAGGAAATAGAACGCCTTTGGCTTCCAGGGGTGCCCGCAGTGGCTCCTCCACAAAGTAGGCGTTCTCTTCCTCCACTACAAACTGAAGAGTCTGGCTTTTGTTGACACAGTAGATGCAGTTGCCCACAACCGCACACCTAAAAGGTAAAGGGCTTCCGAGCCTTTGCGACGCGCAATCGTGCCACATCTTGACTATTGTGTTGTACTTGAACACGGTGATGCCTTGCTCGCGGTTGACGTCAAAGCGGTAGATGAAGCTTTTCAGGGCCACCATGTCTGTGGACTTCTTCCTGCTGTTGTTGTAGGGGCACTCCTGCCACTCGTCCCTCTTAGGGTCATACTTGAGAAGGCGGTAGAAGAGGGAACCCCCTGAGACGTAAAGTTCTCCGCTGCAGGTTGTGGCTTCATGAGCCACTGCAAAAGCTCCCTTAGGCAAGGGGGCCACTGTGGTCCAGCGGTCCATACGAGGGTCATATTTCTCTACTGTAAACAAACACTCACCTCCGATGGCATACAGGTAGCCATCCATAGAGACGAGCTTCAGCTGGGCACGGGCCTGTGTCAGAGGTCGGACCTCGGCCCAGCGGTTGGTTATGGGGTTGTAGCAGAAGACCTTGTCTGACACCTTGCCCTTGTCCCCATAGCCCTTGATCCCCCCTGCCACAAACAGGTAGTTAAACATGGTGCAGATACCACATCCTTTAGTGTTTATGTCCTCCGGCATAGCAGTCAAAGCTCTCCAGTCATTCGCCGTCTCATTGAAGTAGTAAATCATATGGTTCTCCTCTAAAGACCCCACTGACAAGGGGCTCTGAGGGCGGCTGCTGCAGCGGCTCGGCGGCCGACTCCCAACCCGGTCAAAGACGTCGTTTATCTCTGCGACCATCAGCGTCTTCCTCCCTTCCATTCTCTTCTTGAGGATCAGATCCCTCTCAGATCCAGTCAGACGCCCGTAGACGGACGGGTCCTTCAGGATCTGGAGGAAGTTGTCGCTCATGAAACCGTAAGCCGTCTCCTTCAGTTCGCTAAGTCGTTGCTTTTTGGCGATGGTCAGAATCTCGTAGCAGTTCTCTGCAGTGATTTGTTCAGACATGCGGTCCATGGCTGACTGGACGGCGCAGGGGATCTGGAGGATTTTCGCTCCTGTGATGACATCTACAACGTTATCCTTGCAAACATTCATCTGAGAGGTGTAAACGTAGTCTATGAGAGTAGATAAAGTTTTGTAGCTCACGCCTTTCACTTTCAGGATGTCTCGTGACAGCCGAGCTTTGAAGTAGTCACTTTTCTCGGCCAGCACGGACTTGTGAGCGTTGATCGTCTGCCCGCCAACTTCGATGACTAAATCAGGCTCCTTTTTAGACGGAGTATTTACAGCTTCCAGGCTGCTGTCCCTGCACGACCGATCAGTTTCCTGTTTGGCTTGGCTAGACAAGCACAAGGAGGAATCTGCACCGTAAGACACTTTAGCCCTGGCGCCGTTGTGCATTTCGCTGCTTGCACAGTTTCGTTGCCTGCCAGCAATGTGATTAGACACAGAGGAGTCCACGTCACCCTGATCATTGGAGAGGTGAAGCTGATCAGACCTCGCCACATACGAGCCGTTACCTTTCTGGTGATCAATGTGGTTATTTTCCATCAGACTTCCATCCAGCAGGTATTCCTTCTCGAACACCGCGGGAGGTCTGAAGTCCAGGTCCCCCTGCAGGAATCCCTGGACGTAACCTGGACACAGGGCCCTGTCTTTGTCAGGATCCGGGTTCACGGCGTGGAGGATGACATCAGCCTCAACAGTCACGGTGCCTCCTCCTTGCCTGTGGCCCTCGTTCATCTTGGTGCGCTCACTGGTGGTAGAGGTCACCGGTCATGCTGAGAGGACGGACTTCGAATTCTCTTCCTTTTTTCCCCTCCCTCACCTGTGGAGGGAGAAAGAAAGGAATTTAAAGGAAACTGATCTCGAATCTGCATCGACTTGTTCGCTCTCTGAGGGGCGCCCTTGCTCTGGTCACAGCTTGAGAGGACGCTGGGAGCTGCAACTGCAAACTGCTGCTTCAAACGCTTCTGTGTTGATGTGTCAGCGAGCGTTTATTCCTGCGTCCAACATCTGCACCTTAACAAAGACACAGCGCAAATCCACTACGGCTGCGTGACCTACTGTAATAATCACCCTGCCACTTCATCATTTGTTAATCTAAAGGCATTCACGGCGCATGCGCGACACGGAATTACTCTTAATAAAACAAGGGGGAAAAAAAGGGCGGCTGTAATTGCAAAACAAAACAAAACAAAAAAGAGCCTCGACTTACATGTTTTATTGTGTTCATTACAGGTGAGAAAAGCTACACTTCCGTGATAAATGAATCTAATTTTGACGTAAAGTTCAACAGATCACAAGGCGCGTTTATTCCACCATTAGTTGAATTTGACCTACCTGCGTTTCCTCGCTGTGGTTTTACCAGCTCGCCACCGGCAGTTTCCCTGCCAATCTCTCCACAAATCTCCGTTACGTAAGGGAGCCGCAATCCCGACCAACCTCGTCGGGCTGTGCTCAACCGAACCTCCTATTCCAGCTGGTTTATCCCATCCGTTCACCGTTGATCCATCGAGGCTCTCAGCTGTTTGTTTTTTTAAATATAGATATTTTCGGCAGCTGAGCTTGAAGTCTCCCCCCACCCCCCTCCTCACGGAGGCGACGATCAAACTGTCACCTCGGGTCGCACCTCCCTCAGAGCCTCCTCACACGGCCGCGGTGGAGTCATGTCCTCCAGCTGCGCTCATCCAGCGTCTCCTCTCCAGCCACTGGACGGCTCCAGGTTTGGCAGCGGCACTACTACACAGGCTCCCGGACACTGCCAGCTCGTTTTTTTTTTTTTTTTTTTGGGGGGGGGGGTGTAATTTTTTTTAACAGTTGAGTATTGATCTAAACCACGCCCCCTCTTCTATTAACCCTACACTCAACAGCACGAGGCTCCATCTGTTCATCTCTGAGATGCCACATTCCTTTACGCATCATCACAGTCCGGAGTCCCCACGACGGGCGGGAATATCGGGGAGATGCCCCTCCTTTGCTACTCATATTAACAGCAAGAACAGAGGAAATAACACGCAGAAGGGAACCATGCAGTCATATTATATCAGATCCTCTCTGAACCCCATCAAAATGATTTTTATATTCATGCTGCACATGTGAATAATCAACAAATGTTCCACTGTGCGTTTGTTTGTTTGTGCACTCCTGCCTCAGATTATCTGTCGGGATGAAACAGCTGTTCCCTCCTGAAACCTGCTGAAATGTTCTGGAAACATGAGTCACACATTCCTTCAGTAAATGATCCACCACTTCGACTTCTACTAAAGACAAGTGAGCCAAACAGGCTGCAAGCGGCACTCACACGTTGACATGTGCTTGCAGTAATACTATAACTGAGGTGGAAAGTTAGATTTTAAATAGCACAAGCCGGCAGGGCAAAAGAACTAACATGTGGGCACATCCAAGGTCCACAACCTCTCCTCTGAGGAGATGGAGCGCGGCACCAACTGGTCCTCAGACATAAAGATACAGGGGAGCCACCACAAGGGCACCACGCACCTATCAGCCCCGGGAGATGAGAAGGCTTTCAGCTGGGAGGTTTTAACGCCAGATATTCCGAGAACAAAGGCTTGCAGATGGATAAACACAAAACCAGCGTATCCATGGAAACCTCGGGGTCAGAAGCAAAACAAAAGACCTCCAGTTGCAGAGGGGTCTACACCCAGCCACACACACAGATTACCCCAATGTTCTGCATGTGGTTTCTCAGCACAAGGCTGAAGGGCATAAAAGGGGGTCTGATACTATTCCGGATCGGCCCAGGGTGCCGTACTCTATCATGGGAACGACTCCGACCTGAGCTCATCTATTTTTGTTACAATGTAGTGAAACATGGTTGTGCAACAGAGGGTGTGGGCGTCACAAAGTAAAGAAAATGTCTTGACCCTTTCTGTTCGGCAGTGGGAGAAATGAGCAGAGAAATCCCGGAAGAGCTGCATCAGGCTCAGATCCCGCTCGTTCCCTGGGGCACATTGCTAGTCCCAGCATGCACTGCTGGCTGCACACAAGCGGAGAGGAGTACAATGGTTAGTCAAGACAACACTGGTCTGTCCTTCACTTATCGCCTCCAACTGATTCTCGTTTAGTCTGCGACGGCTCCTCTAGGATGCAAATATAATCACGTGTACAAGGTTGCTCAATAAAACAATGTTTATGGATTCGTTAAGATACATACCAGTACATAAACAGTTGGACAACACAATAAAGCTTTTTATGTTCTTTTTTAAATATCCTTGCATGAGAAACAAGGAAGCAATTGGGCTAAATTAAACTGTCCAGGTGATACCATCTCTTTAATCGACCCCTGGCCAGCCAGGGATCATCATCATCATCATCATCATCATCATCATCATCATCACGCCTGTCCAAAGTAATTCAGTCATTCATTTTTCACCTTTTATCCCTTTTCTCTGTAAACAGAACGGACAAGCTTTCAGGGCTCCAGTGGTAAAAGGATAATTAACCCAGAATCTCCTCTCTGATCCCTTGAACACGCGTAATCCTGAGTTGTCATACTTCATATTTACAACTCTGGATAAAACATCATCCCAATAGGACATCTGTGTAACAGCTCCATCTCGTCTTTACCTTTACGCTTCTTTGCAACAGGACAAAGTCGTGACTTGCTCTCAACACTGGTTTAAATACTGCAGTCCCGTGTGGTGCAAACGCTGGAGAGTCCTGTCGTGTATTAGCCATGTTAGAAAGACATTTCAGGGTTGTTTTTTTTTAAAGTCTGTTCTTACATTATTTCCTATCAAGCTGGTTTTTGCAAGGCTGAGCATCATGACTGAGTGGTTATGGTGATCCTTTAAACATCTTAGGTATACTGACGTGTGTGTGATGCATTTCTGCTTTAAATAAGACATTTAGTTGCTTTGATGGGTCCATAAATTCAGTCAAACGAACACCAGATCTTCTTGTGAGTGTCGTGCCGAGCTCAAACCTGGAAAGAAATAAAGGAGACATGTCAGCCGTATCATTATTGGGCTGTTTAACGTGCTTTCTGACAAACTCACTGAGGTGGCGGCGCGTCACATGTTGAGTAAGGGGATCTGCCAGATCATGATGGTGGAGGTGGTGTCCTCGTGGCGGGACTGCTTGGTCTTTTTGTTGACCCTGCGGTGGCCCAAACCTCCAGACACCACCAGCAGAGAGCTGACATCCACCTTGCTGGCCCGCCGGCCCCTCTGGTAGTGGGCCGGATCATGGAGCATGTCATAAAGGGCGCCATCCTCTGGGCCGTGCTCCAAGGAGGCCTGGGATTGAGCTAAGGAGCCACAGGATGAGGAGGACAGGGAGTCCTGGAGGGCCATGGTGGTACAGCCCCCTTCTCCCAACCACACACCTTGACCCTGAGTGGGGGTGGAGTCTGAGGGGGGCTGGGTGTTTTCTACATCCTCCGTCTCTGTTGGCTGCACTGAGTTGGGAGGGGCGGGGCTCAGCAGGCTGGAGACACGGTTACATACAGCAGCCGCCACAGTGAGGAACTTGACCGGTCCGCTGTGAGCGTGCAGGGACACCATACCCCGACCTGAGGACACCGAGACATTCAACGCAGGACTTTATACATTTGTGTGTCTCTGTATGTCTGAGAGGCTACAAACATCTGATTACTGAACATAATCATCAGCATTCTTTTTGCAGTAAATACATGATTTTATTTTTAATTTTTCAAAATGTCAAGGAAATATGTAAAACTTCTTTTTTCATATTCACAGTGTTTATATGACCTTTCGGAATGTTCAAGTTGTGAATATCATATAAAACTCTTTTTATTGGTAAATATCAGCTATCAAACTAAATCAGTCGTTCAATATCAGCGCATCAGATGTTGTCCCGACAAGATTTGCTGCTTTTTAGAGAAAAAGTATTATATCACAATTTTCACTGGCTGTTTCACGGGTTGATACATCCTAACTGAAAAGAATTAGTAACAACAAATGCGGGCTGAAAGACATTCACAAAAAATGCTTTTAGCTGCTAAAAAGAATGTTCTGTTACATCTGTAGCGTCACAAGGGTTCTTTCCCGCGGAGCTGTGACACATTTAATCTCCATGGAACAACTGCAGCTCCTGTGATTTGCATCCTGCAGCTGGTCATGTTGCGATTTCGACAACATTTTCATTCCTTCTGCAGCCCTGAATGTTCAAAGCTCGACTGACCACAAGCTGTCCGGATGTGCCATCGTGGTGGTGCGTCAGTGTTACCTGTGACCTTGGGGATGCCCTGCAGTCGGGGGACCGAGAGCGCCACGGTCACCCCCAGGTTGGTTCCTACCAGCAGCAAACCATGGCACACCAACAAGCTGCTCACCGACACTCTCTGGTTCCCTGTGGAACAGGTAAGTTTAGCACTGTGCATCTGTTAGACCTCACACGGACGCACAGTGCTCGTGCGCACTTGCGTCTCTAGGAAAATGAAAATGTACAGTTAATGAGCCACTTCACCACCCTTGAAGACAGTGCGGTGGGAGGGAGGTGCATCTTTTCAGCCAGTTGGAACACTTCCGCAGCCATGATTTTTTACAGTTATCTGTCTCCAGGGCAACGTAAAGAGGAGCCTAGTGGATAAAAGCAGCTCCTTTCAGGTGTCTGAACGGAGAGAAATGCTCCATTATAGTCTGATTTGAGTTAAACAAACAAACACAAAAGTGTTATATAACAGAATGACTGAAGCGTGATGCTGTGATTAAGCAAGGAGCGGTGCTTCTATTCAGAAAACCTGTGGCACCAACTACAGGACGTGACCTTTTCCCTCCTGGTCAAAAACATCGCCACTTCAGACAGTAAAAGCAGTGATTGTTATGTTAACAGCCCCTTTCAACAGCAGGGGCAATAAAGTCTGGTCTGTCAGGTGACTCACCCTGTGGAGTTTGACACACACACTTTCAGACACAAGCTTGATCAAGAGAAACCGATGCAATAAATGGTATCTGTTCGCACATTTTGATCATCATCTTTATGGCTGTAATAAGAATCTGGGGCTTAGTAGAAGCAGTTTTTTCAGGCCTGCTATGTGGGAGGCAGGGCTGCCATGAGTCATTACTGCTATAACAGCTTGACTTGAATTTCCTCCCTCAAAGTAATCCTCTTGGGGTTTAGGAAAAAAATTACTGCCAGCCTTGCTGCTTGAACCCCCCCCCCCCACAAGGAGTGACCTTTTACATGGGGCACACGCACACCATACCGCCACACTTCCAGGAACTCTGCCAGATAGGCAGGCAGGTAGAGTCCTCTTCCTCCAAACCACCGAGCCCTGCCCACATGTGCTTCTAATGAGGGCCCAGAGTGAACAGACTCACACAGACATCTGACTGGGGGCCTTGCTCAACTTCCTCCTTTCATAATATTTGGAGTTCCCCACCCAGAGGGTGAACTAAAATAAACCCCAAGTGAATGTCTACAGAGCCCGCCTCGGCCCCTGATCCTACACCAGAAAACCACTTTGATCTGCACTTAGTCCAGGCGACCAACAGCAGGAGGGAGGAGTAAATCCCCGACATTACAATAATACACCATATCAGCCATTCAATCCGTCTAGAAATAACTCAGCGTTGGAAGAAATGGCTTCAGTGTTTATGGCTGAAAACAACGTCGTCCCCGTGGATTAGTCCAGTTTTCAAGCTGTGATCACTATCTAAAACTGTGAAGAAAAAAACAAAAAAAAAACCCTGATGAGGCCAGCAGTTTTATTTATCAGCTGAACATACCAGCCATATTCTCTTCACTGACCGTGAAGAAGCATCGTTTAACGTCAACATAAATCAAGGAAGTAGCTTTTTCTAGCTTTTAGGAGGCGCTACCAGACTGGGATTGGATCTGTCCAGTGGGTTATCCATGACGGGAGGTGCACAACAATACCGGAGGTGTTATTTACTGACCCCCCCTGATGTTTGTCTGTCAATATGTCATGCACGGCTGCATATTTAGGTCACAGAGCAGCAGACAAAGGCAGGCCCGTCCCTCAGCAGCAGCAGCAGCCTGCCACCACCCTTGGAGACACCACCACCTCCACCACGCTGAAGCCTGAGGACCTTTAGACGTCCTTATCAAGAATGGAAGTGTAACTCACATTTCACACATACAAACATGTTAGCAGGGTGGAACAGATCTCACTCAGGTGACATAAATTAATTCATATCCCAACAGAGGTTCACTGTCCAGCTTCTCTAACTTCAAATTCTCAATGTGGAAATTATCACCCAATCAACAGTTAACACCACGAAATGACCCTTAAGTATGACCTGTAAATGAGCCTGATGAGTTACAGTGAAAATGACTGCTATTACAGCACATTACACCTCGGCGTGTTTCACCGCTTTGATAAGACACTCTGGTCTGGAATGAAGGGAGTTAACACAATTGCTCCAACATGCAAGAACATGAGAAGGACAAACACACCCAGAACACCTCCTGCATTCAAACAGTCACCCATTCACAGAAGCATTCAGGCTGAGGACAGCGCCCCGGTCTCTCTGCTGAGCCAACACCAATCCTTACAACAATTCCCGTAGACAAGCCAAAATGGCATTAGGAGCTGTAATCCAATACCCCTTCATAGTAGCCTGGATTTCCTTGAGAACAGGCTAAAGCTAATTGTAGCTCTCTAAATCACCTTTCTGATTTAATTTCTTGTTATTCTTCAATGAGCTGATGTTATTTCTAGCGTGTCACTCAGTAAATCAATGTTTATGGAGCAAAGAATTGCAGATGAAGGACCCATTGATCACCTCTAATGCAGCCGGTCCTTTATGTCCACACAATCAGGTTGGCCGTTCCAATTACAGCTGCATTTGTGCAGGAACAGCACATATTTTGTTCTCATTCTGTTCCACAGCATCAGCCAGCACTGATAAACGCCGCCCCGGAGCATTCTAGAACATAATAACACACCATGGAGAGCATGGTGGACAGGTGGACTTCATCCTGCACTGAAACAACCACTATGAAATGTAAAAAACTATTATTTTTATGCTAACTAAAAGCTAGGAGAGAGAAAGGCATGCTGCTGCTGTTATCGGAGGACGAAAGCTGTTATTGTAGAGGCCTGGAGAAGCAAAGCTTTTAAGTGTGGCAGCCTGTCGCAGGACCGGCTTCCTCTGCGGTTGCATGGATCTTATTAGATAAGAAGGGTGGTGAGGTCCCAGAGAACACCGCTTTTATCATCCACATCTGTCCGACAGAGAGGGAAGGAGGCCTTCCATTTCAAACTCTAAACACTGACTGGCTGGTGAAAGATTCGCCCACTGGAGGAAGTGAACATGGGTACATTTGGTCAGCTCCAAATCCTTTACACCACAGAAGCGATGCGCTGCCTACTGACCTGTTTTTGACCTCGCCAGCCCCAGTACCTGAAAACACCAATGAGTGGCAGACCACACGTGAACTGAAAGAGCACACGTGTGATTTTTTTATCGGCCTGGGTCTTAGTGGCATTGACTTACACACAAAAACGGAAGGATTTTATTCTCACGTTAATTTATTTATTTTTTTTAAATAAAAGAAGCCTACAGCTTAAAAGAGCTGGAACATCAAGACTTATCTAATTCAGGTGCAGATTTTATCATATACTGTCCAAGAGTATGTCAGGCATTTATAGCAGGGTCTTAAAATTGAATTTGGGGACTCTTAAACATTCTTTTACACATACCAAGGATAAAAAGGCTACAACTTTATTTTCTGTTTCTGTTAAACTTGACGCTGTGCAGCTCCCAAATAGCCGTACGGCACGCAGGCACCCAGTAGGTTAGCATGATAGTGTGGTTCACTGTGGTTTGCTTTAAATCCTCCACAACATTGGATCCTGTCTTTGTAGCAAGTCCAACAAATAAAAGAAATTCATAACCGTTTTATTACAGAGATCTGACATTCTTCCGATTGATAAATGCATGAGGTGGAAGAAATGCCAGACTAAACAAGGCCAGCCTCAGGGACGGTACGTAACTTCCACACATCCTCTGATCAGCCAAATATTTGTGATACTTCTCTGAATGTTTTTACTAAGTTGTGGCAAAAACACAGTGATTTTCTTTAAGAGTGAAGTACACACCAGGCGAGGTCTAATGACTCCTCTGTTAATGATGCTGAGGATGATATCAGACAGAAACACTGCAGGCTACTCATTAACTGTAAACACATAGATGAAATACAGCTGTCTCTCACACACACGCACACACACACACACACACACACACACACACACACACGTCAGACCTAACCTCAAGGCACATAAATACAATCTGGTATCAAGAGAAAGCAAAGCGGTCTACTTTCCAAACCGTGTACAGGAACAGGACAACAGCCTGGAAGACAGGGAGACTGAAGCAAAACATCAGCTCTCTCCCCTCCTGATAATTCTGGACTGGTCGCTATCCTTTGAGGCTGTGAGTTTTTGGGTCAAGGCTGATGTAACACAGCAGATTACAAGATCCAAATCTCTGCTCTGGTGGCTTCAGCCAGGGACTATTGTCACTCTGACACGTCATCTGGTTTGACCTGAACATCCTCAGTGACTTAAAAACCCACATTGGCGGAAATTGTTCTCAAGCTAGAGACAAAATCTTCTGTTGTGATGACAAGAATCGTCTTGGTAACAAAATACATGTCAAGGCACACGTAGGCACGAGGAGTAACGCATAGTGCCAGCCAACTTTCAGGCACATGTGTGTGAAACGACTCTATGCTCTTAAAATTCTTGTGGGTGAGAAATAGTGTGTGTGAGCTACGGCTCATTTGTCTCAGCTCTCACACTCTTCTGCAGTAATGACAGGTTGACATCTGTAAAGCTTTACACAACCACAGATCAAAGGTGGGCCGAGGCCATTATGGTGCAATGATGTAAGCAACGGGACTGGTTCTTCAAAGCAGGGACAAACCTCTGTACTCGTCAAAATGACTCCACTTACCAGTCATTCAATCTAGAGTGTAGAAAGAGGATATCAGTACTCCTATACTGTTTATCTGAAAGTTCAGTGTATTAAAAGTCAAAATAAATGAAAAAACCCAGTTCTCTCACATTTTCATCGTGGCGTACAGAAAGCTTTGGCTTTTAGTCTTTGAGAGTTCGGCCTTCATCCTATTGCAACAGAGGTCAATGGAATTTCCTTTTGGAGTCTTCACACAATGTTAAAAAAAAAAAAAAAAAAACCAATTTAAAAACAATCTGTATGCAGAAACAATATCTCTATTATTCCACAGATGATGTGAAATCCACGGACTGACAATAGTCACTGTCATCAGGTTTCTTTGGGGACATTTTTCCAGAATAAAGTTCATACAAAAACCAGTGAGAACTGTGAGAACTCGTCCACTTGCAGCTCAGCTACTAATGCACATGGTATCTCGATAGCTCATTCTGGATTTTCCTTTAACACCGCCAATTCAAAAGCACATGACTTCAAATGACTTGGTGAGGGTATGTGTTTTTTCTTTCTTTTTTTTTTTTTTTTTTATGCATCACCATGAATAGAAAACGAGAGGTTCCTGGTCACAGTTTAGATTCAAGGAGGACAACGCCGTGACAATCCAGCCATAACAAGAGCTGTTTGGACGAGCACCTACACCGATAATTACAGACAGGCACCACATAAGACAGCACTTAGTAAACATAGGGTTATAGGACCTGCACTACAGGCCGCTGATATATGTCACGAGACGAGCACGAGTTCAGATATGAAGAGATAAACATGTCTTGTCCACAGTTTTACACTTGCCGCTGGAGTCTTAGAGAGCGGCGGTGGATGATGACGTGTAAAGGCCACAAGACTGCACTGTGACTTAAAACACAACGAACAAACTTTAACAACACGACAAGAGCTTCTTAATACTACAACGATGCACTGCATGTCATTGGCAAAGGGGATTAAAAAAAGAAAGAGTAGCAGCAGTCTGATGCTGCTGCTCTGTCTGGATTTCCTCCTGCTGGCAAACAACAGTGGATGGAATTCTACAAGCACAGAAAACATTCTTCTAGGCAGATGAAATATTGTCTTTAATGCATCCTATTTAAACAGCAAACACAGCTTGTTTATTTCATTTTATACACATTTATGTTGACGATCACTAGATTTCATAGGGGTCTGGTACTTTATCAGTCTAGAAAATCAAATATCTTACCAGGAAGTGTGTTGTGGACAGGTGTGGCAATGTTAATGTCCTGCAGGTGCTCCAGAGTCTCGGTATGGAAAAGGCGCAATGTGGAGCCTGAACTGAAGGCAATCCAAATGCCCACCCCGGCTACCACCATGTGGGACACCACCATACCCTCCTCCTGGTGGGCCTCCAGCTGCCTCTGGATGGGAGACACAAGGCAGGGCATTAGTTAGTCAATAATTCATGATGATGTAGGATATATTATTAATGTTAAAATAAGTTTTATTAATAGCAGATTTAATCTGCCTGATGCGGGGAAATTCCAGTCAAAACATAAAGGAAAACCACTTCCTTGTGCATGTTAGAGCACACAGACACTGAAGTGGAAAGGTGACATTCATTTCTGTAGTGTGTGTGTGTGTGTGTGTGTAATGAAAGTAAGATCCTCTTAAGTTACAGAGGTAAACAGGACTGGATGTTGGGCCTCGGTAGCCTGCTTGTTTCGCACAGCTGAGGAGTGACTGTGTTAACTGCTTGTGAACAGTGAACATAACACATAATAAAGATATAAATGATGCCGATATTTCTGGACATAACGGATGTGTTAGACTGAGCCAAAACAGGAAGCACAAGGAAAAGAGCATCTCTCTTTAATACGTTTCATCAACTTTGTTCTATCCAGATTTTCTGTTCTTTAGTAGTAGTGTCACATGTAAGTGTAATTGTGAGCTAGCTGTGATTTTTTTCACCACCATAAATTACATAATCTCACCCCACTTCACGTGTAGGTGGAGTTATATTTGCCTAAAGAGAGTCCATTCACAAGTGTCCCAGTAGAGAGCACTGGTAAAATATGGCCATAAACCAGCATGAATTACATAATTGTGCCCTGCATTTATATGTTTTCATTCAAACTCTTGTCATTTATAATAGATCTGCTTTGACTATTTGGTTATCTCCTTCATTTGTATACTTTGCACCCTTGTTTCCTCTGTCTGATTTACAGTACCAGGTCTGGACTAAGACCTCAGCGACTGAAAGAGAGCAAGATCGGCAGGTGGGCCAACATAATGAGCTTAACGAGGCTAAAGAGATTATGAGTGAGTGCATGTCAGAGGAATGTTGCTATTCCTGGCCCCATAGCAGGTGCTTCCATTCCCTAAACTAGACCAGAACACACATGGAATGTCATCCGTATTGCAGGATGTGGAAAGAGGAAACCCACGGGATGGAAGTGAGGGCTCATTGCTCGGTAGGGAATCATTTATACACAGTCCGCATCAGGCTCGACTCGTCTGGTTTCCGTGCGATCCCTCTGTCTACCAAGCCACACGTATAATGGATCAATCGTCACAATATACTCTAGCTGTAATTCTTTTCCTCGTCTCTCCGGCTCTTTAGACAAATCACATTTCCTCACAGACTTGACAAACAGATAGAAGGCTGATTAACTGCATCATCATCACATTTCACTGGAACGTGTTTCCAGTGTGATTTACAGACAGATGCAGTGATAAGACGAAATGTTCAGAATGAACAGCTGAAGCGGCCCTGACTCAGTGTGTGATTGTAGCACACCAGTATCCGAGCTGGGTCACATACCTCCACACAGTGTGTGTGGGTGCTGATGATGAAGACTTGTCCACCTGATGAAGCCCAGAGGTGCTCCTCAACACCAACCATGGCTTTGATTGGAAGGACTCCAAGCTTGAGCACTTTGGGTTTATCACAGCTCCACAAACCATCTGTTTCAACAGAAATAAGAAGAGTTAATATGTATCTAACATACCGAGCCATACTGAGCCGCACAACATCTCTACAACGAGCAACACAGGCATTACAGCCTCTGTACTAACAATACTGTACTTCTATTGTAACACTAGCACTTTAGTATTATCCTAAGAACAATGGTTTTTACAGCACGTCATGTCGTCATTCTTTCTTTATAAATGTCGTCTGTAAAGGTCATTTGCATTTGTACATCTGCTAATAATGGTGGAGTGGCCATTGATGGCTTTCACAGCCTTCACTATGAATATAGATGTGCTGCAAGGCATTAGTCAGAGCTGAGCTCGGTCCCACTCACACCTCCTACACACTCTGTTCTACATGTGCCCGGGCACCGACAGTGCCAGCTCTGCAGCGATGAAAACACACTCGATACATTTCCTCTCTGCAACATTCATATTGGTTTCTTTACATTCAAACCACTCTGGCCTTTGTTATATTTGTTGGGATAAAGACTGTGTGACTAAAGAGTACATTGCTCACATTTTTTTTTTTTTTTAACTACAGGGGCCCAGTGTCCAATTCAAAGATCATTTCCTCCAGATGCAACATTCTCGTGGCTAATCTAAGCCAGGAAGTGAGTGAGGCCTCACCAGCAGGGTGTGTTTAAGAGAAGGCACAAAAGCACCTTCTGAGGAGGGAGATGCCACGCAGGGCGGCATGTTCCTTCAGAGGTGTACAGTGATATCTGAGGAAGTAGGGGTAATCTCCCAATAAAGAAGCCAGCTGAGATTAGCATTCCCGCAATACCCTGTGTGTGTATTATTGTAACAATCACACTGTGTGGGTTCATGTGCATGAAAAGAAAGAGCAGGAAAAAGGAAAGAAGCAGTGGAGGAACGAAAAAAAAAAAAAAACAGGAGTGCCAACTTGCAGTCTTATATAAGTCTTCCCTGCTGGAGTGAGTCGGCCCACATCTCACATCTGAACGGTAGCATTCCTTCATTTCAATGTCAGCTGGAATCAACATCTCATCGTCTGTGTGTGTGTGTGTGTGTGTGTGTGTGTGTGTGTGTGTGTGTGTGTGTGTGTGTGTGTGTGTGTGTAACTAACAGAAGCTTATAAGCCAAACCAGTGAGCAGTTGTCGTATAAATAAATTTTTCTTAGGAGTAATACAGGACTGCAGAGTGAAGCACTGCTCAGACTTGTGTGCCGATGACGCCTGACCTCTGCCGAATCGTCCCCCCCCCCCCTCTTTTATCATCTTTCACACACAGTCAGTCACAAAGGGAAAAATGCAAGCATGGCAGCATGAGGATGACTGGCTTCACACACACTGCATCTATGGCGGAGAACATTTCCAAGCAGGATAACTGAGGACTGAAGGCTTTAGAGACAAAGCAACAGCACCGTCTGCTCCATGGGTTTTAATGTCTCGTCATTATTCCTTTGATCCGCTGACGGTTCCACATCAGAGAATATAAGCTGCTTGTTTCTGCCTGCTTTCTTCTTGCAACGTCAAGCCTAGGTCTGCTTTAAAAAAAAATCTAATGGAGTACAGCAAAATCTGGTTATTGTGCCGATGTACCTGAGTAGCATTACAACGAGGGATGTGGCTTCCCCATCATTATTCAGGGTGAGTCATCATTTTAACAACACGCTCAATGACGGAGCATTTAAAGCATCAGATTAGAGAGTATCCAGGGCCAGGGTTTCCGTCCGGGAGTTCATTTGACACGCTAGTGGTGTTGGGACATTGTGTTACACCAAAGGCCGACACTGGCACTCAGTGTGTCACTGTCTAGTAATTAGAGGGTGGATGATGACGAGGTGAAAAGATGTTTCATCAAAACAAGCTTTAATGAACAGGCTAAAAACATTCCAGATCAGCTGCAGATGGACCGCACATTTCTTCCAGGCAAATTACTGCAAGACGCAAGGAGGTACAAAAATAGTTTTACCTCTGCGCTTCTGTCCCCGAGCAATCACCCATTTTCTGTTTCTATCATTCTCATACATAGAAGTCTAATAGAGTGAACAGCAAAGCTACAAACTGAGCAAGGACATCACATTTGAACTAGAAGAAGACACGCAAAGGAATGAATGTGTGAGACTAAAACAAGCTTTTAGCAATTGCGGAATCAGAAGATAATCCTTCTATTGTTTGAGAGCCAAGAATTGCAATTGTGTTTGTTCGTGGTTGGAAATATGTGCTTATCTTTACCCAATTTACATGAAACCGCAAAAAAGAAGACAAAGGGAGAGAAAAATAGAGAGGCAGAGAGCAGCTCAGACACCCTCCGTTTGTGCCGTTATGAAAGAAATCAAACAAAACACAGAGAAAGACTGTAGGAAGCAGCCTAGACCCTTTCCTTGTTCTCTGTGTTCGTCTAGGAGGGGAGAAATTAAATAGGTCACTTCTAACAGATTGGTTTCTCCCAGACAACCAAGCAAATGGAAAGAGAACCTTAACACAGAGCTCAGGAGCCCCCTGACCTGGAGCTACACAGTGGAGCCTCTGACTTTAACGGCAAACCCGTCAGTCACAGAAATAACGTTTGGAGCAACGGGCTAAAAAAAAAAAAAATGCTATCCAGAGTAACCCTTTTCATTCAATACCAAATCTTTTCTCTGATAGATAATATAACCATTTTAAAAATATGTGACGTATATCATCAACTTGTTGGAAAGAACTCGCTGCTAGTTGCTTACATGTCTGTAAAAGTAGCTAAATTGAACGGAAACGTCACCAAGTCAGCAAGAGCGCTCTTATTCATGGACAGGCTACCACAGACTAAATAAAATAAATCTCAGTAAAGACTGTTTGGTTTCACAGTTTTCAAACAGAATCTAATCAACTCAATGAATAGATTTCTGTTTTGGGGTATAATGGGGATTTAACCTCATAATTACCCTACTTACAGCTGTGCATGAGGATCAACAAACAGAACAAAGGCCGAATTATGAGAATATAGCAGAGACACATCGACGTGCCCCTGACACACATACCTTGTGATCTGGAATAGATGGCCACGGAGCCACTGACCAGGCCGGCATACAAGCAGTGTTTCTTATAGACCAGGCTGGTGACGGTGGATTTATCTGGGGTGAAGAAATGCTGCAGGCGGACTTTCTTGGACCGCTGACTGCTTTTATACACAACGACGCTGAACAGGAAAGAAGATACACACTATGACTAATATGATATGCAGTCCTATGTGGGAAATTGATTTGTCTTCAGTAGGTGGTGTTTCATGTACATTGTCAGAATAAAAGTGACACACTATGAATTATAGTGCAGTAGCAGTGGTTCCAATAAAGGTCACAACCAGTAAGGGAACATCGTGCCCTTTTGCAGCCACCACCAGCCGTACAGATGGACACTGTGATGGAATCAACACATCCCTCCTTTGAGTTTGGTCTACTGCGGTTCACGTTTACCCCAAAATTTAGAGATGCATAATTAAAGGCTTCCCATTTAAGACTAACATACTGCACAGTCACATTTTAAGATATTCATGCTCTGTAGACACTTGTGTGGGATCACTGCGTGTAACCATCAGTACCTGCCCTCCTCCATGCCCAGACACACAGTGGGCGTATCGCCGGCCTTGGCTGGGGTGACGTGGTTGTTTTCGAGGGTGTTCTCTCCGTTCTCTTGAAGCTGTTCTGCCGGAACGTAGGCCATGCAGAGGATACGCGACTCCACGTTGAAACACTCTGTGACCTTCGGGCTGCAGCTCTGCATGGCCACAATGGCGATCTGGCCCATCTGGTTGGTACAACTTGCAACCTGAACAAAGTTAATGAATCTTAGCGATTGAAATAGTTCAGATTAATGACTGCTGAGATGCCCAGACAAGAAAGTAAAAAAAGATTAAGTACAGTTTATCTTACACCTTGTGTTACACAAAATTAATACTGTAAATACAAGCTTTCTGAAGTATTTGTGTTAGGTTTAAAGGAGCACCCAGTAAAAACAGCCTAATTTATATCTACAACTCTGAGGAACAATATTTATCTTCAAATACATTCAATTAATTAAAAAAACAGAACACACGAAAGAATGTAAAGTTTTCTTCTTTTAAAGTAACGTCACTAATTAACAGTCTATGCAGTTTCACAAATTACCTCACAAGGAAAATAATCAGCTTCCGTGATGTTTATATTCTTAAGATTAAAGTTCCCCCCCCTAATAGTCCAAACACTGCACTGAAAGCACTCCATGGTTCTGACACTTGCTGTTTATTTTAGAAAAAAAAACCTCAAGAACTCAATCACTTTGAAAACTGTCTCCTGAGAGTTTTAATGGATGATGGAGCGGCACTGCTCAGCTAAGAAATTAAGGTGAAAACGGTTCACTGTGAAAATGAGATTCACTAACACACCAGCGGTTGAGACTGAATTGAGTTAACGACTGAAAATAACACAACATGGGCCTTAGAGACCATTACCCAAAGATGTGATTTAGTAATCCAGCCCATCTAAGATTTAGTCAATTTAACATACTAATCGTTGACAGGAGGATGCAGAGGAAAAAGGCTCACCCAGACACAACCGTGTCCCACAACAGGAGTGTCTGCGGTGCTCTCGGTGTTGATGAAGGGCTCTGGGTTATGAACAGCGCACTCCACCTGCCACAGAACCAGGGAAAATAGGAGCGGGTGATAAGGGATAGAGGTCAAGATGATACCTGGATTAAGTCACAATGATGGATTACCTTGAGCAAATAAAACACCTTCCCAGTGTTGGTTTAGTTTTTATAAGTGGGAAGATAAGAGGCTCAAACACCTCGGTGAGGTTCCGGCCTCCTGAGATAACGAGCACCGATGGGCTCGTCAGCTCAGCGGCTTAAAATGATATTTTAACTCATTAAATGCTAAATGTGTACTGCAGGTGAAGAAGATAACAGCAAACTCAGAGAAGGACATAGACAACTATATCAGATCACCTTCATCAACCCCTGTGGCCCGTATGGGGATTGAACCCAGGCGTTATTAGCACCACGCTCTAACCAGCTGAGCGAACTGGCCTGTATTACATAGCAACTTCACCTTGAATTCCTGCAGCTTGGACATGACCACAGGCATTTGTCTGAGTAACAGAGGGTGTTTCTGCTTCTTGATCTGATTGCCGTCGTCCTCTGCAAAGAACCAGCCCTGCAGGTTGTCCTCCTCTATCATAAGGCATAAACACAATGAGCTTGATTAAACAATAAAAAAATTATGTAGTGCATGCAATAAAGGACGCACAATTAAAACAGATAACATTTATGGAGCTGACACAATGAGACAGTTTAAAGACAGGCAGTGGACTGTACCCAGAGCCAGCTTGGCCATTTGCAAGTTACTGATCCATGACTGTTTGATGGCTGGGTTGAGGGTGTTGAACACGGCACTGAAGTACGTGGGTTTACCCGCCCTGCCAACAAACAACAACAAAAAATATATGATTAATCGTCACTGCAATTCAAGAGAAATTCTGTCATAAATTATGGAGCTTCCACATTACAAAAACCTTCTTTTAAAAAGTACTTTGTATTTGGCATGTTTTTTCATTGGACTGGTAGTTAGAGGTCACAGATCAGAAACACACTTTACTTCTTGAAATAACTACACAATAACGGTGCACAGAATATGCAATTCTACCAGTGTCATAAACGACACTGGTTAAAGAGTTAAAGCTAATCTTCACCTCCAGTTTTAAAAATATCACATGACAGAATGGTAGCGTTATTAGCGGTTATGAAACAAACACCAGAGGTAGCTTAAGAGATGTGCAGAATGATTAATTTATTGAATGATGAGTCAGCGTTTGGCAGCCACAGGGACTGAATCATGGTGCGCTCCAGTTGAACTCGGATGTCGGAGTTTCCGAGGTCTCATTTGGAAATTTCAACTGGTTGCAAACAACTGAGAAGTCAACTCTGTGTCTTTTTTACTCTTCCCACGTCTTTTACTGGAGAGCGGTCAACACGGGTGTGACGTCACTTGTAGTTCCAAGAAAAAAATAATTCGTATTTCTCCAAGCAGTCATGTTAATGTTGATATTCTTGCTTACACGCAACTCTACACCAGATATTTTGTGAAATGAAAAGATCTCTGTCCTGTATAAACCCCAGCGATGCGGCATAAGTCTAATACTTCTCCTGCAGCAGCAGTTTGTGTGTGGATGTTGGAGAGAAATGTTGTGTTCTGAGATTGAGGGATCAGGAGGGAAATGAGCAAGGCGCAGCTGTGTTTCCAAACATACCCGCGGATAATCTCACCAGCTAAGTGATGAGCGAGAGGAAGACAAGCAAAAAAAAGAGAGAGAGAGAGAGAGAGAATGAGAAAAACTGAATTTAAGGTGCACCCTTGGGGGACAACACGCAGGCTACAATAGTGAACGTGCATGAGCATAAATAGCTGCAGGATCGTGTGCTTCCGGCTGCAAAAACTGATGCACATTTGATCTCTTGTCATCTATTCCTCAGATTAGGGCTGATGGACAAATGTGCTCTAATGCTCTCTCCTAAAGCTATAGGCGTACACAGAGGTGGAGAAATGGAAAGAAGAAGCAGGTTAAAAGGGGATAAAGAAGAACCTTGGATAAACAAAGCGGCGGTGGGGGTGGTAAGAACTGAAAGTGGACACCATTATGTCAGGAACTCTGGTCTGAAAGACCAAATCAAGCTTAAGAGGTGTGGGTGCAAAAAACAGACTTGTCTTGTTTGCCGGGCAGCTGAAGTTGGATCCGACAGCGGTCAGCTGCCCTGATCTCCTCCTCCTTCTTCAGAATCAGCCTCTGGAGACCTGATACCCAGTCCTGGGCCACTGTTGGGTTCACATTCTACAAAACACAAGGATAGTTGGAAGAATGGAGAGAAGAAAGGCAGAAGGAAAGACAGAGAGAAAAGGGGCCATAAAATAAACACCAAGAAAAAGAGGGGTGTTCGAGGGTGAATAATCCTCAAAGATAAGAGTGAAACTGCAGAAAATTTCAGAATCAGTAAATCATTACCACATGCTCTCAGACATGAAGTAAAACACCATTCAGAGTGTGCAAAGTGTCATCTACACTGAGTGAAGAGGACACAAAAGAGCAGTCATGATGGAATGTGATCCTCAAGCCCAGCAATAACAGTATGACCCGGAACTAGTTATGGTTAGTTCATGACCAAGGGCTGTCTCTGTCTTACATATAAAACAACTTCCAATACCTTTGCGCATCTAGATGCTTTGTATAAATGATGAAAATGATTAAACCCTGAACAAATAACAAAACAACAGCCTATAAATATACTGTGTACGGGAATTATACACACTAACGACTAGCATTACTGCTAAAAAAAAAAAAAACCACTCCTTAAAACATGTTTAGCATATGAGTCAAATCAGGAAAAAGGCAAATACTGACATTATTTTTGCAAGAGAAAGCATAGATAGGCAATTTATAAAAAAGGAGTTTTTTAAATAAACAACTAGCTAACTTGAGTTATTACGAGCTTCACGATGACATGTTGATCTTCGCGAGGTTATTAAATTTGGTGTTGACGGAAATGCTCCACAGTGCCTCTTTCTCTCTTTTCTAGGACAGACGTCTCTCTGAGAGCTTGTTACTCTACCTCCCTTATGCTCTCGCTCTCTCTATCTCTGACTGACCTACCAGCACAGCACAAAAACAGCCTCACACACTCTCGCTGTGCTCTGCAAGCTAAATCCCAACAGCAAAACAGTCGTGTGTGTGTGTGTGTGTGTGTGTGTGTGTGTGTGTGTGTGTGTTGCTACATGATATGTAAGGCTTGAAGGGTGCAAATCAAGACTTAAGAGAACTCAAGTCTCCCAGGGACAAATTGCTCATGTTGGCACATTCCACAAACTAAACATTACGCCTTCAAGACAGCTTTGCCTTCATGGAAGCATTCTGGGGAATGATTGTTATATCCTGCGGTGTAGTAGACAAACATTTGACTGTGGCATTTTTTTGTTTCGCTTCCAAAAATTAAGAGTGATATTGAAAAGACTGTGAAACAATAACAGATCATCTAATGCTTTAAAAGGATAGTCGTTCTTCGTGGACTAAAAACTTCACCTGACCCACCATCTCCATGAAGGTGAAGAGATAATGAGTGAATTCTCTTTTTTGGGGGGGATGAACTGTCGCTTGCTTCCTACAGTACCTGGTAGTTGCCTTTGAGGCTGCTGATCATGCCAGAGATCTGGTTCACCAGGCTCAGGTCGTGGATGAGGTTCTGCAGATCTTGGTACAGTTGACCTGGACCCATGTACAGCTTGTCTAACCAAAACACACACACGAGCAAAAATGCTATCAAGGGGGAAAACAACAACAAAAAAAACAAATTTGACATGTGTTGAATCCTAAATTGCATCGGGACGACCTCACGTGTGGCCAAAAGCGTGAAGACTTGCTAAACTGTCAGGTAGTAAAAACAGCTGACAGTTAAAAAGCTGATGTTGCCAGGAGAGAAATGGGAAACTGTGAGTCAACTCTGATGAGTGAGGCAGGAGATCAATAAAGGGCAATCAGTTGGTGTCCCAAAGGGAGCAGTGACAGACTCCGCAAACTTTACCCTGGTTCACGGAGGCCACACAACTGCTGCTCCGTGCATTTTATCATCTGCATCTTGCACTTGTGCTCAACATATCAAATGCAATGAGGCGAGGATGTGTGACGTGCACCGCTACCGTGCTGTCGTTCAGTTTCTAAGGGAAACAACGAGTTGCTTTGTGTTTGAACAGAACTCTGCTGAACAGAACAAACTGACAGAGCCAATCTAAGCTCTGTCAGTCTCCCTAATACATAAAACCATGAGGATAATAATGAGCAGTGGCTTGTACTCAGCACAGGGAGAATGCCTGTCAGTTGGCCAAAATTTCCAACTGACGAGCTTTGAGGTCATTTGATTAAATTAATGAGCACAGCACTGATAGGGGATTTTCCAATTAACATCTAACTGCAAACATCTTTTTTTCCAGGGCACAGAATCTACCAGAGCACATTGAGAGAGAATACCAGGGAACAAGGAGTTAAATTGCAACAGACTCTGGCACCAATGTCCTTTGTATTTTGTTTGCTTTTTACTTCTCCTACAATAGCCACAGGCTCTGCCTGGTGCTTTGGCTCCATGGCAATACAACCTCTCCTGACTGAGCATTGGGGGCATTTTATTGCTGTTCATGGACAGTTGTACAGTAGGTGGTCTCTGACAGAGTAACTCAAAAACATCCCCCTCTGAGTTTGGATACATAACAGTGTTAGGAGACATTCATAACACATCCATGAGCACACCATAAGTGCGTATGGGTTTTGGATTTATTTGCTTATTCCTCTGTCGATGACCTTTTATTACCTCTCCTTCATGATACCGGGTCAAGCTGTCACCATCAAATAATGCATTAGTAGGTTATGATTAAGTGCCGAAACCAAGGTTAAATGAGAACTGTGCAGTGGAACTGAAGTGTTAGCATGTTTGTGTTCATCTAAACCAAATGTACTGCATAAAAAGAGCCGTGAGCACTTCTCATGGCTCACCTGCTTCAGCGATTCATGTCAGAGAGGCTGAATAAACGGAATATATATGATTAAATCCATATCCTATATAGGCGGAATATATGCTTAAGTACAGAATAATAGCTAATATAGTTGAGTGTCAGACGGTTGACAGTTTTGCAATATCCCTGCATGACAATAATATGTTGCTAAGCCAGGCTTCTAGGCTATTACAGAAATACATTTGCAAAAGCAGAAATGTCATATAAATCAATAAATCCAGATCTCGATGAACCTGTATAGCATCAATATTTAATAGCAAAGCTTATGAAAAGGAGGGCAGGACAGCATTGACCATTCCCACAGACTCAGCTCAACTCATGAATGGCTCTTTGTGCGAGTGCCAAACACTAAAGGATTTCCTAACAAAACAGGCCTGGGAGCATCTTCAGAGAAGGGGACAGTCATCCCAGCAATTACACACTTCCATAAAAACTAACAACATGCTGACAAATTACATACTGACAGTAAAGACACAGCAGGAAAACATAACTAACAGCGGGGTGGTCTGATCGCTGTGCAGCATTGAGAATAGAGGAGTTTAAGTGGGTATAGACATGCAAAGAGGTGACATCATATTCTGGAGTCTATTTCGCTGCTGTCTAGCAGACTGGTCACCAAGCAGCTTTTGGCTGAACACAGCGGACTGAAAAAAACAATTGTTTCCACTTGTTAAAAGTTCCACATACCAATCCCCAAGGACACACACACACACAGACAGACACACACACACACACACACACACACACACACACACACACACACACACACACACACACAGCTGAAGTTGGTCAGAGTGAATAAATGAATAGGAAACTGAGTGAAGGTAGACAACTACAGTGCACCCTTCATCTAAATTCTATGCAATACATTGCTGTGAGCAACATCACATGCTCAGAAATCAACCTCCATGCATCAACTGCTATTTGTGAGGAATAAAAATACAGTCAGACGCATACAGGCTTCCTCCAGGCTTGATGGAGAGCGCACGTGCATTAAGAGGAGGCTGTGATCGTGCCAGTGTCAGCCCATCAAGCGCCCTCTAACCAGACCAGATGTTACGAGGTCTGTCTTTGCCTTCCGTTAGATGTATCCATCGAATGACCAGATGGTTCATATAGCTCGGTGAGGTTTCAGAGGCAGACAGGTGGCCTGGCAGGAGATGGGTGCGATGTTGAGCTCCGTAAATGGGGCTTAGCTACAGTTCCAATTGCGTGAGCGAATAAAAAAGCTGAAAGAAGAAATGCAGCTACACGGGAGAGATGTGGATGTTCTCCTTCTGATATTTTCAGCAGTGTGATGGGGTGTAGCAGGGCGACATGGCATAACTTTGATTCAATATCACTGTTATTTCAAACTTTACCTCAATTGCGATTCATTTATAAACTATTTCATAAACTTTTTTGCACTGTCTTAACAGTTCTCTGACAAGCTCTGGACTATAAAAATGAACCCTGATGAGTAAGAGTTAGTGAGAGAGGTTCTCAATCTTTAATTTGGATTGATTTTCACTTAAATGCCCGGCACAAAGCTGCTAAAATTGTAATTTTGATTTAGGGCTGCAGGGAAAAATATCTAACTGTGACTAGCATGACTAACACTTAAATTGCGACATGATTCACTTTATTGGACACACACAAAAGGCTATATTTTGATATCAATAAAATGTTGATGCATTGCCCAGCCCTGGAGTGTAGAGTATGCGAATGGCTCATTTTTAGATTTTGTTACTCACTTAAAAACCTAACACAGTAGAGGCACTACTACAAAAGCACGAGCATCGCCTCGTCTCATCTTATTAAGAGTTTCGCTTGTGTACATGAGAAATGGCCAGCAACACTGTTAACACCGTTATGAGATAGACAGAACACTCTGTTAGAGAAAGAAGGACAGAGTGCAGGAGTGCTAGAGTGCAATGTCAGGGGAGTCATTCCAGCCTACTACCATTGGCAACTGAGAGAGTGAGCCATTGACCTTGAGTACATAAAAACTTTGACAGACAATAAATACTATCAAGGCTCTACCATGACCTGGACACACATAAAACTCTAGATCCTAAAACAAAGCCTGCAGTGCTGCAGCCACAATAATCGCACTTTATGCTTCTGGTTTGTCTGATTTGAGCCTTTTAAGTGGCTGAGCAGCTGTCGGTGACAGCAGAGAACCGAGTGGAAAGACTGAAATCATCGGACTAAACAGCCAGCCGACCAGGGGATTGCAGAAGGAAAGAAATATGCACTAAATGGCTGGGTGGACTGTTTATGCACTGATACCAATTTGGAAATGTCAGTCAATTTCCAAAAAGAGACAAGTATATGCTTTTTTTATACATACTGTATATACATATTTTGTACGAGACAACTTATTCTTTTAGTTTAGTGACATGGCATATCCACATGTGCTAAATCAAATCAAATCCAATATTTTTTTGGTGCCACAAATAAAAGTGATTTAAGTGGAACGGTACACTCCTGAGAACTGGCAGCTCTTCCTTGCCTGCCCTGCGCAAGGATCAATGCTCACTTCCACTGTGTTGTCTGACTAACTATGTTATCTTTCATTCCCAGTTCTTGAAAGAGGAACAGATGGAGACTGATAAGTCAAAGTACTCAAATGTGACACTATGGATCTTACTTGGCTTTGCATTGATGACCACTTTCTCCCCAGAATGAGGTGCAGGGTACCGGGTGTCAGCCATATCCTCACTGGATCCAAACTCCAGCACTTCCACAAAACTCAGAGGTACGCTCCACTTTAGGAGGAACCTCTGGTCAACCGGAGCATTACCACTACCGCTCCCGCTGCCATCCTGACATCTGGATAGAGCATAAGGAGATGAAGGTTATGTGTCAAGGTAGGAAAAAAGACAACTTCATATCACTGCCAGCAGGAACGATCGATTACTGCTGTGTATGATAGATAGAAGATGTGAATACAACTTGTTTAGAAAGCATATTTAGCATCATCATTCCTCAAGACTGAGGTATTTTAACTAAAACTCTAACATCGTGAATTTTGTACAAGTGTATGTGGGACAGGAAAAGGTGCAAATTAAAGGAGACCAAAAAAGGACTGGTTTGTGGTCATTCTTACCGGATATTGGGCGTGGCACACATGAGAACATCGTTGAGCAGGAAGAGACGTCTCTCTTTTGTTTTGATGACTTCACCTCGCTCGTTGTAGACCGTCTCCACCATGTCGTCTGAGCGGATCAGGTAGCGGCTGCCGTTACTCAGAAGCTACGGGACAGGGATGCAGGTCAGATCTCTGATAAATATGTCTGTTTAATTGACAACAAGGACCAATAAACAGCATAGTCTACATTGCCACTGCATTCCAGCCCACACTGTTTCATCCTCCTTGAATACAAAATCGAATATACAGCTATCAACACAGCAACTGTGAGCAGTTGAAGGCTATGAGCACCGTGATTCCAATGTTCCATGTCAGCTATACAGAAAATACACAGATGCTGGTGTGGGTGCCTGTAGAAGGACAAATAATTATACCTTACAGGAGCTGGACTTGTGTGCAAATGTTGTGCTGAGCCCAAATGCTAAAAATACGCTAGCCAAGAGAATGGTTGGTAGAAAATGGGAAGCTGAAACGCCTGGAGGCCACCCACATTTGGACGGGTAAAATGGCACAGTATATGAATGCTTCATGAGTTGAACATCAGCCAAACATTTCCACATTCCCTACGAAAGTCAAGTGCAAGAGCAACTTCACCACTTTCTCAGTAGGTGTGTGAGAAATACCAAACAACTTGCAATTGACCTAAACTGAACCCTCCTTGGTTAACCACGACCTCTTCAGCAGATAATCACAGACTTTGACAATATCATGGAAATATATGAGAAGATGGAAGTCCATATTCACCCGTGAATAAGTTGCGAGTGTGCACAGTGAACAGACCTTGTTGAGGTAGCGTTCGTTCATGGCCTTCGCAATGTGACGGATCTCGCATCGCTGGTCGGCTTCTCTCTTCTTTTCGTTGAGTTTCTCAGCAAGCGTCTCCAGTTCGGTTAAGGCCATCTGCAGGGGCAGGCGGTCTGCATGACCCACTGGTGTGTTTTTCAGCATGTCCTGGTAAGGATGAACGTGGAAATCACACATTAGTCACTCACTTATTCGTGATCCAGAGTGTGCACTTTTTTATTATTCATTGCTGCAGTTTACACTTCTTCGTGAGTGACGAGGGTTTAGTCATATAACTGATTTACAACACATGCTGGTCATTTTACAGTCGCTACACACAATCTACAATATAATGCAGAGTAACCCAGTTTGCCATACACTGTCTGAGCGGTAAGAGAAATGTAAATATGTTAGGGCAAATGAGAACAGGATTAAAAAAAGATCTGAGGAAACCATTTCCCTCAGTGCACTTCTCTTGGCTGCCTCTAAAACTTCATGCTTTCATTTATGTGTCTTGTGCTCCCTCTGCTGGTGAATGTACAGACGACTATGTTACAAATGGCCGTTAACAGCAAAGCAGCTTTAAATCTCACGACATGTCATACCTGGAGGAGCAGAATAAACTGTGGGAATCTCTGGATAGGTTTCATCATCAGGCCGTAGAGAGTCATCCTGTCACAGCTGGTCTCCTGACGATTCTGGTGACAGAAAAACAGGTAGAGTGTGTACATGCGAATATCTGAATTTTGCATTTGTGTAAAGACAATACCGTAACCCATACTTCCTTATTATTATTTTTTTTCAAGGTCAAATTAAGACTATGAATTTGTTCATTTGTGTCTCTAACCTTGAGGAACTCCAGGAAGCCAGGTTTAGAAGCGCAGGTCTTCCTCACCACTGACATTGCTGTGCTGAAGTTGTTCACATACTCACTGTAAGCATCCAATACCATCGACTTAGAGAACTGCAGCAAAACACAGATGTACAAACACATTAAGCGGTTGTAGTAACATATGCATCATGCACTTGAAGGGTTTAGTCAAACATCAGACTATCGTGTGACCAATGGAATTTCAGGCTCTTCAAATAAGCTCTCAGCTTGGAAGTGTTTGATACTGGCAACAGAGCAGTGAGGTCACAGAGGGCAGCGAGCAGACTTCATACGGGTCTAACATGGGTCTCCCTGCTGCTCTGATATCATGCCAAAGGCTCCAACTTTGATTTTCTCACAAAAACAAGGATGTGAAGTGGTGTGCAAACAGTGGGAGATGATGTCTTTTGTTTTGAAGATCCTTGGGTATGAGTTGCTAGGCAGCCAAAAAGAGTAGCATGAACAGTGCATCAGGAGAGAGCAGAGTGTTGGCTCTCTGTAGACATGACTGCAAGTGTCTGTGCTGCATGTATTCCTAAGAAATGCAATGACTGATGGACAGATGCACCAACATTTTTTGAGGTGCCGCAGGTAACAACTCATCTTGAACATAACTTGACAAAAAAAAAGCTCACCGATGCTACAAAGACATCACCGATCATCTCCAGGCTATCCCACTCAGCCACGCGGCTCGCCAGGGCAATCTGGAACAGGAAGTGGCACTGCAGGATCTCACGCACCCGGTAGAAGGTCATTTTCAGTTTCCTGTCACTCAGTAGCCTTGGCTCAATCTGGGACAGTGGCTTCTCATATTGCTGATGAAGCAGAAATTGTGAATGTAACAACAAACCCTTTATAGGAAATTGGGGAATCACTGCACCCATACTTGCATACCTCTAAAATCCTCTTCATTGCATCAAGGTAATTCTTCTCACTCTCCAGTATAGACCCCAATATACATCTTCTCACCAGCTGCAGAGGAAAAAAATGATCTTAAGTCAATGTTAGTGTTCTTTGAGAGCAAAGTGAAGGGAATTCAAATAAAAGCAAAAGGAGACATTCATTACTTGTTGCTGTGAAAGTCCCTCTGGAGCTGGACCCAGGACTGGTTCAACATTGAAACAGTCCACCTCGATGAAGAGTTCAGACTCCTCATCCTCAAAACATGTTGACTTCCTCTCTAAAACATGAAAGAGAAAGGAAATGAAAAGAATACCAGTTAGCAAAAAACATAATTAAAAAGAGTTCTTCTTAATGTACCATTAGAGTAACCAGTAGTTTTATTCTATGTACGCTGGCTGAAGCAAAATTTATCATGATACTCCATTAATTAAATAGCAGCCAGCATCAGCAACCTGCATCGATGCCATCGCAGCGCTAAATATAACTCCAGTTGTTTCAGGAGTATGCGATATGCCACAAGACTCGGTTTGACGGGCCTCACATAGGGAGGAAGATGGCTGGAAGTTCATGTTTTTTAAGTAGCACAAACAAAACTACAACAGTGCAACAACACAGCAACATTTCGGGCTTTAAGTCTGAGGTGATGTGAGCTGTGAACACAGATGAGGTAAAGCGTTTCAATGCTCCATCTGCTTGTGCTCACACTTCTATTGTATTTCAACAGCTAAACTCCCCATGAAGCTGTCCTCAGTTATATATTTTTGTTCCTGCTCTAAGACAATGGGTGTGAAACAGGGACTGAAATGTAGGTCATTAGCTGCCCCGAACTGCTAAAATCCTCATCTACAACTGTGAACTCACCGGGAACGTACTGTAAAGAATAAGAAGTGTTGCAATGTCAGCTCTATTTATGCATCACAATCCCTCAGATTGAAAATTCCAAGCAAAAGCTCTCCACCGTGAAGCTCAATCGTGTCTCTGTCAGCTGCTGCACGGAATATTCCGCTCAGCCTTTCTCACTCTTAGTTAAACAGAGGAGGGAAATTTCCTCGCGGGTTAGTCCTGTCAAATCTCCCCTCTGGAAAATTATTAACATTCATCCAGAAAATCGCTAGAATTGCCAGCAGTGTTGTGGCTTGACCAGAGGTGCAGCAACAGCTCTACCTAGTGATATCATTTCAGTGCACTGGTTAATGATTATTATCATGAAGAAGTTCACCAAGTATACACACCATTACAGAAAGACTTTGTTTTGATGAAAGAGCGTCCCTTCTTCACTGCAGCTTTGGTTTTCTCAAGCCCGTCTTTGGTCCCTTCTTTAGCAGCTTTCACCAACTTTTGCATCTTTGAAGGGAAAAAAAAAAACGCACAATCGATTACACGCAAAATAAAATTTTCTCCTTCTTGCCATGCTGGAGACTCTCCCTCCAAGGTTAAGTTAATTCAACCTAGTCTAAGCCTAAGACTAAAATGCATCTAAGCTTTGCTACATAAGGCAGGAGCGGTGTTAGGTTTTTGGAAGATAAACGACAGGTCATGTCAAACGAGAGAGCAGAGATGAGCAGACAATGTGTCAGTAACTGGGACATCAGCTATGTGAAACATAGTACTTCCACTATGCCTCTTCTGGTACATTCCAAATGTGTACCTTTGAAGATGAAGTTTTTTTTTCCTTCCAACGCTAAAATTAATTTTCAGCAACTTTCAGAACATCTTAATTGATGAGAGCTCTATTGCTGGTGTCTCAGTTTACTGCAGAATAAACAAATGTTATTCGGGAACATGTCCATAACGCAACAATCTCCAACTCATAAACATAAATCAGCCAGTGCAACAGACAGGGAGGCAAATGAATTGTATGCAAACCCATCACCAGGTCCACCACGACAAAAACATTCACATTAGTGCAGGATGATGGTACCAAGTCAGTAAGAGACGTCCAGGGTGAAGTTAGCTGGACTGACAAATAGAAGATGGGGACTACTTTGTCTAGCACAGGCAGGCAGTTTACCTTCTGCTCGTGTTTCTGTTTTAGCTGCTGCAGCTCTACCGTTCCCACTGTATTTGCCATTAGATCTTTCATCTTTTTCTCATAGTGTTCTTTCAAGCGTGTCAGATCTTGAGAGAGCTAAACAAAAGCAAAGCAAGCATTATTGGTTATCATTTGGAGTGAGACCTACAGGAAACCCACTTCATTCTTTATGGGTACCCTACCCTTCACCAAACGGTTCTTTTTGAACTGTGAAATTCCTTTTTTTTTTTTTCCCCCTTTCTGGTTGCTAGTTAAGTTTGAACAAATGCAACAGAAGTCTTCTCAAAAGTCTGTCACTTAAAATATGGCATTTTTATTTTCAACTTTGATGAGAGTTTTAGAGTTTAAACATGTCTTTTCTCTACATATTCAATGTTGGCATTACAACTCCACAAAATTGATGGAAAGTTTTTCTTCCAAATAAAACCCAAAAACAACAACAACAAAAAAAACCCACAAGCATTTAATTGACAATAATTAATTTCCACGGTGCTGCAGTGGTCAGCACTGTCGCCTCACGGCAAGAAGGTCTCGGGTTTGAGTCCCGGCTCGGACATGGGATCTTTCTGTGTGAGTCTCCATGTTCTCCCTGTTCCTGCGTGGGTTCTCTCTGGTACTCCAGCTTCCTCCCACAGTCCAAAGACATCAAGAGGGGACGAGGCTGATTGATACTCTAAATTGACTGTAGGTGTGCTGTGAGTGTGTTGGCCCTGCGATGGACTGGCGACCTGTCCAGGGTGAACCCCGCCTCTCACCCGTAGCCACTGGGATAGGCTCCACCACCCCCCCCCCCCCGCGACCCTTAATAGGAACAAGCGGAAGACAATGGATGGATGGATGGATAACTGTAAACTGAAGTGGAGCTGAATTCTTGAAAACCAGGCCATTACAGAGCAAGCTGCAAAAAGCTTGATTAATGCCAGATTTCTCCAGGAAGGGTAAAGGCGTCCACACAGAAAAGTGATGTTGCACCATCAGACGTGCCCCTAAGATGGGGGTGTCACACGGCCGTTTTTGCTTGTCCATGCAATACGTCATTTTCTAACTACACCAACATGGCTAAACTAAGAAAACTGACAGCTTTGAAATGCTAAGTAACCAGGATAGAAGCTCCTCCTCTTGTGTTACCATTTTGTAAACATTTAATTTCTTATTTTTCACTGTTGTTTATAATGCACTGCCCCTCAGCGGTTGGGACTGTTCAGCTGTGGAAAGGAACCCATGTGGAGTGTAAAGCTCGAAACATTTCCTTGTGACATTTCTGTGTCACTTCATGTTCAGAAAGCCTAGTCTAACTTCACTCTCAAGTCTGTGGAAGCAAATGAGCAGATGATTAAAAAAAAAAAAAAACACACATACAAACATTTCATGATTTTCAAGGTGTCAAAGGAGATCTGGACAGAAAACACATCTACAACCATCTAAAACCTCCTACATAACACACTAAAACCACTTTAGCTCTTGTTTCATCCGTCATTGTAACAAACCAATAGAAATATTGGCAGAGGATTTGACAGGCAGGACAACAGTGAATGTAGTACCCACATGCGTTTTCCTCTGGGGAGGCTTCCCTCTCATGAAGGCGTTGGGCAGCCCGTTCTCAGGGCGACCTTCCCCGTCGCTGGCCTCATCGTAACTTTCAAACTCGCTAGAGCTCCAGCCGTTGTCGAGGGAACTGTTGCAGCCGGCCTCCTCGTCCAGCTCCACGTCATCATAGATCATCTCATCTGGCTCTGCGTGAATGGATCGCACGCATTTAGAGTAAAATAGAGCTCCATTACTCTCTTTTTAAACAGTGCAGAAGAAGGTGCACTTCGTAGGTTTAGTCCATCCACATTTCTCAGGATTAACGCAGATGTGCAAAATAAACCTGAATATACAGCAATCTACTTCACCAACTTTGTAAATTAATGTTCAGTTTACGCAGAAAGGGAACAGAGCAAAAGGGTGTGAGTTTTATACATTGTGGTGTAACAGAATTATATCTTCAGGTTTTATACTTATTTTGGCAACTTCACCAAGGGTACGTTGCATTACTATTACACTGAATTATGAAGTAAAAAACATCCAGTACATCAGGATTCCACTTTTAGGAATAAAAAAAAGGAAAGTAAAAGCAACAACGAGCTGAGCAGACTAGTTAGGGTGAGGAACTAGAACCATGATCGTTTGAAATAAAAGAAAGAAGGAAAAAAGAGAAAACTGACCTGTGTTGGAGTCTGAGTTCTCTCTGGGCACATCATCATAAATCACCTCGTCTGGATCTGAACCACAAAAGAAATGTTTCGCGCATTCTTAAATCACATTGCCAAGTTGTTCACACAACAAACAGGATGTAATGTGAGAGGGGAAAGAAAGGCTGCACACAAGGGTTTGCTTCCTCAAAAGAATGAGGAAGGAAGGATGTCTGGGAACTCTCTCATGTGAGGAGAGGGAAAAGAAATCATCACACCCAGAAGGTAGGCAGAGGGTGTATGGTGTCCTATGCCTGGAAAACAAACACCCATCCTTGTTATCATCACCCATAATTACTCACTTTCCATCCATGCAGTGTTGGCAGGATCAGATGCCCACTTGGCTAAAGCATCCTCTTCTCTAATAGGTTGATTTTCTTCACTAAAAACACATGGAAACAAACAAGTTAATTTGTCTGAATGTCCGTATATTCTATCAGATTTGAGAATAGTAACCACTTGTACTGTAAGTGAGGAGTAGGAGGTACATTGTAATCAATCCATCCATTTTCTATACTGCTTATCCGTTAAGGGTTGGGGCCATGCCGCCCCCCGGTACATTATAATACAAGTATTAAATATAAATGAAATAAAGAGTAAACTGGAGTTGTTCTGTCCCTTACCTGTCAGCAGAAGTGTTGCTAGTTCCAACCACTGTGACTGAGGAGAGAAAAAAAGTGCAGAAACATTATAGAATTGTGGTTTCTAAACATTTGCTGTGTCTCAATAAAGTTGTCATGACCCAATTTATCAAGTGGTCATGTGCGTTGCACCAGAATACTGTTGTCGGCTATTCTGAAAGGCACAGAGGAACAACACATTTGTATATGAACATATATTCAAACATGCCAGTTCAATGCGAATGGTTTACTTTAACAACAACAACGACAACAAAAAGTTTAAATGTCAAATAACTCCAGAATAACACAACAACTCAAATCCTGGAACTTGGAGACTACTGTAATATTTTACTTGGCCACTAGATGTCACTGATGTTTCCATATCTCCTTCATTATCACCTTCAAAGAAATTTACCTCCGCAATGGAAGGTAAAACAGAATGCCTTTCTAGTTTCCAGTAGCCTTCTATACATTTTTCCTGAGACATGTACCTAGTTTAAAATACTGATAAGGTAAACTCTTCGTTTTCCTTCGAACACGTCATGGTGAAAGTGAGCACCTGCAAAATGTCCGAGATGAGCAAAACATGGCCTAAACACAGAAACATGGCAAGAGTATTCAGAATTTTGTACATCATCAAAAAAATGTTTTGACTAAAATATCTGAGTATTTCAACATGGTGTGACCTTGGAAAGATAATTGCAGTGTAATCAGACTCGGCCACAGACTTGGACTGAACTACAACAAGATTTGAGGGAAACCAGAAAATCTTCACAGCCAAACACAGATCTTTAGGGAAGGCTAATTTTAGTGCCGGCTTCCTCGTGGCAAGGCTTAAGGAAAAAAAAGGGAAAGACAAAAGGAGACAGAAGAGAAAAACCATTTATGAAGACATGTGAAAGTGCCCTGACAGAGAAATGACAGGAAATGAGGGGGAAAGAGGGCGGGAATGACAGCCAGCACATCCAGATCCTTGGCCACTTGGGAGGAAGGTTTTAAAAAAAAACAGCTATTGATCCTAATATGAAAACTTTATTATGGCAATCAAATCTAAGAAGTGTTTTTGTTTTGTTTTGTTGTGACTCAACACTGCTGCAAGTTCGACTTTACCGTCCTCCTCCATGGAAAGGTGTCGAATGATGACAGGTGTTGTGTAGGCTGGCGTGATGAGGGGTACACCAGATGGGGTTGCATAGCCGCAGGGCACCGGTATCGAGTAGCCTGAGGTGATGCCTCCAGAACTTGGGTGGATATCCTGGGCCCCTCCCTCTCGCTCCTTGGGCTCCCCTGATGACGAAGAGGAAGCGGCGGGTCCATGCTGCGGCTCCAGCTGCTGCAGCTGCAGGGGAGTGATGTCAATCACAGAGTAGGGGTTGACTTTGCCCTGGGAGGAGGTCCTAGGAGTGGTCTCTGGAGAGTGCGGGCCATTGTTGGACACATCCTGGTCGTCACTCCCTAGCAAGTCACAGAGCACAATGATATTCACACATGAAAGTACATGAGCAGTGTGTTGTAACTGCATGATCATTTGACTATTGATTTACCAATTACACAACATTAGCAATCATAGACACACATTTGATATAAAAACCATTCGGGGTCAACCAATATTTGGAACTACATGGAACTGCAGTTACAAATGAAAATCTAGGCGTCAAAACTCAGAATAACACCCTCCCTGATTTTTTTGAAGCATTCGTTTGATCATAACAGAACTCATCTTAGGTACTTTTGCTCGAGACCACAGAATGTCGGCAAAAAACAGAGAAGTGATTGCAGCAGAGCCAAAGCAGCACCTTCAAAATTAATTTTATCTACAGCCAGATAAAAGAAATGTAACCGTTTCCAAAATTCATAAGAAATGATTTAGATTGGATCTGATAATCAGCCGGGACAAGAGGTCAACCCTTCGACAGCATGTGTACATAGTTGTTCACTCCAAGTCCTACTTCAAAAACTGCTCTTTTATGTGCTGAATAAAAAAAAACAACAAAAAAAAAAATTCTGAAAGCTGCCAGTATTTTTGTCCAAGTAAGAACAGAAATGTGCAAAAAGTGATGCCAGTTTTGATTTGTACACTTAATTTGTTCTCATTCCCAAGAGTATTGTTCACTTACTGCACTTTGAGCTGCACTCTGTATTGTACCATCTAGGGTCGTCTTTGATCAATTTGATTAATTATACACCAATTCATTTTCCTGAAGGAATAAACATGTTGTTATTTTACTCTGAGGAGCGAGAACTAAGGAACGTGTCATGAATCGACCCCGAGATGGTAGAAATGTGGAATGTGTGTGTGTGTGTTTCAACTGCGAATGCTTCAATAAGCTGAAATATCACGAGCATTCCTTCAATACAGCGCTACATACAGTAATGAGAGGATAAGAAGGAGTAAGCGGAGTGCAGCCTGGAATCCTCCTGCTGTCACAGCTGTCAGTGATAAAGACCAGACAACCTCCTGCACCAGGCAGCCGGAGATACAAGGTGTCATCAGACGGAGAGAAAGACTACTCCACTTTCCTGCCTGACTTTAGCCTGAGGTGAAGGACTTATCTACAGCCGTGAAGGGTAATTAACACACAGCATGCAGGGGAATGAGGAGCATTTCAGATCACTGCCACAAAATAACACACATATGTAAGCCATGATTTGAGATCAACTATTATCCACAGACTGTTGTGCAGGAGGATTTGGAGATTTAGCTTGAACGCTCTTACTCTCTTGAGCCAAAAATAAGGTGTTAACACCTTTGAACAACAAACCTGTTCTTCCAGAATCCCCCTCGAGAGGAGGGGGTGGGGGTGGAAGTAAATCTGTCTCCTTGTCATCAGTCCTCTCTGCAGCAGATGTTCGGTCTCCTTCTGTTGTTGCTTCACCTGCTGGCGAGGATCTGTTCGTGTTTGTGTTTGCTGACAATGGTGCTGATATGGTGGAAGGTGCTGCGGGGGCCGGGTCAGAGGAATGACCCTCAGGTTGACTGGACACAGGGATGTCCTGGTCCTTGCTGCTGGGGACTAGGGGAGACGGAGGAGCAGGGGGTGGACGGTCGGCCTCAGGGATGTCGTCACCGCTGTCATCAAAGTCGAAGGCCTCCCCCTCATCTTCATCAACAAAAGGAACGCTGTCGGCCAAGACTGGAAGCAGAGATAGGACATGTCAGGAATACTGGGTACAAGTGTTCCGTGCTGTGAAATCTTAGAGAAATGTCAGTTAATTAAGAATGTGTGATAACATCAGCATACCAAGTTTCATATCAGTCCAGTTTTGCTCTGTGACCATCATACAAAGTTGGATGTATACTGATAATACTGATGTTTTCAGCCAAATCTGTTTAAAAACAATAAAAATCCATATCTTCCTTCCCCATCACCCATGTTTCAAAACCATCTGGGAAGTTTTCTCAGTTACGAACAAAATCCTCTGGATTACCACAGAGTATACATTTGTGGATTTGGAACATTTTTCATATAAATAGGGGGGCTTTAAGTCAACAATCATATTATTAAACCCAAAATCAACTTTCAGAGTTTTTTTTTTTCTACACCATGGGTGGCAGCTCTAGTCCTGTTAAAGTTCAAGAAGTGAGCTAAATCCAGACTTATAATCAAGGGTGGGGTCTACCAGAGCAGTATCTTTTTTCAACAAAAAATGTTTTATATCCAGGTTCGCCACTAAAATGGCACATCGGCGCTGCAACTTTGCAGTGAAAAAACAAACTGGGGCAGAGCAGCAAGATATAGTTAATGTTCAAAGGCTCACATGGAGCTCTCACTTGGCAGCAGACAGGAAGGGAACAGCAAATGTCTTTCCATTTCCACACTGCAATTAGGCCAGTAGGAAAGAGAGCTGCTACTCCCTCCAGTGAGTATAACAGCTTCAGTTTCTGCATGACTTCTGATCCAGTGAACTGAGTGAAATTAGTGAATCTCAAACCAGGGTAAGAGAGTAGAACTGGATTAAGAGGCTCAGTTTTCACCAGCTGGCTTCATGTCTTGGCCCTAAACGCTGCATGTGTAAAAACTGGCGATGACGGTGTTTTAGGCTTCATTGAGAGAGAGAGAGAGAGCGAGAGAGAGAAAAGACTTAAGTAGAGCAAACAGTTAAAAAATGTAACCTGGGTTCAGTGTTGTGGAAAACGTTCATCTATAACAGCCTCACAGAAGAATTAACTGAGCCAAAACCACAGAGATAGAAGGGAGGGAACTCCCTCAATTTAACCCTTTCCCTATCCCCCAAACATTGAGATTCCTGCAGCCATCATTCGGGATGTCCACTCCCCAATCCTGAAATGACACTTTATCAGTTTTGCTAGCGAGCATACCGCAGATTCTTTAGGAGCACCTTCATCTGTATTCACAGCTTGATTGTATTAGTTTACAATCTTACTCTCATATCCTGAATGAGTTCCAAAAGAAAACATAGAATTCCAAGTTTGAACGGGGTGTTCATTTCCCTCTCAACGATCTGGATCTTCCCCTGGAAGTCACGAGTCCCAGAACTCTAAATGAAGTGATATGAAAATGTGAAGTGAGGTGAAATGACCCACCAGCAAACAAGCACTATTGTGAGCCTGAAGACAGACCTGGACCAGTTCAATATGGACCAGTGGGTCTACAATGGTTGCCATCATGACAGACAGCCTGCAGACAGGTCGCTTTTGGTAACCAAACAGAAGCTGGTTTTCACTTCTGATTTCAGAGAAAATTGAAGAGTTGTGTCCTGGGTTTGAATATCTTCCCAGATCTGGAGCCAATCCACCTCACTGAGACCATATTTGTCGGACTGTGTTAGAGGGCAGCATGTCTTGATAGTCTCTCATTTTACAAGTCTAATAGATAGGAATCAAATTTTTGGCCAAAGGCAAGGTTGTGCAGCTAACCATCTTTAAGGAGGTCGACATAAACCACCTGACCACCTTCACCTACTACGACCACAAGAGATGTTACCCCAAAATGTTAGTCAGGAGAGCTAAAGGAAAAGTAATTTCTTCTACCTGTAGTTGCTTGTTATTATTTTGGGAAAAAAGCTCTACAACCATATAATATTGTTAATAAAATTAAGTTTACACTATTTTACTGAACCAGGGAGAGGGAAATATTTATGCATCTTGTCTTAGGCAAAGTTTCATTTACTTAGTTACCTGTTGACATTTAGTGTTTTTTTTTTTTTGTTGTGGTTTAAAATAAGTGCACTTTCTGTGCACTTTTTTTTGCAGTTGGGGGACAGTTCATGATCTAAAACTCCCAGGTCTCTGCATTTTTGATATCCAGCCTCCTCCTTTCTGACAGTCTTACCTAAAACTCTCCTTTAACACCATGAACACACCTTTTACTTTTGACACTAATTACTAGAGAATCTTCCATGCCTGATTTCAAATGCACAGTCTTCCAGACTCAACCTGATTGATGCAGTTATGAACCACATTCAGTGTTACAACTTGCTGAGCCTGCAGGCCTGAGCCGCCCACTGATAGTGACCAGGTAAATCTTTACTCAAAGAAACTCTGTTTAGAAAACCTGCTAACTTTGAAGTCCCTCGCAGTATGTATGAAGCTCTAAATCACCGGGACAATTCCCTCATGCTGTGACAGGTAGTTGTTCAACCCAGTAGTCAGTGTGTTAAAGTACGGCCTGTGACTAATGCTGCAGGTCAGCGCCGTGACCCCGTGTCTATCTGCACCAGTGACTAAAGGCGCACGGGAAGAGAGGTGCAAAGATCAAACTTGGAAACAGAGATGCTATCTATCTTTTTCCATCTACTTAGTAATAATGGTGGGGAACGTGCAGCTAGCAAAGAGTCTGTTTTACTCCAGGACTGGTGAATAATAATCTCATCCACTCTGTGGTTTCCATGTGAAATCCATCATGAAATGAAGTAGGACTTGATCTCATTGGATTTAGCCAGATGATGTGGCAATCGGCCATTCAATAGCACATGTGCTAGTAGGCGTGGATGAGACCATTGACAGCCGGCCATGTGGGTTTGCATGCCTGCAGCTTTGTGATAGACACTGTGCTAGATGCTGACCTTAACGTTACAGTGCATTCACACAAACACAAATGAGAATTTTCTCAACCTTTGCAGCCACATTTCAACAACGACCTTTTCTTTTCATAACCCAATATCCTTGCGTTCATGACAAATGTGTGACCACTTGCTGCTGAGCAGATATTCTACAATGCCTGAGACATCAGAACTCAAATCAAGAGTTTGGTCCACTCAAAACCATGGCCCGTACGGGGATCGAACCCGCGACCTTGGCGTTATTAGCACCACGCTCTAACCAACTGAGCTAACCGGCCATGATGAAATAGCTGGTCTATCTATACAAATTATGCAGTGAAGGTTGAGTGGAAACCACTGCTTTTAAATGTCTCTTAAGTTTAAAGTAGAGGTCATAGGTCAAGTGTGAGTTTAGAAACATTGTAAGTGGAGCCGTCATTGAAACTGAGACACAGAAATCTGGCAATGCAGAAGAGACGAAACCTGCTCTATTGATTCCACATATGATGGGGAATAGGGAGGCCAATAAGCTACTGATAATGCAAAGTTGGCTTTGTTTTGTTCCCTATATGTCAAGTCAAAACTGTGGCCCACACAGGGATCGAACCCGCGACCTTGGTGTTATTAGCTAACCAACTGAGCTAACAGGTCAATGAGCTATCTAAATGGACTATTTTTAATAATTTTGGCCTGAGAAGCAATGCCTTTCTGGCTATTTTGAAACATGTCTTCAAGCACATGAATAAAAATTACACGAAGGTCACATACCATGTGTGAGTGAAATAAGCTGCCTGAAAGAAACCATCTCTGAAACTTCACCAAGAGATGCTGCGACAGGCCTTACTGGAGATAATTAGCATGTTCTTGAGTTACTTCTATTAATCTCAGAGAAATGTGAGATCCATAAGCAACAAATACCACCATTTATGCATTTTCTTCCCTAAATGTTGTAATAGTTTTCTGGCCTGTACAGAGATTCAGACCATGACCTTGCTGTTATTAGCACCACACTCTAACCAATTGAGCTAACCGGCCCACGGAATCAATCATCGTTTCATTTCCATTTTTTAACCAAACACCTTTCTGACTCCTCTGAAGCACTTCTTTAAGCGGAAACATAAACGTTGAGGTAAAGGTCAGAGGTCATGTGTAGATGCAGGAGCTGCAGGAGCCAGCTCTTGGTGAAGAGACTCAGCCTAGTTTTGTTTTGTTTTTTTGGCAATGTTTCATGTATGTGGAAAAAAGTGCCTGTATAATCAAACATTATGTGTTTTGCATTAAAGATTTATGAATTAAATCAATCAAATTTCCCCACCCTGGCATGCACAGAAATGCCTGCACACTGACACCGACACGTCGCAGAGCTGAGGTGCCCATTGTTAATTCATAATCACAATATGGATTCTGTTCCGTGGGGCCATCTCTGATCTGCTACATAATGGTCTGCTCAAATGAGTCACCGGGTTACAATCCGCTCCAGCATCGCCCTGGCAACAAGGCAAGAGACTGGCCAGCTGGAGATTAAGCATTTCTCAGGCCAGTATCTACCCATGAAGGCTATGTTTGTGTGTGTTTGTGTGTGTGTGTGTGTGTGTGTGTACTACTGCAACAGAATTCAAGCTAATACTGAGGGACATTGTCTAGTATTCACAGCAGCACAGCACATTTTACACTCCTTACTCCTTCGTTCTTCAGCCCACACACTCCACAGCAATGGAGAGAAAGAATCCAAGTTGTTTATTGTTACTGCCTATTTTTGCCAGCCCAATAGGAAGTTATCCCACCACCAGATGACCTGGAGAAGGTACTGTTCCAGGTGATTAAGCGCTATCGTCTCTCTCTATAAACAGACAACACAAAGACACTGTATGTGGGACACGAATGCCACTGTCAACAAGAAGTTGTCAGGAGTTCACGGTTGGAACCAAACACCTCCCACATGCAACATGTGGGTGATTTCACATCCTGGCGAGTCAAAAACATATAACGCACTTATAACGCAGCAATTTGTGACATTCCATAGAACAGACTGAATCGTAAATTTGCTTGTTCCTCTCAAGCCGAGACACATACGGAGTCAAAGGGTGTTACCCTGGCAACACTGTGACCAGAGCAAGTAGCCTCCTTTTTTTCCAACTCTTAGCTCCCCTAAAACGCTGCATAATATCTGTGCTCTCTGCATGCAGAAATTGGGGATGGGCAAATCCGTGTGTTGCACACATCTCCAGAATTAAATAAGATTAAAACCTTTTTTAAATTTTAAAGTCATTGAGAATCAATTTTTGCTGTGAAACACTGACCTATGTCTTTTATGTCTTACTGCAAGACTGTAACAACTACCTCAAACAAGTGTGATCATGATAACATACATGGAGGTACAAGGTTTCATTGTCATCGGTTGGGAAGAAGGAACAATTTATGACAGAATTAAACCATCACGACTGTAATGGCGTCACTTTGAGCTTCTGGTCAAAAGATTGGCCCGTACGGGGATCGAACCCGCGACCTTGGCGTTATTAGCACCACGCTCTAACCAACTGAGCTAACCGGCCTACCAACACCTAGCTAGGCTTCAATAATCATCTACTTGTTTAAGGGTGGAAATAAAAGTTCCAGTAAAGGTCAGAGGTCATGTGAGAGGGAGCTTTGTTGACTTTACTTTCAGGAGGCGGGGGAGGAAAGTCTTCCATGTCCATGCTCAGTGCTCTTCAGACGGCAGCACACAGGAGATCGACTATGCTGACACACATTCCTAAAAGAAAAAAAAAAAAAGGACATGGATCAGACTGGTTGATCCACACATTTCCAAATTTATTTCAGACTTAAGAATGTTTCCATAAATCATAATTAAAACATTACTAAATATTATTTTATATTACTCAATCCCAGAAGCTCTCTGTCAGCAGGGGATGTCGTCTCAGTCAAATCCTTTGGCGTTAACATCAGATTCAAACCAGGTTTTATTCAAATGAACAAAAGGATGAATGAAAACAAAAGAAGCTCTTCAGATGTTGTGAAAACAGGAATCTCACAAGCTTATCGTGGTCGTGTCATGAGCATAAACAAGTTGAGAAGCATTACAGTGGACGGGAAAATAGCCTGAGTAGTAAACAAAACAAACAAAGATATTCAAATTAGGTTCATGTTCACATTGTTACACTTGTTTATTTTGGCGATTCAAGCTCTAATTGAAGTGTAAACATACCCCCCCCCTCTTCACTTTACTCAGCTGGGGTCTTATCCATCGTCGTCTTCCGCTTATTCCTTACTAGTAAGGGTCGCAGGGGGGCTGGAGCCTATCCCAGCGTCTACGGGCGAGGGGGGGGGTTCACCCTGGACAGGTCGCCAGTCCATCACAGGGCCAACATACAGAGACGAACAACCATTCACACTCACATTCATACCTACGGTCAACTTAGAGAATCCAATCAGCCTAGTACCCAAATTGCATGTCTTTGGACAGTGGGAGGAAGCCGGAGTAGCAGAGAGAACCCAGGCAGGAACAGGGAGAACATGCAAACTCCACACAGAAAGATCCCGCTTCCTTGAACCCGGAACCTTCTTGCTGTGAGGCCAAAGTACTAACCACTGCACCACCGTGCAGCCTGGGGTCTCATCAAAGAAAGCAAATTTACAACCAAGTAAGTGTACATAATCGTCAAGATTAGACCATTCTACGACTACAGGCTACTTTTTCCACTGATTTCAAATAGAAATAGCAGAACCACTTAATCATAAACAAAGCCAGTGCACGGGCAACTAAAACGTATGTAAATGTAAAGCAAAAGTCAAGCTGATTATCACGTCTTTAACAATCTATGAACAGTTGGGGGACAAGGGTCAAAGTGACATTTTTCGCGTCACCCAACATTTTGGCACAGAAAAATGTCATTAGCATGCTGCGGCAGGAGAGACCTTTGGACCTGCATAGGCATGAGACACTGCATTCCTCACCAGCACAGTCTTTGTTTGCTGATGTACAATTCGTATCCAGAGGTGACAGTTTCTGTCAAAGGCCTCGTCTAGAAAAAGAAGTACACTTCTGCAGCTTCCTAGTACACTCAAGAGCAGCGCTGTGACATCATGTTACACCATAAAGCAACCATTGTTGTGTGGGACGTATGCTGTAAATTCTATTCATGAAATCTTCAAAACAAACCACAACAGAAGTTGACAACCGTCCGCTTCTGTCTCAAAAACCTACACTGCAGTGATGCAGCAACCAAGATAAGTCATTGTGAGCCACAAAGCTTGTTTTGTCTACAAGTAATGAGAAATCCTCTGCCTCTCAGTCCACGCTATTCACAGGGCTCAAGGCCAGACCAGTGGATGTGAACACACAGGCCCAGTGTCTGCTGAATACAGTGCAGCTGACAGATAATGCTAGTGCTAACACTGGCAGGTAGAGAATGCATAGCCTGAGGAAAAACAGTCCGGACAATGGAGAGGGACTAAAGAGGGGGACAGAAGGAGCTATGATGTTACATTTGCTGGGGATGAGGCCTTCTGTTGTACACACACTGTACATACTGCCCAGTCCAGTGTACAAGAGTATTAACTGTGAAATGGTTGGCAAATTTTAGTGCGAGAACAGACAACCCAGCCCTAAATCTCCAAAGCGTGACTCATCTGCAGGGTTCAAGGTCTAGGACAGAAGGAAAAGGAAGGGAGGGGAGGGTACATCAAATTTTCAGGTGGAGGGTGACGTTACACTGTCCAGTAAAGTTTTTAATGTCTATTTTGTTTCAATCATTTTCCTTTTCTTTCCTTGTGCATCTCCAGTATACAATAAGCCAAAACGCTCAACTCTGCCAACATTACGAAGAGCAGCCTCAGTCTTTGATTGCTGTAGTGAGAGCGCAATCCAACACAGTTGAGGAAGTGAACTGAAAGGCAGAGGATCGCGGGCTATCTGTGCACGGCATTTGTTCAGATGTCCACCAAATGACAGGTAACAGGTCAGCGAGAGCTTGGACAGACAGCCGAAACACTTTTTGCTTGTCTGTATCTGAGCGCAATTAAGGTAAACTCCTTTCTTTGCATTGTGCTTGCACTTCTTTGACCTTCATAGGGAGTGGACTGTCCCAGATGTTTCCTTGACACCAGGGTGGAAGAGTTGACAGTTTCCAGTGCTACCTTTTTGACAAATTAGAAAGACTTCTGTGACGACATTTCATTCTATGCACCCCTCCACAAATTCACCCCCCCCCCCCAAAAAATTTGGTCTAAATGAAAAAAAGAAAACAAATCCACCGATGTGACTCAGACTGGACAGAGTGTAGTTGTGAAACACCCATAAGATAAATGTAATGGTTTTAATAGACACAGTTATCACTAAAACAACAGTAAAAACATTTAAACAAAACATAACAGTGGCTACAAATTAGCAGCGGTTCTGAGCAGGTGGGTTTTGTTCAGTGCCAGAAGTGCTAAATAAAGAAACCGAGACAGAATTTCACGCTTGAGCTTAAAAAAAACCAAAAAAAACAAAAACCAGTCTGCCGATTCCACCATAACTATTCAGTCCTGTAATTACTCCGGTTTATGTTCGACTTGCTTCTTGAGGAAAACTAAACACACCTTTCCACAAATCACATCCTGCACAATCTGCATGGTACAGTGTGACTTTAAATGTGCTGTCCACCTGGATGACCACGCAGAGATGACCAACTCCACAGAGGAACTTCAATGTCAGTGCTGCAACACTGTCAACAGCAAGTTTGCTCTGTGGAACAACAGCAGGCACGTGAGGAGCAAGAGGAGTACAGCAAACATCTCTCCTGACTTAGCTACAATAACTTGGTTAATCTTCTCATTGTCTGCAGTCTAACGTTAGAGCAGTGACTGAAGACCGAGAGGAAAACAGGGAGGTAAAAATCAGCCCTTTGGTTGATGACAGCTTCAGCTGAGCAAGTTATTACACGTCAGGAAGAAGAAGTTTCTTTGGCAGTCAGGAAAACAGTCATTTGGGCCTGTTGCTGTGATATAGAAAATTTGTTCACCTGTATGTTCCTGACAACCTATGGTATGTTACTGAAGAGACAATGACAAGGATCAAAAACAACATGTCTGCCTGATTCATAATGTGGAGGATGAATGCAGAACATCAACACCGTCAGTTACTTTTTATGGTTCATTTATGTATTCAGTTTTTAGTAACTTTTTTTTTTTTTAAATCAATGGTGCTGGACTGCTTTGTATTAACGCTCCACTCTTAAAGCAAATATCCCACAATTTCCAAACTTAAACATTATATGTCAACCAAATCGTTACTTTTTCTCTTTTCTGGCGAAAGTACAACCATTTTGACCACATTTCAGAGTATTTCCGAACAGATTCTAATCAAGAATTAAATTTGTCAATTGTCTTTGATCAGCACATAACCCCTGATCTGTCATTAATTCCAAACAGAGATCATTTGATGATACTTTCATTCTTGTGTAACGTTTCCAGGAGTACACTTACTGACAAGTGGCATTCCACACATGATGGGGTGAGAGCCATAAACAAAAGCCTAGGGTGGAGGGAGGGAGCGACTTGCAGTCTTTGGTGTGGAACTCTGAGTGTGCCCCAATCTTTTTCTTTTGCCAGGATTACAATAATCAGGCATCAAACAAAAACAGGACAGGCTAAATGTACATGCAGGTTCTTTAAAATAGAAAAGGCTGATTCGCCCAGATCTCATTGCGAGTACACCCGTGTTTCTTTTCTGTTTTAACTTAAACAAAAGAGTATCGTAGCACACAGCATGGAACGCTGGGACACTGTGTCTGCGGTTACCAATTTATACCTTTTACTGGAGTGTGTTATTTAAACACAGCAGCAACGGAACAATGTCACAGAACACTTTACACCAGAATTAGGCCCCAAATTCCCATTTCACCCGACTGGAGCAAATAAATACAGAGTCTAATGCAGGGTCATTTGACCCAGAATTGAATGCTGATTAGCCCCTTTTACACTATTGACAAAAGCCAGATATTGGTAGAGTTTTTGTTTTTTTTTGGCCAGTGAAAAAGAAGCTTAAGTAATTCTAGGAAAGGAAGGTTCGGGAAAGACAGGACAGTGGTAAGAATTGTTCATATGCTCGAGAAGTAAGTGTATTTGCACAATATATACACTGTAAATATTCAGTTAATTGTCGAAGCAATGATGCATAACTCTCCTGTTTTCAGTTCAGAGAAACAATTGACTGAGGAAATAACTGGCAAAACTGGCTCTGATAAAACAATAGTGAATCATTTGTTAGTGCTCCAACAATGAACTCAAACCAACTGAGCGAAACAGCGATAATTCAATATATTAGGATGATATCTGCAAAATTACAAAAACACTTGAGCTGCAAGATTTTGAAAAAAAAAAAATCTAACTGTGATTATTTTGACAATTATTACTGCGATATGATATATGGCACCAATAGTTTATACAAGTAAATAGTATTTGTTTAAGGGAATGAGATTTTTTTTTTTTGCATTGTTATTCTCATCCTTACTGAAAAACAACAATAAAGGTGAGATTTTTTTGAGCGGATTTGTATGAAAAAAAAAAGGAAAACGTTTTATAGGATACAATGTTGCAGACAGGACATCTCTGCAAAGCCACAATATTGGACAGAAATGTTACAACACATATTGCAATTTTATTAAATTTTGATTAATTGTGTAAACCCCTGTTATTGAACAACATCATACTGAAAAAAAAGGATGTACTGAATAAGATTTTTGCATCATTCACTTAAGAGTAAAACACTGAAATACGGCCGCCAGAACATACAGGGCTCATGACAGAACTTCATCACATTATATTGCATTACAATATTGATACCAGGGGCTGAAAATCATTATAGTATTAAAAAAAAAAAACAGCCTAAAAAAAATCAATCTGGTAAAAGCTAAACTATCTTAGAGACTCATTGCTCCACTGGGTTATCAATCAAACAAAGTATGATGCTCAGAAGCCAAAAACTAAAATTATACACTATATTACTACTAATATTCCCACAAGTACAATATGACATCTTGACTTTACAGCCGTTAGTTTTACTTGTAACAGTGACTTGTAACTCGGGAAGGAATAAGCAATAAAACACTGGCATGCCTGATAATCAGTATGAGAGTCATTGAACAAAATTAAAGAGTATAAAGGACAAGCGTGTCTTTTTTTTTTTTTTTTTTTTAACATGTGGTGTCCATTTGAAAACACAGGCAGCTGCAGCGCTGCCTGTCACTCCTAACTGGTCCCCGCCCACCCAGCGAGCCACACCAAAAGCTTTGAGAGCCCAACATGTCACCAGATGCACATTATTTAGTGAGTGGTGAGCAGTGGAAGCGTCTGCTCTATGGAGCTTTTGTTAACCAGTTGGATATAAACAGTGAAGGCATTTTAATATGAATGGAGCAACGCAGTCACAGTGCATGTCTTCAGGGGACAGCTAAATTCTTGATCATTAGGATCCTGGCAGCATCAAAGAGTTGAAGCAGTTTCTAAAACCAAGATTGCAAGAGACCCTGGACTTCATCCATCCTTCGCTGAGGACGAGCTCTGCAGGGTTCAATGCACACAGCATTGGATAAACATGCAAACCATTTTCCTGCTTTCCTCTGTCTGTATTCTGTAACATATCATGAGTCTCACACTAACTTGACTATGGTCAGAAAAGGAATATCTATTTTGCACTAACTACAACTGACAAATGTTCCCAGTCGCTTCACAAAAGTTTTTGGCATGTGAGCAATGTCACAAATCATCCCGCAGATATATGGTTTTCCTTCCAAAGCTCTTACAAAACAATCTCTCTGGATTCTTTGTGGGTTTCTCAGTGGACAGTGAGTCCATAACTGCTTTTCTAGAACTGAATGGTATGCTCCTGGGCTCGGCTACAGTGTTCCCACGCAGCCTCGAGCTTTGTCATGGTAAACACCAGGCGTTTGCCTCAAATGCCTCAAAGCAATTAGTTTTTGATTTGTGAGATCTTGCCACAAAACGAGAAATTGCCTTTTTGGTCATCAATGTTTTCAAGCTTATGATAATACTGTCCCTGGACAGACCAACTCAACATGCCAAATCTTCGGAACGCTGATGTTGGCAGTCAATCATCAGCTCTGACAGTGGTGGTTTGGTTGTAGTCACATAGGAAGGAGCCCATACACACACGGACAAGCATGCAAGACATGGCTGCATTAATATACATTTTATACAAGTAAAATAACATTCATACAACTAAAATAAAGCAACGTTAACATTTCTGTTAACTGTGGAACAATAATACATTTCAGACTCAAACCAAGTCAGCACTGCACACACAAGTGAGTGGACTACTATTAATTTCCGAGGAAGTGAAACACTAATATTGAATATCTGCTCCTCTTGTATCTATGCTGATAAAAATTGTTGTGACACAGAGAGGAGCCTGATTACATGACTCATTATAATTTGAGGAAAGACTGGACTTCCTTGACAGTCGTCTAGGTTTTTTTTTTTTTTTACAGGCAGGACAGGACTGAAGTGTGGTGATTTGCTTAACAAATGACCAGTTTTGTGGACGTGTGTGTGTGTGTGTGTGTGTGTGTGTGTGTGTGTGTGTGTATGTGTCAGCACTAAAAGCCTGTTCTGGCTAAATGAACTGGGCATGCATGGCACTATACAAAGCAGAGAAGGAGAACATCATTAAAAGTGGTATTTCAAACTTCTTTGAAAGGCTTAGATTAATTTTACAGATTCCTGAATGTACTTGCCTTTGGTAGTGCGGGATGGCAACTACAAATGAAAATGATTGAAGTAATTAAATCGTGATTCTGCTACCTGTTTAGACTGATGTTCCAGTTGACTGGCGCTAAGCTGCCCTCTCACTGAGGAATGCTATGCATGACTACTTGAATTTGTAGCTGGGGGTGACTGCCCCAGCTCGGACTACCACACTTCCACGCTCATTTTAGGAGTATGAAAAGTTGCTTTGTTTCTATTTTTATGCGTCGTGTGAATGAAGATATGGATCACCGCCACTAAAAAAAAAAACAAACAAAAACAAACTGATGTGCTTCTTAACCAGTTTAATTGAGGTAAAAGTCTATTTGGCACCTGCGGGAATGTAAGTAAAGAAGGAAAGACTCAGCTGGACGCTGAAAATGTTCATAGTATATGACGCAGAATCGGGATTCCCGACTCACCTTCTTATCTGAGTTCATTAATTGACGTCACTGCGTAGAAAAAAATAATTAGCAAACTTGCTAATCTTTTTTTTTGCTAACTTTGGTGGACAGTGTTGGGAACTTGGCAGTTCTCTGAGACGCCACGTTATAGCCCTCTCCAAAACCACTGTTTTAAAAACAAAAACACACACTCAAGTGACAACAGAACCAGAGAAATGTATGGAACGACCAGAAAGGTAAGCTAATGTCACCAATTAACTCACTAAAACCCACACTTAGCAAAACAGTTTGGGGCATTTAAAACTCTGTAAGAAACAGTGGGAAAAAAGTGCTTCAACTCACCATTTTACGACTCTTGTTAGACGTGCCACATAAATGTTGTGCAGGTGTTAAAAAGAATTCATTACTGAGTTCATAACAACTTAAGACACATCAAAACATCCAACTTTTGCCCGCTGTCGGTTAATTTTACTTCATTCCTCTCGGTGCGGGCTGACTCCATCCATGGAAAAACCCTTTTTACCTTCTGCCAGCATCTGATTGGCTGAGGGCAGGGCTTTGCGCTGCTCTCATTGGCTGAGCCCTTACGTCAGTCAAGCATCAAACGTCTTCTTCTCTGGGAGGATCGGAATGAGGAGCTCCGGTCTGACCACGTGACGTGTGAGGTGGCTGCCTTCGACGCAGCTGTCCAGATGTGATGTTACAGCATGTTGCTAGTAAACAAACGGCCACATTTACCATTTTACAAATTCCATACACTTATTGCTTCTGTTTATTGGATAAATAAACATCGTTACGTACAGATAAAACAGTTGTATAGGACGTCTGTCTAAACTAAGCTAAGCTGCTGCCTCTTTAACATTGTGAAACAACAACACATCCTAAACTAAAGTGAATCAAGTCAACATATAGATGCTTGAAACTGATTGTTTCTACTGATTTGTGTTTAAGCAAAAGCAGGGACGTTTAAGACAACAAGGAAAATATGTATCTCCCCCAAGTAGCTGTGATAAAGGCTGAAAAACGATTTATCAACTCCACCACAGTTTGGAGAAAGTTCTGAGGAGCAGAGCAAAGAATATACGACTTTGCAAATATTTATCATGCCACTATTGTAACTGCTGGACACTAGATGACTCCTGTCTCATTATGAAGCCTATTCTCACTGTAAGTGCACTGGAAGCTTTATAGCTTCCATATTAGAAATGTTTGCTGAATAGTGGATGCCTTATAAAATCTTATTTTCAGGGAACGCACACTTTCATCACTTGATGTGAAATCAAACCTTTAGAGTCAAACTGCGCACACTCGTTGTTTAATTCAGCAAAGCTCCAATACACAAGCTGGAAAACTTTGACAGGACGACTCCCGATTTAACAATATACAGTAGCTCAGGTATATCAAATCATAAATAACTTAAATGTGTAGTCTAATCAATAGGAACACACATTTTATAAAATAATCATGTTTGGAAATAAAAAGTATGTCACAGATTTACTGTATATTTGGAGGAAGTAAAACTGTGGAAGCTTTCCTGTACAGATAAATATTACTGCTCTGCCCCCTACTGGTGAAAGCTGTGCAGCGGGGATTTTGACAACTTCAGAGTACACCAAATTTGTAACTACGGTCTGTCTTGAGTAATTTATCAGTCCATGACTCTTAGAAAGAAGGGAAAAACAGAAAAATTCCTTCCTGACAGATATATCTCTTAACCATACATAACCATGAACAAATAAACAAACAATATGAGAACAAACATTTTATTTATGCAACACAAATCCGAAAAAATAAACAGCTTTAACCAACACAAGCATCACGCCTATTATTTTGTCATAAGAAACTAATGATAAATCTAACACACATCCTATTATTTCTATGCTAAAAATGAATAAAATATAAAACAGGAAGACACTGATATTAATTATAGTACAAGTTAGTAAATTGAGGATGCAACCTGTCAGAGTTAATGCATTTCTTTTACATTTGGTTGCAAAAATGTAAACAAAACTACGAAACCAATCGTGAACTTCGTCTCCACGTCTGTTTCGTGATGCAGGAGTACAGGTGCTACTTTAGTCTGAGAGGAAAGCGGAAGTCATGTTAACCACCACTGTAGCAGGCTGACTCACAGTTCGCCTCGGGCTCACAGGGCAGGCTCAAAGAGTTACAATAGCTTGATCAAAGTTAATTACTGTCAAACAGAAACATCCAAACAGTAGAAACACTGTTAAACCCCACACTTGTGAGAAATAAGAAAACTAACACCAGATGCATGACAGCCACCAAACCCGGCCTTCATTTCCAGAAGAATAAGGCCTCTGTGTGAAAACAAACTTACTGAAGTTTTAATGCAACATCTACTTATGAAAACCACCTGACTGAACACACCAAACTAATCACGATCCCAATGTTTCATGCTTTTGCTATCCAGCTTCATTTGGGGATAAAAAGCTATCCTGCTTAGGAGGTGGGTACTCAAAAAAAGCATCAGTGTGACTCCTAATTTGAACAATGTCACTTCCCACTTCTGTTAAACAGCGTCATTCGCTAGGCTAAAGCATCTCGTTCATGAAGGCTAACCTCACACCCGTCCCACTCAACTTACATCTCACACAAAACTAAATGTTGGTTTTGTTTTCTCGGGCATAAAAGGAACAGATTTGGTGTAAATGGAATTCCACGTTAATAGTAGCAGCCGCGGAAGGCAGAGGGATACAAAGCCGCAATTGTTCAAGCATGATAGGATGTAAAAAAAAAAAAAAAAAATACTGTAGCCTTGGAATACTTCACGTAGTAAATTAAAATCCAAGAAGTCCCATCCGCTTGCCAATTTGCCACGGTTTCAATTAATATGTTTGTGCCTCTTGCAACACCTGCTGTCACATAAAGCTTCCATATTGTGAATTAATAACCAATCATATGACTGCTGAGGTTGACATTTCACAACCCGTCCTCAAGATGATTCAGCAGCTCTGCATTTCACAGCCATATACAACCCCCCGCACTTATTAAAATCCATCCACGTGTACAATTTGTGTCCTTTCATCAGTACAGTTAAATACAAATAAAAGAAAATCCGGATGAAAACGTTCTTGCTACCTTTGGCTCAGGGGTTCCCAAACCTCAGGTTAGGACACCCAAATTAGCAGTGCCAGATATCTTCAGCCCCAAACTGGTAACGGTTGAAGCAGACAAACATTGCACGCGCACACACACACAAATTAGGAACACAGCTATGCTTAAATGGATTTTAAATTATGTAGAAGTAAAAAAAAAGAAAAGAAAAGAAAAAAAAGAATTAAAATTCAATAAAAGTAGTACTATTTTTATCTTCAGTAACAAGTAAGGCCTTTTCAGTCTTGTATCTAATCATAATACAAGCATCCATCTGCCCCCCCCCCCACTAATTTGTCAGTAGCGAAAACTATCACAACTCAGCCTTCACCCCCCCCCTAAACAAGCCCATCTAAAGTGCAAGGAGGAAAAAAAAAACCTTTAAGCATTCAGATAAGTATTGAACTCCCTTGGACCCCTCAGCTGTCATGAGGTTTGGCGGAAACCTCAGACTGACTCCCCGTGGAACCGTTCACAGGCTTGTTCCCAAAGTTCCAATCCACAGGGTTGAGCAGCTGCATGGTCTTCTTGTGCGTCCAGACAGGGTTGATGATAAACGTGAGCAGAGCCAGACCAGTGAAGAAGAGCAGGCGTTGAGGCAGGGCCACATGGGCGCTGACCCCGTCCCAGTGGGTCAGAGTTACCCACCACATGTAGTAGGTGAGCACCATACGACAGTGGAACATGTGGATCATCACCCACTGGTTGGCCCGCCAGAACAAGCTGCGGGCCCAGCCAGCCTATCACGGAGGAGAAAACAGAAAACAGTTGCAGAGAATGTTCCAAATTTGAATCAATATTGCAATATTTTAACATTATAACATTTCTTTTATTATTACATTTCAGCTGGAACTGCAAGATATCTGGATGGGACATTAAAAAAAAAACTTTGTAGGAGTTTTTACCTTCCTAAAATTTTAGAAGTTAAGCTCACATATATTTATATTATACGAACGACACTACGGTCATTTGTATGATGCTGAAGATGTGTGGAAATACACCAAAAAAAAAAACCAACACATTGACAACACTGATTTACTGATATACAGTATAAGAACCTGTCATATGAAGAGGAACAAATAAAAACGTTCATTTTCTTGTGACAGGCAAGAAGTAACAGAAAGGATTAGGTACCCGCCAAAGCGTGGAAGCAACTTCTGCTCCCACAAAACACAAAACGTGATCTCCTGACACTCGCAAAGCACAGAAGCCCAAAGAGGAACTGAAATCTGAACATAAAACAACTGCTTCAATTCAAGACAAAGAAACTGAATGGTGCCCACCTTCAGTAACATCCAGGACATGCAGGTGAATGGTGTGCTCATCTCCAGCAGCAGAGTCACCATGGGCAGGTAGTGGCCCAGAGAGTCCCAGACCACTGCCCCTGCGTATCCTGACAAGGCGAAGAAATGGTGCGTTGCCAGAGGGAGGTCAAATGACCTGAATACCAAACTGGAGGCATGAAATGCCACATTCTCGAACACAAAGAAACCAGTAGCTGTGAGGACATTAAACCATGACCAGTCCTCCTGTCCCCTCACTCTGTCTCTGGTTAGCGCCGAGTCCTCAGTCAGTGCCCGCAGACCAGCTACTGAGCTCTGGATGCCAAACGCCGCACGTGTGGCTGCAAGGTTCCAGAAAACCTTCTCTTTAGTCAGCAAGGAGTTGTAGGTGCGGGAGAGCGCTGAGGACAGGAGGTGGGAGAGGAGGAATATTGCTGTGTAGAAGCCAAAGCCCAGGCCAATGATTTGAAGGCGATGATGCCATGTGAAGTATTCTCCACTGGGATGGGAGAGGGCATCGGGAGGAGGCAGATGGCTGGTCTGCTGCCCTGGATCCATGATAACAGGGGTGGGTGGGGCTAATGGAGGTCCAGCTGAGGGGTAGCCAGGTTGCCCGGTACATACATGATGCGTCGGTCTCCTGCTAACACAGTAGAATCAGCCACCACGGACTGGACACACGTCACACAAAAACCTCCACCTGTGTAGGTCGATAATTCACACTGCTACATTTCTCAAAGCAAAGTTAGCTTCTAAGCTTTAAGGGTCCATAACACCGCCTCAATAAGTTAGCTACGTTTAACAAATAGCTCATAATTAAGATCGTAGCTCATAATTAAGATCGTAGCTCAAATAAAACCGGACTTTAAAACCTTCAGAGATCCTGAGTCCGGTTTGATTAGCTAGCTGTAGCATAAACATTGCACCGAAAAAAAACACAACGGCGAAACACGGGGCCGACTGAAACTAACCAGACCGTAGCAGGAACCCGGAACAGCCAACAATTCGGAAACGCTCCGGTGACTTTTTACCTCACTGAGACATTCCAACAGAACACGGCGTTCCTCCGGAGAGAAGCTGCAATTAGCAGGAAGGCTTTCGCATCATACGACTTCAATTTGCTGATGCGACTCATAAACAGGAAGTCACGCCTACTTTGTTTTCCGGACATTTCATTGGTCAACGCCAATGTTTGCTTGGTCTGATTCTTGCGGCTGGTATATTTAGTTCCTTGTGTTTTTAGAAGACACGAATTAGATGCAGTCTGCTTTGAGCCCCATTAGAAGACGATGGGTTCACTCTGGTGTGTTCTCACAGGTGAGTCTCAAGTTTTCGCCCCTGAAAGAAGTGAGTATGTAAGCTGCATTGTTAAATTAGTCGAATATCATTTACATTTACCGTTTTCTAAATAATGCCAGCTCAAGCTTTGTGGACATTATTTAAAATTATAACTTGCTATATGCTACAATGGCTAAAAGATTTTTTTTTTTTTGCTAAAAAACCAACTGCATCATTGTGTTTTCAAATCTTACACTGTTTCAAAACTTATCAAGGAGTCCCTCAATCAAAGAGCCTCCACAGTATAGAAAAGAGCTGAAACCACAGACAGATATTCAGACTCAGAAAGGTTTCTCCCTGGGGGCAATGCAGGTGTAATACGTTTCTCATCGGGTCAACGGGGACAGGGGAACCAGAGGCATTCTGAGACGCTGACGTCATAACACCTGCACACACACGCCACGAGAACACCGTGGATTGACCGGTAAATCGAGAGCCTCGCCTTTTGGCTAAACTCCCTCTTCACCACAACAGACTGGTTTAGCACCCGCAAGACTGCGGATGCCGCCCCAATCCGCCTGTCAATCTCCCGCTCCATCTTACCCTCACTCGTGAACAAGACCCCGAGATACTTAAACTCCTCCACCTGAGGTAAGACCTCCCCCCCGACCCGGAGTGGGCAAACCACCCTTTTCCGGCTGAGGAAATCAATAGTATAACCGATAAATCCGTAAAACGCCCTACAACACAAATTAAAATAAGCAATCACAGTGAGCCTTTATTAATTGCAGAGGTCTTCAGCCAGCACCTTTCTACAACTGGCAGCTCTCTTTCTGGTTCTTCTCACTCTGTGTCACGGTTTGCAGCTCTCATCTCTGGTTTCCGTTTCCCCCTGAATGTATCACCTCTCACTCACTCAGCCAACCTCCTCTGCCAATCAAGCCCAATCACCTGCACCTGTTCCCACATTATATAACTCTCCCTCTTCCTGTGTTCCATGCCAGATTGTGAAGCATTCATGCCCAACTCTCCAGCGACGTCTCTCGGACAGACTCCCCGGCCTCGACCCTGCCTGATTTCTTTGACTCCCCTCTTGCCTCCGCCCTCAGTGACCACGTCTGCTTTGTCTTCCCCAGGACTGTTTCAGCCTTTGCCCTGCTTTTGCCCGCATGCCCGAAGCGAGGAGAGTTTTCGTTTGTTCACCCTGTTTTTGTCTACCCGCCAGCAGCGAGGACTGTTTCTGTTTGCCCCATTTTTGCCCGCCATCCCGAAGTAGGGAGAGTTTGTTTGTTGCCCCGTTTTATTCCTGCCTGCCTTCAGTGCAGAGTGTTTTTGGTTTTTCCCGTTTGTTGCCCTGGAGCCTTCCCCATACCTCTGTGGCCAGAATAAAGGTCATTTCCAAGCCACGCCTGTTTCTAGTGTCTTGCATTTGGGTCCATATACCCCCCCCCCCTTTCATTCTGCTCCTATCTCGACTCAGTAGATGTGGCAGCCCCTTCTGTTCCAGAAGTGTATCCCCAACCGATGTTCAGAGAGTTATTGGCAGTCCAAGCTCTGGATGTAGCGCTGGTGCAGGTGGTCTGGACAGCCAGTTCTTTAAACTTGCCTCTCGTGTTTTGTCATTTTCACCTGCTGACTTATTTAATTTCTGTCGCTACTTGTGAAACGCCACCAATTATCAATAGCATAGCAAAAGTATTTGAAAAACTTTTCTTTAATCAACTATCCACAAATCTTTCTGAGTGTGACATATTATCTCTATGCTGATGTTGCTTCTCCAGTGGGCTTCTTTGCCAGTGTTCAGGCCATGAGCTGCTCCGTCACTCAGAACGGATCCCTAACGGTGTACAGCATTGCAGAAGAGTCCCAGCTCCACAACGTCGAGCAAGGTGACTGTATCTACTCATGGACCGATGCAAGCGTAAGTTAGACGGCCTCCACTCAGGGATTTCCAACCCTTCTGACATGGCAGGTTATCTGCCTGTCTCATACCTAATGTGTTTTTCCCACTGAAGCACAGGTGTGATCTACAACATAAGTATTCGCCAAATTAAAATGGAAAAACTAAAAGCTATCCCAGACATGTTTCTGGCTGAAATGTGAAAAATGTTGTGTTTTGATTGCAGCGATTTGTAATTGCAAATCAAGAAGGAGGGGAGGAGCAGCTGGTGGATTCCTGTAGCATCAACACTCTGGTTACACACAAATGCTACGATGAGGCTCTACTCGAAAGAAGCTGTCATCAGAGGTATTACACGGTCAGCATGTGAGAAAGCATTGCTGCACTCTGACCAACTCATGAAAGAAGTTCTTTCTAACAAAAGTCTATGGGATTTATTCACTGAAGTGAGTAAGAGTCTCTGAAATATGTGATTTTATCTGTTTCTGCCCCAAAAAATGTAAATGCAAGACGAAGATTTAAAGAGTTTCTACAACAAAAAAGCAGGAACAACAACTTGCAACTTTATAAATTAGTTTTTTGTTTTTTTTTAATAACCAAACAATAATAATGAACTTTCTGTTCCATCTCCACAGGGGGCTGAGAAGAGCGCCACCTGTAGAAGTGAGTATCATCTCCTCTCAGACTGTTGAGCGTGGCAGGTGTGTTTCTACTCCATGGTCGTTATGAACATGCTGCTCCTGTGGAGCGTGGATCAGGATCCCACCTACCGTCTGATGGAAATTCTGACTTTTTAGTGTTTCATTTATTTTGAAGCGTGAAAACATCCTCTATCCATCCAGTCTTCTGAAGAATATCTTCCTTTGTTTGTTTTTTCTTTTTTTGACAGCCAACTGCAGCGTCCACGTCCTGCCAGGTAGGTGGCAACACAACACAAATCATAAATCACGTCATGGCTCATGTTTGTGTGTCAGACGTATTTGAGAGTCCGCGTGAGTTTACTGGAGTTGTACTGGGACTGAGAACGAGCCCAGTAGTTGAGGTTGTGAGCTTGAACATCAGCGTGTTTTTATTTTCCATAAATAAACCAAGCATCACTCACATCGCGGTACAGGTTAAATCAAACATGCCTCTACTGGACTCCATTTTTATGCTCATTTCCATTGAGATTTTGCGAGAACTGAAGGAAACTAATTCAAAGACTTGTTACTGTCGTCTTGAATGGTGCTGGACTCATCAGCTTTTAAGGTTATGGTCATGTTATTTGTAGTTGTTCAAACCAGACATGGGTGACATGTCAGTGCTTTCTTCATTAGTATGTGAATAATTAAAAATATTTTTTAAACAACGTTTCCTGTTGCACGTGGGCTAACCTGGCAACTTTTTATCGAACCAAGTGACGCGTGCGTCACCCCCGGCGGTTGTAGAGTGGCTGGAGCATTGCTTGGGAGGTGCAGCTGGCACCGCTGATCTTTAAACTGTGCTCTCCATTGTTAAGATTGTTATTATCTAACCTCGTCATGTGAACTGAAGGGATGCTCAGGCTGTCAAGTGTCAACGAAACCTTGTCTGTAGATGAATAAATTCTCTCTCTCCTCATGGCAGTGAACCCCCACCTCTCCAGTCCTATTGTTATTGGTATAGTTGTCGTCTTACTGGTGGTGGTGGTGGTGGTGGTTGGGATTCTTGGTTTCCTGCGTTTCTGGTGCAGATCTAAAACCAGAAGGTATGTTTTAATCATATATATATATATATATATATATATATATATATATATTTTTAAAGCCTTGCTCTCACCTGATGTAAGCTTCATTGTATTCTAACGTCGTTTGTCTTGTTTTGTGACTTAAACCACATCAACAGGCAGAACGAAGAACCAGGGGAACTAAAAGTCCATCTCCAGCATCTGAGTGACCCGGAACCCGGAACAGAGTGACTCCCTCTGCCATAATTGGAGCTGAATTCTGTGTGCCTGTGCTCTGCGCTGCCACAGGATATAGAGAGACAGCCAGGCCGCCTGTTTGATGAAACGGCAGCAGTTAAGGCACGCGGGAGAGAAGATAAGACTAGAATACCCAAGTTTCATTTTGCACCTTTCTAGCCAGCTATAGAGGCTTTCTTTGCTGTAATTTATTGTCAGTTTAGGTCGTATCTGGAGCAATGCCATGGCTTCCTATCCTGGTTCACTTGAAGGTTTTAGGGGGAGGGCAAGGAGGGAGGGTTCATGATAAGAGAATGACTGAAAAAAGACATTTTGACAGATTTATGCCATATTGTTGTATATCATGTCTTTTTTGTAAAGCTAAAAAAGGGAAATAAAGAATATGGTTTTTTTTAAAAAGCCCAAAACGGGTGGCGCCTACCCCTCCTTTAAGAGAAAACACACACTTTTGTGGAAAATATTCAATGTTTTTTTTTTATTTTGTTTAAGCATACACAAGTCAGCATACACCAGATTCTTCACAATAGAAGTTGTGTTACCTTGTGCATAAATAATTAAACCATGCTAGCCCTCACTATGCAATGACTGCTGCTGTACACATCAGACAATGAATATAAACATTTTAGCACTAAGAAAGCAGTTGTTTTCTCCCAAATAGTACCTCTTAGTCCACATTCCTCCCAAACTTCTACAACTAATATCTGTGTTGTGTATAACGTCCAGTCCAGTTTGATACAAAATACCTGTGTAAGCTGTCTTCACTAACACGTTGCTGAAAAGCTCAGTACTGCTACCAGTTAACTTTGATATTGAAGTAGTGACCACCTCCAAGTGCAAGCAGCCGGTCTCAGTTTGAGCTACGGATGTATGTTTAAACTCACACAAAGTAAAATCAGGTTTGGAGGAGCCAAAGAAGCCAGAAGTTGCGTACCAGCACCGGGAGTTAAAGGACCTGCTGTACCCATTTGTTACCATCAGGGGGAGCCATACGATCACATGAGAAACCATGTGGCACCCATGTTTTGCAGTGTCAGCTATGTTTTTGAACATATTGTAATTTTAACATTTTTCAAGCACTGTATGGCAAAAACAGTATCATAAGAAAATGTTATATGACCTCATTGTCTTGATAAGAGTGGTTTGTCTCCACAGGACTCCAATGGAAATTGAAATGGCTCTCAACTGTGGTTAACAGGTGGACCTGCAGGTGCTTGTTGTTTGGCCGACTGTGCAAATGTTACTGTATGACAACACAAGGTGATGACATTTGTGGACCCTTGTACCATTAAACTTCCAAAAACTTGTAAAAACTACTTAGGCTACTGCTGTTAATTAAAAATGACAAAATAGAGTATTGTCAGGGTGCTAGAGCTCATTTAAAACACACCGCCTCACTGGATAAAGTTGTAATGTGGAACTTTCGTCTCGATCCTCTGGCAACAAGCTCCTTAGTCTACTGGGTGGTTTCTGTTCTGGTTGAGAAACAGCGGGACCCAACAGCTGCAAAAAAAAGTGATATCACCGTCTGGATTCCAGCCATTTGGTCTGACAGCATTTGGAATGTCCAGAAGAGCCATGCCACTAAATTATTAATACAAGTTAGCAGAGGGCTAAGTGGATGTAGCCACCTCTGCAGTTAGCCTAATCTGGTGTTACTATTGTAGCTTTGAAAATGCTAAATACATTGTTTTAAATGTGACGTAATCTGCTCAGAACTATTTATTTCACTAGTAGTATTTGATCCTCTGGATCCGATAACATTTGGAAAGTGTCGAGGAGGCACAATGAAATTGTTCATCCATACACAAGTTAGCAAAAGGCCAACTGTATGTAGCTGGCTCTGCAGTTAGCCTACTACGTTGTTACTTTTCAGGTAGTAAATGGTTGGAAAATTGTATTTAGTGTAACAAAATTCCCTTGAATTGACTTATTTCACTATCAGAATTTGATCCATTTAGTCAGATGACATTTGGAAAATAGAACTGGAAAAACTGATTTTTTTATTCACCTCTGAGCCAGCAGGGGGCTAACTGGGCTTAGCTAACTCTGCAGTTAGCCTACGCTGCTGTCACTGTTGCAGCTGTAAAGGGTGGATGAGTTGTTCTTGATGTGACTCACCCCTGCAGAAGGGTTATCAGGATTTGATCCATTGGATTTGATAACATTTTTGAAAGTCTAGAAGAACTGGAATGCTGTAGCTCTTCAGGTGGCTACCTGCTACAATGGTTCAAATATGGCTTGTCTTACAATCCGGTAGTCCTTGCTTTTAAAGCAGTCGTAAGTCATACAACATTGAACCTTGCAACACAGCGTAGAAGGTTTTACCGTTATCTGGAGCTAATAATCTCAATTTAGAAACGCCTGTGAGAAAAAATCCTTGTTGCTGCTGTAAAAGTAAACCTTATGTGTTAGCTGAAGCGCACTGGAGCAGCTGAGGATGAAGAAAGAACGTAAAAACACCAAGGGTGACTGCTGTTGTGAAACATATTGCTGGCAAATTTCAAACGTGGCCCTTGTTCAAAAAAATCATCCGGGGAGACGATCATCATTATGTGTTACTGTGAGGATGAATGCCGATCGATTGGCGAGCCCGGCGCTGGTGCAGTGTTACTGGGGAAAAATGGATTCAACCTTCAGCTGCAGAGATTTTGGCTGGAGTGCTGATCACTCTGGGTAATGAAGAGGGTTAGGTTGCTTTCAGGCTAGTCTGCCCCAGCAACAGCTTTGAACAAACCTCCCTGTTGCCTCTGACATGAATCAGTGTTTGTTGTAGAGCAAACTGAGCTTTTTTACTCTTAAGAGTAGAAGTAGATGGAGTGATAAAAGCCTGCCGTAGTCATCGCTCTACCCACGCCGCTCAGATGTGACCCTCACTGCTCTTTTCAACCGCCCCCCCCCCCCCTTCCATCACAAACCACAACCAAAACACGACTTCACAATTCAAAGACCATGTCCACATCTATTATACAGTCTATTTTCAACACACCTTTTAAGGTCTGAGCGTGAGAGCGTCAGAAGGCTCCTGGTTGTGTTTGTCTTTTTCTGTGCACACAAGAAATTATCCAGAGTATTGCAGAATGAGTTGGAGGAGCTGATGTTTCTCTGCCTGTCAACACAGATATCCAGCAACTGAATGGCTCATAACGTTAGGTTTGGATCATTACCTCAATTCCTAAATTTTCTTCTCAAAAAGAGTCTTTTCTTTTTTGCGCATAAACAGCACAATGACATAATGTAATAAGAAATACATAACATCAGATAAGTGCTATGAAAAGCTCATAAATAGCAGGACTTGAACAGTGGGGTATAAACCAAAAAAAAAAAGAGAGAGAGAGAGAGAGAGAGAGAGAGAAAGAAATCACCTTAAATATTCTCCATATTTAACTGTTATATTTCATTACAGGCTTTCTTAATTGACATCACCAAACAAGAATGAATTATAAAATGTATTTACACATGAAATGTTTGAGCTTCGTGACTCAGCCACCCACATCCTGCCACTGCATGTCATCGTTCACTAACGCTTTCTTTCACTGTGCACACACTTTTGAATATTTGGTGAAAGAATACAGCATAAATGTGAGATACAGGACTGTACCTGCAATCAAATCAAATATACAGTTATTTTTAAGGCAGTACTATTGAGTTTGAATCAGCTCTCACATACACAGCTTTCCTAAAGGGGACCTATTATGCTTTTAGTCACTTTCTGCCATAAATATAAATTCACAACTTCAGGTAAATGGTCAGGTAATAACAATAAACAAGCTCAGGCTTCAGATTACTCTTAACACTCGATAAAACCTACTTTACATCATGACACGCCCACTTCGCAACACACAACCTGATACTTTTGTCTCTTAGTTTTCTCACAACCGTGACAACTACAAACGAAAAACCTCGAGGAATTAGTCACTTCAGTTATGTTTGCTTAGGACAATTCTAAACGTTTTTGATACAGGTTTTCACCAAACTTTGAAGGAAGAGGAAGAACCAATCAAATCATGATGCATATTATTCAAAACCTGCCAAATTTTAATTTAGAGTTTGGCTGAGTTGGTCTTGGCGGAGGTAAATGCCCTCCAAGTTTGCTCTTGTTTAAATATGGAATGTGGGGGCATTCAAATAGTAGCAAGGCTGCAGAAAGAAAAGAAAAAACTGTTTTAAGTGGCACTGTTAAAAATGGTGCCGCATTATAGAGAAATTCAAAACCGTAATAAACAGCCATTAAAGTTCTGATTTTACAAGTGCATGAACTGCCCGTTAATGACGCCATTAAAAAGTGGTGATGTTTCTGAGAAGGCAGAACGGTTGATCATTTTCTGAATTTATCTCAACACAACATGACGTTTTGTGTGTATTCCCCGCATTTTCTCTCGCCATACCTTGACATATTGGTGGCAGCAGCTACACAGACCGACACATATTGGTTTTGCTTTTATTTATTTATTTTTTTCACAATGTAATATAAGTGAAATCTAATGTCATCGTAGAGCTGCAGTCCATTGATCCGTGCAGCCTCTTGTACAATCTCAAGATCAAACATGTGGACAACTGGCGTTTCAGCTCCACTGCTTCCGGCTGGTCGCTTGTGGGCGTGAATACATGATGAGCTACAATACAGTTCTCATTAGCCTCTGTGATAAGGCTGATAGTAAAACGCACGCACGCACGCACACACACACACACACACACACACACACACACACACACACACACACACACAATCCTGATACCAACACACAGAACAGCATCCACAGTTTAAAAATCTTTCTTGTAATGCTCTGCATGCAAAAATCCAGTCCCACCTGCTGGAGGCTGTTACCAGTGAGAGTTTACATCCTCCAGTCTCTGTGACTGACTCAATGTTGCCTTTGCTGCTGGGAGTTGTTGGTTTTTTTTGTTTTTTGTTTTTTTGTTTTTTTTGGGGGGGTTCTGCCACCAAACAACCAATCAAAACTTGTCAGACTAAAACTTGTGTCCTCTGGTGAAAGAATCTGCTAACATCAGCGTTCCCTCCCTGGTCAAATGCCCCTTCATGCTGCTTTTTTAGCTACCAGAGATTGTATACAAGCCCAATACACTGCTGTTTTGACAACTTTCACTATTTACTTGTGTTGGGACTATGTTCGTAACGTAGAATGGGGGGGGGGGGGGGGGGGGGGGGAGCAGAATAAGAAACCCAAGACAGGTTTAAGACAGGTTTATCTACTAGCAATAGGGACAGGATTTGTTTGTTTTTTTAGTTTAATTACTTGTGTGTGCAGTGGGAAAAGGAGTACAACATCGTTCAGTTAATGTTGAATTTGACTAACAGATCTGAGCCAAAAATTAAAAATAGTAGCCACCAAAACACCATCATCCCCATCCATGCTGTTTTTTTCCAAACTCTTTGTTTACTCAGGTTTCCAGCGAGTTTGTGACCTTGAACGTGATGTGCCAGGAACAACACGGCAGCAGAAAGTCAGGTAGTTAACGCTCAATGAGAAAAAGTTCAACTGGCTTTTATCTGCAGGTTTACATACCCCACATGTATGTGGCTAAGCGCAGTTCAAAAAGGTATCTGCTCCTCTCAATAAGTAACATTTACTTGACCACTAGGGGGCAGCACTAACCTCAAATCAAAACTAACAAACAGAAGTGTGTATTTTAACCCAAACGCACTTCTTCGTGTCTTAACCTCAACAGACACTTATCCTCGTAACTCGTGTGTCATGTTGTAGTGTGTATTCACAGGTGGATCTACTTGCCAGGCGCAGCACATCCATGAAGAACAGCATCAATGCCCCTCGGCAGACTTCTGGAACTTCTCCAGTCGGAAGATGGTGGGCTTTTAGGATGGGGTTCTTAAACAGCCGGGAGCTAAAACATCTAGTTTCAGACGGAAGATGAACTGAGGGACTTTTTTGTAAAACTGTGACTCATACAAAGCTACTCTGGTGGAGTTTCAGAATAAAAATATAGATCTGGAAATGAGCATAATACGTCCCCTTTAACACCGCAGCCTACTCACCGGTCTGGCCCCCTGAGAGGCTGCAGAGTAAAATTTCCCATTCAATATACAATGCACAGAGCTGTGTGGCAACAATGGTTCTCTTATCATAGGTTTATCTTCTGCAACATGGACAAATGGACAAATGAATGAAGAAAAACTCTTGATAGAAGCCCTTCTGTCTTGTGACACTGGTTCAGGATGTCATAAGGGAGTCGCAGGGTTGAAGCTTTGGGCTGTAAAAAGTTTTCAATGCTTGTCTGTCAGAAACCAAAGTTTTTACAACAGCGCAGAAAGATCATCTGCAAATGATGCCCATCGCTTGCTTTATCACAATGTGCAGCTTGTTTGTTTGTCCAAACATTGCATGCTGGGAGTTTGGGTTTTGAATAAAGAGGCTACAGAGAGTGAACCCAGTCCTTGCTTCCGAGCGTCACTGAGGGCTGTTATTGCTGATTTGAGGGATCTCTTCCATTGTTGTCTCTACCTCATGGTGGACAAGTCCAGCTCATTTTAAAGTTTATTAATTAGATGATGCACTCCAGTTCAGTCCCGTCCCCCCCCCCCCCCCAAAAAAAAATCTGTTAAATTCACATCCAAAGAGAAAGACACAAGGAATACTAAAGGGCTCATTCTGGATGTGGAATGTAAAAATGTGGTGATGTCAGATGATGCTCTCCAAAAGGAAAAGAGACACCAAACTTCAGCTCTGGTGGTCGTTGTTTTGATCCTCTACAGCTGCTCTGGCTTCATTACAGCTGATCTAACAAATGGGTCCTTAATTAGCCAGGTAGAGTCTGGATTTCCTGAGGGGGGCAGGGCAAACTTGCTATAGTGAAAACATTTCCCATAGAGCAGCAAAAAGTTTCTGCCTGAGGGGTAGTTAAAAAAAAACAACATACCAGAACAACAAAACTGTTATGGTGATAATTGTTGAAGAAGGTGCAGAACTCACAAGAAGATGTAACAAGGAAAACAGCATCTAGAAGATGAGGTTAAAGTACAGCACGGGGTGGGGGGTGGGGCGCAAAAAGGTGGATGTACCTCAGTGCAAGCAAGAGATGAGAGTCCAGGTTTGTGGTCGTTGATAACACACTGACGGACAGTGAAAAGAAGGGTTTGACAGGAGAGGAAGAATGAAAAGGCCTCTGTCTCTGTTTATCAGCTTTGGTCCTGGGGGGCTGCTCTGCAGTCTGGTGGTGACTTCCTGGACATTTGGCCCCAAGTCTCTGACTGCCCCACGGTACAGTAGTTATCGAGCACAGGGGAGCCACCGAGCCCCCACTGCCATCTCTCCACTGAGGACCCCGCTTTTAGAACAGCGCCAGCCACGTCGTTCTCTGCCCCCAGAGTCCTGCAGCTTGGCTTCACCGCCAGGCCCCATGCCAACGGAGAGGAGGCACCACCGGGGGAATCAGAGTCCCGGCCTCATCCTGACAAGCAGAAGAATGGCTTGAAAGGGGCCCGCTCATTTGTGAGAACACAAAGTCTTTTGAATAAAGAGACGACGTCTTGGCAGTCACACCTCAATGATGTTGACAGATGGCATCCTATTGTTGTTGTTCTTGGGAAACTGTTGAAGCAAAGAAGAAGATGACAGGTATGAGAAGGTGGTGGGGAAGGAAGGAAGGAAGGAAGGAGAGGGGGGCTCTCAGGAATCATTTAATGAGCTTCTTCAATGAGTATGAGGATGCATCTGGACTTTATTGATGTTCATAGCAAGGCAGCGGAAGGTTTTCTCGTTTGTTTGTCTCTGACGTTTGTCAGAACATAAGGAATGAATATGGCATGGACCTCTGCGCTGATCGAGAGAGAGCTGGTTACAAGTCCTGACTCGAGTGTTTCTGCTAGAAGATGCTCAGAATGGTGCCATGTTGAAGCGTTATTATAGGTGTTAGAGAATTTAGCCTGAAGCTGATGCTCGGATGGGACTATATGCACATGAAGTGTCAGTGGAAAAGGTCTGGAAGCGGCCGGGACCATTCACCTGCCCGGCGCCGTTGAGGGGAAGGCACCCAGGGGGAGGAGGGGGAGTGGGTTATACCTTACTGCGCAACAGCCCCCCTGTTGGGTGTTCGGGAGTGCTGCACTCTGAGGAGTTTTTGGCTTTGTCCTTGTTGTTGTTGGGCTCGTTGTCTTTGATGATGTCATACTGGCGACAGAAGAGAGCGATCACACCTGAGAGGAAGAGGAGAACATTATCGCGGTCGGTCTCGTCCAAGCACACAGGAACACGGCCGCTATTTAACGGCGTTCAACATTTTCATCCTCACCTGCCCACATGATAAGCACCACGACGATGATGATGAGCTCCCCTGCCCTCAGCTGGGTGGTCTGACCCACTTCCTCCATCGTCACTTCGTCTGTGGGAGTAAAAAAGGCAACGCCTGATTATCTCTTGATCCACAGAAGTCCGTACAAAGCGTTACATATTTTTTTAGGCCCACACAGATGTTAGCATCCTCGTGGGTTCCCTCCAACGAAAAACCAATGTGGTTTTCATAACGGGTTTAGAATTATGGCAGAGACTAAAATCTTTTCGTCAGATAATCTCCTCAAATTAAAAAAAAAAGGTTTATGATTTTTGGAAGGGCAAATACAATTGCTAGCAGCAAAAAGCTAACAAGGCCACAAATGAATATTACCTTGGACACGCCCTCATCATCATCACCATCATCATCATCACAAGCTTCACTCCTCTCAGTTTAAAATTCACGAGTTTGGTGTTTACTCATATATTGTAAACGCTCAACTGTCTTTAAATAATCTGAACAAGTTGCACCACAAACTTTGTTCAGGCATTTCATTCTCTCCTCCTTCTCTCCCTCTTTATCTCTGTCCCTCTCTTTCCTTCTGCATATCTGTCTCTCTCCATTACCTGTCTTTGTCTCTGCCCTGCTCTCCTGCTCTCTTTCCCCCCAACCAGTCAAAGCAGACATCCGTCCCCACTGATCCTGGATCTGCTTGACATTCCTGCCTGCTCAAAGGAAGGTTTTCATCGCCGCTGTTGCCTGATGTGCTTGCTGATGGAGAACTGCTGGGTGTAGATTCATTGAAGGAGTGTGGTGCTGGAACTGCTCTACTTGGAAAGGGTCATGAGAGAACTTTTGTAGTGATTTGGCGCTACATAAATAAAACTGACTTGACTCCACTTGACATTTCTCCAAAAGGCTGTTGACTTCAAGATGAGGAAACCTGCTATCTAGTTATAGCGTTATGCTAATTAGTATAAAATGTATAGTGGTGTGATTTTTGTTTCTTTATCAACACCAAATTGCACCCCAGCATCGCAGGACTGAGATAAACACACTTAATGGAAGCGTCGGTCTGTGAAAGCATTTTAACCAGTAGGGGGCATCACAGATGCAGAAAACATTGACTTCTTAGCTGATTGAGCTTGTTCACACAGCGCAAACAGGGTCTGATCCTGCAAATTGCTGCTTGCGGCTATATATTTTTCCTCTGCTCCAGATGAACCCTCCCTGGTCTACAGTTTGCACTCACCAGGGTTTTGCATCGTCACAGTTTGTTAACCCCATCACTGACAAGGAGGAAGCGTTCCTGCGGACTCCCTCAAACAAGTAGGAATTAATTGGAGGCAAACTTAACACACAACATGTTTTGCTGTAGCTTCCAGTTTTACTACTAATGACTGACACTTCAAGCCGAGGCTGTTAAGCTCGGAGGCAACAAAAATCAGCAAGTATTTTATCAGAGGAGCTCTCTTGAGCTGAGAATTGCAGCGTTGCTCCATCACGAAAGGTTCATACACATCCTGAGCATGATTCAACAACTCGAGATCAGAGAGTCAACACTTCATGTCAAAACATTCCAGCCAACATCACCACTGTCTTTTCTTTCTATGTTTATGCGCAACAGAAGACCTGAGTGACCCTGACAGCTCACTCTTATCCATTTGATGCACTTTTTGTGCTTATTTCAAGCAGTTGTTTAACAATCTCCTTCTTCTTTCACTGCCGTCTTAATGTTCGGCGCCCTGAGAGCTTTTACGCCTCTCTACCTGCGCTCCGTCCCCGAAACATCTTAAACTAGAAGCGAACTACTAGCAGGGAGGGCACGCTGATCATAAAGAGGCAGAACATGGGGTGAATAATTAAATCTGCATCTGGACCATTTAAGATCCTTCATAAAGTGTGATGGAGAGATGATGCAATAAAAAAAATCTGCAGCAGTCAGGAGCATCTTTGGACACACGTCAGCGTAAAGCCATTTTCTCGTCGGTTGCACAGCTTTCTAGTGTACAAAGCAAGACGTGTGACTTTTTCTCGCGCTGCTGAATACCACAGGATGTAAAGTTCATTGCAGTGTTGAGAGAACTCCTATCCTTTCATTGGAAGCAGCGGATGACATTTGGAGGGCTGAGCGCGGCAGGAACCCCACGCTCCAGCAGCTTTTAGAAAAAAAGCAATTCTGCTGATCGATTGGCCTCTGTTGCCCAGTATTAACTAATCAAAGCACAACAGCCCAAGGGGATGAAACTGGTGCCAGTCGACTGTACAGGGCCGAACTGGTCAGGCGCAACACCTCTGATGCGCGTCACCTTGTCTCCTGAAGAGGCTCAGGTTTGCTTGCCTCATGTTCTTTTTTAAATAGCCTGATTTTTAGGTTCCACACAAAATGAGGCTCTTCAAGGGGACGTATGAGGCCAGGACTCAGGGGGTGCATTAAGAGCGATTGCTTGTATGATTTCAAGTTACTTGTTAATTACAGGCAGATCATTATTCAAAGGTGAGTTACTGGCGAGGGATTCTGTATCTGTGGCATTAAGGAAATTAATAAAAAGAAAAAAATATGCCGACATGAACAAGAAAAATGTGTGGCCATCGGCTTTCTGCCTTTTTTAGAAAAAATGTGAACAGTGGTATCATCCGTGAGGTTTACTGTACAAAGGGTGCATCCCTCGTTTTGAAGTTTTAGGTCCTAGGCTAACATCCTGACTCAGCTTCATACGTCACCCACAGACATGAGACTCATCTTCTAATCTCACTCTCAGAACAAAAGCGGATACTTCCCAAAAGCGGAAGGCTTCTTTTAAGTCCCCATAGCCACACATAGGACTTTGTCTTTCATGTGTGTGCTTATACTTCAGTGGCCAGACGCTGTTAAAGACAATCTAGAGGTAGCTTTGCTCATCCTTTTGATGTAGTCGAGCTGAGGGATGCTGTCTGGGGAGGTATCGAAGTATTTTGCGGCACAGCCATGTGTTGACATACATATAAAACTTTGAGGTGATAGAAGTTAAGGGAAAACTTTGTTCCAACCTAGTTCTTGAGAGTTTTCCTGTGGGTTTGCTTCATATCTTTGGAGCCTGAATGAACCTCCATTCATTTTGCTCTGAGTCTGGTTACAGTAATATACGTGGGTCAGCAGCAGCCGTATTTCATTTTCAGGGTATCTTATGTTCCTATTAGGTTGCAACCTTTCTGACTTTTTCATCACTCCTCTCACTCTCAGATACAAAGATTGTAGTGGTGTTTTTTTCTCCATCACATTCGCCTGGTTTGATCTTCCTTAGACTCAAACCCATCATGAAAAGAGAGAATAATGGAGCATTTCTGGCTCATCTTTTGCTCTTGCCACTGAGATCAACAGGATATGGCAGAACAGAAGGGCTGAGCAGCTGAGTGCCGATGGTGAAAATCTCTCTTTTCTTCAGGACATTCTCCTGTCATATCTAGACAAAGGAATGACAGCTGCACTGACACTCTCTCCCACACTTGGCGATGTGCAATTGTCTGCAGCATTTTTCTCTTTTTGGCTCATTTTTTCCAACGGCACTTTAGACGTACCCAATAGAAACCACTGTTCACACGTTTTGACCTTGAAGTGAATAATTCATCCAAAAAACAAAAGAAAGGAATTTTGCCTTTTAAGCGCTCTGGAATAAGTTGTCTCTGTGTCACAGTTATGTGTTTGTGTTACTCTTAGATTACCTCCCTCTTAGTGACTCAAAAATCCAGAAAGAGCCAGCCATGTGTATTTAGCTCAAAGCTAACGGCGACTGACGGCTAAACCCCTCCCCCCCCCAAAAAAACAGTCTGGGGTCACAAAGATGTAATAAGGAAAAAAAAAATCTCTGGGAGGTCGAGACACCGACTTGTGAGCGCTTGAAAGGCGAAGCAGACTTTTGGGCTGTTGTGTTCCTTCAGTGGAAGGCAGCCTCAGAATTGATTAGCACAAGTGACAGCGTCATCCAGATGAAATCACCTCCTTTTTAACTATTTGTGTTGTTTCCTGTCACGATCCGGTCTCATGTTTCCTGTTTAATTTTGTAGTCATGTCCTGTCTTCCTGACCTCCCTCCTGTGATTACCTCATGTGTCTCACCTGGGTGATTGCACCACCTGTGTCTTGTTTCCCCTCTTGTATTTAACCTGTGTGTCTCCTCAGTTACTTGTGGGTCATTTTTTTTTTTGCTGTTATGGTAGTCGTCGTCCTTGTTGTCAGTATTATAGTTGTCACAGTTCACTAACGTTTTTTGCTGTCATCGTCTCAAGTTGCCAGTCTCAAGCCTCCAGCTCTCCCCGTCTCAAGCCTCCAGCGCTCCTAATAAGCCTCTTTTTGCACCATCCCTACTGTCTGCATTTGGGTCTCAATCATCCCACAAACCCCCATCGTGACAGTTTCCGTTGATGGGAAGTTTGCTGCATGATGACTTTACAATGTCACATTGAAAAAAATCATTTAATCTCCTAAAACATCCCGGAATAGAGGAGAGGAGACAATGAAAAGGGATTACCTGTGCGGCTTCAGTTATTTGTCTACCTGGGAAGGAAATTTGCAAAATGAAGCGCTTCAGTATAAAAGTCCAACATATCCCTGTGGATTTAAACAAATCACTCTCTAACTCACAGAAAATAAACTTAAATGACTTCTTAACTGCAGTTTCTTTTCCACTGAATTGCACAATGTTGACTTCAAGAACATCTGCTCGTCTGTCATCCGAAGGTTTCATTGTTTCATCGTAGCTACGCTAATTAAAGCTTCATCCTTGAGCAGGCAGTGCAAACAAGATGGGGAGGGACGTTTGTTGAAGATGTGAAGGTGAGTACGAGCGAACAGTGAGAAACGTGTGTGGGGACACACTCTAGAAAAAAAACAAATATTCTTATATCAAACAAGACGGAGAAATTATGGGCGCTATATCTTTGCTGATGTAAAACATGAGTTCATTCGCAGTGTCTTTCTACTGGGATATTATATGAGAAAAGGATTCTGCCCGCGGGCAGCTCAGTGGTGCAGTGGTCAGCACTGTTGCCTCACAGCAAGAAGGTTCCGGGTTCGAGTCCCGGCTGGAGCACGGGGTCTTTCTGTGTGAGTCTCCATGTTCTCCCTGTTCCTGCTGGGTTCTCTCTGGTACTCCAGCTTCCTCCACAGTCCAAAGACATCAAGAGGGGACCAGGTTAATCCAGACTCTAAATTGACCGTAGGTGTGGCTGGGAGAGCCAATGGTTGTCTGTCTCTCTGTGTTGGCCCTGCCATGGACTGGTGACCTGTCCAGGGGGAACCCTGCCTCTCACCTGAAGCCTGCTGGGCTAGGCTCCACCCCTGCGACCCTTAACAGGATAAGAGGTAGAAAACGGATGGCTGGATGGATTCTGTCTGCTTTTAGCTACTGTTTTAGGGCTCACAGGAAAGGTGTTGATTGAATGACAGCTTTTCTCCACCTTCTCCATGTCTCAAGGTGTTACCATGATCCACCAGGAGAGTGGTGGCTTTTCCTCCAACTTTTAATAACTTAACATTTTCTTAAACCTTAAATACAAATGTGCTACTGTAACGATATCAACTTATCTCCCAGCGGTAAGAAAAAGGCAAATCTTTGTTGCTCTGTGGAAATCTTAAATTTTTATGAGAGTAGAGAAGTGAAACGAGGCAGGACGAGCCAGACAAACATTCATAGAGGTATCACCTGGTGGGAGGCTGCCTAGATGGATCCGTCTACATATGGGAGAATATGTGAGTGTTTGAGGCTGATTGTCACACCTCCTCAAAAATCCTCACTCTCTATAAATCTCTGCATGTTCATGTGAAAACTGCAGGAGAGACGTCATTTCAGGAAAACCAGAACTACATAAAACCTGGAGGACAAGAATCTGTTGTTTATCTGAAGCCTCTGCAGTTATTGATTCCAGTAGATTCCCTAAAAAAAATTTAAAAAATACAGCAAAAGGCAACGCTTCCTCCTAATTAGGCCTCAGTGGTGAAAAGAGCATGCCTTCGTGTGTCTGTATTTATATTCTACATGTCTCTGCCAGCCCACTGCCCAATGTGACAGAAGCTCTACTTTTACGCGAGGGACGATGGAAGCAGGACTTCAGCCAAATGTGCATCGACTACCTGCTCTCTGCATCTGATAAATGCATCTCCTTGTTTGGATTATGTGTGTTTGTGCTGGGTGCACATAGGGTGAGGCCTGCAGAGGCATGTCAATACACACTGAAGCCCCCCCCCACCCTGGGCTGTGTGATTCCTGAGTGCTGGTCAGTCGGGGTGAACTGTAGGAGCACTCTGTTGTAAAATTTCATTTCACGCTTTGTGTGTCTATTGATTTTTATTGGAGTCAAGATATCATCAAAAGGACTCTCTTCACTCTGTCTTAAGGATGACTTTTTTTTCCGTCATGCGTAATGTGTGAGGTGATGACATCGCTGACGTTTGCGTTTGTGTCACTCTACCTTTACTCTTAGAGGCCTGAGTCTCGGCCTCCTTCGGCGTTCGGAAGCGGAGAGGTTCGCTCAGCGGGCTCGTCCCAGACATGCTGATGGACTGGACATGCACAATGTAGTCTGTCTCCTCCTCCAAGTCCCATAATGCACAGGAGCGCGTGGTGGTGTTTACTTCCTGGATGAATCGTAGCATACGCACGTCTTTCTTCTGTTGAGTGACAGAGAAATAATATATTGCCTGTTGTGAGATATTAGTGAATATGCAAAAGCAATGTCCCAACATTGAACTGGTTCTGCTCTTGGAACTGTTGAGCTCTGTTGACTCATTTCATTCTGATGACAAAATGTGCTTCAATCATAAAACAGAATACTGGAGAAATTGAAATGGATTCAATATCACGAGGAAAAAAGATTTCCATTGGCCTCCACCTTGAGTGTGTGTGTTTGTGTGTGTGTGTGTGTGTGTGTGTGTGTGTGTGTGTGTGTGTGTGTGTGTGTGTGTGTATGGGTGAATGAGGTGAACTTGAAGAGCACTTGAGAGCCACTGAGGTAGGAAGGAAATATAATAGAGCCTCTTTGAAGCATTTACGAATGATGGAACTTGACCTTAAATTTCAAGCCCAACACGAGGCTAACTTAGCTTAGTATGAAGACTAAATGTATTTACATGCATATGTAAATGTATTTATATGCATATCTTATAATAATGTATTTTTGTGGCATTGCATAACACTTTGCAGTCCTTTGTATCTGAATGCTGCGACAGAAAAGGATCAGACTGGCTTCGAAAGCAGAAAGAAGTGACTAGCATAGCTTTAAAGCACAAGCTAAGCTAACCGTCTCCTGTAGATTTGTATTTACAAGTCAGTCAGATGCCTCATTTTTATATTACGGAAAAGAAATTAACAAGGTGATTATTATTTCTCAAAATATTGTAATTAATAAAACGCTGCAAAAGCAATCGCAATGTAAGAATTTTTTACGCTTTAGTTACTTAACTGAGTCGATGAATAAAATGTCAAGTGTGTTATTTGTCGCTTCAAAAATCCCAGTTCTTCATCATTTTAATTTCCTCCACTCACGCCTCACCGCTGATGTAAGACGCCAACGACTGTCCTCCTCAATCATGTCACTGTCAGCTGCCGCACATGAGCGGGCATGTGTGTATCTGTAAAGTGGTGACGAGTGAAGTAATGTGATTAATGTGTGAACGGGTTAATATGAGGCTGTCCTCTGTTGTTAGAGAGCAGACAGGCGGTCCAATAAGATCCCACGATAACTCCCATAATGCATCAGCAAAGAAAACAACATAATAAAGAGACGTGGCAGCAAACAGCACCCCTGTTTATACGGTTACATACATGTTGCGTAGCGTGTGTGATTGCGTGTGTCCATCACCTGCTGTGTGATGGCAAAGCCAATGACGGGGTCTCCCTCGGGGATGTCCCATGTCACCACAGCAGAGTTTGCTTTCACCGCTTTGATCGTCACATTGACGGGAGGTGACAAGCTATCTGCAAACAGAGGCAGAGAGACACAATCTTTTTCAGCTCCATTATATCTCTACTGGAACGGCCGTCAGGTTGGCAGGTAGGCAAACTCAGTGGTGTGGAGGAGTCTCAGCTGAATCTATTATCTAAGCTGGAATCAATGACAGAAGAAGCACAAACATTCTTCAGTGAGAGGAGAGTGTAAAGCACAAATATGCAAATGAAGTGTGTGTTTCAGCTCCATGTCATGCTTTGTGTTCGAAATACACCCTCAGTGAAATTAGGGTCACAGGCTACAAGATTTGAAAATAATGATCTGGTTCATTATGAAATTAAGCGTGAGATATTCTGTGTGTGTGTGTGTGTGTGTGTGTGTGTGTGTCTGTGAGTGTGGGAATGTGTACTTTGGTGGCTTCAGCTGCTGCAGAATAAGCCTCATTAACTACTGCATGTAGTGTTCTAGTCAGTGTGTGCGAACACGCGCACACACACACACACACACACACACACACACACACACACACACACGCTCTTTGAGTATGTGTGAAGATAAGATTATCATTTATAGCCAATTTGGCCTCTTTTGACTCACTTCATGGGATCAGCATCAGCACTAAACATTTTTGAACTCAGCTCCAGTCACGGCTGTACAGGTGTGATAAAATGTCTTGGTTTACTGTTTTGTAATAGAGATGAAGTAATGTGCACCATGGAGCTAAAAAAAAAAATTGATTTCAAACGTAATCTTTGTTTTCATTTGGATCCATTAAATGCCTAGAGGTGCAATTAAATTTTAATAGCACTGTGAACTGTCAGATGTTTGTGGCGCTGCCTGAAAAAGTTGACACGCTGCTTTTCTAAAGAAGCTCAGTTCAATGAAAAAATAATCTTTTCCTCAGTAAAATCGATTGATACAAAGATTATGTATAATAAAGGTTGGGGTTTGTTGATGCTTGAAGAGATGCTTGCATTTTAAAGAGCACTTCCCGGTAGTTGTATTTTTTATCAGCTAAATTTGTAGTTGTATAAGTTGTAATAAGTACTGCATTAGGTTAAAAAAAAAACCAAGTCTTTCAATATTGCAAAACAAGTTTCTGTGCTTACAAAAGCTGGTTTACCTTTTTAAAAAATGAGTAAATGCACACAAACTACACTTTCTATTTGTCATTTGTATGGAAAGAGGTTATGTGGAAAATGATGATCATTACTTACGTTTATTTGAACCTACATCGACATTTTATTTAATTTGATCAAAAATAAGACGTATTTGAATTAGACAAGAAAACATATATACATATACACACACACACACACACCTCTTCATGCTGCTACTTCTCTTTTTCTGCTGCTGTAACAGTGCCAATTTCCCCACTGTGGCACAAATAAAGGTTTATCTTATCTTATCTTAATTCATATTTATTAGACGGAGAAAGGTACCCTTCTTGTGGTGATTTGGGGTATTTTGTTTGTTCTAGTGCAGGATTCTCTGTACACATCCACTGCAAATGATTTTTGAGGAGGGGAATCCATTCATCATGTTTGTGATGCCTCAAGGATGCTTACAGGGTGTTTTGGTTTGTAGCAACACGAGTAAACAGACACTTTGTTCACGAGGAAACTGCAGCAGAGCACCTTTACGTTTCTGAATGTGTTCATTGAAGTGGCCCCTCGCTGCTGCACTCACCACCATTCTCAATAAAGAAGCATTGATTTTAGATTAGAGGGCCTGTCTCTTACTTATCAGTCAATCATCCATCAGTGAGGTCTGGGCTCCATTCTGGAACTTCAAGATATACAACAATAAAAGCTCTTAGTGAACGAAATTACATCTTCTAATCGCAATATATCTACTTAACTGACCCACACAGAAATAAAAGGTAGCATATATTCAATTAAGCTAACTGGTTTGAGCATGATGACTCTAAGAAATGATGATACATTATTTAGTTGTCAGTAAATCCCTCACGTTCATCTGTTCCCGGGCCCACCAGGTCCCAGCTGGCCTGACGTATGCTGCACAAACCCGCACACACGCAGTGTGTTCACGCAACATCGGCTGAATGAGAAACTGGAGTGCACATCACAACATTGTGCTGGATACAGGGTGCACATTAAAGCCTTCATCTGGGTTTTGTGTTCACATCAGCACCAATAAATACCCACATGTCATGCAGGGTAATCTGACCCAGGAGTGAACGCCAATTAAACCGTTTCTTGCTGGTTGTTAGTTTGCAGATTTTTCGGCCAGTGGAAAAAGGGCTACACAGACGAGACGGACGACAATTTATATTCACACCATCAGTTCAGATTTGATGTCAGTTCATTTACACAAGCCTGATTTTACAGAGGATAAGTTAGGCTTCCTCTGAATTTTTGGCAGTGGTAGGCGCTGTTCTTGGCAGCAGTGAAACATGAGTTATCGTTTATGATTGTTATAAATTAAAAGTGTTTTATTGCTAAAGATGACGTGTTTTCATAAGCAAGAAAAACTGTGGCTGGACTAACGGGGCAGGGGTTTGGTGGTAGAGCCCCATGGCAACGCTGAAACGTTACAATAATCCAGCATCAGTCAGGCTCTCATCATGGCATCACATCTCATAGAGGTGAAACGATACCCAACCATCAGCGGGCTGTATCATCATGTTGCCGCAGACAGATGTGTGCATCGCTGTGGCCTGTTGGGAACGATGGATGCCAGTAATTCAGGTCTGAGAGAGACGAATAGGGACGAGGACAAGTGGTCGGTGTCGGTGATGCTACTCAGCTGTCTTTATTAAGGTATAAATCTCCTTCAGCCTGTTAAACGGCGTCAATGAGTTATTGAACATGTTAACCGTGGACGGCTGTAAATCACGCAAAAGGTAATTAACGGACCCTCTGATGTAGTACTTGTACACACATACTGTAAATCCACTCTCCAAGTTTACACAGCATCTGCTGAAATGAAAACAAGAAGGAGACCTGCTGCCTCTTCATTAGGGCCGACTGATGCGGTCAGTGGCTTCCCTTTTATTTACCGTCTGGTATTTGTTCGTGGTTTCTCTGGAAGCCTGAAGGACAGGTGTCTTGGGTGAAGAGGCCTGCTGGGACTTGAGATGCTACAAATCAAACTCCTTATCTCGTCCCCTCTTCTTGATCGAAGTTAGCTTTTCAGACACTGACGCTCCTCGGAGTAGGCCGTCATCTCTGTGACTCAGACGCACAGCATGTCTTTGTTTACACGGTAAAAAAAAGAAAAAGTTCTTCAATCTGCGACTCTAACCGATTAAACAGTAAAGGGCAGCTGCAGTTATTTACTGTAGCTCCCAACGGGCGGTGGGGGGGTCCAGGAGGATCAACTTTCTGCTCAATCAACACCAAGCAATGAACACGTCTCAAGGGACGTTGTCACAGGACGCCTTTGCAAAAGCTAAAAACAACATACAGTAACTAGTGAACGCAGGATTAATAAACTTAGAGCGCATTGATTTTGAAGTGATATAAGTAGGTTGGGTAATCTTTACATTTAACAAAGTGGTTATTTCAAGCTCTTGGGTAAATGCCTCTGACTTGATGATACGCAAAATCCTGTGTCATCTAGCCAGGCCCACGCTGAACGAACACACCCATTTTAACACCTTATTACTTGCTGACCCTGCCGGCAGAGAAGAAAGAGCAGGAATGGAGGGAGAGGTGATTTGGACCTGGAACGTGCCTGTGGTGAGCTGAGCAGAAAGCTTCCTCTCCAACAGATACTGGGCTCCTGTCTCCTCGATTATCTCCAGATAGCGCTGATGTATAAGGCGCCGCTTCTGAAGCGTGGGTCTTACACCTGGTAATTTGTCAGAAAGCAGATTCGGTTTTAATGAAGCTTTTAATTTTCTAGTCTGGATGTGAGTTTACTTTTTGAGCCTTTTAAATTTTTTTTGAAAAATCTCATTGATGCTGTAATCAGTATTTCATTTGTACACGTCGGAATAAGTCTGAGATTTTCATCGCTCCCAATAAACAGATCCTGATCTCCCTTGAATGGATCAGGTTAGATGTACGCCAACCCCCCCCCCCCCCCCCCGGCGCCTCTGGTCACGTTTTGTCTTTTGTCCTCCTCTGTTCTGTCTCACTGTGTTACGCTGAGGGACAGTGAGCGATGGCAGTGACCGCAGGCCCTAAATACCCACATGACACGAGAACCGGCTCTAATGAAACACCAGACAGATGTCTTCATAATCTCATTGCAGAGGCACAATCTGCCTCCCTGTGAAAGAAGGTGTGACTCTGAGTCATGTTGCATGTCCTGCATGTGTGTGTGTGTGTGTGTGTGTGTCTGTGTGTGCTTAGCCCCATGGTGAACAGAGAGACAGTTAATTGTTCATCCCATGGTGAGCGGTGTGAACAGTGACGCTAATTTGGAACTTACAGGAACCGTTGACAGTCGAGGAGAGGAAGTTGTGAACACACACTCAAGTACACTGAACCACCAAAGTCTCTGAGTATTGATTGAACATCCTCCTCATCCTTCCGTTGACCTCAGACAGACAGGAGCGTTCACTCCTACACCTCCTCCAGGCCTGCAAACGCCCCTCTCACCTAACTCCCCTCTGGACCCTTTGCAGTCTGTACACGATCCCTACGGTCGCTGGAGGTAATTTTTCAGTGGTGTTTGTCTGCAGGATTACATAAAAACTTTCAGGCTTATTTTCATCAAACTTGGTGGAGGCTTTTAGTTTGTGCCACAGAGGAATCATTACATTTTGGGGCGTTTTGGGCATAACGACAGGTGGCAGCAGGAAATGATGCCTGGAAGGAACTTGATGGTTTACTGTGAAGGTAATTCATTAAACAGTGTTACCATGGGGATGCGGCCAACTTCTCCTCATTGTCAGACATTTTCCAAATGTCATGTTGCCTGAAGATATCTTTAAGCTGAATTTAAGTCATAGCACTCTCTAGTGGTTACAGGAAGTAAGCCTTAAGCCTTACGACAAAATTCACGTGATGCACAGCAACATAACGGAGGACAAATGGGGTGATATTTGCACAGCAGTGCACACATTAATCTGCTCCTTCATGCAAAAAACATTATGCATACTCAAAAACTGCATTAAGAAGCTCTAAAAACCAAGAAATTACTGCTTGCAATACAAGAAAACAATCAGAGATAATGTGGTAATAATGCAGTGCATTTTTTTCCTCAGGTTTGCTTGTGTTACTTGTAAACATCTTAGCTGTCACTGTTTGACATGCGGCCATTTTTGAATGTACAAGTGCAACCTATCCAGCAGAAAGAGCTCCAGTGTAACACTCGGGAGGACAGCAGGGGTTGTGAGGCAGAAAGAACATGAAAGCAAGCAATGCTTTCCACCCTCCCCTGTGAGACGATATTACTGATTTGTACCATCTTATTACAGCTCTGCAATCCTTGGAAATGCATTTTTCACAATCATGCCCCTGGGCTGGTGCAGATTCCCGAGGATGCTCTTGAGTTCGACTGTAGGTTTGCATACTAACATGAAAACTGCCTGTTAGCCATATTTCATGTCATCCAGCGATTCAGAAGCAGGCACGGGTCTCCGGAGGTTGTTTCCTCATGTTTGCTCCTTTGAATCATGCTGTGGATCACTGTTCTGCAGCTAATTCAGTTAGCGACAAGACCGCTTCAGCTAGTGAGTAAATGGTTCATAGGGAAGGTGTAATAACCTGCCGGTGAAGGTAAATATCAAAGCCTTTGAGGGGACATTTTGAAAAAGAGGCAAAAAAGAACTTAGTGCTTCTGCTGTAACGGCTACAAAGCGGGAACCCCGGGGGAATTAACAGCTCTAAATTAGCATGTTGATTAATGTGGTGGTGTCTTGCGCGGAAGCTAATAACAGTGCAGGGCAAATTCTGTATTCTTGCTGCTTGTTTCCATGGTTGACATATTACTGAGTGTCGGAGCCGCGTGGGCAACGGTTGTGCTGGACTCTCGGGGGTTACTGAGCAGGCAGGGAGGCCGGCTCCCCTCATTCATACCTAATGTGCCATGATAGAGCCATCAGGATTTTATGCTGATCTAGAGTTTGCCTTTGCATGTGTCAGAGGAGACCTTGGCACGTGGGCTCGTCCTTGTGGATGCACACCGCCACACACTCAAGCACTAAAGTTAGGAGGATCGCAGTGTGAGCGTGCGGAGCGGACACAAACATGGGGTGTTAATGGGTTTCAATTAAAACGTAAAGCATCTAGTGAATAATTTAGTGGTGCTGTGTGTCAAACACACTGTAGCGCCTCGCCATGTTTGTAAAATAGATTACTCATATTTTTCTTTTTCATCAGACTGCCAACAGTTTCTCTAGCTCATATTCAAACGTAGGTCCTCTATGACTAAACTTTTGGATCTGTATCCACCACCTCCTTGACAGCCACCAAAAATCTGTGCTCTTCTATTCACTTTTGCTTTCACTGCCTATTTCTCCTCACTGTAATGGACACTTAGCGCTAAAACCTCCCCCTCACACACTCCCTCTACCTGTTTCTTCATCTATTTGTCTCCTCACTGTATTTTGTTTCAGCTTCTACACCGAGGCTTTTTTGGCAGCTCCTCCATCGCCCGGTGTGTAAAGCTCCCCCCGCTTCTAAATGGCACTTCAATGGGAAACAGAGAGAGCAGGGAGAGAGAGAGAGAGAGAGAGAGAGAGAGAGAGAGAGAGATGGTGGGTGAAACAGGAGACGAACAGTCGCTGTGACTCATTCTACTACTGATTACATTCACTGGTGATCAGCTGGTTTATAAAACTGGCAGAGGTACAGCTTATAAAGGTTGCTTATAGATTTTAATTATGATTTTATTAAGGATATCTTCCTTTAGCAGTCACAGAGGGCTTGTTTGTGTGTGTGTGTGTGTGTGTGTGTGTGTGTGTGTGTGTGTGTGTGTGTGTGTGTGTGTGTGTGTGTGTGTGTGTGTGAGCCTTTTCATTCTCTGTAGTCCATTCTACCTCTGTCAAGTAATCACACCTAAGGGTCTTTTTGTCCCTTTGTAGAGAAATGAGTTATTTACTCATAGGAAAAAATGAATTTTCCAACCCCACTGGCCACAACATTACTGAAGTGGAGGGAGCAGGGTTGCAAAACTGCATCTCTCTCCCTGTTTTCATCAGATGGACACACACACACACACACACACACACACACACACACACACACACACAATTCTCTCTAATTAAATGTCAAAAGGCAGGGTATGAAAATCAATGCAGCACCGTGCAAAGAGAATGCAAGCCAGCGACTTCAAACAGTAGCGTGAGGCTGATTATTTGACGAGCTCGCTGCTAATGAAATCTGCGCGTGAATCAGGAGAAACGACCCCCCCCCCCCCCAAAAGGCTTGGAGACGGCACTAATATGAGATGGGGCTGATAACGCTTAAGGAGCTTGCAGCCTGACATAATGTTATGAATATGATATTAGCACATAATCATACACTTTTCCCTGCCTTTCAGTTCCCACACGAACTGTAGCGTCGCTCCCTGAGGAGCCTTTTTTTCGGGCCTGCTGAGCACAGCTGGTAAAGTAGCACCTACAGGAGCTGCCTGGAAGGATCGGTGTCACAGGCAGGCTGAGGGAGAGAATATGAATTCTGGTCTCTCTCTCTGATTGTTTCCATCCCTCGGTTCCTCACTCTCCTCCTTCTGTCAGAGGGATTCTCTGTCGCTCCGGGTTCAACTTGCTCTGACTCTTGCGTACAGTCATTTACTCTACCATCCCTCCCTTCATCTCTATGTCTGTCTATTCCCCGGTGGAAACCCCATGACTGACTACTGGCCCCTGACTCAAGAGTGGTTGATCAAGCGAAACTGATTGACAGGTGACGAGGTAACACCCCTACATTTACACCATGATATATGTAAGCAAGGCTGACAATTTGAAACAGCAGCTGTAAAAGAAAAGACCTGAATTATCTGTGTCAGGACAAAAAAAAAACCTTTTGGAAAAAGAAGCACAGTGCGTGGAAAGATAGAGGAGGTGCAGGTATGCAGGGTTTAACTGCCCCGAACAAATCTCGACATCCACTGCACTGGTTCTCCACAAATAGCAGCTCAAACTGGTGTGAATTCAGCTGACTTAAACTGGATTAAAAATATCTGTAGACTGAAACATCAAACAGTTATATAATCTAATGCTTTTTTTGTCCAAAAATGATAGCTAAATCAGAATCAGCTGCTCAAAATAACCTGAAGGGACGCAACAGGCTGACCAAAGCGAAAGCCTTCATCAATGAAAACTAGAGCTAGTCTCAAATAATTATCATTGTTATTGTGGTAACACCACAGGTAACAGATTCGAGGTGGGCACAGTAGAGAAGTCAAGGAAGTCTGTAAAACAACTGCACCTCAAGATTCATCCTCCCCAGAGGGGGACAAGAGGATTGACACCCTTCCCTCTTCTGTGCTGGCAACAGACTGGCTGAGTGCTAGTTAGCTTAGCACAATGGATGGTAGTGGATGGGCAGACTAGCGTCATCAACAAACGTTCTGTCCTCTTGTCTGAGGTCATAACTCAGGCCTCTAACTGCCTCAGGAGAACCAAGGCCATCAAAGCTGACCCCACCCACCCCGCCCACCCCCTGTTTGACCTGATGCCCTCGGGCAGGCGCTTCAGGTCAATTAAGTCCCGCACCAGCAGACTCCCAAACAGATTTTTCCCCTGGGCCATCAGGACTGCCAACACCTACAAACACAGTTAAATGCACACACACAACTCTCTTGCCCCCCCCCCCCCCCCAATCAACAACATCAAACTACCTCATCCCGTACTGCACCTTAATTTGTTCTCTGCACTTTGAAATTTCCTTTTTGCACCTTTCACATTTTTTTATTTACATCTTGTACATTTCTATTGTTCTATTTTACTGTTCTTTACATTGTTTTTGTTATTCATTGTATCTTTTCATGTACCTGTAATTTGTGGTGCACGGTGGCTCTGGGAGAGCACTCTTTTTTAACCATTTTCACTGTAGGCTACCCCCCAGTACAGCGACAATAAAAGTTGATTCTGATTCTGATCCTGATCAGGATCCGGGTTCGAGTCCAGGCTTGGGCATGGGGTCTTTCAGTGTGGAGTCTCCATGTTCTCCCCGTGCCTGCGTGGGTTCTCTCTGGTACTCCAGCTTCCTCCCACAGTCCAAAGACATGCAATTGGGGACGAGGCTGATTGATACTCTAAATTGACCGTAGGTATGAATGTGAGTGTGAATGGTTGTCTGTCTCTATGTGTCGGCCCTGTGATGGCCTGGTGACCTGTCCAGGGTGAACCCCACCTCTCACCCGTAGCCGCTGGGATAGACTCCCACCCCCCCCCCCCCGCGACCCTTAATAGGAATAAGCGGAAGACAATGGATGGATATAATGAAAACTAACAAGGACATTTGAGAAAAATCAAAGAACTCTCAAAAGAGCCTCCTCTGCTTACACACATTCAGACGTGACACAGGACAGACGGTGGACTGCGTCAGTCTCAAAGCGACGCCGTCTCCTTCTCCCACAGGCCCGGTGTCCAGATGATTGTACCACTCTGTCCTCTGATGCCTGTCCTATTTCATTTTGATCAAAGAGGAGCTGAACTGCCATCCCTGCACAAATCTGGTAAAAGCAAAGCTGCGTCCATTAATCACAAGTCAACACAATAATCTCTGAAGGTTAAAATCTTCATGGTGTCGCCACCAAACAGAAGGCCATCGCTCTTTTCATGGTGGGCTCTCAAAGAACTTCAAGAGGCTTTTTGAAAGGATGAAGTGGGTGATGAGGTGCTGAGAGAGCAGCTATGCAGATACAAACGCTCTCCAGCGGAGGACTGGAGGTGTAAGAGGACTTTGAAAGGACACAATGGTCTCTCATCTTAGTTCCTTTTAAATCAGCTTGTCGGCTGATAATTAAAATGTGACGGGGTGTGAGAAGGATGAGGCATGATCCTCTGGGCCGTACTGACACACAGATTCATCTGTGTGCTACACTGTGGTTAGTTTCTGAAACAGAATATCGCACAAACCACATTTTATACATAAAATGTAAACTGGAAAATCCATGTTAGCCCTGCTCAAAGAGATGAGTATAAATCTAGAGTGAAATACTTGTAAAGACAATACGTTTTAACCTCAGAGAGGAAGAGAAATGCTGTTACTAAGAACTTTAAGAATGGCTCAGTCACTGTGTCCCAGTTAGCCTTGACAGCGTGCCAGTGAGCCAGCAGCCTGCACAAACCAGAACCCTGAACCTGGAGCAGCGAAACAGAACCCAGTCATCATTCACTGTTATTTACACCTGCGCCGCGACAGAAGGGTTTACCAGGTGTCAGAAAAACCCATCTGAGTCAGAGCCTCTAGGAAACCGAGAGGTTGTTTATCTGCTGAATAAGCTTCTTCTTCTTCTTTTTTTTTTTTTTGGAGCAGGACTAGCAGATCCACCTCTTATTGTAACACAATAATGTTTTCCCATGGAGGGAAAAAAAGACAGAGTAAATTTGATTTATATGTTGTGAGGAGCATTGTTATGATGCTATAAAAATACAATAACTAGAAGGAGCCTCGGCGAGTGCGGACCTCTGCCAAGGACGGTGCCATTGTGTGCTACGTTAAAAGGATCTGGCACTAAATTTAATAGGTTGTGTCTTGGCCTGCGCTGCACATTCTCACCAAGTTTTATACAAATCAGCCTAATTGTCTTTGTGCCGCAAATGCTCAGCGGCAAATAATTCTATATGGTAGAATACGGTAAAACAGCCCACTCTGTCGTAAGCATGCACGGCACAAAGCGGCGCACAGAGCAACAAATGGTTTGCAGCACCAACCAATGAAATCCTCACACAGCTGAACCATTCCGAGGAGAACGGATACCATCCCGAACGTCTTCATCGGGAAGCCTCCTGCCGTGCTCATTTCCACACGAAGCACCGGGAGATCACTTCAGTCTCTATTTCTGACAGGATCAACGTTTCAGGAGCTTTCAAGCGATTTTCTTTATTTTATTTTGCATTGATGTTGTTATAGATTAGAGAGGCCGCTTTCAGCGGTCGTTACCCTTTCTTAATGCAGCAAATAACAAGGGACACTTCACCAGCACAACGCATGAACTTGACAGGACGGAAAGACCTTCATCAGAGGAAATTCTCCACGGGGAAAGGAGTTAATTATTTTGCGCTTTCAGTGTTTTAGCACAAGTTGTTTCATCAGCAGTGGGAAAGTAGAAGTCGTCCTGAAACTAGCTGGATAGACCAGCTCCATACGCCAAGCTTCTCTTAAAGAGAATGAGAGATGACTGTGATTGGTAATTGTTACAAACCTGTGATTCATTTAGAGACTAATGACAACCCCTTTGTGCCACGTGCTGGACTTTGCACTCAGATTATTCATGGTTTAACTAATGTGAATGGATTGGACACGCCCCAGAGGCATTTTGGACAGCTTAAATAGGGCCCAGCGTCTCAGAGCATTGTTCCAGTGCCGTTACACTGAATTACAACACGCCCCCCCAACAACCTCAGATGCGCTGCAACATCTTTAAGGGAAGCAAGTGCAGTGCAGTGAGTGTAAAATGAAAACGTACAGTAACCTCTCACAAACTAGATTAATACAAACAACTAATAATTACAGCTAATTGTGTTCTCACAGTTGAATAGAGGAAACTAATGAACAGATAATCACAAGTACACACGATTCTGTACCCACGAGACACACTCGCACGCACGCGCGCGCACACACACACACACACACACACACACACACAGGCAAACACCTCTCCTCCGTTAAAATGGTAAATGGACTCAATTTTATATAGCGCTTTTCTACCTTAGCGGCACTCAAAGTGCTTTACAGTGTCGTCTCATTCACCCATTCACACACACACTCACATACAGTGATGGTGGAGGCTGCCATGCAAGGCGCCAACCTTCTCCTCAGGAGCAATTATGGGTTCAGTATCTTGCTCAAGGACACTTTGACATGGTCACCGGGGTCGGGGATCGAACCAGCGACCCTTACCCCTGAGCCATGCCGCCCATGTGAAAGAGAACACAACCAGGAAACAATAAGGATTCAGCACTCGAGTTACATTTAGCGACCTGAATGTACGACACAACACATTTGTTTGCTCTTTCAAAGAAGCTGGTCCGTGGACACGAGCTGCAGTCTTCACTGTCCGTGTGCAGTGACGGGTCATCACCTGCTGCTGTCAGGAGAGAATAACGCCGGGCCAGTTGGGTTTTGTTTTTTTTGTGTTTTTTTTGGTATGTAATGCAGTCTGATGCTTGGATCATGCAACACATATCGGACACGTGTGTGAAACCCTATTAACTCGCCTCCATTTCTACATTTCTCTGATTGAGTGTCCTCGCCGACATATTGACAAGTCTGCTACTTGTTTAATGGTAATTTGCGGGGAGGGAAGATGGGTAGCTTTTACAAACTTTGGCTGTCACAGCTGAGGCCCATAAATCTGCTCTATGAATGGTGGATCGCTTAGCACTTGACACGTAATATACTGTACTCACTGAGAATTTATCACCTAGCAGCTGGTTGCCAATTTTTTTTTTTATGTACAGCATAAAAAAATAGCCCCTAAGCTCCTGAAAGACTCAGCTTTCTTTACTATAAGCATCTCTCATACAAAAGGAAAAGCCTGGAGCCTTTCCACAGCCTGAACCAGTGTTCAATTTGTTGATTGATTAATTGATTTTCCTGTTTTTTTCCTCCCCCTCTGCAAATTCAGAACTGTTAGGGAACGAGGGAAAATTGCCTGTGAGGATTTATGGACTCATTTGGATGAATGTGTAAGAGAGTCAATTTACATTTTAAATGGAAACATTACCTTTCCTTTTCCAGGTTCAACCAACTGTTTATGAGTCACTATAAAAACAGAAGCTGTAAAGACGTCACCATAGTGTGAATTTTATGGTGCTGTGGCGCACTTCCACTCACTCCGACCAGTGCACCTCCCTGACTTAACAGCAGTTTGGCCTGGATTTCCTGATGCAGGTGTCTTTCGAATTTGGGTTAAAAAAGAACAGGCTAAACACTCACCTTCACCTGAGTTCCTGCTGCGCAGCATTTATGAGCCTTAAACACACTTGATTAATGGTTTAGAACACCATAACGCCATTATAAGCAGCTATGTGGACATTTTTCACATTTGCCACCAGTCATAAACCCCCAGTATACATCCACAGAGATGCATTTCGGTCCTGAAAACAATGGCAGGGAAAATGATTCACCACTTTCAAAGGGCATGAATTGAGAAAAGGTCTGCCATTGTCACCTGCAAGCATAAAATTAAAAAAATACCTAAAAAGCTGAAGGGTGTAGCACGACGTATGAGGGGCAGGGATGAGGAGGAGAAAAGAGAGAGGTGGAGGATTTCTTTCCCCATTTTGAAGTTTGCGAAGAAAAGACCAAATTTAAAGAACAAAGAAACTCGCGGATATTTTTTTTTTCATAACAAACTCCAAGAAAAGAGTGGAAATGTCAAATACAAAGGGACAACAGCTGCAGCATCAAAACAACAGCAACGCTGTCCAAAAAGGTCAGTTAACAAACTGTCAAGCACATCGTCAGGTAGAAGTCACGTCGTGCTGCGTGCTCACTAATGGAACTGTAACCTTCCCGTTCCCAGCTTGTTCACGGCAGCCCTGCACAGGCAGGGTTAAAGTACATGTTTTGTAACACGCCAAAAAAAAAAAAAAAAAGCTCTACGTAAACGTGAATTATTATCATGATTGCTTGAAGATTATTTTAGTGTGCCACAAGTGTTATACATCAGAATCTATAGGAACTTAGCCCACTCCTGTTGATTGCTGACACAGCCAACTTTGCGCTGAACCCTGAGTTGCCGCACCGTGTGAGGATGTGAGCATGGTGCTGCTCACGTAGGACCTCACAGCAAACAAACAGCTCACCCTTTGGCTGCTAAATGCTTTCAGTGTTTATGTCTGCATGGAGCAGTCAGGGTTTTGGATGTTGGATGAAGACGTTGCAGCCATTGTTTCTAGGGAGGATCTTCAGCAAACAGCACATGGCTCTCTGAAACGTGTCATTTGCAACATATCAAATAATGACATAAACATCACTTTATTTTTGATATTTTCTTCTATTTTTGTGTTTTTTTTGGGGGGGGAGGGGTGTGACTTATGGAAAGCTGTTGTGGAACTCCATGAGACTGAAGAGAGTGTAATAAGAGCTATTGAGTAGTTTTTTTTTTTAAATCTTAACACGTGTTAAATGTGAAAAATGTTCATTGTTGAACAAAAATGGGTGAAAAATCTATTAAAAAAAATGAAAAAATTGAGGTCAGCCTTAGGTATCTTTAAGATATTTTTCAGCTTAAGTGCTTCGTCATATTACAGACCTGGTAAAATCATAGTAGGGGCCGGAACAGTGTCGTCATGGAGATGTGTTGAAAACTCTGTATTGGCTTTTAACAGTAAACACTGCTTATGTTCGTGAGGCTAAGAGTGTGCACGTTAAATGTGTTTACAGTAAACAGCATGAGGCTTGGTGTGTGTGTGTGTGTGTGTGTGTGTGTGTGTGTGTGTGTGTGTGTTTGAGTGTGTGTAAAAGAGAAGATCAGCTCAGTGGAAGGGTAGAGGAGTGGGATACTGCGGAGCAAACCAGAGTACATTTCCAAGGTAGGACTGTGTCAGGAGCGATTTGTGTCACTCGGTTGAAGAAAGCGCAAGTGTGTGTGTGTGTGTGTGTGTGTGTGTGTGTGTGTGTGTGTGTGTGTTTGTGTGTTTGTGTGCAGGAGCTCTAAAAGCATGCCATATAGATGCACACATACTGTGTATCAGCACTCAAACACACAGCATGCATCAGTGGCGTTTCCATGGATCTACAAGATACTGCATCCAATCATGAGAGTCTAGTGGAGCTTCTTTAATACGGCCACGTAGAGTCTAGGCTCCCATCAACATCATCTCATAGGTTTTATATATTTTTACAATGACAAACAGTCCAAACTCACATCAACACTCCTTTAGATTTCAGAGCTGACAGCCTGATGCCCTCTCCTCCTCTGTGTTTATAACAGGCCTACCTGCTGAAATGAGATCCAAAAAGGTCAGTTTGGCTCACATCAAATGTGACAGGCAATAATAGGAGCCAATTTAGCCTCCTAATCTCAAATAATCCAGGTGATAAGTGACTGAAGCCGTTAACATCCCTTTGTCATCCAGGAGTCAAACTGGGGATTGTTTCAAGGCAACGAATTCCTTTGTAATTCATTAGACACCAACACGGACAGTCTGTCCACACATTCAACAGACATGCTGCACGGTATTTGTGAAGCAGCACATTTCAGCCACATGCCGCTGCAATCCCTCCGTGCATCGTTGAATCACACCGTCAAATATGCCACTCTGGCTGGCGGGGATGCAGCAAAAAGAAAAAACAAACCCAAAAAACAACATCCCTAACATCTAATACATCGCACACAATCATAAACTTACCCGCTGTGACTCGGGAGACACCGAGAGAGCTGAGGACGAGCAGGAAAAATCTCTCCATCTTTCTACCGCTCGGACGACGTGCGCTCCCATCTACTCCGGCCGGGTTTTTACTGCGTTAACCGCCGAGCTGCTGCGCCGCGGTGTGCTGCTCGGCATTCATGACAGTTCATGCGTATCGTCTGGACTGGGGGGTGGGGGGTGGGGGGTGCTGGATGGTCCGGCAGCCGCTTTCCAGCTCATTCAACAGCCTCAGCTGTCTCTGAGGCACGGCCAGAACACCATGCAGGACCTGTCAGAGCAGCCGCAGCATTGTTATCGAGCGCTCCTCCGCTTGATGCGACGTCCAGCGGGGTTCCAAAACCCTGCCCGATCCGCTGCTGCTTCTGCTGCGGCTGCTGCTGCTGCTGGATGTGGTACTGATGCTGGACGTGGTGCTGCTGCTGGAGGCTGGAGGTGCTGATGAGCACCGCTCGCTTTGCTGCAGACAGAGTGAAACGTGCTGTCTTTGTATATGAGCGCCTGTGCTGTCCCTGCCTGCCACTGAGCCCTGGAAGAAGGGAGGGAGGCTGCAAGACTCAGAACAACTGCCACTTCACTCTGTATAAATCACTTCAAATGAAAATAATAAAATAAACTTCCCAAGGCCTTTAATCCTGTTTTATTGGTCTGTATTCATGACAAGCGTTCCATCCTGTCCATCCACAAAAACACCACTTTTAAAGGCCTGAGCAGCTTGTAATTTCAGGAGGAACAACAGTGAGCAAACTTGTAACCAAAGCCGTCCTCTGATGGAAGATGCCTGCTGCTCTGTAGCCCACTTGATGAGCCAGTATATTGCTGCCCACTCACCGATTAAATATGCATACAGTGGCCCACGCAAACAGTCGCCTGTGCAGAGAGAGTCTCTGTGGCGCTGCTTTGAACTGCTTTTTTTTCTCCCCCACTTAAATCCAACACGTGCCTCTTGACTTCAGCGAGCTGACCCCTCCAGGCCAATTCCACCAGCTCTCATTGCTCCACAAGCACCACGGCGGGTAGAAATTAGTCTGCATACTGTACCTGAACTTCAGCTTCTTTCCATGCAGCACGCTGTGGACTCGCAGTGGCAGCTTTCCAGCGTGTTTGGGGGTTGTTGTGGAGTGGAGTGTGTGTGTGTGTGTGTGTGTGTATGTGGGGGGGGGGGTCATTCCCAAGTCAGGACACTGACAGTGTCCCCCAGCAGTGTCCCCAAGAAGTGTATTCCTCACGCCGCTGTGCACATCGATTCATAGCCCGCTGCCTGTGACGTGCTTCAGAGGAGCACTGTTGATGCTGGTGGGGGGTTATTGTGCTTGGTTTGGTTTTTTTTTTTTGTAGGCTTCATTCTCCTGTTAGACCACTGCTCTCTCCCTCCATCTGAGTGTGTGTGCGTGTGTGTTTGTGTGTGTGTGTGTGTGTGTGTGTGTGTGTGTGTGTGTGTGTGTGTGTGTGTGTGAGAGAGAGTGAGAGTGGAGTGAGAGCATTTTATCAGAACACAGACTAGGATGTACTGTATTAAAGAACTCTATCACCACCACCATAGGCAAGGCTGCTTTATTTGTTAAGCTCATTTCAAACCCAAGGCTGAGTTCTTCAGAGAACAATAAAAGAGAGAGGAAGTATAGATTTACATCTGACAAGAGCCAAAGTGATAAGAGATTTAAAAAAAAAGGAATGTGGGAAACAAATTTTAAAAGCCAAGCAGAAACAATTAGTTCCATCCCGTGTTGTGAGTCCTTCATGCATGATAACAACAAACTACTGATTCAAATTTTGTTGCAGCCAATCATGGATTTGCTTACGCGGTGACGCGGTGATCAAACACATCGACATTATTTCAGCGATTTATAAGTGTGTGTCATGATATTTTCGGGTTGTCCGTCCCAACCCTTCCCATTAACGCAACACCTCAGGGAATGCCATCAGAGAATTTCTTCAATTTTGGCGCAAAACTCCGCTGGGATTCACGGATGAACTGAGAGGAATTTGGTGGTCAAAGTCATTATCACATGAACAGGACATCTTCAGAACACGTGACATTCCAGGTCACTGTCATCACACACAAATGCAAAATCTCAGGAATGCAGGGAGTGAATGTCTTGGAATTTGGCACAAACTTCCACTGGGATTCAAGGATGACCTAAATTATTTTAGCTTTAAAAACGTCATGATTGTTATCGCGTATGTGATATCTCCCCCCCCCCTTTTTTTTTTTATTAATGCAATATTTCTGGAACTCCCAGGCAGAATGTTGTCAAATTTGGCACAAAGGTCCACTGGGACTGTCCACTGAGAAGATTTTATTTGAGAAAAGTCAAGATCAGTATCACCTCATACATTCATGGTATCTTTCTCTGTCTTGTAAACTCGACATCTCAGTAACATCTCAGTGGAATGTCTCCAAATGTGGCACAAACGTCCAATGGGACATCAGGATGAAGTGAAGTGATTTCAAAGGCCAAAGGTCCCTCTCATCTCAAACCAACGTGATATTCCAGTAATGCCTTGAGGGACGCAGGGACGAACTGATTTCCAAGAATGAGATCCACACCCCTAAGAAGCATAAACAAAAACCATACCGTCATAATCATCATTAAAAGTTGTTAATCAACAGAGGAGCAAACACAGCAAATGCATTTAATTCATTTTAAGCCCAGGCAGCACAACAACAGCCTGCTGAATTGTCAACATGAGGGGAAACTTTCAGGAATCTCCGGGGCGATAGAATGTTAATGCTCTTTAAATTCAGCACTCAGCAAACACATAAAGGACTCAGCCAAAGCGAGTAATTTGTCTCTGGAAATTGGTCTCACTGATACCTTACAGTCGTCAACATTACACGCGCATCAAGCAGAAAATCAGCAATAAATCGGACATCTTTATGGACATTCTAGTTCATCTGTGTACCTATGCGCTGAAACCCAGTGGAGGGTGGCTGTATTTATCAGCATGTGTGTGTGCGTGCGTGCGTGTGTGTGTAGTTTTGACTTTGGCAAAGGAAAAGGATCGGTATGGACCCTGCAATCATTTTTCAAACGGGGTAGCCGGGGAACCATGAGGTGGAACATTAGTCTGAAGTTATAGAGGTTACGCTCAGCTTATGCAGCTCTTTGAAGCGTCCCTCCTGCTAACGCCGAGTTAAGGACACTCTGACTGAGAGATTCACTGCCGGCTCAGGCCTGGGTCACCCTGACAGGTCAGCTGTGCGCTGAGGGGAAAGGAGTGGACTGATGTGACTGATGTGTAACGTTTCCATGCTGATTGGATGATTGATGAACGTTGGGGATCCGGATAAAGCAGTACATTAACGAACAATTCTTTTTAATATCAGCATTCACAATTCATTTAATAGTAACGATCACACCAGTGATCAAAACCAGGGGGAATGTATGAAGCATCACGAGGACATGAGTCCAAGTCGCCCGAGTATGTCACGTCCACATAACAATTTAAAATGCAGAGGAAAAAAAAAAGTGATTTATTTCAATTCAGTTTTAACTGTTTGGCTTGCAACGATTGAGGGCAATTCAGCAACCAAGCCAATGAGCTTTCTAGCTAACAGCTAGCCTGGGTCGTTTTGTTTCCTCCTCAGTTTTGTCCGTAAAAATCAGTTTTAAGCAGAAGTGCATCTCATTAACTACCACACAAACACTTAATTCCTTTGTGGCAGTGTCTCATTCTGCTCTGGAGAGCACCTGCAGATCAGGTTAAGTAAACCTCTGACGGTCAGGAATTCTGGTGTTAAGCATTTGCTCTTCGTATATTTGAGCTGACAGACCTGCTGGAGTCGGATAGTCGTGCAGAGACAGTAAACTCCAAAATAGAGGATTTCATACAAAACAGAAAATAGACCAGACAAAACACAGCACTGATGCACAGCAGGGAGTTTGTTTAAAAGTCTAATTTCACAGGCCTGTTAATTTATTTAAAACTGCCCGTTGTTAATTACAGAAAGTGAAAGGCCTGTGAAATAAAGGATTTTAATCAAACATTCCTACTCTGTGTAAGTGAGCCAGAGGACTGTCCTTGGTCATAAGCAAATACAAAATACCAAATCCATACAGCCTGGCTGCATTAATCCATGGTGGTCTGACACATTTTGTTATTCATTCAATTTGGAATTTCTGAGGCATGAAGCTCAGCCATTATCAGTTTTAGTCACAAAGAAGGACAATCTGACCAAGTAAGCACCACGAGACGAGAGGGATTATTAAAAAAAAAAGGAGAACAGTGATGACCTCGAAATGCTATTTAGCAATTTTATGAAATAGCAAGTACGAATATGGCATGAATATTTGACACATGCCAATATTTCCCGATGCCACATCGGAGCTTACTGGGAGTTTTTCTTTTGTGAGTTTGGATTACGAGGTCTGAGAAGTCACTCAGAGGTGAGGAGCCAGACCAAGAAGGATTTTTCAGAGATGGGATTGGAGTGGAGATGCTGGGGTTGGGGGGGGGGGGGGGGGGGTTGGAGGGGTGCCTATGAAGCAGGGACAGTGGTCTTTGTTCCTGTTTCAGCTTGATAGGATTGGGACTGGGCCCAGGGAGAGGAGATACAACACATCCTCAGCTGTGGAAGCTGAGATTAACTGGAGGGAACATTTTTCTCCCCTCTTTCATCCCAGTTTGAACATTTTTGATTGGCGCACACATCTGACACAGGAGGAGGAGCGGCTGTTTGCGCGTTGGATGACTGACTTCCTGTTCTTAATCCCATTACAGTTCAGTGTAAATCATTTTTAACTTTGAGCGAAGACATGTCTGATAATGGAGGAAACCTGAAACGGCAGCAGCTCACTGACTCAAGGCTTCTTGTGGAAGATGACGCTGACATACAATGAGTTTCAGTGTAGAGGAAAGCAGGGGGTGTGGCGTGCCGTGGGCTTGTCTCAGCCTCCCGTTGTAATTCTCTTGATCTTATGAAGGGAAACACGAACGATAGATTTGACGTAATCAGCGGCAGCAGTTATGACATTCCAGTGCTGTTTTTTTCTTGCATTCTGGTCAAGTGGCTGTGAGGGCAAACCCTCATTCTTTGACTGTATGTCTCGGTTCATTGCTTTCATTACGTTGTTCAAGCCCTCCCCTGACCAACTGCTCAGTCTTAGCTTAGCAACCTTATCTGAGAACGGCCGACTCGTCAGGAACGGGGTGACAAACACGGCGTGCGCGCAGTGAGAGCGACATGCAGGGCGATGTACAGTGTATAAGAGCCGCTCATTTTGCTTTCACCAAAAAAGAGGAAAAATTGGATGGGACAAATTCGAAAACATGCAATCATGTGAAGTTAGAAAGCTGGAAATTAGACCCCTGCTTTATTCTTTGTCTTTAGTTCTTCAGTTCCCTGAAATGACTGACAACTCTGAGAGGTAACTGACTGTTAAAACTGCATGTGTGCTGTTTGACAGCAAGAGGCCTGACACAGCGGCAGTCAAAGGCCAGAGTGATCAGAGCCTGACATATCCATTTTTACCTCTGCCAAGGACATGGTGTGCTCACCCGTGTGTGCCAGCCTGATTCAATTTGACGGCAATATTACAAGGAGCAAGTGGTGACCTTTGGGAGGCGATCTGGGTCTAATTGGAGATCCTGGATTCTGAAGATTGTTTTTGGCCAGTGGCAGGTCATAGTTATTATTAGCTGTAATATTTATTGGACATGCTTGAAAGGGCGGAAAGAAGAACGTTTCAGCTTCCAGGAATCATCCTGAGTGTATTGTGGATCCAGAAAACTGGGTCAGTTTCTCAAATTTCAGCATATTTTGACGACAATTTTTCAGATGGCATTCTGTATTTTAATTAGGTGCAGCTCCTTCAGGTGAGAGGCGGGGTTCACCCTGGACGGGTCACCAGTCCATCAGAGGGCCAACACATACAGACAGACAACCATTGGCTCTCCCAGCCACACCTACGGTCAATTTAGAGTCTGGATTAACCTGGTCCCCTCTTGATGTCTTTGGACTATGGGGGGAAGCTGGAGTACCAGAGAGAACCCAGCAGGAACAGGGAGAACATGGAGACTCACACAGAAAGACCCCGTGCTCCAGCTGGGACTTGAACCCACAACCGTCTTGCTGTGAGGTGACAGTGCTGACCACAGCAGCACCGTGCCACCTCCAAAAACACAGGTGTGAAATGTAAATGTGTATTTGTTGCAATAACTTGATGTCTGGGTCATATTTGCTTCTGCGGTGTGACCACTGCACCGTTTGAGTGCATTGTTTGTGTGAGACTTTCTTCACCAGCTGCTGAATGTCAGCTCTCCTTCAGAGATATCCAGCCGGGACAGATAAAAGAAGCAATTAAAGTCATCTGCGTCCTCCATCCTCTACCCCTGCCGCCATCTCTTCCTCCACCTTCCCTCTTGTCTTGGCCCGTTTGTCTGAATCTGTAAATTAAAGGCTCATTAATGACATTTGCTCTCCCCCTCCTCTCTCACTCATTGACCACAAACTCATCTCTTCTTTCAAAATTTCCTCTCTTCATCCCTTCCTTCAACACATTTTTACTTCTGGCACAGTTTCATCTATTAATAAACACCCGACGCTCCCCTTTTTGTTTGGTAATCTTTTTAAAATGGCTTTCTCATACGATCTTGCTGCCTCGCCATTAGGAGACAGTCAGATTTAGAGTAGGTCTTCAGGTCAGGGCTCTTCACTCTGTTCATGCAGGCAATCAGGCCGTCCACCCAAATAACGACGGCCATGAATCAACCCAGGAATGAGACAGCCGTTACATCCAGCACTGCGGTCAGCACTTCTGCCTTTAACTAACCTCACCGGTGTGAGCGTTTCTGTTAAGAGGACCATAAAACTATAGTGGAGGCTGTGTGAGTTGAAACGAGTGTCACAGGCGCCTTCTCTCAGGTTCGTCTGAGCTGAATGATTGGATTTGGTGGAATAGTCACATTTCCTCACTTCATGGAGGAGTCAATTTAACTGCCACAATTGCATTGCTGTTTTGGTTTTTTTTTTTTAATATGAGAATATGCAGCAGGCCTCACGGGGACAGCGGTGGTGCAGCTCTGATCAATCAAGATTGCAATCTTTTCTTTAATGGGGAAGAGAGTGTTTACCTTGTGAAGTGGAGGAAATGACCCGATTGAAGAAGCGGAAAAGAAAGCCATTATGTGCTGCAAATGTGGTCTGAACCTTTCCTCGCTCTTACAAGATTTCTTTCTGAAACCTGTACCACTTTTATTCAAGTTTCATTGATGTTTCTACGGCAGCAGCGTCTTGAAGGTGGACTGTGATAGATTCCAACAAGGATCATCGGCAGAGCTGGGAAAAAACAACAAAAGGAAAACTGTCCAGTTTGTCGTCCAGCAAGTAAAGCCCTCACACTTCCTGGTCTAATTTGAAAGCTTGCTGCATCATCTGAGATGAAACGGCAGAAATTGGTTTCTGTCACTCACGCAGTGCCACTGAAGACCCAGCGCTGATACTCTGGGAAAAAAAACTACTGTGAGTCTTGAATAACAAAACCAGACATCACCATCCTCTGGTGTGATGAATATTCATGAAGCAGGAGGAGTAGTGATGATGGCATCAGGAACTGGGCGGACAAGGCTGCCAGCGGAGGTGTTGTTTGTTGGCATGTGTGTGTGTGTGTGTGTGTGTGTGTGTGTGTGTGTGTGTGTGTGTGTTCACAAAAAACAAATAGAAGACACAATGAAAGTGCACATTTGACAAGCGTCTCAGCAGTTTGTGACAGGATAGAAGTTATGCCAACCACTTTGGCGCTGATGGGACTGTCACATTTACTGATGTCCTCCTCCCACACACACACACACACACACACACACACACACACGCACACACACACACACGCAAATATGTTTTGTCACTCCAACCTCTTTCTGGGCAATTAGAACACACGTCTTCTAAAGTTGCAAGGCGACCTTGATGCGCATGCACACGGATCTGGCATGAACCGTCTGCACCGTCGTGTCAAAAAGTTATGAAAAACAAATTGATTTGCACGGGGAAAGTGTGTCTTCCCCACACGACAAAACTTCTACGAGGCTAAAGGAGCATTCCAGCCTTTTTTTTTTTCTGTTCACTTCTTATTAGAGTTTTGACCTTGGCTCCATTTTTTTTTCGACCTTGTTGCAGCCTGGACTATGGTTAAAAAAAAAGTTACGGGGCATAGATATGAAAAAAAATTGTCTGATGCCACAAGATATTACATGTTCACTCAGTTTAGTTATTTAAAGGCCAGAAAATAAGACGTCCCAAATTTGATTTCAAACAACTCGCTCCCTCAATTGACTCAATTCACATCCATGAGATAAAACTTGTCACAATTTGGTTATTGTATGTAAATTGGTCTCTGTATTGAACTAATTTATGACTACAAGATATAACTTTGCTGCCACAACTTAGTTTAAGGCTCAGAAATATTTCATAAGAAATATGATGCCAAGTGATGACTTTGAACATGCACATGCTCAAGAACTGTCAATCTAAAGACTGGCCAAATCCACCTTTGAAGATGGGAGTGATTATCTTGGTGAGTTATCATTCCTGAGGGGAATTACGCCCCCAATTATGACAATAAACTGTCAAAACCAGGTCTAGAAAGTGAAGATTAGCAAAAAGGAAAAGTGAGCTGGAGGAATTAAAAGACATTATAACAGCAGAAGAGTAGAAGCTCACTCCCCATGTTGCACTGTAAGCCATCCCGCTGCGCTTGTGTGGGCGGCCTCGTTTGCTTCAGGCGTGCAATTACTGACGCGCCGCTACGCTCATTTGCCAGCGCATCCGCTGCTCTGCTCTATAGTTCCTCTCTCCAAGTCACACCTGTGTTCCTGCTGAGCTGATGTGCTAGCCAAAATCAGTCAAAGCCACACTGCCCTTTGTATGTGTGTGTGTGTGTGTGTGTGTGTGTGTGTGTGTGTGTGTGTGTGTGTGTGTGTGTCCTGCTCTCTGTGTCTGATCGTTGTTCTGCTACAGCTGTCTTGCCCTTTCCAGTCTGCTGGCCTTTTCACTTCAGTTCCTCTTTCTCATGTCAGACATTATTGTTCACCCCCAAAACACACACACACACACACACACACACACACACACACACACACACACACACACAAAAACACAATATTCAAATCACCATGCAGTGATTTCATCCTGCCTGCATGCTGCTGTTGTCTTCTTGCTAAAAAACAGTCTCAGATACATACACACATGTTCACACACACACACACACACACACACACACACACACACACACACACACACTATCTGAGCACTAGTTCTTCACATTTTTGCATGTAACAAATGTTCCCTTCACAAGCTGGCAGAGCAGCCTCCAACTATTTGTTTGCAATCTCTTCCTCAGCTCCTTCTCTCTGTGTGTTGCGGCTGTGGCAGGTCAGTAAATTGAGTGCATCTAGGCAGAGCAGGATCCCCGCACATCCACCTCACTCTCGCCTCGCAGCAGCCGCCCCATCTGTCACTCAGTGCCACTCTCAATTAAATGGACCACTAAGCACCACTGTCCACATCCAAGGAGGAGATTTTCTTCCAGGCGAGGTGCTATGGATTCCCAGAACTAGAGAGACACATTCTGCATGTTCGCGTGTGTTGAGCCGCTTGGAGTGTTTTGTGTTTGTCCACACTCACATGGCAGCAGCGGTAGTGGTGTTTCTCCTTTCACAGCTGTCTCACCAAGGACGCATCAGATCCAACGTGTTCTCACCCTGTTTGAAATAAGATTCTAACAATGACTTCAACACCGGGGCTTTGAGTTTGTGTGAAATCAAATGAACAGCTGAGCTGCGGCTCGCTGTTTCACATTGAAAATGCTAGATGACACGTCTAGGATGGCTTCATCTGCTCCTCTCTCCTCCTTCCTGTTGCTTCCATTTAAATTAACTGACGTATTTGTAGTGTAGCGTGTGTGTGTGTGTGTGTGTGTGTGTGTGTGTGTGTGAGTGAGTGAGTGTGTATGCGTGTCATATATTTAGGTATTCAAGGAAGTCCACCCTTCTGGGAAGCGGCAGAGAGTAAAGCAACGATGTTCACTTCAAAGTGTGAGCTGAACCTTGGCCTCTTTCCCACCGTTGGCCCCCTCAGTCCAGACTCTGATATAACAGGTGACTTTCACACACCTACACACTTGACACTCAGAACTGGTCACAATCACACAGTAGCACCAGTTGTAGTAATGCAAGCTGCACATACAGATGACAGCAGAGTGTTGGAGTGTTGGAACATGCATTTCATTTAGAAATCCTCCAACTGTGTGCCTGTGTGTGTGTGTGTGTGTGTGTGTGTGTGTGTGTGTGTGTGTGTGTGTGTGTGTGTGTGTGTGTGTTTTACCAAATGTAGGTGGTGGACAAAATAACAGCAACAACCACAGTACAGTTTGGTTGTCCTGCAAATACTGAATTCTTGATAATATTTCAAGTAGCTGATGAAAATCCTTTCGAACCAAAGACGAATTCAGAGGAAAACAACAAAAAACAACCGTACATTCAGAAAACAAATCAGTGAGTCGAGTGAATTCTGTTAGACAAGAAGTAAACATCAGTAAGAAAAAAAAAAAAGGAAAGAATGAAGGACTAAGTAAAGAACGTGTCCGTTTTTGTCACGTGACTGTTGGTTTCAGCTCAGTCAATCACAGCTTCCTCGCTGCAGCAGTGGAAACATAATTCTCTGTATTTGACACCTAGCAACTGCACATTTTGGTGAGCTTTGATTGGGTTATTTTTCCAGAATACATCACACATTTAGTTGAGGACGGTCAGAAATACACTCTCCTGCTGCCCGATAAACAAAATCCCTCTTCGGTTGTGTATATCTGTCCCTCTGTTTATCCCTCTCAATCCTTCTGTCTCCCTCATTGTCTCTGTGTTTCCCAGGTTATTCCTATTAGACATTATTCAGCATGGGGCTGACAAAGACCTGCCTGCAGCATGCTGATATAAAGCCTCAGAGCTCCGTTCAAGCCTCCTGCTATGCACGCAAACACACACTGGCACCCTGTAAATTCCCTTTATATTTAGAACTGTAGGGTGTGTGTAGAATGTGAGAGTCAGAACTGCAGTATTAACATCTACATCATTTTCTTTCCAGAGTCGGAAAACAAAGAAGTGATGGAGTTTCCGTGGTGATGGAGCAAACTCACACTTTCTGATTTGCCCAAAAGGAGGTTGTGAGACAGATGAAGGGGCCAGAGACAGTGATGGATGCACACAGACGGTGGGCGACAGTGAAAAATGAGAGCATGGAAATTGTTCTTGAGGTGACGAATACTGATGACGGCAGCCACGGAGCGAGGGATGAAAGGAAAGATGGGTTCGAGAGAGATGCACGAGATGAACCCGAGCAGTGAGGGTCAGTGGATGCACCGCCTCTCCATATGTGTGAGATATACACCTTTTCAAGCTTGATCAGTGTCTCTGCACTTAAAACACTGACACATCAAGGGGACGGCTGCACAATTACAGACGTGTGGATGAGGAAAGGATGACACAGAGCGGATGGACAGAAGGGGAACGAAGGCAATGCTGAGGAGTCAGAACCAGATTTATCGGTCCAAACCAGCTTAGACAGATTTCAGATTTTTTTTTTTTCAGTTGGCGTCTGAAAGAGGTGATGTAACTCCCAGCTGAAAAGTGTAACACAATCATGCCAGATGTGCACGCGCGAGTTCATCTTGATCTTTTTGTCCCACTGGTCTTTATTTGTCACCTTTTTCATCGATATTTGTAAAAATCAAATGCTGAAACACGAGTCTGCGGTTGTTAACCAACAAATGAACTTTTCATTTAACTTCTTTTCAATTGAGTGACTCTTTAATCTGCTGTGGTTATGGACGTAAGACCGCATAGTCCGTCATGGTCTTGGGGGAATATGTGTTTGTAAAAAAAAGCATTTCAAGGACAAACGTAAGAAGTCAATTTATCTCTATTGCAGTTGGAATAGTGTGTCAGTGAAATAAAAAAAAGAACTGTAAAATCTGCAAATTGAAAAAAGTTTCAGTATATATATATATATATATATATATATATATATATATATATTACCGTCTATATCGTCTATATTATAATGTGATTCATGAATGTTAAGAAAATTCTGATTGTTTTGATTCATTCACCTTTTGCGATACTCGTTACTGTGTATGAATATGTGATGTTAAAAAAAAAAGGAAGGCACTTTAGAACCGAAATAAATTACTACCACAACTGAAAGGCAGGCTAACATGCTAATAATGCAACAGCCAACATGCCTGAGTTGTTATGTTAACATTTGCTGAGTAGCCTGTAGTTTCCTGGCTCTACCAACGTGGTGGGTGGGTGCTAGGAATGAAGCACCTGAAACTTTTCATCAAAGCTACAGATGTACAACAAAGTAAAGTCAGGGGATCATTAACGTCATTATGGTTCATCCTCCGGGAACCACGGATGTGCCGACCCAGTTAACGGCTGGAGATTAATTATAGAGGCAGCAAAATGTGCTGCCACTCCCACTTAAGTTTTAAAATGTCATTATCCACATACATGAGAAGTGTGTGTGCGTATGCTACGGCAGATTTTTGTGTGTTTATTTCTGTTCTAAATCTCTCAATAGTTCTTTAGATCCTCCTCCAAGTGCACACTTCAGCGACGTGGACGAGATGAGGACTTCAGGGGCGCGAGCCCTCAAGGGACCCAAGTAATCAGAGCAGAATGGTGACAGGCTGGAATACCTCGCTTCTGTGTGCAGCACGCTCGATACAAGGGATGGTGCTTTCTGCATCTCCAGTGATCAAATGCATCATGTTGTTCTGTAAGGGGGAAATGTAATGACGTGTGTTCATTGTAATCTCATTTGACTGTAATTCTTCCAGATAAAGCATTTACATTGAGCACGAGGTCATGGTTCTTCTCAAAAATAAATCACTCTTGAATCATCTCTTCCGAAGTTCACAATGCTGCTCTCCTTCTGGCTGGTGATCCATCTGCCTCACAGTTGGTTCGTTGGATGAGACATCACAAGGATTCTGGGTAATTCTGGTCTTGTGAAGGAACCTTGAGAATAAAAGCAGAGAACTGGGACACCATACGCTCTCACACAGCTTAAGGAGGTAGCTCGTTTATTTTGATGTGGTCGTACGAGGCGCTGATACCTGGCCAGTGTCTCACCTGCTGTAGGTAATGGTCCTCCTCTGTCTGGAGCAGCAGCAGGAAGCAGAGGAAGGTGCGATAGGCAGGAGACTATAGTCCCCAAAGAACATGTCTGAAATCTTAGAGAGTGTTGCAGGGAGGTAAAGGGGCATCTACATCCTTTAGATGGGTGAACTTGTTAGTGGCTAAAAGACGTGTTTGTTCTGCTACTCACGCCACAGCAGCAACTTCCTCTGCTTTGCCTCTGCATGGCACGAGCTGTCCGCACAGAGGATGAGCTGACCACAACCTAGAGCAGGCCGGGTGTCAGTGCCTCAAACAACCCCACGTGAAAATGACCCAACTGTCCTTTTAACGTCTGAGTTTGTCCAACTAAAAATGGAATAAAAACACAAGGCAGAAGGACAAGAGTTGCTGCAAAGGGCTGGTGAGCAGCCATCTTTAGCACAACCTGTGACACACACACACACACACACACACACACACACACACACACACACACACAATTATTCACAGGCCGAGCGGTGTGACGCATGCTGCTTTATTTGAGTCCAGCAGCAGCTGCTCCTCGTCACATGAAGCCTCTCAGAGGAGAAAGAAGAAAATGCCCTCATTTCTTTCTCAGACATAAAATGAAAACCTGACATCAGAATGATCGAATGCAGTTCACCTAAAATGTTTTTCACTGATTGGAATTTGGCAACGGGCCTTTAATCTTTTGACCTACAGCACCAATATACTTTACACCCTGTTGGAACCATAAATAAAGATCTCTGCATGACTTCTCCGCTGGATGAAGGAATGCCCTTCAGAAATATAAATGAGTGCTGAAGAAGTTAAGAAATGTCAGTTTGATCTGGTTGATCAGAGATGAAGTACTTCTTATTCAATGTGCCTGAGCTCAATAAAGCACTCATTAGCAGGTGATGGATAACAAGAGCTGTTCTAACCATCAGAATCTCCTTCTAATATGCTGGAATATGACATCAGTCAGGCAGGCAATCAATCCTTCTTTGGTTTTAACACACTCTCGATGAATAAAAAGCAACGCTGAAATGTGCAGGGCTCTCAACCTGTCAACGCCACAGCTGAAATATATTGTACTGCACCCTGACTGCTGCTTGAATGATGAGGAACACAATCACAAAGTGGAATTTGGCCGTCAAATGAGGTTAGCCCTGCCTGACCTCCTTTTCCTGGCTCGTAAGAGCGCCGAGGTGAAGAGAGCGCTGCTGGCTGTGCGAGCACCGCGACTGCGATTGAACCAAGTGGAGGCGGCATCCAAAAAGCTCTCGTTGCTCTCTCTTGGACCGGGAAAGAGGACGGCTGATTTAAAACCAAAAATGATCGACTGCATGCATTAGAGAAGTGTTAAAATTACCGATGCCAATGTCAAGTAATTGGGATGCTTTTTTTTTTTTTAATGGTGGGAACAAAAATTCTCTGGTTCCGGTTGTTTAAAAACGAGGAACTCTGAATCAGGGGGGCAGGTCGGGCTGCGATGAGTTCAGGTACAGTTCAAGTCTCGTTCATGACACCATGTTTAACAGATGTTTTCTGTTTTACTGTGGGTTTTTTTTTTGTAACTTTACGCAAACAGACCTTTGAGCGCAGACAAATAATGATGAACTGAAGTTTTCTGAAGTCAAATAGATAGACAGACATCACACCGCTACCATGAAATGCGGTGTGGTCATTTTTCTTGTGGTTTTATACACATCCATGACTTTGGGTTGGACTCATGGGACTCACCGCAGTTTAAAATGTTGTTTCATTCACACACACACACACACACACACACACACACACACACACACACACACACACACACACAAGATGGAGGCTTCCATGCAAGGTCCCAACCCACCCTGATAGTGTTTTCAACTGCAGCTCGCATGTTTTTCCTTCTTGTCTTTCAAACACAGTTTAATGAACATGCCTGTCAACACAGAGGACTTTCCTTTTTGATGTCGTCTTCTCTTGTGACAGCGATATCAAAGATGCATTCGGTTTTTGAGGTTATTTGATCTGAAGAGGCTCAGCTTCACACATGCATCCGAACGGCTTCGAAATCAGACGCACAGCAGTTCTGATGACGCTCAAGTACCTTTGTGTTGTCATCATGACAAAAAAACAGCAAGGAAACAGGTGCTCCTCTTGCCTCCTGAAACGCCCTGATGTCCATCACTCAGCTGCTCCATCACCTGCTACCAGGACAGCTGTCATCAGAGAGACCACCCCTACCGCCTCCGCTGCCACCAGCACCACCACATGGGCCCAATCTGCTTCTGATAGCACCAGCCCCTCTGGTTGAGTCCAGTTTGGACCAGGCCATGCTTCAGCCCGTGTTGAGCACACTCAGAGGACGGTGAAGCAGCCGGGGAGACGGGACCACTCTCAGCCGCCTGACACACGTTTAAGTGGTGAATTGTTTCTCTCTTTCACAAGATTTTGGTTTTATACACCTGCAATTAAGATGTCATGGTACATGATCGGTTCTTTCATACTTGGAGGTTCTTGCACCTCAGGTTTTGGGTTCTGTACGAGACTCCTGGATCGCAGGAGGGTTTTACATCAGTGCGGCGTTGTTCATTATTTTCAATCCAGCAATGTCCTCATAAAGTTAATAGAATTAAATGGCGAGTTACTCAGAAACAGTAATTAGCTGACTCCATCTAAACGAGGTAGAAGTGGCCTTGAGGAACGTTACTTACAGAACACTTTCGATGTTATTATCGAGCATATTAATCATTCATGTACACCCCCATCCCCCATCATCCTGCCCCACCTCATGCTCTAAATATAGCTTGTACTTTCTATAGTACATTCTAATTCCTACACACAGTGTGTGTTTGTGTTTGTGTGTGTGTGTGAGTTCCTGATACTGTAATCTGCAGTGGTTACGAGGCCCCCTTTTAAACACTCTTAATATCTATGGTTCTTCTCATAAAGTAAGCACCCCAGTGAAATGAACGCATTTCCTTTAAAAAAAAAAAAAAAAAGAGTTTTTATCGAGGCTGAAGAAATGATAAAACGAATGATTTATGAGCAGGAGTGACATGCCAAGCTGGGTCTAATCTCGCACCGGGAGGGAGAACCCTGCTTCCACTCGCTTCCATGAGGTAAGAGGGCAGATCTCAGATAGAACGAGGAGATGAGAACAGATTGTAATGTGATGAGAGAAAGGTTTTGCGACCGAATATTAGACGATGTCTCACAGAGTCATGGTGAGTTTTTTGGGTTGTTTTTTTTTGTTGTTTTTTTTTTTGCTTTGCTGCAATCCTGAACGTTCATCTTCTAAATCTGACAGTTGTGCCAAATTAACCTGCAGATATTTTTTTGTCAAGTGAACAAATCCAGCGTTTGCCAGTCATGAGTAACATGTCCCAAAAAAAAGTAGTTGTTTTGGGAGCATATGCTGATGTCTTCTGGCGTCGCTGCACTCATTAGCAGACAGGCTGGTACAGGACTTTCTCCATCTGGTAGCCCCAAGCAGGACCCACATTGAGAACGACGAAGAACTCATACAAAATACACAATTGTGCAGAACATGCTTCACATGGGAGAGAACATATCCCACCTTGGCAGTCATGTGAGATCCATATTCAGCTGTATGTAGATGACGCACCGTCTTCTCTCATACAGTAAATACGACAACCCGGAGGGTTGTCAGGGTTGCAGGGTGACCTCGGAGAACTTGTGGGAAATCTGATTCTCTTCAATACTATCAATGCATTTACTGGCTCAGAAATGTAGAGAAGTCTTGGATTTTAAAACGGCGTTACTAACGTACAAAGTATATCACAACATGTCTCCACACTGCATTCAGAGGCTGTGACCCATCAGAGAAGGAGGGAATGAAGTGAGAAGAATCCAGAACAAACGTCAGCCGAAGATGTGTTTCGGTAAATTAGTGGGAGGGGCTTCAAAACAGAGATGAATAAGTGTAATAGACATAATGGATTTCAAAAAGTGTATTCAAAAATGAATTGATTAACAAATATAAACCTCAAGTATGAACCCCAGTGTGGAGGATTTTTGAGTGGACAGTATTCAATGTACGTATACTGAGTTTTTATTAGTTTAATGAGCTGAGACTGCAGTCCACACCTTTCTGGCATGTTCTTGTGTTGATTTGTTTTCAATATACAAAGCAATAACTTATCTTTTATTTATTGTTTACTTATTTATGTATTTGAGTTTTATAAGTTGCAAGATGATTCAAGCATGAGGAATCTGCCACAAGAACCGGTTTTGGCACGAACAAACTGTACCCCTCGGGTCTTGATGATGGCGCAACTTTAATGTAACCAGGTTTTCAGACATTCCAGCCACGCGTGTGCCGGCTGTAGTATCGTGTTCATCACACAAACATGAGATTGACGTCACAAACTCAGCAGGAAAGAGAGCCCATTCCTTTCCAAAATCTCCAAAACTGTCCCTTGAAGATTTCTGTTCATCTGAATTCCCTTCAGGCCGGAGGAAAACGTTCTGCTCGCTGAAATTGTTTGGCATTAATAAAAGCTTTTGAAAAACTCTGTGTTGTAAAACTAGGAGCATCTGTGAAAGCAGCTTTTAGTGAGCCTGTCAAAAAAACCCTAAAACTCCCACTTGGCAGATATGAAGGCAGCTTCCGGAAATCAAAAGCAACCACAATCTTACATTTTAATGCATGATGCGCATACAACAGCAGTATTCTGACATCGCCTTTGTCAAAACATCAGTGCCGATGCAAAGTGAGCTCATATTATCTGTGATTCATTCCCTGCAAGGTTTAAAATCGCATTACAGCTTAGTGTATGAAACTGAAGAATCCATAAAGAATGTATCATTAGACTGACACTGCCAGTTCATGACAGACTATTCAGGGGGAAAAACTTTCCTCCCTAAGTGTTTTTCAGTTGGGAGAGATCCGATATTAAGAAATATGATTGTCTGCTAGCCTTGGTCAAGCTCTCTAGACATCCTCGCTTTATAACCAACATCTCAGCACATCAGTCCAGGCTGTTTATCATTCTCGTGCACTCATCTATCATGTGAATGGATCACACATCTCTCCGGAGGGAGACGAATATCTGCAGGATGCTGTGGTATTTCCTGGGGGATGCGCTGATCTACGAAAATATGATTCCCCCTTTAAACCCAGTTCCCTCTCGAAGAAATCGAATCACCTAATGCATCTGATAAAGATCAATCAGGCGCTTGTATTTGCTCAGCTCCACTGAAGCGACAAACAGCACCAGCTTTTACTGCATTTTGTGGAAATATATATTGTCACAACTGACATGACATGCTTTCACCCTGAGCGAGTGTAAGACAAGGAACAGGGCTGAACATGTGACAGCGTGGACAATTCCCCGTGCAGTTCAGGCAGCACAATGGCAGGATTAGAGCTTTTACATTCACTGGAGGGATTACACGGAGGGGGCGGCACAGACTATATCTGTCTGCTGTGCAAATGAGACTTTCACACACTTAAAATGTTTTATGGGATGGAAAAGGCTGAATTGCAGTGTGTGTGTGTGTGTGTGTGTGTGTGTGTGTTTCGGTGGAGATGGCACGTGGAAGTGTGTCTTGGGAATGAGAAAGAACTTGGAAATGAGGCTGGTTTGACTGACAAGCGTGTGAGATGAACAAATGAGCTCCGTAAGGTACAGCGCAGCTCATGCGTATTCCTGAAAAAATAGATTTCTTTCTACAATATTTAAACGTAAAGCCACATTAATCAATTTTCTAAAAACAATGATGGATCACATGAATTCTCGTATGGGGGCAAAGCTCGGACATTCTGATGAATCCGCACACAAAAAAAATCCTGCTAATGTTTTCAGCTTTGCAGTTTTTTTTAGGATCTAAAGGTTGGAGTCGCTGCTCTCTTCGGGGTGGTCAGCCGTACAGAAGCAGACTCAGAGAGGCAGAGATTCTCTGAAGCAGGCGTGTCAAGAGTCTGAGCTCTCAAAGTTGAGAATAAAGACTGGAAATGAGGCAGCGCTGTTGAACATCCGGTTTCCTCGTCCAAAAGTCATTGATAGTTTTGAATGAATGTTCGGTCAAATGCCTAAAATAAAGAAAGAAGTTCACCGTGGCTTGGAGAGTCTTTGACATTTTGTTCCATGAAATGGAACGCACAAGGCCCCTGGTGAGGCACCTGTAACACTGAAACCCTCTGCACTTTCTGGACACATAAACAGGACTAAAAGGGAATATGGAATATTTAACTTTTACGTTCCTAACCGGCGAGCATTCTCCTTTTCTAGTTACAATTTAAAGTTACAGGTCCTTTTAATAAATGGAAACATAACGGATCAATCTTTGGACAGGAAGAAAAGAAAGTATTTATTGTCATCAAACGGATCGCAACCTTTGCTGAATTTAAGGCATCTTTGCGCCCAGGCAGCCATAAGGTGTTTCCACCAGCCTCAACTCCCTAACATCCACGCCTTTCGGTGGTGGAGGAACCCAGAGTGGCCGGGGGTTCAGTGAGGTATCTGTCATTGATGGACGAGCCTCTCCTCATGATGTCAAAGGACCACCAGCCCAAATGGAGGCCTGGTGGGTGGCTGCTTATTGACCAGTGGATGGATGGATGGATGTACAGGTAATAAGGATTGGTGGCATCCACAGAGCTGGTTTGCTACCTGAATATATAACAGGTGCCACGCTGCTCTGAGGTCACTTCAAGCCTTCCACGTGTTTCGAGGCCTGCACCTCTGCACACTCACCTGCGCTGACACCCAAAGCCTTTAAATGACATATTAGTGACTAGACAGGAGTTGCTTTAATGATTTCATCGGGCTCTGGCCAGCTTGATTTAATTGCTGTCCAGTGGAAGGTTGTGCTGCTTTGACACAACGCCAATAAGGACACAGCCACAAGGAAAATGCTGCTGCTGATGGAAGGAGCACGCAGAGGTGCTGGCATGTTTCAAGGGAAATGCAGCTACATTTGTGCGCTCTGTCTGTGATAACACCATAAAAACGGCGTCCGCTCGCTCTCTCCAGCAAGCCTCCACCAGATTGGTAGCTGTGGAATGCCATGTGACTCCAAATAACCGGTTAGTTGGAGTATAGCGGCTGTCAGGCAAATCAAAAAATTTTAAAAAGTGACATCCCTAATTAGATATGAGCCTGACAGCTGTGATTCAGTCGCTGTCTTTTTGTATGTAACTTAGAGAAATATTGTTTTGTCATTTTGTAAAAATGAGAAATAATAGTGAAGACCACAACAAAGTCCACAAGTATTTGGTTTTTGAGATAGGTTCACCACTGAACGATAATTTCTAAACAGTGGGTGTTGAATTTGTCCTCTTGACTGTTTCATGTTGTGACGACATGAATGAAAACATCAGAATGTCACCCCTCTTATAATGTATCACTCTTATAGTGTGTGTTTGCCCGTTATATGTATTAAAGATGCATCAGATGGCGCCTCATCGGATTCTTTCCTTCCTGTCATCATTGGAGCAATTTTATGAACCAGTGGACAAATGAGATGAAATGAAGCGCGTCTGTGGATAAATAATGTGTGTGTTACAATAAAGTGTTGTGTGTATTACGACCCAGTAATGGAGTGTGCCTTTAACCATGTTGCTTCAGTAAATTATAGCGGTGTCGGAGTGAGCATCTGTTCACCGACTATACTTTGTGTTTGATTGATGGAAAGTTTCATTTAATGGTGGTCACAAAGGCACAGTCAAGGGCAGCATAATCTGCATTCATGTCTGGAGGGTTTTAGTATCCTTTCCTACCTTTAATCCACTGTGTGTGTGTGTGTGTGTGTGTGTGTGTGTGTGTGTGTGTGTGTGTGTGTGTGTGTGTGTGTGTGTCCCAGAGACACCTGCATCTCTACAGGAGCAGGCAGTGTGGTCTAATGTAAAGAGCACACACTCACTATATAAATCCCATAAAATACTTTTAATGGAGTTGAAACGTTCATGTTGTCGGAGAAATTCCATCTTCCCTCTCTTCACACGCCACATGAAGCATCCGGATCATTTCCCTTCTTACCACAGTAGCTGAGTTGCTGCCGGCGAGCTTAAAAGACACAAATGCAGAAGAAGGATCTCGCCTGGGCTCAAAGGGAGGATTTTGAAAATGAGCTTCAAGTTGAATTGCTGTTTATCCTCACGACACGTTTTTTTTTTTTTTTTTTGCGAGGTGTGGAAAGGGATTATGAGCGACGATGTATTAATTTAAACCCCTCACAGATGTGTGTGGAGGGTGACAATTGGGCGGAACACGTTGTAAATCTTCTAAAAATACACAAGAATCCGAGTGTTCGATGCAGCCAAACAATTACGCCCCATGATGTGTGTACCATTACAGCACTGGAACTGTTAATTCCCCCTCCCTGTCTCTATCTATGAAAAATAGACCGATTTAATATGACATGAATCTCCGATCGCAAAACCGTACAATGTTGATATTTGGCTTCAGCTGCCTTGCGAACTACATTGTAAAAGCGTGCCGGCGAGATGCAGGAGTGAACAACCATTCTCTATTTTGGAGGATCTAAGAGATTAGCCCATAAAGATGTCACCTGCACTCCCTCCGTGTTGATGGAAAAGCCAAATGTGTGTGTACCTGATCGGATCAAGCTGGCCCGTGTCCCAGACCTTCTGTTAGCTGATGTTGTCAAGTCTTCATCATTGGCTGTAATTCAGCACCCATTACCCTCCGGAGTCTCCACTCTCACCCCTCCTCTAATCGCTGCCAACATCAGCACAGGAAGTCTAATTGTACCCCGAGATGAGAAGCTGACGGCTCCCAAAAATAATAATAACCTCCTTGCATGTTCTCTGGGAGCTCGGTGGCCACTGGCGCTAATAAACACTTATTACGCCAGGGGTCATTCAGGTGATTCAGCTGAAGTATCAAAACACCATTGAGGCGAGGTCTTCATTTCAGTGCACCAAGCACGAGTGTTAGCGTGTTGCAGCCTCAGATAAAGATCCTTGCTCCCGGAGGTGAAATCAACCAGCCACAGCCGAGGAAACGCAAGGGAATCATACACGTTTTTATCCAGGGGCACAGAACTGAACCTGACATTTCTGTGAGATCCCAGATCTCTGGTCTCGTTTGGGTGAACACCAAGTGTGCGGTCCTGCGTTTTGACTGAATTGTCGAATACATGCATTTATCAAATGTAAAAAAAAAAATTAAAAAAAAATCAGGTGAAATCTTTTGTTATGCCTGTTGTCTCCCGCATTTTTAGAAGGAGATCTGAAAATCCTCCGTGCGCGAATGTGTGAAAGGGAACGCAATACAATTATAAAAAGGAGTTTAAATAAGAGTCACAGTATAAGTTGGAATGAGAAAATAAATCCTCCCTGTGTTCCATTTAATTTCTGCTTCTTGCCACAGTTATTAATGTCTGGGCATTAATTGTGTTGTGGACCGTGGTGATTCAGTGCTCATTTCTGGTGGAACAGGAAGAAGCTCTCCACATGAGAACTCTTAATTAACGGACGGGACCAAAACCATGAATATCAATGTGGGAAATTTGTCATTTTTTTGAGAGCCCTCCACACGGCTCCCTCCCTCATCTTTCATTGGGGAATGCTTGTGCTTGCTGGATGGTTGAGTTGATTAATTTGTCAGGTGGCTGTTTTTTTTTTTTTTTTTTAAATGGATGTGGGTTTCATCATGAAGCTTTTGTGGAAGTGTGAGAGGTTTGGATGCTCTGAAATTCATCTTAATCTTATCCTGGAGCTGCTAACCCTGATGATATGTTGCCAGAGGCAGAGAGGCTCCTCTATGGCGCTGGAGATGAATAAAAACATCCACAGTGACCGGCAGGCTGCTGTAAATAGTCACCGCTCGCAGGGCAGAGTACATTCCCTGTCGTTTTCTCTCACACCTGTGTTTATTCTCACATGACAGAGGCATGTTAGCCTAACTCCCGGCCGTTAGAAGCGAAGGGAAGGCCGTCGTTAACCAGGCAGGCTCTAAATCACGGGGCCTGATAATGGCACAGGCTGTGACAGCTTTGCCTATTGCATTACCACACAGCAGCAAACCCTGCAATCATCATAATTCCTCGATCGATGAGGCGTCCATTCAGTGGTCCAATTGACAAATTGACTCCTTAGCCTCCAGCTCACCCGCTCTTTCCTCTGGCTTGAGATGAAAGTAGAAAAGACTTCCGATCTCTTTGTGCCACATTGTGTGTAATCCCCCCCATTTCCTAAGCTTTGGGGTATTCAGCCTTTGGATGGAAAATAGCACTGGGTTGTTCATGCTAAGCATTGATAATGTTGGCTGCTCTTGGAGGGCACAATAATTCCATTAAGTGTTTAGCTCTGCATCAGCAGAGAGGCCGACGTCTGCTTCCTCAGCGTTGGTTTGCTTCTATTCACTGCGCCTCCCGCTGACTTACTTCTGCCTCTGTGCACATGCACATGGTGGATGGCTGATAATTACGTTTCCGTGGAAGTGGAGTTGACGCATCAGTGGTGCGATTCACCGTTCCATTACAAAACAACTTCAGTGTTGAAGCAATGCATGACGGCATTCGAGTAACATTCTCTGCACTTCTTTCTTTCTTTATCAAAACAGTTTCCTGTAATTTTCTGGTAATTTTCTGGTATGAAGCAGGAGACATGGAACACTTACTGGCTACCGCTGGTGTTGAATATCAGCACCGCAGAACAAGGACGTGATGACGGGGAATTTTAGAAAAACACGTTGTACTGCTGCGAGCAACAAGTCCTCTAACTCATGCGGAACATTCAACTTCCCAGCATGGAAATGCAGAGGAATATCTAGCCCGGTTTTACACCTCTCATGACCTTTGACCTTCTCAACCAAGCACACAGTTACTTCACTAGGAACTCCACGGCTTCCATAAGTTCACTCATCCCTAGTTCCATTCCGACCTTGTTTTCTTGACTGTAGCAACACTGATAAGATGAGATGAGATGAGCTAAGATATTTATTAGTCTCCTGGTTAGGAAATACCTATTTAGGCGTTTCTGATGGCAATAAAGTACATTTAAGTTCCCAGTGGTACCTCAGGCGGTACTTATTTTCATATACACTGACGTCACTCATCAGAATATAACACATTTTCCACGTAGCACAACTCTGATATTCTCATTCGATATAAGGTCATACACAGACTCTGCCCAACAAAACGTACCACACAGTCCTCATTAAAGGACAAGCTGATGCTATTTAATAAAACTGCTTTGTTCCCGCTGATTATCTCGAGCTGATTCTTCTCTCCATGACCTCATTCCTTCACATCTTCCCTTCCTCAATATCAACAAACAACAAAATAACCTGCAATATTCTTCCCCAACACCACACATCGTGACATGCTTTTGTTTCAAAAATACACCTGTGGTGGAGGATTTGCATTTGTTTTTTTAAACAAAAAGAGAATAGAACATCTCACATATTAGAGATCAAATAATTCCTCCACTTGTTTCCAATTCTAATCATGTAAAGAAAACGCCGCCTCTATCCTCACGGACTCAGCGACCGAGGCAGTGAGTCCCTGAAGGTGTGCTCACATTTCCATGATTGACGAGGAACAACTCCCCACAGGTGCGTTGAGAACCAATTGTCTGTCCGCCTGTATCGTATTCTGTCAGCTCGACGGTTCAATGCTCCAGAGAGTGATTATTAAGACCTTAATGGAGGGATGATTTGTTTGGCTGTGGGTTGTTTTGGCTCTCTTGATGGATGTAGTGTTTGTAGCCGTCTTGCGTGAGGGAGTGGAAACGAGCTCTGAAATGACAACGATGCATCGTCAATCCAGACGGGGTCGATCTGCCGTTAAAAACATCCAATTTCAGAAAAGTGCCACTCAGCAGTGGACCTGCCACACCGGCATGGTACTTTCCTCTTCATGCGACAGGAAGTAATTTTGTCACAGTTTTATCTGTGTTTATATATAGAAACAGTGATATCAGAAAGATTCTAATGTTACCTGCTATGACCTGCAACCTGAATCCCCTCAAAGGCATTAAAAGAAAACTTAACTTTAATCCAATCTGACATTTTGACGCCAGAAAAGTTATGAGAAGCAGCTTGAGGAATAAAAGGAACTTATTCAGCTTATGTTCATTTCTCCTCTCCGTTATGCTGTCGGACTTCAATAATAACGGTCTCAGCCTGTTAGTGGGCAAAATTTGACAGTGGCCAGTTGCCCCTTGGATTATATTATACCCTGTTCTGGGGCTTCAGGCAGATCTGCCCCTCCTCCATACTGGAGCGATATCAGAAATAACAGTTTTAGAAAAACAGTTTCAGAAAATAGGATCCAGGTTGATAAAAATGGAAATTCCCTTTTAAGGAGGCACATGGTGGCTGACAGTTTTTGAAAGTGAGCAGGTCAAATTGGCATCTACAGCGCTGCCACTACAGATGGCTCATTAGACTAGCGTTTGAACCCCACCCACCCCCATCTCCCCAGTCCCCTCTTTTCCTCCATCTCTCCATCCATTTTGTCATTCGTCTTTCATCAGTCAAACTCTCCACCAGCTGCTCACCTCTAACAAACACGAGCTAGGGAACCGTGCAACATCGGGAAAACTGAAAGTTTAGATCACTCCTAAATTAGGACCTTTTGACCCTTGCATGTACTCACTTTCACTCAAATCAACCAGTCAAGCCACGTGCTATGCTAGCTTGTTTGCAACTTGGTGAAATGTTTCCGATTTGGCTGAACAGAGGCAAGACAGCAGGAGAACAAGGGTTGCTGCCCCAAGTGCTGCGGGTGCAGGTGTTTATTGATCTCCAGCATTTTATGAAAACAAGCATGTTCTTTTCTCCCTTTCTATCTTTTCTCAAGCAATTAAGAGCTAGGTGCACCTCCTCTACAGGCGCGTGCGTGCACAGTGGTGACATGTATTCATAAAACTGTTATACAACATGAGCACACGATATTGTAAAGTGTTACTCATCCTATCAAACGGCAGCCATGCGTTGCTCTCCATTGTAGCAACTGAAAGAGCTCTCTTTTTTACTACACTTTCATCATGGCAGTGCGTGTTTCTTACAAGTTTACGAGGCGTTGTTTATGACTGTGGATGCAGAGACACTCACGCCTGCTGGTCACGTGTTACTGAGGTGTCCTGACTATGATCCGGTCTTTAGCCACAGCCCTTCGCTGACACACAGAGTTCCTGCTCGGGAATATGTTGCTGATTAAATGGGTCTGATTGAAATGGCGTCCCCGGAGATGGGTTCGACTCATAAATAGCTTCATCGCTTCTTTAACGACCACCATATTTTAAGACGTTGCCCTCGACATGTGCGCGCGTCCCTCATGACCTCTGAGGTGACACGAGTAACCACGCGACATTTCATGTATCCAAAGCTTTTCTTTCGCATGCAATTCAATGCGGATGATCTACTAGAAGTTATGTTCAAGCTCCATATACGTTCATATTCTATGTATGGGGAAAATAAGAAAAAACTCAAGGTAAAACTGTAACAATCACAAAAGAGCTCACATTACAATGTTTCAATGTGGATCAATACAATTATAGCAGTAAAAAAGACATCACATAAAAGAATCCAAGCCATGAAAGCAATAAAAGAGCCATAATCTACTGTAGATGAGCGGTCCCTCGCACCTCTGTGCACGAGAGAGTGTGAGGGTGTTGTGTAGAGTGAGAAACAGACAAGCACCACTAAAACATTACCACCTTGGCAGAGCTAATAATGACTCTAGGGCACTTGGAGAGCACATACCTCCACCAAGACAACCTCAAACAAAACCAGAGTGAAAATATAAATGCAGTTCTTTGAGATGTTGAACTAAACCAAACCTAACTGCACATGTCCACCAAGTTTGGTGAAAATCAGCCTCATGAGCTCAGTCTGAGGAGATTCCGCTGATTCTCTCCAGATGAGGAGGATCCTGGGTCCATCCAGCCGACCCACGTTTGGAGAACCAGGATTAGAATTGCGCAAAATGTTTGCTTAAATAATTTCAACCTTATTCTGCTTTTCTCTGATCTGGTCACGTTATTCCACCCACTAATAAGACAACAAATCGGTCGTGTCGCCCCTGACAGCTTGCAGCTGCCTGAGACTGAAAGATGGAAAAGGTCTTTCAGTTTGCCTGGAGGATCTGATAACAGTAAGAGGTCCTTTTTATGAGTGCAGAGTGAATTCATATCAGCTGCTGCTGCTGCTGACAGACAGGAGGCAGATCAACTGAGCCATCGTTTACTTTGTTTCAAACCAGGTCTACACAGAGACACTGAAGAACATCATGTCGGGTGGTTGAGGTGGATTTATGAGCGTCCAGAAATTCGTCCCACACGTGAACCCCGAGCAGATGATCAGGCGACCGCGTGTTTCTCAGCTGACCTTGTAGAAGATGAGATGGACGCTAGTTTGTCTTACGTGAACGTCCCGTTTGTTTGACCGACGGAAGAATTTCCTCGTGGATTCGTTAATTATTTGTTTTTTGTTTTTTAAATCAATTTGGATGATAAAATGCTTCGATCTCTGCCTGGTGGATGATTTAATCACAGTTCTCTTCAGACCGTCCAGGTGCCTCAGGATTTCCGTAGATAATCTTTTCATGGTCACCGGGATGGTAAAACTGTACCTGATCAAAGCCTTCTAAGTTTTGGTGACTTTGCTTCACAATAAGGCACGTTCACATCTCTGCAGCACAGGCACGTCAAGATCAGTTAAACCACCTTTCCTAGTTGGCAGGTGCTGCATTTAGAAGAGAAAAAAACAAACATTAAAAGCCTGATTATTTTTGTCAACGAAAGACTGTTTTCTATTAATAGTGAACAGGCAGTGGAGGAAAAGGGCAAAGTCAGCTGTGGCTGAGCAGGAGGTCATCAAGGTCACGGTGGCCGCGCGGCTTTAGATTTTTGAGGGCGTAAGTCTAAATGGAGAGGCCACAGGGGCCATGAAATTACTAGCCCGCTTGCAATGAAGTTGTATAACTCGAAAAACAAACAAAAATAAACCGAGAGAGAGAAGACATAGATTAAGTTTATTTTTCAAATATATCATTTGAGCTGGAAAACCGCTCTGCTGCGTTAATGTGGCTCCAGAGAAAAAAAACACTTGAGACAACCAGAGAGGGCAAACCAGGGAATTTCAAAGATGTTAAACCAGACACATTGAGAGAATATATTTCTACGTTTCCTCTCCTCCTATCATCTCCTTCAAATTTAATTCAGAGTGTTACGCTGCAGTAAAGCAAAACCCCAACTGTGCAGAGACAGAGAGGGAGGAACCTTGCATCTCTAAAACCAAGCTACAAACACAGCTCTGGGGACTGAGGACGGAACAAAAATTCCCAGTCTGAGCTCCATGTGAACAGCTCCAAGTGGGTTACATCACTTGTGAATGCTAATCCCTGCAGAGAATCTCAGCCACGGAGAGCTGAGCCCTTTATCCACCACACTTTTACAGGTGGTGATGTTTGCTCTGTATGTAAACACCTCCTCTCCTTTCAATTGCTATTGATCATAATCCCAGAGGAACATCCTCCCCCTTCCCATGGATCAATAATTTGCAATAGATCCAGTTCCTTCACTCACAGTAGAGAGCAGTGAGCACCTCCTTCCTGGAAATTGACCAGAGCTTCAGTGTTTACTAGAGCAGAAGAGAACAAAGCTGAGCTGTGCTGTTGTTTGGGTGCAGGTAATGCGTCTCCATGCAGGGAGAGGGACTCAGGACTTATGTTGTCTAATGAAAGCAGCATTTTGTCTGCCTCAGGAGGGTCTCGGCTCATCCATCACTCCCAGCCCATCAGAGAGATGGAGCAGGGAGCTTCTGGGCCTCCCTCTACCTCCGGCTCTGAAAATGAGAGAACTAAGAATAGGACATTGCTGAGTGTGTGTGTGTGTGTGTGTGTGTGTGTGTGTGTGTGTTTGTGTGTAGTTGAGAGATCACATGTGGGTCAAAGGTCAGACTCCAAACACAACAGTAACTTTAACTAGCCTACGACAGGCATCCTGCATTTTTCAGCATCCCATCAGGCATGTTTTTCCTTTTACAGTAGATGAGTTACAGTATCATGAATGAATGAATGTCAGCGTTGGGCAAGTTACATCCAAAATGTCATATATTAAAAAGACAAAACTGCCAAAAAACATTCAATATTGTACAATTCAAAAATCCTAAGAGCCAGTAGAGATTTCAGCTGGATTATAAAGCCTCTGAGACAGAGATAATTGCTCCAGTCGGCCTTTACTGTACGGCAGTTTATTCCATTCCAAAACAAAACTGTATCTGATGACAAAAGTAGTTAAATTCTGATGGTAACCTACGAGATGAGACAGTAACTGAGTTAATATTACCTAACTCTTATGAGAAACTCATTATGCTCGACTACCTAAAAGTAATCTACTCCTGCCTCCAACACTGATGGGCGTGTCATACTCTGCTCACGTGTCCTGTGAGTAGCTGCTCCTGCATGGAGAGATGAAGAGAACTGCAGATGAAGAAGAAGCTACAGATCTCTGGGGGAATATGGTGGTGACTCCTGCGCTACACTAATGAACCCCGACTTAGCTGACCTGTCTGGGCTCCGTGCAGCGCCAGCAGCTTCACATGAACAGCAGCCAATTAGAGACCGGACACAATAGAAGCACACAGAGATTACAAGGGAGCAGCGGCGGAGTCTCTGGTGAGTGTGTGTGCTACGGGGAGGGACGGCACTGTTGTGAGTTAGAGAGGAGATAAGGTTAGGTGGAGAATTGAAGACTGGGGAGGAAAATGGGGAGTTAGACAGCCAACACGATGGAGGTGGGGAGCACACGGCAAAGTTGTCCACGTTCATTTAAAGCTGCGATAATCATCAAGCGTTTTAAGAGAATCAGTTTTATGTTAAGGACTCTTGCAACAAATCGTCATGCAACCCTGCTTCTTTTAGCAACTGTTTGCAATTCTACTGTTGGTCAGACTCACTCACTTTAGTGCTAATTCATCAGAGTGTCACTGACCTTGTCTTTGCTAGCAGCAGTTTATCAATGAAGTTGTTGTTCCGGAGGAATTGTGAGACAACCAGCAAATGTCCAGATCAGCCCTGCTCAGTGCAGCAGAATGCCGTGTCTGCAGAACAACAAATGAATCGGAAAATGTACGCCAAGCTGTTTCTCCCATCACTGGACCAAGCAAATATGGTGGTGGTGCGATAGTTTGCCCCCCACCCCCCCACACCCCTTTCGCCTGTTCAGCATTGATGAGAATACTCCACATGTATGTTTCTTTTTCTCTGGTGGGTCTCAGAATCTCTCACACTCAAGACTCCTTCACCTCCTCCACAGCTCTCCCTGGGGATCCCATTACGCCCACTATCTCCCATGGATACCTCAACTCTCCCTCTCATCACCGTGGAGACGCAGCCAACTGTCTGCTCCCAGCAGACATTAGTCCGTTAGCACGATTCAGCCATTAACACGGCATTATCATCTGCCCTAATAGAATCATTTAGCTGCCTCACATTCCTTCAAGCTCCAGCACTGATAAACACTTGAATGGGTCCCGTGTTTGCTCTCCAGCCATGATGTACTTCATTTGAAATCAAATAAAGTCCTCTTACAAATAACCAATGAATTAGCACAATTTTTGATTGGCAAAGGATCAAACAGTTTGCTTCTATTGCCTAATGTCAGATTTTACTTTATTATCCGTCAAATATTGCTATGCTATACCCTCTGTGGTTAGTTTTCCTCTTTTTTGTGAAAAAAAAGAGAGAAAGAAATAAAAGACAACATTTCCTCTTATAATGTTCAGATCTCTTCTGTAAAGTTTGGTTGGGATTGATTCCCTTGCAGAAAGAAATCTTCAAGGTCTGTTATCGTAGTCGGCAGCACGCCTGCCGACCTGATTTGTTCAATTAAGCTAATCTCTGGCGTGACATTGTGCTGTTTATATGTCAGGATTTCTCCACAGGGGCTCTCATCTCCTCCTACTCCTCTATTCCTATGCTTATATCTTTATAAGTTTTCCCACATTAATACCATTACGGATCTCTATTAAAGCAGCAATGTGTGTCATGTATTATTAAAGAGGTGGGCTTTCATGTCAGAAACGCCTCGACTCCTATTTGAACCGAAGAGCTCAGAGATTCCGCAAGGAAGCTCAAATCCCACTCCTACCATCTTCCCTTCAACCTGCAAAGAGCAACAACATGATTACACACACACACACACACACACACACACACACACACACACAGTCTCAGTATTGTAGGACTTTTCCCAGTAATCCCCAATAATCTTCCATCACCAGCTGCTTCATCTCCTCGACGCTCTGCTTCGATACATCAAATGTGCTGCACAACCTGACAGATTCAAACAACTAACATCTGGGACACGTTAGCAGCGAGGCTACACGCTCCTCCCAAAGGAGCTGTTAGCCTTCCTAACCTAACCTTTACAATGTTGTTTTAGCTGGCTCAGAGGGCACAGACCCTCGTATGGGAACATCTTATCCGTCCTGTTGCAAATTAAGGTTTTATATTGCCCCACTGAGCCCGAAGGTCCTACTGCATCAGACCTGTAATGATGGTCAAGTGACAGTATCCTCTTGAGGAGGCTTTGGAAGTTCCATCTCTGCTGCAGGTATTCTATGAGTTTGTGGGGGCCAATATCTCCCACTGCTGGACATGCAGGCTCAGGAGTGAATGTTGATTCTCCACTTGTGGTAGCAAGTCATTTTATTGCAAATCCTAGTCAAGTGTCTCGTTCTTTTTCTCCTCTTTCTCCAAGTGCATTAGTTATGTCCAGGAGGTCTTTCTCTTGGTTTACTATTAGCCGGCAGGTGGTTGAAGGGGAACATGGATGAATTATAGCTGTCAGAGATAAAGTAGCTTATAGAAAGGGTCGCAAGTTTGATCCTCACGTCTAGTGTCAAGTGTCCTTGAGCAAGAAGCTGCGCCCCAGAGGACTCACTACGAGAAGCATGGCAGCCTCCACCACCGAGTGTGTGAGTGTCTGTGTGCAAGATTGCAAGTCGTGTTGAGTGCCTAGAAAAGGGTTAAATAAAAATGAATCAATTCAATGTGCCAAATTTCCAAAGCCGGAGTCCAAGTCAAGATGAGTCCAATTCAAGTCTCAGGTCACGTGTCTGAGTCCCTTTAGTTCAGGTCCTCTTCTCTGCTATGACCAGTTTGTTTAGGCCACAAGGACTAAAGAAGGTGGACAGTAACATTTTATCCAATACATCAGAAAATATCAGCTTCACAAACTGAAGTCAGTTGTCAGAGGTAAAGATGAGGGGGTATATTTAGAATAGGTGTTTGTGCCTTGTACTGTTTGGGGACTAAAACAAAAGAAAACAAACCCCAAGGTGGGCCAGGCTGTCCTGGGAGAGAGAGAGAGAGAGAGAGAGAGAGAGAGAGAGAGAGAGAGAGAGCACTGAGGAAGCTTGCAGATGGGCACCATCAAAGAGCCCTGCAACAAGCCACGCCAGCAGTAAACAGGACCCAGCACCTCCAACACAAAACAAAGCCAAGCAGCTTGAGAGGGACATACGGTTGGGGCCTCCTGGAGGGGCTGCTGAGCTGCAGACTAACCGCTTTACCTCTTCATGCTTTTCTGGATGAACACAGAGGCACATTTAGCATGAAACCACGGTTCACAAGTGAGCACTTCAGGGAAGTGTTCCTCCTCTTGGTGGCCATCGGTGCATCACACTCCTCCATGCTGGAAACGTCCTCTGGGGTCAAAACGAACACACTATAACTGTTGTCTCCCATTAAACCTGATGAACTTCCTTGCGTCGCCTTCGTGAACACGACCATGTATGACCAATGATGTCGCGAGTCACCGATCCCTCAATATCATCCGCATGCACATTCTATCTGTTTGTTCCAGAGACCTCAGAACAACAGCTGTGTCTGTTACACCTCTGATACAATTATCTATATATTGCCCCCATCTATCTGATGCCAACACGTTCAGATCATACGTTTCATTACACCCTGAGGCCTGATGTTGCTTTAATATGAGCAGCAGCTGCTGGGTTGTCTTTGAAGGACTTGATCTCATAGAAGACACTTATCGCAGCACACTTCACATATGTTTGGCGTAGTTTAAACTTTTAAGATATTCGGAGACGTTGTATGGAGAACGACCAAAAAGCCCTGCAACTTTACTGCTTCGGCAGTTACAGCCCCTCTCTTGATTTATCAGAACTTTCGATAACATTGTCTTATAAATTTCCTCCCAAATGTGCTCACCTGCTTCTGTTACTGTGTCGGGCTCGAAGGGAGTAAAATCTCTGCTTAACGGGCCTGTAAAAATAGAAGCTACACTGTACTGGACCCGCCACGGTGGATTGTGTATGACAGGGATTTTCAGGAGAGACGTGTGGTCTGTTGAGAAATCTATGTGATGTAATATGCCCAAAGCAAAAAAAAAAAAAAAAAAAAAAAGATGTCAAGCAATCACAGTTGGCTACATCTCAGCACGTGGGCTGAATCATTTCACTGTAGGACCTCAGGCCCAGAGAAACCAGATAAAGTCAATCAGAACCTCAACTAAAAGCTGCACAGGCTATAAATCTTCCATCTAAGACTAAAGCAGCCTAACAGCTCTGCATAATTCCCACATTCATGAAGGGTAGGAGCTGGGAGGCCGGCGAACAACAGCTGGGCTGTCTGGAGTCGCGCTGTCACACTCAGCTTGTCAGGTGTCGTAACATCGCTCCTATACATAATGCAAAAGCTCTGCTCACTGACCTTAGCAGACCAACTCACCTACAAGCCTCACTCAGTTGAGGAGTCACAGTAGGAAATCACAGATGCTTGATGGCTCAACGTGGCCCCACTATTGTACATGCAAGCTGACCACCATAAATCTCTGGGATTCTTAAAGCGGCGTGTGTTTGCGCTGTTTTTGGGACATTCACTCAAGGTGTTCCACAGATACGGTGTCATGTGACCTTGACATCTGACCACCAAGCACTATTGGGAGAACTTCCAACAGGGCGTTCCAGAGAGGCTTCCACTCTACAGCTGTGACCAGCGTGGAGAAGTTGAAACCTTTAACTTATTTTCTTGCTTGTTTACTCAAGTGCATAAAACTTCTAGATTCTTCCAAACAAAGAGTAAAAGTGACATCTGAATAATTTGATTTTGTGTAGAAGCAACTTTTCTTTCTGTAACTTGTTGATCCTGCAGCCTCACACTGACAAACATCTTTCAACACATTCTTTTTTAGCTAATTCATTTTTTCCCCCAAATGCTCAAGTGAAACTGTTTTCCACTGTGGCCTGGGGCTGATTCCTAAGGGTAGGCTGACAACTCAACACATACACACACACACACACACACACACACACACATACACACACACGTACTGTCTACCTTACAGCAGCCTCTGGGGACACCCTGAAGCTTTCCTGTACAGCTGGGTGTTTTTCGAAGATTTAACCCCCCCTCCAAACACACACACACACACACACACACACACACACACACACACACACACACACACACACACACACACACTATTAACTCTCTCTTTCTTCCATCCTCTCCTTCAGTCTCTCAACCAATTAACATGATGAGGATTGTGAAAGGCTGTGTTGGTTTGATTGTATCAGGACACATGAAGGATGTGACACAGCACGTGAGAGGGAGACGCCGATGTGTGACTCTGTAGGAGCGACGCTGAGTCTGATGTCTGTACCTGCAGCCTCCCACACAGGAGTCAAGCTGCGAGGGAGATCCACAGCTCCCCCTATCAGCCAGTTGAAACAGTACAAGATGCATGTGTGGCATGTTGCGTGCTGGCATGACATGATATGCAGTGCAAACACCTTTGGACCGGCAACTACACGCGTGCAAACACACCCTTGTGTCAAGAGTACATCACCTCCAAGTTCTCTCTCTCTCTCTCTCTCTCTCCCCACTGAGGTCAATGAATTGTCTACTCGCCCTTAAACACACTGTAAAATGGATGGTCCTGATGTGGGGAAATGTTCTGCAAAGTCACAGTGACATTGCAGTGGGGGGGGGGGTGCTGATGAAGGTGCAAGATTGTACACAAATGAATATTCTTCTGCTGAGAATATCATTAATCAGGGCCTTACCTTTTCTGTCAGGCTGTGGTTAGACTGCCCCAGACAGACGCTGCATACTTTAAGGTCGGTTTGGGATGTCTGGTTCTAAAAAGTTCTCTTTGTCCTTGTCTAAAGCGTCACTCCTTCTCGTTGTAGGGCACCCTGCTGCTCAGGTATAGTTTGGGCTTTTTAAGCTCCTGCTGGTCGTTACTCTCAGATTCATGCCCATCAGCCAGACAGTCAAATCAGAGATGTTCCACAACACCAGAAGCTCTGATCTCCACATCTTTGCTACCTTGAAGCTTTTGTAATTTAGCTTGAAAGGCAGTAAAAGGGAGGACAAAGTTAACACAACCGTGAGCCCCTGGAGCTCTTCCTCTTTTCTTCTTCGTCTCTTTTATTCAGATCATAAACTGGCAGCAGAGAGAAATTACTTCTCAGAGAGTAAGGGGGGGGGGGGTATGATTCTTCCTCTGCTCCAGGATATTACCACTGTCTCCTTCCCCAAAGTTTAAGAGCTTTAGAGAGGTAGATTTAGACAGAAATGGAAGGTGATGATATGACAATTTATCTAGCAAATATGAGTGGGATTCTGTAATCCACTCTCCCCAGCTGCTCGGAGAAGAATGGGGCAATTTTTCTTGCAGATGTGCTCTTGGTAATGGTCTTTTTTCTTCTTGTGCCAAATGATATTTGTGAAGAAGGAAATTAAAGCTGAGGGAATTAGATGAAGTTGAGTAAATGATCTTTTTGTCCTTTTTTTTGTGGAACTTTTCGAAATGCATCTTTCCTTCTTGTTTGCGGCCTCTCCTTTGTTCCTAAAAGTGAGTGAAAGTTTGTGGTTATATAACAGTCATCTGCGAGGAGGGACAAACAACCCTCGAGGGAAAGCAGGTTGTTTACGTAGAACTTTCCGGCGGTGTTCTTTAATCAGAAATGCGAGAGATTAGCACCTGAAAGGGCCCGCTGTGTGCTTGTTAGTTCAGAGACGGGGCGTTCACGCTCTCGGGGTTCATCAGCAGTTCTCCAACACAGAGAGAGAGAGAAAGCAGGTTGCAAGTGAGGTCCACAGCTCTTCCCCACTAGCACCATGGCTCACAGCCCTGCTGATCTGTAATTTCCTCGTGCCTGCAGGTCTCCCCCGGGGGACGAGGTTTTTCTGCTTGCCCTCGCTCTCTGCATTAACTCTCGTAAATGATTGAAGAGGCACGTGCTGGCCTCAGTCTGGGTAAACTCTGGAAACACAGTGATGCTATTAAATATGAAACGTGGGTGGAAATGAAAGAAAGTGGGTAACATATTAATATAAAGGATGTACATGCGAATTCTCCCAAGGAGAAAGAGCCTGGTGTGAAAGAAGTATTTGCAGAAGCAGAGAGAATCAGAGCTCCGTGCAGGAGACCTGTGTTTCAACCCTGCTAACGATTTTAACCTTCTGGGATATTTTAGCTTCACGATCATATTTAAATTGCTGCATTCTTTCATCATTCCCATGTATCCTTGTTAGACTCACAATGCTGTGTTGAGGCCCTCCGGAAAGATGACGAATCCCAGCGTGAGGTGAAGGTGGTGGGGCTATACCTCTTCAAAAGAAAGCCTGTCAGACATCCTCAGCCACGACCTGCTTATGTAACTATATGCGCCTGCCTCTCATCTTGACAACTAAATGTGCCACATCAGCTGTCTTCTCTGCATTATTCATGGGATGAGTGGAAATGAGGGACTCAGATACACTCCATCTCTCTGAAATGAGTCGTAGCCTTTGGCAGAGCACAGAGGTCTGGGCAGGGAGCCGCTGCGTGCGGTCAAAGAGACGCGCACACAATTGGCTGCAACTGAAGGAATCAGAGAGGTTACATTGGTTGTTGTTTTTAATCAAAAATTAGAGAAGCTGTACCACTACAACTTCAAATTCAGGGTTATTAAATCTTTATTTTGGAACCAGCTTTACTGGCCTAAGTAAGTGCAACAACCAGGATGTGAGGGTGATCAAAAGAACACAAACATCTGAAACCACCAGGCATCCATACGTCTACTCACCGCGTTTTGTTTTTAAATTAGGGTCTTTTATATGTTTTTCTGAGAGGTTATCTGGTTTTAATCGTATGAGTAAATTTCAGTGATTCACTCATAGTTGATTTAAAGCTGAATAAATAGGTACAAAAGGCTGGTGCATAATTCTGTGCTTTGAACTGTTAAGCAATTCCAGACTAGACTGAAAGCAGCCACTAGAGGGCGTATTTATCCCTAAAAAATGTTGCAACTCTTGCAAAGCCCTCAATGACAGCCTCTGAAATCACTGGGCAGGAGCATCATACATTAGAGTGCCTGAAAATGTTGACATGTCCACAGTAGTGTTACCAAAAGGATAACAGGAGGAAGAGGGAGCCGTTGTTCAATGTGAAAGTGAAAAGGCTAAAACTGATCTGCAGCTACATCAAATGCGGTGATTGGCGTCTCTGACAGTGACAGGTTGCACTTGGCTGCTTTGTTCTGCTCGCAGGTTTCTTGGCTATGTCAGTTTCTTACCCAGAAATATCTGCGGCTCCGCATCTTCCAGTTCATCCGAGTTGTTTTCTACAAAGCTATAAAGCTTGAGGCTGTGATCATCTGCACGTCCTGTTAACAGAGGCCCTTCATGGCCCCGAGCAGACCAACACAGACCACATCAGGTCAGCTTTCAGTTGCCAGAATATTTAAACCCGGGTGATGCTGCAACTTGTGTAGTAAAGTCCTGACATCCACACAGCTGCCAGTATTGATCTGAGGGGGTTTGATTCATTCGGAGCCTTCAGGGGATGATATTTACCCGATGTGGAATTTGCAAGTGAATCATACTGAAGTAGATGATGTCCTACTTTTCCCTGGAAACCGTTGGTGCTCTGCAGATGCAGTAGATCAACAACAAACAGGTCTGAAACCGGACTTGTTTATCAGGACCCGAGACAAATATACGGCCACTATAGAAGGCTGAAGGGATGATGTATTTTGTAGGCCAACCCACCAGTTAGCATCGTCATGGGTTTCCTCGACCAAAAGTCAATTGAATTTTTACACCAGCTTATAGTTTACCTCTGAAAATAAGAGACTGAGACTCACGTGTTTGGTTCAGCAAGATAGCTCATCTACTCAACGCAAGGTACTGAGAAAAATAACTCACCCCCAAGTATAACAAGCCAATTAAAACTAAAAGTATAACAAGTCCAAGGACAGGATGTTGCTATTAAGAGCAGATCAACAACACTAATAAATCCTACAATGTAGATAAGATAAATTGTGCAGCAAAACAAGCTAACAAAAAACAAAGGAATACTCCAAGTTTAACTTATTAAAGAATGTTCAATCTGCATGTTTGGCGAGGATGTTTCTCTGTTTTTGTGTATTTCTTGTCGAACATAACTTGTAGAGTTTTTTTTTGGACTGTATCAATCTTTTATTCTCTGTTATCAAGACTGTAGGGAAGGAATTAAATATGTTCAACAAAAGAATATTCAGCGTCAGTATTTCAGTCCCATTCTGAGTTAGATGATCAGCCAGCGAGGTGATGTGCCTGCGTCCTGGACTCGACAGTTGCTGAGAAAGTTGCCTGACGTGTCTGTTTGTTTTGATCTTAATCCTCCCTCCCCGCGCTCCCTGTACCTAACCTTTCCCCCAGCCCCACCCAAAGCCACGTACATTTTCTTTGGGGACAAAAGCACGATCCTGGATCCCGCTGGCTCTGTGGCAGCGGTCCGGGCCCAGGGCCGCGCCACACTGTGCTCCCTTAGGGGCCCACGTCCTGAAGGCTGCAGCATCAAAGGGTTCCTGGGTCAAGGGGCCAAGTGGAACCTGGTTTAACCCTCCCGTGCCCTTTGCATCACAATGTCCGGGTATGTTACCGTTCTTTAACCCTCACTTTCCCCCGTGATATGCGTATATCAATGATGTCCCCCCTCCCTAACAACCTTATATGTCCCTCCCATCACCGATCACACTCTCAGCAGCACAGTTCTCCATGTACTCAAGTTCTTTTGCGACAGCCCTTTATAAAAGTGATAAAAAAGAATGATTCAGATTGTTTCAGGACAGTTTGGCTGTGGCGTGAACAATGATAGTTATCAGATATCTTTGCTGCCAGCAGAAATCATCCTGCGGCTACCACATGACTTAAATGTCTGAGACTGTTTTAAGTATGTCCATCCCTCCACAGCAAATGGATGGGATGGTTCTTAAATTTTCCCTACAAGTCTCAGTTTCCTGCCGTTTAAAACAAAGCACAAAATACTGATGACTCCGGTGATGACAAGAGATTAGGACCAATAATGAAGTTCTTTCTCGAGCATCATTCATACAAGGTGACAGTTTGAATCGGAGGAGGTAGATGGCTCAAACTTTTTCTGCATGAGCTTGTGATCCCACCAATCACATTACTCCATCCATAAAGATGTCAAGGCATCACAAATCCCTTTATCTCGCTGCCGTTTCTACTGAGATGGCGATTATCCATGCCGAGCTAGACGCATTATGCAACGGAGTAATAGACTTGCCATTCAAAGTAAATGGGATTATATTTCAGTCTGTGCTGTCTGTCAGTGACATTTTCACAATCGAAATTCTGCGTGATGGCATAGCATTACATTCAGGAAGGGCGCTTCACGTGTTTGGATGCATTATCGTCAGTTCGCTTGGTTATTTAGGGTAAGAAAAAACATATAAGGTCACTTTTCAGCGTTTGAGCAGAAGGTGAATTGTTTCAAAGGGATGATGGGCTTGTTTAATTGGAATGGGAGGAGGAGCGTTGGAGGGCAAAGGGCACCATCTTACATGAGTTTCCTCTTTCTGTAATGCCCAATAAAATTGTGAAAGGCCTGAAAGGGTCGGGGTCACTGAAAGACACAATAGTGGCGCTGAGGAGGAAATCTAATCAGCATGGAGATGCTAATTTTATGGAGCACCAATTAAGGAGAGTTTTTTATGACACTTTTTAAAAGAAAACAAAACAAGAGAGTTGTCCCCTTTTGGTTGAGGGCCCATTGTCAAGTGGCCCTCTGCCCCCTCCCAGCACACACACACTTTTCCTCAGCCTCAGCAGCATTGAGTCCAGGCTCTAATGGGATGGCACCTCCTTTCTGCCTGTCCTCGCCCACATTGGGGAAATGAGGCAGTGTCTGTTTGTTGTTCTGGAAGCCTGTGTGTCCCGTTCATCACTGTCACAGCACAGAAACATACAGAAAGAGGAGGTCTAAGGGGGGGCTGTGCTGTCCAATCTGTCCTGCTTTGGGCTTTACGACTGTGGGCCCCACGTGGCGAGTACCCCACCCTGGATCCATACATCTCCATCTCTGCCTTTCGGGCAACGACGGCTTTTGTATCGGCTCACTCCGGCTGCCAAGATATGTGTCTGCGCCGCTAACGGGGGCCCGGGTGGAGCTCCTAACTAGACAATGACGGGAAATCCAAGACGGCCAATGTTTAACCAGCGAGCGGCCCACTCATGCCCCTGCCTGGCCTCATAGCCCTCTGTGCCTTTGTGGGCTCAGGGTTAATCTTTTAAAGTCCGGAGCTGGGGCGCACCCCCTCCTACCCACTGTCCCCCAAATATACTGCCACACAGTCACTAGAGTTGTACTTTTATGGGACCTTTTGTTGAAGTGCTACGTACCCTTACTTGAAGAGCTTCACTACGCTGTCCTCCTTAAATCTTTTTAGGAATTCATACATCGTGAACTCGGAACACAAAGCAGAGTGACTAATGCTTCGCCCTCTTCGGTGTCACTAAATAAAATCAATAATTAATGGTATTGCACCATAGATTATTTTGCTTAACATAGCTGAAGCTGTACAAAAAGTTGGAACATCCCGACCAACCGCAGCTGCAACAGGTGAATAGTCAGCTGACACCCCGCAGTGGTCTTTTCTTATTCCTTTACATTTATGCCTCTTTTCTGTTTGCTCTCCTTTCAAACTTCACCCCAGTTTCCATCTTCATGCACTTTAGAGAAACGCCATACTTGGTTTCATTGCTTCTTCACTGTATCAAGTATTTACGGGCCCTCGTAAACATGTATTGATATTTAATGCTGCACTCAGCAGGGCAGGGTCTGCTGGGCAGAACTTGGAGGTCTGTGCTCCTCCGAGACAGGAACGGTGGGACAAAGAATGATATCAATAACAAAGGTGCTATAAAGCGACTGTTAGCCTTCTTGGTGCTGAGCGGCCACACAGCCGTATGACACCGTCCTGGTGTGGCATCAGACTCTCTGGGGAGAGACCCTGAAGAAGTCACTACTCAGATATCTATGTCTGATCGGGGTTTTCCACACGAAAAAATGTGTTCCTACTTCCATCAAGCTCTAAAACAATGCAGTTTGAGGCTGCGGGGATTGTGCGATTGTTTCTCATTGGGTTCTTCCACTGGGTGTGTGCAATATTTGTTATGTGGATTATCTGCTTTGCACTGTTGTGTTTGTTTATGAACGGCGGCGTTTATGAGCACAGCATTTGAGTCCATGGCCAAATTTCCAATGGAGAAAATAAAGTGTATGGAATCATATTGTATCACGTCCTATCATTAAAAAAAAAGTACAACTTCGTATCCTGACAGTCGTCAGGCTCTGCTGACCCACGCCGACATTTGACTTCTAGAATACGATGCAAAAATGAAGACAAGTCTGGTGTATTTTTCCGTTTTCCCACCAAAACTATCTAATTAATCAGAATTACCCAAGCAGCATCTCAGAATGATAACAGGCTTGACTTGGAAGCAGCGTGCATCTTATTACTTTAAAAAAAAAATCGAAAGGTAAATCTGAATTGGTAGATTATTTTACTTGTTACAAGGAAAAAATCACAACAATTTTTATTTTACTTGTTGTCGTTGTTATTTCTTGAGATACAACTATTATTAATAGATATTATTATTATTATTATTAACTTAATAGCTAGTTCCTTAATCTCACTGAGAGGCTACTTGGTGAGTGAGGATGTAAAAAAAGACAAATGTACAGAGAGACTTGAGAGGGTCTTTTATTTTATTCTGTTTGTGCAAACATTTGTTTTGCAAACAGTGAAAATGCATTCAGTCAAATTTGGAAAACTGAAGTGAAAACTAAAAATAACTATAACTAAAAATGTACGGTTTTATTCAGTAATCACATAATATTTCAGATATTTTGATATTTTTTCTAGTTATCTGTGATGGCTAATATAAAAGTAAAGCTAAAAAAGAAGTAATGCATTATAAACGCAACAAAAATGTGAAGCTTTAAAACACAATCACGTGATATAAGAGAAGGCCAAGACATCCAGCTAGATGACGCAAACATCTCCATTGTCTGACGGCAGCCGATCTTCTATATGGCGGCAGGTCAAGAATGCTTTGGCCCTCCGTCCCTCCGCTAGTTAAACAACAGGAGGTCTATAATCTTCAGGGTCATGGCCTTTGTCTCCGTCCACACACCAAAGATGAACAACGAGGCCACTTTGCATTTGTGCCACAATATTATGAGGGTCACTCTGTGTGTTTTTCCTTCATCCATCACTCCTACGGTGCGTGCGGTTATAGATCAGACTCCTCCATGTTAGACACTGCATGATAATGTGCCACAGGAGCAGATCTTCTCATCAGTATTCACGTCCAGCCATATGTGAATTAAGGTTTAATGTGTCTGTAATCACCCACCTGAGCCCCTTAGGTGACTCACACAGGGTGCGTGTGTATGTGTGAGCGTGTGTGTGTGTGTGTGTGTGACAGCGGGAGAGAGACGGAGGGTGATGTAATCAAAGGGTAAGAAAAAAGGGTGTAGGGGGTTAACGACAGCAAAAGGGATAAAAGAAATTATGTAAATGATGCAGAATTTCAGATAAATTATCTAAAATTTAGTTGCTACTTCAAAAACAACTGGAATCAAAGCAGTTCACCTCCACAAAGCTCACATTTTTAAGATGTTTTCAGTAACGAGGCATGTGCCCATTGAGCTAAATTGCCATTATTCATTTCGCCATCAAACTAAAAGCCAAAGAAGTCAATTGTGTGTCACTAACAAGTCTGCTGCCTTCTAAAGAGCAAGAGTTAAAGAAACAGACACGCTTGATTCAGTGGGACTGCAGAGGGTGTATAGAAACCAAACATGTGGGCACACACACTCACACTGACCATTGATCAGCTCGTCAATCACAAGCCAATGAGGATAGCCAGTGGCCACCAACACTCAGGTTATTGTGCACAGTGACCCCTGGGGTCAGCAGTAACTAGCTGAGGACTGTGCACTACACAAAAGAATGGCATCATGTACTTTGCACATACAGTTGCGTTGCCGCCGGCACCCTTGTGAATAGACACATGGCAGGCCGATCCACAGATGGGACAGGGACAAGGAGGGAGGGGTGTGTGTGTGTGTGTGTGTGTGTGTGCGCGCACGTGTGTGCGTGCATGTGTGTTGCCGTGGTGAGGGAGCACAAGCGGAGGTAACACACTGAAACAATGGTGCTGATGAAAGGAGCAGGAGTCGTGCCTGAGCTTCAAGGAGGGAGATTATTGGTAGAGGAGGTTTTATCAGGCTGGATAACACAGAGACAAGGGAGATGAGACAGTGCGTGCGTGTGTGTGTGTGTGTGTGTGTGTGTGTGTGTGTGTGTGTGTGTGTGTGCGTGTGTGTGTGTGTGTGTGTGTGTATGTGTGTGTGTGTGTGTGTGTGTGTGTGTGTGTCGTGGGGGGGGGGGGGTATGGAGAGTGGCAGAAGTCTGCAGAATGGGGACACAAAGACTCCTCATGCACCAGTGAGTGGCCAACTGTTCAAAAGTGTGACCAGCACAATGCCAGACACATACACTGTGTGTGTCTGTGAGTTTTGTGTAAGTGTGTGCATCTGTGCAGACTTATGGGCAAGTATGTGTGTGTGTGTGTGTGTGTGTGTGTGTTTTCTGATTGATAAGGAACAACTATTTGTCTATCCCTTATGCATACACAGTTATATGTTTAATTAACTTTGTTGAAGGTAACTGCAACTCCATTTTAATTAAGAGTTTGTTTAAGCATTAAGCAGGAAAGATTGCATCAGTGACCCTTTAAATCTTCAGGGATCCATAAATCATACACAGAATTTTTTACTGAATGAAGTTTTCTGAACTTTAATGTTTTGTAAAGTTAAGCAGCCATGTTCCAAAGACAGCATCTCAGAGCAAAAACAGAATAAAAAAGGAAACTGGATTTCAGTTTATATTAGAACCCAGTCATACTAGTTATTTAGAACTTCACTCACTCTATAATAACAATTACTCTGTTTCAGAACAGGCCAGTCGTGAAAAGAATTCAATGTCTCCATGTTTTTTGGTCATTTGCACTTCTAGTTGACACTCACAGTTTTCTTCTGGCATCCTAAAAGCATCTGCGTCACCCTATTTTACGTGCTAGCTTGTGACACCGTGTCGGGCGGAATTTGCAGCTGAGCGTGGCAGCATAAGTTTGACTTGTGGTGTTGATGATACATAATCTATATTCACTCATATCATCTGCTAAAATGAGTAAAAATATACATGAATTTATCGGCATTGTTTAAAAAAAAAAAACCTTTTATTGCCCCCTCAACTGCAGTTTGCCTCAGGCGGCTTTATAGTCTGTAAGAGCTCCAGCCCTTAGTCCTTAAAGCCTCGATTTCATTGACTAAAAAACACTTTAAATTAAAATATCTACTTCATTTAATCACAGAAATTTATGGTACATTTAGATCCAAAAGATTTGGGTCCCAGAACCCTTCAAGTACAGTCAGGATGATCCACATTTACATAACATGGTGTAAGTGAGTTAGCAGGTGAATCTCTGTATGTTGCGGTGACATACTCAGGGAGGCAGCTATCATCTGGATCCCAGCGACCTGAAGGCCAACATCTGGACCTGGGTCCTGCACCTCCTGACGATGGTCTGCTCGGCAACCGGTTCTGCACTTTCTCCTTTCACTCTCTCCCCTTCCGGCCGGTCTTTCCTCCCTCGGTGTCCCCCTGGGGTAATTGTGGGGTAATTTATGAAGTTCTAGCAGCATGAAGCAGACCAGTGTATGAGACAGCCTGCTGACCGAGTCCATTCAACCCCAGAGGAGAGAGCCTGGATTCCTTTTATCCTCCCCATAATCAGCACCTCTCCATGGGTCTGAATCGTCCTCCTGATTCCCTTCGCCCTGCAGCCCTCCACAGCATGCGAGCCGTCGTGGCCGCTTAAAGATGAAGGGGAAAGTTATTGGACTCTTTAGTGACTCATAAACATCCTAAAGGATTTTCACAGCACCTTTGTGCCTTTTTGGGGTTGAAATAATGCAATTGTTTCAGGCAGTATAAATGAATAAATCACGGAACAGTTTGTTCCAGCAGAGAGAGATAACAAAGCATAGTGCTCTCTGTTCTCAGAGACACTTGTCAGGCCGTTCAAACACCGTGTAACAATTTTATATCTTCTCCTTCTTCTGACATCAATACTCCCCAGTCAGTCATGACAGTGTTTAGATCTCAATGAATCAAACCACTTCATGCTCCCGCTGACCACTTCTCCAGCTATGATCTTTATCCTCAAGCTCTGATATCCAAGTGACATTGAGAGAAATGGTGGTAAACAAAGGCCACTGTGCATCCTCAAACACATGCCAGATTTAAGCCCAGCGTGCACGTACAGAAGATCTTGCCACTGATCTTGTGAAACAATGACCAGCCGAGGGTGAAGAAAGCCTATCAGCCCACAGAGCAGGTTTGCACTTCAGCTTAGCGCTTTATTGAGCCATGATAGGCCTTAATCTAGGCTGATCCTCTGTCACTACAAGCATATGCCTGTGATAATGCCCTCATTTTCTGGTCACCTGAGCACTTTCATTGGAGTGCACCCCATGAGGCTGCCGAAAGGGGGTCTCTAAACCCTAAAAAGTCTGTCCCAGAAACCTTGGATTGGATGAGGGGTCCTGAAAGGTGCCATCCAGAGAAGAAAGTCAAACACCCTAATGCAGGGTTAAAAACTGAGGGATTATGTGGAAACATGGAGGGTGGCTACGCTTTCATTTGTAAAATGCAAAGCTCATCCTTGTGTCTCTCTGTGTGGCCCGTTGCTTGTGTAAACACATGAATAAGAATAAGCATGAGCAGGCGAATGGGATTTATCTGGCTCATGCATACATCTATAGGGCAGGAGAGAGACTGATCACATAGGTTTTATCCAGCTAGAGCCTCTAACAATGATCTATATGTGTATTCTCAGGGATTGTACATTTACTCATTCACAACTACTGCTCTCGGTTGTGTCTAATTGACACACTGCACCTCACCCATTTTATGAGACTATCACACTAATCTAACTTTGTGTAATGGTAATGAGTTTTAGAGATTTTATTAAGACCATTAAAGAAATATTATTGATTGTTTTGTCTGTAAAATACAGTGAAAGCTGTGGCACCGGACCAGCTAATAAAAGGTCTAAAGTACAGAGAACGAGTGGAGTAAGGACCATTGTGTCCAACATAGCTAATTAGAACCCGACCCAATTAGCAAGAGGAAGTCCAGCGGCCATGTTGGCTTTGAGCCTAACGATGGGAAAATCCATATGCTCCAAATAAATGGCCCATGTTGGCTCTCTAGGTTCTCCAATTATAATATCACTGAACACTGGCTGAGCCAAAGTGACCCCCTACCCTGATGGAGCTTTGGTGGGGGGGTCCTGAGGGCCGTTTTGATTTCCACTCCGTGTTTGAGAAGCGCACACACGATATGAGTCAAACACTGAGATCATCACGCTGCTCAAGTCAATAAAGCCCCTGAAATACAAACATACAGAGCAAGATAACACAATATTATCAAATGGAGAGGTGGGTGCAAAAGTCGTGTGAATTGCAATGACAGTGGACATTTTACAGAGGTAGTGACAGTTGCATGACATAGATGTATTGCACTTGTGTCATCCATGGCTCTGACAGCAGTTGGGAAGAAATTGTTTCTCGGTCTGTTTGTCCTGGAAACAAAGTATTATTCCATGTTCGAACTACTGTCCCTTAAGCGCTGCCTCACCGAGGCTTTGCTTGGCAGAGGGAAGCAGGAAATTCCTGAGCTGAAGAGTGAACACTGAACACCACAGAGAGAAACGCTGAAACGACAGTGATCCAGCTACAAAAGCTGGATGTCAAACTTACTGGGAATTCACTACATGTCCCAAACAGACATTTCTTTATCTGGGTAATGCCATCTGCTTCATGAAACCTACTGTTTTAATAAGAGAATGAACTAGTTTGCAGAAATCAGCATACTGAGGTTCTGAGCGTGCTAACAGCTTTATGGTTGAATTAGGGGAAGACAATGCCATGCCCACTCTTTAGTATCTGTTTAACTACCTCCTCCCCGCTGAAGGACCCCCTTCCAGTGATAGTGATGTGATTTCGCAGACTGTTTGGGGAGCCAAGCCAAATTTATCTGACCTCTTTTGTCTTGAGCTCCTGGTTGAATTGTACCTAGTCTGCCATTAACGCTGCTCCTTACATGTTTAAGCACCTCATATGGTGCTTCATACCTTTCTAAGTGTATCATGGATACCGTATGTAAATCAGGCCTTCCAGGCATCATATATCTGCTGTTATGGAGCAGGGTCACACTCTTGCTTTCACTTTTATTGTCTTTACAAAGCCCAAGAGCAGGACAGAGATTTTTTTTCCATGTAATTTCCATAATTTGACCCTCAACAAGGTCAATTTATCTGTTTCTTCTGATCCAAGTCACCATCACATCACAACATGCAGAGTTTCATATGTCTTTAACCAGGCTGTCTGCTTTTCACAACATGTGAACTCACTCCTGATTTGGTTAATGTGTAGGGGATCATCAGGGGTGGGGGAGTTAAATATGGGTGCAGTGGGGGCTGAAGGAAGGCTGTGTGAGGGGGGGGGGTGGAAGTGTGTCCCCTCCGCAATTGGCTGTGGCTCTAAGTGTCTCATTATGCGGCTTATTGTTCCTTTGTTGTGGTGGTGGTATAAATACACCCCAGCAGGCCCAGAGGGTGACAGTTTAGACAGCCTCACTCCTGTGGACACACTCGTCATCAGACTGAACACGACAAACTCTTGAGTGAAGTAAGACTGTGGCAACACTACAAGGAACTGGAAACGCCTTCAGTTGAACTTCTCAGCAGTTTTCATTTTTTGGACTGTTCTTCAGTTGCGCTTGCACTTTCCCTTGCTTGAACCAAGATGGATTCTGACGCTGGCTCCACCTGCAGCCGTTCCTCATCCCCAGACCTGGTGGTGGATGACTCAGCGGGGAGCTTCTTCTCCAACAAGATGTTCCAGTCATACTGCCAAGCAAACCGGGGAGACAGAGAAGCTGAGCAGAGCAGGACAGGCGACTGTGGAGGAGGCGATAAAGTCAAAAGCAGAACTCAGCTCAGCAAGGAAGAGATGCAAGACCTGAGACTGAAAGTCAACAGTCGAGAGAGGAAAAGAATGCATGATCTGAACCAGGCGATGGATGGATTGAGAGAGGTCATGCCCTACGCTCATGGACCCTCGGTGCGCAAGCTGTCAAAAATCTCCACCTTATTGCTTGCGCGCAACTACATCCTCATGCTGTCTAGCTCTTTGGAGGAGATGAAGAAGTTGGTGGGGGATGTATATGGCGCTGGAGCTGCCGTCCAGAGCCGCACTACAGCCCACCCAACAATCACCCCTGCAGCACCAACTGCGCACCTCCCATTGCATCCTCTGGCCCAGTCCCTGCATTCTCTGGTGGGCAGCAACCCATCAACTCTCCAGCATCACTCACCTTCTCCAGCTACAACTGTAGCCCCCGCACCACACTCACCCCCATCAGCCAGCTTCCTGGGTTTTCATGCTCCAGTCCAGGGCCTTCTGAAGGACCCCCTCCACCTGACCAGCTCCTACAGACACTTCCCAGGCATGCCGTGCCCCTGCTCGCTCTGCCAACCTTTGCCCACTCCGACCTCCACGTTGCACAGCTTGTCCATGAACAAGTGAGCCAGACTCTGCTGTTTGGATCAACCCAAAGAACCAAGAAGACGAACTGCTAAAATGATGAACTTGTACATGTTGTATATACGATCTGCCATGCAAACTGCTGCTATTTTTTTATGAATTGTCTCTTCTGCATTGTTTATAGAGAACTATTCTAAATGCACAGGGGATCTTATCAGAGTAGCAAAAACTGTAATTTATCTGATATTTGTGGTGGTGAAATGTTGGCAAAAAAGGGATCTTGTGTGTCCTAGTGTACAGGATTTCTATTTTCCTAAATTAAATGTTTATGATAATATCTCTTGTCTGCTTACTTCATTTCATTAACTGGATCATTAATTACTCTGCATTAATACTGTACTTTTAGTACTGTACAGTTATCATTGATTATCTGTCTTTTACATTTTAAGAACAAGCATGTCTGCCAGGTTTCATTTGTTTTGCAACTAATATATATTCAAGAAGGGTTTGAATTATATATGCAAATGCAAAGTAGTTGTATTAGAACAACAGAACATCCTGTGTGACTAAACAGAAGGGATTTTATCGGCATTGGAAGTTGCAAAACTGGATATTTAGGCGAGCTTGCCATTGGTTACTTTGGAGAGGGACAGAAGGGCAAGATAATACGCTGGCACAGAAGCTGAATGTGGTGTTCTTGAGCCAGGGGACCATCCATCTTCACCTCAACAGGGTGTAGGAGATGAAAGGATGACACAGGCGCCGGGATGGCGCGTCACTTTTGTCTGATGCAGGCGAGGGACATAGCTGTGTCCTTAGCTCTGCGTCCTTTGCTCTAGGCCAACGATTTGTCTCTGTCTCATAAGAACAAGGATATAGGCACATGAGGGGACATTTAAAGCAGAGGACACAATGCAGTCTCAAAAAAGATATGATTTCAAAATATATATGATAAATATTTCCACACATTGTGAACTGAGATGTTCAATCAAATCTGATTGGAATAATGTTAAAAATCAAGAGCGAAGTGATAAAATGATGAATTGGCTAAACTGCAAACGTAGCTGTTATACTCACTGATTGCCATGAACATGATTTAGTCAAACAACACAACAATGAGTGGCCTTCACTTAGCAACAAATCAAGCGTGTAAAATACATGCTTGTCCTCCCACGGCTGACAGATGAGTTGGAGATCAGGGGAGAAATGAAGAGATGTAAGTCATTCTCACCCAAGTCCCTCCTCCTCCTCCTCCTCAGAGCTCTGAATAGGTTTGAACAATAGCCATGCGTGGGACACAAAGACCGGGGGAGTCCAAGCTCTCGTGCCTGAGACACAGACCCCCTCCATTCAATCTACATTTCATCATGGTAACAAGCGCTGTCAGGCCAAAAGGCCTGACACCCTCGCTCGCCACAAAGGCGGTTAGCTCTAATATATGAGGCTATTGACACTGTAAAGAGCCCCTGTCAGTACTGGGGGATTGTCAGCTGTGGGACGTCTCAGTGGGGGGAGGCAGCTGCCAGCCTAACCAGGCAGCCCAGCTTCTGTCGTGGGGACCGTCGCTGCAGCGTCACCTGGTCCCTGGTCCCCTGACACAGAGACCCTGGGTCCTCCCACACTGCCCCCCTTTATCTGGGCACAGGTGGGAATGGGAAGCAGAACACATTGTGGAGATTAGCGGGGATCAGCCTCCCTTTGGTCTAGGTAGATAATTAGAGACACTGACTTGTGCAAAGCTGGTGTTTCCTGATCGGCACCAGATGGTGTTAACCCACGGTGTGGCATCAGCAGTCTGGAGTGAGAGTGTGTGTCTGATGTGTGTGGTGTGTAATGGATATGCTTCTTAAATCATACAATATGGGCAGGTCCTCTGTGTGCCATTATGGTCAGCCACCGCTGTCATCATTGTGCTCTTTAGCGTATGCTAACCGGCAGTGGCAGCACAGGTCTGAGTCATAATGTTGTGCACAATTAACTCTGAAAATGAAGCGCAGTGATACAGAAAAGTGTTATTTTAGTATCCCATGCTGTACTCTAACACGATAGAGGTTATTTATCTTTTTTCCCACAATTTCTTATCAGCTGCTGTGATATAATCCACAACACAAGATTGAAATAGCAGTATTCCCCCTTTTATGTCATGTGAACATAACACCATGAATGTGGAGCCAGATGGATAAGTTAACTGTTTCACATAATGATCAATAGAGGGACACTTGTCCAACTTGGCTCACGCAACCTACATTGACGGAGTTAATTGGGGGACTGAAATACCCAATTAAGGGGATTGAGGCGCTGGACAGCGGAGCCATATTGCAGGACATATGCACACATTGTGCTGCGTCTGGATGAAGGGGAACATCAATTAAGAAGGAACACTTCCAGAGCCTTGTTGCCTGTTCTTTTTCCATTTTGTGATTGGTAAAGCCTCCAGCCCCCTTTTCAGAATGCTTATGAGCAGAAAGCACAGCTGCTAGGGGTCAACCCACATATGCATGTGGTGTACACTCATATTCACGTGCACATCCACAGATGTACTGAGGAGATGAGTGGATTCAGATTGGAATTGCTAAAAAAAACCAAACTAATAAGTAAAAATTAAGCTTAAAAGAATTAATATTTGTTCTGGGTTTTGTTTTTTTCTTGTCATGTTTTGTTCATTGATAAATTGGTTTTAATTAAATGGAAAAATTGTGTTCCAAAAATGCAAATGCGGAAATGAGGTGATCACAACTTCAAATGGATTCAATTAACTTTAAAGCTTTCTGCTATATATCAAGTGGTTCTCTTTACTTTTTAAACAGCTTTCATACTGATTTGGTAATCATTTGATACATGTGCAGGAGCTGAGCTCAAGTTCGGCTTGATGAATAAATCGGCTTCTGTTGTGTTGGCTGGCTCATGCACAAGTGCAAGTCTTTCTATTCTCCTTCAAATGAATTTTGTATCATATTGCTCTGGATTTTATTTTTTTTAACAAATATCACATCCAAGTATTTTGTCAGTCAGGAACGTAATACTGCAGACAAGGCAGTTAACAGATTATTTTTGATAATCTAATTAACGTTGAATTAAAAAAAACAAAAGACAGACAATTACTTTCCAGTAACCCATGACTTCCAATGTTAATGTGTCAAAAAAAGGGGTACTAAAGGGAATCTTACAGCCCTAATTTCAGTGCTTTCCTCATGCGCTACAATAATGTAGCCTAATGTTTTTACCAGGGCGCCCTGGATCAGGGACTTTTCTTTCTCCATCTTTGTTTACGTCACTTATGAATTGAAATACATTTGCACAGTGTCACACTGCTCAAACTATAGAAAATTGAATATTAGAAATCCCAAAGATCTCACAAAACAGAACCTTTACATCAACAGTGATTGTTTAACATTATTTTATCATCATTATAATAAGGTCTGTTGTTGCTATTCCTCTCTCCCCCCGTCCAAACTTGGCCCCCGGGCTCCACTTTGGGCAGCCCTCCTCGAGATCCGCCCCTGTCAAAGTCTCCACGTCTTTACCGGTGCCGCCGAGTTTGGTCTTTTGTAGCCACCGTAGTTAAGCGCAAAAAGTATACAAAATACATGGTTGTTTAAAAAAAATTTTTTATCCTAAAACATTCATCTTCTTAATAGCTTACTTGGCCCTTAACGTCCATATGAATATACATACTTGTCCGAAGAGGGGAAGTTAGTGTCCATCACGTGTTTTCTTCCCCTAAAAGCAACAAGGGTGAGAGTTCAGTAAACACAGATGATGTCATCGTCTGAAGATGGCTGAAGGGTGAGAGTGAACTCGCAAATTAGTTTTAGTTTTAAAGCTAAATAGAACGGTCCTAGCACGGTCTTCGCGGTTGTGATAGCGTTGTGCTCTTAGTTTTACTCAGCGTTCTATGCCCCTTTGAACGTTTTTGCTGCCAACCGCCTCAGGAATGAGTTCAGGAAGTGCATTTGTTTACCAAAACACAGCCCGGCTAGCGTTAGCATAGCCTTGCTAGCTTTGGTCTAGAGAAGCTTAGTCACCAAAGGGAAAAAAAAAAGTGTCAGTGCGTGCTTTATTTAAACATCTGGCATGGATTTTTTTTACTCTACGATCATCAGAAATGCGGAGAGGTACCCAGCTACGTCGCTATAACCGACGTTAGCAAAGTCGCTTAGCTTGCTAGGTTGTAAGCTTGCTAATTTCCTTCAGTAGCGTTCGTCAGGAAATGACAGCTGGTACATTTTAGGACGAGGCCATGGTTAATTATTAGGATGTTTGCCACATTTAATGAAAGTACATTGTAGAATGTGTTGTTGTTGTTTTTTGTGTGAAATAAATCCGTCTACTCTTTTGTGCATGAAAAGTAGCTAACTAACGTGCTTCTGCATTCTAACAGAGAAGGCTGGTGGGGAGGCTGGTTTCAGCAAAGCTTCCAGGCTGTCAAAGACAAGGTAGAACATTTCACACCATGTTCTACTCAATGTTCTGTCTCTGGTGGTTGGATATCTTAGGAATTCAAACCAGTATTATTTCTTCTGTGTTCTGATTTTACCACTCAGCATGTTTGTGAAACCATAGGTCTGACTCTGGACATTAATGCGAGCTGTCATGAAAGGAAATGTATTTATGGCTTTATGATAAGGCACTTCTCTTAGACGAATGAAGTGATGAAGTTTCGCTGCAACGTAGAAAAATCTGGTATTTAAATGGGCTGTAAATCCATTTAGGTTTGCCCAGTTTGACAGTCCAATTCTTTGTAGCATTTATTTTGTTTTGTGTCTGTTTTTTTTTTTAGCAAATACATACAAAATACAGGTGTGGATTATTTACAACACACACTGAACTGAAGTACAGTGTCAATCTGACTGTTACCTTAGACTGTGAACTCAGTCACCTGACATCTAAGACCCCAGATCTGTTTAGACTCCAGACTTGAAATACAGGATTGCACTTCCTTGAGGCACCAACACTGCATGCACCAAGTTTGACATTGATCAATGAACTATAGTTGAGATAGTTTGGTCATAAACACTCAGAGGACTCTTATTCTTGCAGTCTTCTGAGGCTCTCGAGTTCCTGAAGCGAGACCTGACAGAGTTCTCCACTGTGGTGCAGCATGACACTGCCTGTTCCATCGTGGCCACAGCCACCGCTGTTAAAAACAAGCTCGCCGTAAGTTGCAGCCTTCACTTGGCTTCACTTGGATCATTGGATTTAAGGCACTGTGCTCAAACAGGTTCAGACCACATTCAGGAGAGTCATACCATACATAAAATTACCAATGTTGAAGGGTTAAATGTTTCTATGTATGAAATAATACCTGATTTGTTCTGCTATTCTAGGTGGAAGGCTCATCAGAGACCACAGAAAAGGTGAAGAAGAGCCTCTCTAGTTTCTTAGGAGTGATAACAGACACTCTCGCTCCTCCTCCTGATAAAACCATTGACTGTGATGTCATCACATTGGTGGCAACACCAGCTGGAACTACAGAGGTCTACGACAGTTCCAAGGTCTGTCTGATTATAAGAGCAATATTTTGAGCCAGAGCAGAGTTAGTCTAGTTTTTTTTTCTTGATTTAATGGCTGCAGGAGATTTAGCACATGATGTGCATGCTGGAGCAAAAAGAAAAAAAAAAAAAACAACATGGCTCAGTATCTGTTTTCCCTGCAGGCTCGTCTGTACAGTCTGCAGGCTGATCCCGCCACGTACTGCAATGAGCCTGATGGTAAGACGGCGCACAGTTCTGCTGATCCTGACTGTGACTGTTGTTGATGGGTACCGTTCAGATGTCAGTGGTGCTGTTACTCTCATGGCCAATCAGCATAACGGCTTTCAGAGTGGACTGATGAAGGACAGAGAACATTTTATTTTGTTTCCGGCTGGCTAATGGTATTTTATCATGTTTAGATGATTTAGCTAGCTCTCTGTGGCCTGTTAGCATAACTTGCTTGTGTTTCTGCCCTGACATGCAGAAGCACTCTGCAAGTCACCCATCATATTGTATGACATTATAACAAAGTAGTGCAGGCATCATAGATGTTGTAGCTACTGGAGAGCCATAAGAACAATAACAACAACATGCAGAGTGATGGTGACGAGCGCAGCTGTGTCTGTGGTTTCTGCTGCAGCTTGTGGCAAAACTAATATTGCTTTGTGTGTGAAGACCAACCGTGAGTGTGTTTGTGTGCGCAGCAGGCTCTTATTAAATGAATGAGTTTATTTTTCAATTCATTCAGATGGTTAAGAACTTCATCGGAAGAATAAATACGTCTTTTATTTCTTAATGTCTCCAGTAGCAAGAGCAAAACTGATACTGTTGGAGCCTCTCCATACTTAAGCCCTCACTCATTTTGCCACATCCTGTTTGAGCCAGTGTTTCATTACCCATCCATCGTCTCTACAGCCTCAAGTGTTGTGTTTGTCCAGAAGGATGATTTAGTTTAAATGTGATGAGTCATAGAATTATCAGTCAGCTCTTTTGCTGCTTTAAAGTGGCGACTGAGTATCACACAAGTGTAAAATGACATAAAGTTAACTTTGTTTTTGGGGGTATGTGTGCTAATGCACTCCACGGCCTCAAACAGTTTCCTCTGTTCCTCCTCCTCTGTTGCCCTCTTTGTGTTAAAAAGACCTTGTTGTTGTTCAGGTCCTCCGGAGCAGTTCGACAACTGGCTGTCCAGCTTCAGTTTAGAGGACAAGAAAGGAGAAATCTCAGAGCTCTTGGTCAGCAGTCCTTCTATACGAGCTCTTTACACTAAAATGGTAAATATTGTTGTCTTTTGTCACATTTGTTTTGAACTCAGAAACCAGACTCAGATAACCTCATGTATTCAAATGGCTTTTTTTTTTTTTTTTTTTTTTTTTTACAGGTGCCAGCAGCTGTAGCCCATTCTGAGTTCTGGCAGCGCTACTTCTTTAAAGTCTTCCAGTTGGACCAGGTAAAGATTTTAATCAGTTTATTCTGTACTTCACATTGTCCTCATGGTGTGACCACCAAGTTAGTCCCTTTGCCTTTGGTGCCCCCTCCTGGCCAATTGGAGAACCTCAATAGATAACACCCTCGGAAGACACTCAGAAAACAGGTTTGTTCTGATTTTATGAGGAGGCACATGATACCTTGATCATGAGCTAGAGAGGCAGGATTTTTTTCTTCTGTGAAACATGTCAACAAGCAGCAGGCTCATTAGAGCTTTATCTGCTGGTAAAGAGCTCTGGTTATCGCTTGAGAAAGTTCAACTCAAAAATTGTGGCAGGAATGTGGTATTTAATGATAAATTTGATCATGGAAATTCTGCTCTTAGAAAAGCTGAAGACCGGGACTACAAGCTTATGTAATTTAACACAACAGTCCAGCACTAAACTCCATTCTTACTGTGTCATTGTCTGCAATTTGTCCCTTTAGTTTGTGGCGCTGTTTTAATTAACATCAATGTCAAACAGACTGAGGGGTAAGAATTACGACAAGAATCAAAATGAAGAAAAAAGAGGAAACTGAGGCACTCTAAACCAAAAAATGTCTGATTCATTTCCAAGGGCAGGGCAGCAAGAATCATTTGAAACTTGTGATGAGACAAGACGTTCACGTTCTAGCTCCTTGTGTTTACCACCTGCCTCCTCTACACATGAATTTAGTTGATTTGCAACATCTGCACTCTCCTTAATCACTGCTGTTATGCATTTTAGTCGACTGTAGCAACTAAGAAATAGATCTTCCCCTCAGTAATGTGAATTCTAGTACTCATTAGCTAAATTTCTATTCCAAAGGACACATTTTTCTGGAGTTTTGCTCGAAAAAAAAACCAACAACAAAGGGTATAAACAGTAAGATTCTCACATCACAGTGCAGATGATAACAGTTTGTCTTGATTGTGTTCTCAGGAGGAGGCCAGGAGAGTGGCGCTGAAGCAGAGGGCGGAACAGACGTCTCACACAGAGACCCTGGGCTGGGAGGAGGAAGAGGAGGGTACGCTAGCTAGCAACACACGTAAATAATTCAGATTTATTGTGATGTTGTATTCGCTGATTTTTCTCATTGTTCCTGTCAGATGAGTTCCTCGGCTCCCCGTCATCATCCACTTTCAACTTTACAACCCCGATGAACAGATCGACCCTGCTGACTACAACCTCGGCAGCTCTCACAGGAACGACACAACTCAGCCCCATCCTGTCTCCCAGCGAAGACGCCACCATCTCCATAAGCAGCGACAGCGTCAGCCTGCCAACGCAGGTGGAAGTGCAGCCAGACCCTGTTGTCACGGAGCTGGCAAAGAAACTGATAGTGACTAATGTGGACGATGTAGCAGACAAGACTCAAGAAGAGCAGAAGCTTGGACAGAGGGAGTCACCTCCAGAGGCTCCGGCAGAAGCTGTAGCCCAGCCAGAGGTCGCTGTTGATGGGGCGACAATGCGGACCCCCGCCAGTAAACCAGAGACCACGAAGGAGGACGGTCCGCAAGACTTGAGAGTGTTTGAGCTCAACTCTGACAGTGGGAAGTCTACGCCCTCTAACAATGGCAAGAAAGGTAGGATGGCCTGAGGATGTTTTTCAGGTGGCAGTAAGATTCTGGAACATTATGAGTCTTCAACAGGATTAAATTAAGTGAGTTTTCCATTAGATAGACGTCAAGGTGACAGAACGTTCCTGATTGTTTTCCCCGTAGGCTCCAGTACTGATGTGAGTGAGGACTGGGAGAAGGACTTTGACCTGGACATGACAGAGGAAGAAGTGCAACTCGCTCTCTCTAAAATCGAAGCTTCTGGGGAGGTTAGTCCTTTCTTTTTTAGAAAATGTGAAGATATGATTCTCACATTTTTTTAACCGGGCTCTATTTTCCTCCAATGTTAATTCAGAATAATTAAGGGGCACCAAAATGGTTTGAATCCTTACAATATTGAGAAAGAACTTTGTGGTTGCAGCTGGGAAACGGCTGAGCTAGCACACAGGGCAACTATCCCTGTCAAAGTCAGTCTCCTAAAAGCGCTTGCTGCTTCATGCGGGATCAGATATCATCAGCCTCTGACAACATTATTGACAGAATCGGAGAAATGGACGCGTGTCTAACATGTCAAAAGTCTCTCTGCAATCTCACTTACTTACTTGATGATAGTTTTCCTCGATTCCTCTGGTCTTCGCTGTCTCTTCCTGTCCTGTACTGGGATACGTGAAGGAATGTCTCGAGCGCAGTGATGTGGATCAAAGGGGTGACGTCCACTGTCACTGTCGTGTGATGATAAGTTCTCATCCTGCTGCAGATCACAACATACTTACACTCTTCTCAACACAAGCGTTGCCTCTCTGCGGGCATTGGCTCACTGCACCCACAGCTGCACACCAGTTACACGTTTGCCTGATATCCTTACATGAAACACTTCATATGGTTTCAATGCTCATTAGGAAAATAGGGCCCAGGATGGAAAAACCAACATTTTCCTCCAAGTTGATTTATTAAAAGGGGCTTATTTTATTGTTGTTGTTTCTTTTTTTCCCCTTTTTTAACCAGCTGGATGAAGACTGGGAGAACTGGGAATGAGAGCCACTCCAACATGAACTCTGTCCCGCCATTAAAAGCTAGTTCTCAGCAGACGAACCATGCTTAACGTGTTTAACTCTTTGTCCTCACTGTCACCATGTCATGATTGTCAGCAGGCGGTTTGGATCATGTTGGTAACCCTGTTGGGAAGAGCAACAGGACGACCAAGGCAATAAGACTTAGACTGCTCTGCTCCTGGAGCTGTCAGATTAGTGCAGATAGGCCGCTAGCAAGAGTCTCGACTCCGGTCTTGACTATTTCTTGGAGTAACTTCTGACTTAGAGAGTTGATGACACTAGTACGATATTCTGACCTACAAAAATCAGAATGTGAGTGGTCTCACCACAGAAGCGGAGGAGCTTCCCTTTTTTTCTTTATGCCATTAGATCATCACCTGTGTTGCTTCGAGCGTATTTCAGGTTGGGTTTAACGGCAGGCTGATAAAATAGCCTTTAAATGCTTCTTTATGCTGCTTTCCAAGATGAAATACTTTGTAGGTGATTTTTGATGACAGCCAATTGAGTTGAAGCTTTCTCATCTTTATTATGCAAGTGAATCCTCAAAATGAACAAAAAAAGAAAAAGAAGTAGTATTTTGGCCTTCATTCACAAAGCGCTTTTTCATTTTGGATTCACGTCAAACTCTAAAAACATGGCCTTGTTTTTGTTGCGTCTGTCATTGGAAACACAACCAGTTAATGTTTATCGTCCACTCCCCCCCCGCCCCCCCCGCGACCTTTTGTTCCTCATGTGATCGGTTTTAATATATGAGCTTGTCGCATGTTGTTTTTTTTTTTTTAAAGGTTTCACTTCTACTAGTCTTACGTTGGTGGAGGGAATGTGTTGATTATCAGTCATGAAGACAGGAGTCGCACTGTCGGGTTCGAAATCCAGGGGTGGCGTCTCATCTCATTCACTTGCAAAGGAAAAGAATCACAGATCTGTTTTGATTTTTTTTTTCTCTTTGACCTGCATTTGGAACCAGATAGCTTAGCAGGTGGTGTGCCAACTAGAGGAGGAATGCGAACACGCTCCATCATCTGTAATGTAAGCCTAGAGATGTAATATTTATACTAAAATAAATACGTAATATTGTATTATGTGCTTTGGATTGCATGTCTGTGCAATAACATTATGCAAAACATTGTGCAGATGTTGAGTTGTATGTTTTCTCTCGTAAAGCAGTCGGCTGTTTTTCCAGGTTTTTTTTGTTTTCTGACAATGTGTTGCATGTCTCTAAACCTCGCCTGTGTAATTCCCTTCACACTTGGAGCTAAGCTGTTCCACACCAATCTGTTTCCACGTCATTTTTTTTAAGTCGTCTTTCACTATATTTTCCAAATGATCATTAAAGGATTCATGGATAATAGGCTTAGTTTCTTGCATCTCAGAATAATCCAGCTGGCCGTTTTGCCGTCCAAGACGAAAAACCAGTCTTGTCTGTTTAAAGCAGACGAAGCTGCAGAAACATTATAATTAGCGGAGTGTTCAGTGTCTTCAATTACAGTGTGAGAGATGTTCAGGAAATCACCACTCACACCAGACTGTTGCCTCCTGCCAGCACCCAAGAGTGTGCTTAGCTGTGCTGAAACACCACTGCTTTTATTTTAAAAATGTGGTTCTTCACAATAAAATCCGCAACCCAAATAATTGTACTTAGGTGGTATGCAGGTATGTAAATTCACATGCATCCGAAACAAAATGTACTTTATACAGCAGCTGTCTGGGACCGGGGCGTAAAGGAGGAGGTCACTAGTGAACATGAATTTACCGAACTTTTGGAACACTCTGATTCTTCTGTTTCTGCACATGAAGCTCTCATTCCACACTGGCTGTCACACATGCAGTTCACTGTATCTGTTGTTCACACTGAGGTCATTATTTAAACCGTGTGTGTCCTCTTGCATCCCTGTTTCCCAAATCCCTGGACTCTCTGTGTCTGAACATACGTGCAGCAGCGCTGGTGAATGATTGGCTCAGTCGTGATGGAATGGACATGTACCTTCAAATGCTTTAACTAGGAACAATTACGAGCTACTTCACTTGAGTATGTAGCATTTTTCAGACTCATTTGCTTTGATGAGAGGGGCAGCTCATGCTTGCTGATGGTTTCTGTCCAAAGGAACAAGGAATTGAACGGAGTCAAAAGCTGTAAAGAAGACGGAAGGAGTGGCGTTTTTTTAAAAAGGGGTGCAGCCGAACACTGGAGGGAGAGCTGCATCCTCTGTCATTCAGACGTTTCTAAGGTGAAACAGGTATACAAACAACTAAGAACACGGCACTATGGTTAATTCCCCTTTTTTTTTTAGTGCTTATGTTAAGCTGTTCCACTTGCATTTTGCAGTACTCAGCAGGTACTCAGTACTGATACATATTTATGTATTGTCAGTCGTTGAGATGGTACCGTCTGTGGTTTGCAGAAACGTACCTGCCAAGATTTTATTCTGATGACTTGAGGTTTGAAAAATGCTAATGTGAACCCAGTCCAAACTTTTGCAACTGATAGTAAAATCTAACTTTATACTTTTAAAATATATACAGTGTCATCTAAACAAAGTTCAGCCTCATATATTTTCAGATATTGTCATAACCTCGGGTTTTAATTTCTTTAGAAAATACTCTATTGTAAACAATAACATGGACGTAATTATTTTCACTTGAGGTAAACTAAGATTTTTTGAGCAAATTACAGACTTTTGCAGGTAAACAGTCTAAAACAAAATGTAAAGTGGTACAGAAAAACTCCAATACTTCGACTACGTCACACTTTGGAGGAAAACATTGTGCTATTTACTCTCCCCAAATTAATTAGATACTCTCCACATTCACTTTAGTATCACAAAATATGATCAACAAAAATACAATAACAATGTGTAATTCAGCATTAAACTACAAAGCAGTGTATTAAGGGGTTCTAGTGAGCCCCGGAGCGTGTATAATAAACTTGAAAGTCGAAATAGTTTCTAAATCTAGTCTGTGTGCTGGAGAAAGTTGTCGTGTCGCTTGGTTGGACAGTCACCAGGTGGCGCTGTAGCTCCAGTTTATCAGACCTAGTGGAGACCTGCCACTCCTTTTCTTTCAGCTGCAGCATCCATCTCGCAGACATGGATCAGCCACATGTTCTCTAACATGACATTGTTCGTCAGTAGCGTTAGTCGTGTAGTTGCTGCATTTTCCTTTGTTGGTGTTTTCACATTCGTCATTTAGTGATCGTGTGGGGCGGTAGAAGGCTCTGATAGTCCCCTGAAGGTTTCCGTGGCTTGGGTTGTGGCATCAGCTGGGCTAATGTAGGTCACAGTGGAAGGACACCTGTACGCCACTCTGGCTCTTCAACATGGATGCTGCCTGTAAAGATGGCTACTGTCTGTCTGTCTCTCTGAGTGTGTTCTCCTCTCGCTCGCTTATTCGGTACCCACACTACAGCCAGTGTGGGTGTGGTTATGAGCTGGACAGATGAGTGACTTGATGAGTTAGTCCAACTTCAAGACTAACGCGAGGGTAGTATTATTAGACACCGCCGTATTTTTAAAAGACGGAGTCAGACAGGCTCGTTCTCTTAACACTGACATAAGATAACACACATCTTGTTTGTTTATTTAAATTGCAGCCCTTACATTCCGACACCAGCACCGTCACACCCGTGTGGTAATGGTTTGCACACATGTTGCCCTAACTGGACCCCAAATTACACAGACACAGATATATTACATTCTTTCTTACTCTGTTCCCACTCGCAGTCCTTAGTCAGCAGAAAGGCTGTAAAGGAATTTCCTGTTGAAGCCCACCGCTCCCTGTGCCTTGCTCCGTGTGTGTGTGTGTGTGTGTGCGTGTGTGGGTGCGCACACGCGCTTTACATTACCACCAACCCTAACCAATGTCATGTACAGATCACTTCACCGTGCAAAGGCAACGAGGATGCCAATCATACTGTGGAGAGAAATACCTCCCTCCTGAGGATCTTCGCAGCGTCTGCGCTTCCTCTGGTATTCCATCCTTCACTGAACACTTCCTGTCTCTTATTCATCACTGTCTTCACAAATATACTGTCCAAAACTAGGTTTCACACTCTGAAACACACACACACACACACACACACACACAAAATCACAGGGTGTCAGGATGAGGTCATTATCTTGAGAGTGAGTATTATTCTTTGCACCCTAAAGGGAGAAACCCTGTAACCCCCCCTTGCCTTTCAATAAGCACAAAAGACTCCTTTTGAGGGAGGAGGCAGACTCCTATGGAATGTGTTGCCAGGGTTTCTATAACAACTGGCCTCCCAATTCACACCCGTTTCATTTGTGTATGAATCTTGATGTGGGGATTTTGCTCCGCGTGCTTAATTCTGCCTCTTTGTCTGTTTATTGGACATAAAAGATTGTGTTCCCTCATCCTCACGGTGGGTTCAGACAGTTTGTTATGCTCTCTTTAGTGTGAACTACATGCTCATCATAAGTTAAGAGACCAAGTACAGCCACCAGGCTCAGCGTTGATCCATTGTTGGGGGAAAAAAACTTCTAAAGGACTCTTGAGATGCCTCCAGATTTTTCCATGACAAACCATCGCCTTTCCCAATGTCGAGCGGTGGGAACTGGCCACTTTGTTTGTACGAGGCGGTGTCTGGGAGGAATGTGGGGTTTAGTCAGGGAGGGAGGAGATGGGGTTGGGGGGGGGGGGGGGGGAGTATGATAACTCCCACTCCATTCAGATTTATGGTCAAGACAGAGGGGCTCCTCTGGATGCTTGTCAGGGGACTAGTTGAACACCGCCCCTCTACTCCGGAGCTGCCAAAGCAAATGTTTAGTCGCACAACCTCGACCTCTATTCTTTAGCTCCCTCTCTGTTTTTCTCTTCTGTCTCCCTCGGTGCCATCATATGGGAAAGTGAGCAGACGTTCGGTGAAGGAGTGTGTTCATATTTCATGCTGCTCCGTGTGCAAAGAGGAGCCATGGTGGTTTAATCCTTACAGCTGGTTAACTTCTGGGAACAGGGATGACCACGAGGGCTGTCTGCAGAGGTAGACGCGCCACCTAATAGTGCGAGGGGAGTTGTCGGAGAGAAGTGCCAGCTTTTTACTCCTCACCAGTGAGGAGGCAGTCTTGCGTGAAGACACTTGGGTCCTGGTATGGTGCCAACATCTCTTATTCCAGGTTAAACGTACGTGTTCTAAATTTGTAGCCTCACCGTCTGAGACGAGACAAACCGCAGTAGTTTAAGGCCTTCTGATGTTGTATGGAGCTCGACATGCTCCTCGCTGCTAAAGTAACTGGGCATCACAGCTGCGAGTGGTCCTCCTAGCGTCACATTTCCTCCTATGCTTTTCCGCAAGTTCGTTTCCACGCCATCTTCCTCCTCTGGATGGAGCTCTTTTCTGCGTTGAATTTATTTCACTTAATGCGACTTTTCGTTAATGTGAAGTTTTAGCCGCCGTTGTTTGAAGTATAGCAAGTAAGACGTGCAATACAACCCCCAATTAATGTTTAGGGGTGTGATTGCAGCCTGAAAGCCTCACAGGTCCACATATAAATGCTCACTGCAGTCACCTTCAAAAGTATAAATCTTCCACGACCCTCACTGCACCCTTCCACCAGGTTCAGTGAGATTCTGCCTCATTGTTCTTGCGTTAATCTTGCTAGCAGACACACAAACGCCGCGCCCCCCGGTTGTTAACGGCAGAGGTAATGATGCTCTGCCTTGACTCTCCTTCCCTTTCCTCCTGCTCTAATCTCCTCCGTCAGGCCTCACTGTTTCACCATCCTAATGACTTTTCTCTCAGCCTGTGAATGCTGGCCCATGGTGAAGCGCCTCACCCCCATGACCTCCATGATGCTCTCAACAATCACTGTCTGTCTGAAGTATCAGACCAGGTGGGGTCATCGTATGAATCAGATTTTAGACTTTTACGTTGGTGGGAAATATGGGACAATGTAGCATATGACCAGACATTTAGTTGTCTGTTTTAACAAGCTGAAGTTACAGCAAGCTCCTTGGAGGTGTGACTCAATTCCCAGTTGTAGGAGCGTCTAAAAATCCCCTAAATTCTTCTGAGTCCATCTGTTCCTACGTGATCAGTCTCACACACACACACACACACACACACACACACACACTGAATGTCCCTTTCCCTTCCGTTCCCCTCTCCCCTCCACCTCCCCCTCTTTTCATTACTGTCCCATTCATTCGTTCATTCATTTATTCTCTGTCTTCTTCGCTGCTCCGGGACACCAGCCGACCCATTCATCCTCTCTCTCTCTCTCTCTCTCTCTCTCTCCCTGGTCAAATGAGAGGACCACACACACACACATACACACACACACACACACCCTCCCTCATCTCATCTGATATCTGGCAGTTGAAGGTGAGATTGTTTCGGTGGTGGAGGAGAGGAGGGGCCAATTCCAGTTGGACCGTTTGCAGAAATGCAAATGAGACTGTCAAAACTTCTCCATTATTCTAGGAATAAAAGTCGGTAATAGCCAGTCTGTTACATAAATCGGCTTTGTAAATGGCAGCGTCTGAGAGGGAAGAATGCTCCCCTGAGACGAGGCAAAGGGTCTGCTGAGGACTACTGTTCAACTACGTGTAGTTGTTTTAAAATAGACCAGGCACTCAATGAACTGATGTCATTTTTCAGCCATTTTTGTTCGCTTAATTCTCTTGGTTGCTTTCCAAATGTGACTCTCCACTTTTTTGTTTTTTTGGCCGTGCCACGGCAGACTGAAATAACCGACCGTGGATGGGTTGCCATGAGCACACGGTCTCCTTTTCTCTGACATTTCATGCAGCACCAAATCTACCAACAGTGTTTGAGTTATTGTGTGGGTTTACACAAAATCGAACAGGATTTTAATTCCTAGGCATTTCAACTCGGCGGTTTTGTTGACTTTTCCTCTCACGCTACTGACATGCGTGACTTCGAGTGGAACTCCCCCTCTTCTGTTTAGAGAGGAAGCATCATCTTTCCTCAGACAAACAAGCAAATGAGCAGCATGAATGTGTATAAAACAGAAAGATATGACGTGCAAGGGTTTGTGTAAGAAGTAGAGGGGAACAAGTCAAGCCCGTTAAATCAGATCCCAGGCTAATCCTAATCCCAGCCTGCAATTGTGTCCAATGTCAACTGCCGTGTTGAAAGTCATTTCTAGGTCTGGTCTAAGCCTTGGAAAAAAAAAAGGGGGGAGAAAGGACTTTCTGCCTCTGGCCAGCCCAACCTGCTGATCCTGGCGCGGCGGCTGGTGGCCCCTGGAGAACTCTCCTCCTCCACCGTCCCAATCCAGGGGATCCGATTGACTCTGTGACAGTGCCATCTGCCCCTCGACAAGATTACACAGTGCACTGGGCCAAGATATCCTCCAGCACAGCAGATTAAATATGAAATATAGGGCAGGAATAGTTGTGCCGCTTCATTCACTTCTGCCGTGTAGTTCCTCTGTAGTCATTGCAAGCGTTTTTCCAGGTGTGCGTCTGGATTTTGAATTATCTTTCATTGTTTTTTGGATTCCAAGTGTGTGTTTGTGCGCATTCTCTACTCCAACACACCTCATCCTCCTCTTGTCTCTCCTCTTTAAATTTTAATGACTGCAGTCTTATTCCCAACGCCGCGCTGCTTATTTACTAAACACGTCGGTGGTTGATTTACTCCAAAAACAGGAAACTGTGAGAGAGATGGAGGAAAAGAGAGCAAATCAACAGAAAACTGAGAGCGAGTGAAGACAACCACTTAGTCTGAAAATGGTTACTATGGAAACTGTGCCTTTCTTTCCTCTCTCCTCCAGTCCATTTGAGGTCACACAAATTCATGTAACAGTAGTTACAAATTAGCACCCCTCTATTCTTCAGCACAGCCCCGGAGTGATCACTTGGAAGTGTTTTTGGTTTTTTTATTTTTATTTTTATTTTTTTTAAGAATTGAACCAACGCCAAGTGGATTGTTGCCTTCAACTTACTGTGCAAATTCTGTGTCAATGTCTCAAGAAATGAAATTTCTGGACGGGACTGAACTTGAACAGTGTAGCACCAGTTGAGGGCCCCAGACGAGCCAAAGTTAACCATTTGAATGGAATTCCACAACCCATTTTTGTGTTTCTTCTTCCTGTTGTATGAATGAGAGCCCTCGCCAGACTCTTTATGTATGGAGTGTGTGTGTCTGTGTGGGAGGAGGGTAGTGGGGGGGGGGGGGGGGGTCATGTCTTGGCTGCATCGAAAAAGAACTTTCCTCACTTTGCTTGAAACAATCCAGATCCACACAACCATAACCCTCACAGCCAGGGCTCTCCAGCTCTACACATGGTTGAAGCTGTGTGTGTGCGCGCGTATGTGTGTGTGTCAGACTAAGAGAATCCTTCAGGATGAGGAAAATACAGGCTGCTTTTCCACTGGGGTCATTTGACTTCATTCCGATGAATTTTAGCGCGGATTAATTTCAAACTAATGAGCCACTCCAGTGCTCTGATAGCTCGTTTGTAGTCATCAACAGAAAATAAGTCGATATTTTAGATAGGATCTGCAAAAACTGATGTTAGGGGATGTCTTCCCCTGTCTTGGCTGACTTACCTTACGTGACAGCGATCGACATCACGAGGGACCTCGCCCTCCAGACCTACGACGCAGCTAATGAAGACATACAAGAGGCTTGTCGCCATTTTGTGAGGTTGGGTCAACGATCTCGGGTCGAAAGCAACATTGAGTGACTGTCTTTTTTTTTTTTTTGGCCAGGGCGAGTCCATCTGCAAATCACCGTCTGCAGGTTTCACTAGCATATGGACGTTTGACGCAGTTACCCACTCTCTACCTGTTATAAGAAGAGCAAGAGCGCGAAACGCCATTCGTTTTACTGCCTATGAAACATTCGTATACACCTGTTTACACCTGCAGCCTTCACAACACTCCGTGCAGGCCGTTTTAACAAGCCAGATCACCCAGAGCTGCGATGGCTCGTCCAGGCCTGGTTAACATCTCTGGCTCGGTGAAAGAGCGCGTCACATCTGGGAAGCTCATCTGCTGCATTACAGAGATGTCATCGTACAGAGTTCAACACAAGTTTCATCGTAGGAAGTTTTATGCTGTTCTTTATTTTCCTTCTCAGCTCCTTCTCTTTGGCCACATGGATCTTACTCATCTGCTTTTTGACTTCTTCTTTTTTTGTCTCTCTGTTACATTCTTTTCCTCACTTCCAGCTTGCTCTGCATCACATCCCCTCGAACACCTCCCGCCCCGCTACCCCTGCCTCATTAGGCCTAGATTCCAAGCTGTTTTTACTGAGTGCCCATTTGTGGATTACTCACCAAGAAATCATGTGGCACAATTGAATTACTAGTGGTTACAGAGGCTTCACTTACTGCTGAGGCATCTGGAAAATGCTGCTTTTAACCAGCCAGTCCCAGCCAAAACGTCCATGATCCCAGCACACAAAGAGACCCTTCTCCGTTGCCCTTGTTACCCCTGAGGCACTACAGCAAACGTTGGCTTTTGTCCGTACTGATGTTCTTCCCAGACAAGAGAATCTATAGCATGTATGAGAGAGCTCTGCAGAGAGCTGGGGGGGAAAAAAATATGTTATGGGTATCTTTATCTTTATATGATAAAACATTTTCAGTTTTATGAGTTCAGGGATTCTTCTCAGGTCCACTTTACAAGGCTGTTGTCTCCCTCCGCTTTGTTTCTACCACTCTGTCTTTGCCGTCCTGGATGCACAGATTTTTGACATGCCTTCATCTATTGTTGAGCAGATGTTCAGTACAGAAAGCCAACATTAAATTTTTCACATCCGTTCAAACTGTTCTTATATAAAATAGTTGTATTGGAATGGCTGTTTTTTGGCCAAACCAGAGAATTAGATAAATCAGCCTCAAATCAAGGCAAATAAATCAGAAAAATGTGCATAAATCCAGCATTGCCTTGAAATGGTCCAGGTTCTTTATTACAGCACTGCTCATAAAGGGCCACAATAAAGGGCCAGTTATGACAATAGAGGTGGTGCATTGGATTTTGTCATCTTTGAAGAGTGTGTGTGTGTGTGTGTGTGTGTGTGTGTGTGTGTGTGTGTGTTTACAGTTTGTAAAGCCGTGATGTTTTTAGCTGAATTTCTACATGCTAACATGTTTATGAGGATAATGCGTCTTTGCTGAGTTTTAGCATTAGGGCTCCCACTTTACACAGTGGACAAAGACATGGAATCATAAGTATGGTGTGTGTCATGTGATGCACTGAGGTCTCAGGAGCTTCCATTGTGGGGGGGGAGCAGCTGTAAAATGATGGAAAGATTTTTTTTTCAGGGTCTCAACCTCTGCAAAATGACTTAACTTTCATAATTTGATCCCTTTGATCTGGTTACATTTTGAAGGTAGCCGCGGGCTGAACCGGCTCCTGGTGGAAGTCTCTGGCGAGCCTCCGCTGTGTCGGCCGCACCACGCAGGGGAATGAGTCTAACGTTTTTATGGCTTCATGCAATAATGAGCAACTTCAATGTGTCTGAACCACTGATGCTGTATCCAGTTCTCCTTCTACGTCCATGGTTTAGCAGATGTAGGGCACACATACACACACATATATATATATCTATATATATATATATATATATAAAAACAAACATCTTTACTAGGTTTCGTGGCAGCCATTGACTACACACTCACTCACGGCCTCGCCGAAGCGGTCAGGGTTCATCCTCAGGGGACTATTAGTCTCTGACACGTGCAGCTAATGTGACTAAAACCGGTAGAGGAAGAGTGACCTCAACCGGGTCCTGAACGTTTTTGTTCCCATTTCACTTTCCAGAATGACAAATTTATATTCATAGGGCTGCTACTAAAATAAAGGCCAAGTCATTTAAAGGTTAATGAAATATCTCCGGTGCTCTCCCACTACCGTCACCAGCACCTGGCCTACCGCTGGCTGCCATGGCAACCCACCCACCGCTGATTTATGCTGCAGATAATTAGGAGCAAATATGACAGAGCCCACAGGTGTGAGCACACACTCACATGAACTCACGCACTTTGTCCCTCACACACACAGCTACAAAAACTCATTATCAAGTGGGTTTGCCTCCTAAATTCAATATCCCCTTTAATTTGGCAAGTCCAATCATTGTCCTTCACTCTCACTCAGACTGGCACCTCGAATGTCCCACGCCTGCCAAGCCTGAAGCCCCGCCTCTGTTAATCAAACAGCGTTCCCCTTTGTTGCGTAGGAAGGCAAAGCAGGAACACAGCTCTTCTTGCTCCTCATCCCCTGGCTGTCTGTGGCCCGCTGCAGCGTTCTGACTCTGACTGGATGCTCCCTTCACCTCAGCGTCCCACTGCGAATGTGAAACTAATCCAGCCAAAGGGCTTTTATCAAGTGAAATGGAAAGGTAATGATACCTCTGTCGTCTCTTTTTTCTTCTTTTACCCTCCTCTCCTCCTGACATGCTCAGAGAGGGTTCAGGTTCCCTGTGAACATGGGTGTGGTCAATTTCTGATAAGTGCTTCTTGCTACAATACCCCAACGCTTTCGTTGCGTGCGTGTTTGCGTGCACGACCCCTCACATGCAGCGTAGGGGCAGCGTAGATCCGAGCTGATGCATCCATCCATCTGACAACCCATATCCACCCTCCTCACTTCCCAAAGGCTCTACTGCAGGGTCACTTAATAGACTGAAATTCATCACACCAGCGTGCGCGCACACACACACACACACACACACACACACACACACACACACACACACACACACACACACACACACACAGGTGACATGCCCAGATGGATGATGGGAGCCACCGCAAGGCCGAGGCTCCTATTTCATCAGATCAGTTTATCTTAAGACTGCACACTCCAGTGGCACACACAGTGACACACACTTCTCTGGCACACATCCAAACCCATACCCCACCCCCCCACGCGTGCAAACCCCAAGTCTGCAACCCGAACTGCAACAATGATGGATGACAGTGTGAAATGCGACCTCTCTTTTTGCTTTTTGGTGTCATTCTCCTCTTCCTCCTTCTTGTACGCCTCCTGCATGCCCGATTCGATGGAAATGAAAAATGTGGACGAGAGAAAAGTGGATACTATGAGTACATGCTAGCATACGAGTATTGTTATCATTACATTCAGATACAGTATGTGTGAAGGGTGGAGACAACTGGAGGAGAAAGGGAATTTTGAAATCAGGAGGGAGGGTCTTGGGTCATCCTCGGAGTGAAACCACATCCCAGATGCAGTCATAAAATAGGTGTTGTTCTGTTGATGCATATGAAGGGCTGGCTGTGAGGGAATTGGACCCACCCTTGAGTGCCAGATGTACACATTAACTGCAATATTCTCGCAGTGTATTTCATCGACACGGCTGGAAGGAATCCAGGCTACAAGTGGTGAGATTTCATGAAGGCAGATAAAGTCAGAGAGACGTACGAAGAATGATGGGAGCCAGGGTCGTGTGAACTCCCCTCCCAACAAAACCCTCACATACCAAACCGTTTCACACACACACACACACACACACACACACACACACACACACACACACACACACAGGACAGACACACTATCTGTCCTCCCACATGGACACACGCAAACACACATGCACTCGTAACACTGCTAGCCGTAAGTCATTCGTTTTCTGATTTTCAGGCTTCTTCTGTCTTTCTTGTGGAGCCTTTGAGGTGACAAGCTTGAGGACTGGTATCACATTCACATCAGTCAAACAAAATACTGAAGCCAGTTATGGACTTCTTTAATGTGGGCATCCTGTAATGGCAGCTGGTTTGAAAGAAACCACAACCTCCCCTCGCTGTCTTGAAACACATCATTTTCAGTTTAAGAAGACAAATAAGCCCAAAGACAGACATGATGTTCCTGGGACGGCTTGCTTGATTGGCAGGTCCTCTCATGAAGTTCTTGTCTGGTTGCAATGGTTGACCCTGATCTTTCTGGAAGCCTTGAATCATGCCGCAGTTTAGAGATCATATTTACAGTTGCTCATCATTCAAACTTCATCCATAGTAAGTCACAAAACAACTTGTGTCAACAGGAATATTTTTTTTGGCTGGAGGTCGTCGTTCTTATTAAAATCAAATTTGTCAATTTCACTTTTTTTTTTTTTTTTTTTTAAAGTTTGGTTGAGACTTCACCCGCAAAGGAAGATTGCCCTCCGGAGAAAGATTTGTTTATGTTGAAGAGACCCTCTCGCAGTTCTAGGAATTCTGACACTTGTCTGTGTGGAACCCAAGAAGAAGTTGGGTAATGTTATAGAACCACGAAGACCACAGCGGGAGGAGGGAGGAGGGAGGAGGGAGGAGAGTTGTGGTGAGTAAACGGTCAACAAAATGTCAAAATTTATATGAGAGGTTGCTGCTCAATGTTGGTGTCTTTAAACCACATGAATGTTGCGTGTTTTTTTTTTGTTGTTGTTGTTTTTTTGGTGTCTAAAACTAACAGAAGCTTAGCCATTTTGTTGTTTATTATCCTGACTTTTTCTTGGACATTTGGAAAAAAACAGATCGGGTTAATTAGCTGCCCCCTGGTGCCGTTCCCTCAAAGCCATTGCCTCGCGTCCTCCCGCCCCCAGCAGCTTTTGCAAGATCAAACTCTTCATTGCCTCCACAGCTTCATGTTCACCCAGTGGCCTCAATTCACAGGACGAAATTTGCTGCCCAAAACATCAAAGCAGCACTGCCCGCCACCCGCTCGTATTCCTTTATACGGCAACCGCAGCACTTACAATCTGAGAGCATTGTTTAGTGGAACTCTCTCGCTCGCGGTCCTTTAACCACCGTGTCCTCATGTCCCCGACCACTCGACACCCCAGACTGAGGAGGGAGCAGTGTAGCTCCAAAGCAGAATATCACAATAAACTTCCCCACCCAGACTTCTGGTTACCAGCCAAGCCTCAGATATTTCACTTTTGTCGACAAGACACTTTTCATTCCAGCACCCCCCCCTTCTTTACTGCACCCCTCCTTTTTCTCCCTCTTTCCATTTAAAATCCATCCAGCCCCACGTGTAAAGTCCTGCATGTATAATGAAGAATCGCAGATGTTGTGCTGGATGTCCGTTCTTTGGAGACCAGCTTATGCGATCCACTCCTTGACGCACACATGGAAGTGTTTACATCCAGCAACGAAACGGTTTTGGGGTCTGAGACTCTTGAGGCCACAGGATCGAATGCGGGCCACTGGAAAAAGCCACATTTTTTTCCACACTTTTACCAAAAATGATGTGCTTGTAAAGGCAAAGTTCCCCTCTGACCACATCCCCTGACTTGCATGTGTTCTGTATTACCCCCCCCACACACACACACACACACACACACACACACTTCTGTCTCCCTCTGTTTTCACTTGCTCTGCTCGCCACCTGGTATGTGCTCATCCATGACCGTTCTGATGACAAACCCCAGAAATTTATCTGCATTTGCCGTTTTCATCACCTTGTGTCTTCACATCCCTCCCTATCCTCCATCAGTCATCCCTCAACATAATTTGTGATGATGAAAAGAGGAATTCTAAGCCTCCTCGCCTCCACCTCCGTCCTGCCCTGACTCTCTTGATGAAAAGAACTGTCCTTAATGTTTTATGGGGTGTGTGGGGAGCAACCCTCGGCCTTCGTGTGTCTCTGGATTCCCCCCAGCAGGTTGGAAGAGGAGTCCCATCAGCCAGTTACACCGAAATAACATTAACCAGCTGGCCACATGTTTTTAGTTGAACCTATGCCTCTTCGCCCACACGGAGCACACTCATCTCAGCCTTGACTGGGAATGGCATTCTTCACCAAGAATCTCTATGATCTCATTACCGAACTGAGCGTGCTGGAATGGCGCGAGTGATTAGCTCCAGTGACCTCTAGTTTGTTTTCCAGCGTTGGGGAGCAGCACTGAAGAGATGAACACATGTGATGTCCTCTTGGTATATTCAAGGCTCTGAGGCAGCCTGGATCTAGTATTTCTCTGGTTGTCCAGTCAGTACGTTTAAATAATGATAGAATGAGCTGATTTATCCCACTAAATCAATCTCTCTGAAGCCGGACTAACGTGCCAAGATGATGCAGTTGGGAATCGATTTATTCAGCATGTGTACGCTTCAATCGGCCACAAATTGCACATGTTCCATAGGTTCCACTACAGTGTTCAAACCATAAATTAAACACAGATGTGCACAGATGAAACATCAGGGCAGGTGTTAGGATGAAAACATTCAATTTCTGGACAGTCCAAAGTCTAAAATATTTACTTCTCGTACCTTGACATGTTTCAACTCCTGACTTCTACTGCTATGATGTGAACTGTCAGTTGATTTAGTCAGGATTGGTTGGCTCACATGAGGGGACGGGACAACCATGGTCCCTGCTGTTCCCCCAACCAAAACAAGTCAAGGTACAGGAGGCAAATATTCACATTTTCTGAGGATTTCCTGATGGTGGACAAGATAACAAGATAACAGCTCAAACTTGTTTGTGTTGTGACAAAAAAAGGTGAACTGAAAGTCTGACTACAGTCAACTGTGCGAGGGCATACTGTCACCTACGGTCTGGAGGCAGACACACGTTCGTCAATATATCCGTTCCTCCCCAGCTCTTGTTTACTGGGACAACACAGCCTGATTCTGTGGTCGAATAGCTCGAGTGCAAGTGTGCACATAAATCCACCGAGTGGGACCCAACAAATCCAGGTGAAGTACATTTATTTAAGCTGATTAATCCTTGATAGTTTGTCAGATAGTTGATGAAAAAGAACCAAAAAAAAGGACCGTGTCATGCAGACTGCAGCCAAACTGTCTTACTGTTATTGTACTCGATGAAGATTCACCACACCCCGACTCTTGTGTTGGCCTGAGAGCGGGTTGGACAGTCCATGGAGAGTGCAGGAGGTGACATGGGCGGCTTTATCAGCTGTGAGTAATTAGTCCTCCGCTAATGTGCACAGAAAGACTCCCTGGCAACAGCCCAACCCCACCTTCAATCCCTCCATCCATCGCTCCAACTCCCTCAGTCCCTGATCTCTAAACACTATCTATCTGATTGTACGTCTCCCACCCACAGCTGCTTTGGCTCCTCGCTCTGGGGAGGAGGGGAGTAATTACACAATGTGGTGAAAAACAAATAACACTTGGTTATAGCCGTCCACAGGGCTGGATTACGCTGATTGGCTGGTGGGTGCGCCTCGGGCCAACTCTTTGAGAATTTGTTATTAAATTTCTGGTCCGCTCTGTCTGCCAGAGAAGAATTACCATCTGCACCTTCGACAGAGTTCCCTGTGCGATCTGGCTCTGATGTGGGGCACAAGCTGCAACTCATTGTCTTAATGGGGAATGACGGACGCACATGAGCCATGTTTTTAAAAGGCCCCAGCACCTGTGAGGTAGACATTTGGTGTTGCCCTTTTTACTGCAATCCAATTACACAATCTGCAGCAGTTTGTGCCTGATTGGATTGTAAAAAATGTTGGTGAAAACATCAGAGCTGCCTTAAAGTGAAGACTATGCTCAGAAAACTCAGCATCTTTGGAGTTGCATCCATATCTGAATTATATGGCACCTCACGATGGATGTGCCAGCATCCAGTGAGGAGGAGGTTTTCTACCATATTTGGACTGCTGTTTCATTGTTGGACTTTATATTTTTGGCTATGCACATTGAGAAATCTCTTTTAAATTAAAAAAAAATTAACATTAATTGCATCTCTGTGTACCAAGCTACATGCCTCACATTCATTCACCACCCTGACCTCCATACTCTAACTGTCTATCAGTTCTCATCCCATTGCAGACATGCACCTCAAGGTTTTTTGTTTTTTTTGTTAGCCGTAACCACAGTCTTTCTCTGAGTGTAACCATCCTGCAATAATAGAGATGAGAAATCTGAATTATCCTTGGAACAAGATGTGTTCTGGGGTTTTGAAAAACTGGCCACTATTGACAGTTTTGTTTACTGTCAAAAGTTGGCTCCTCAAGACCTTAACAATACCCAATCACTGTAAAACATCACGTTTATTCTTGGGGTTTAATACCTCTAATAGCACACGTAGACTTCAACGTCTTATAAATCCCATCTAAAGAACACTGACACCAGGCAGACAGGAGCCCACTCCATCAAACTGAGAGTCATCGTGATGTCATCCTTAAGACCTCAGTGCTTATTGGTTCTCCTTATGTCACATAACGTCTAGACTGCACTTTGTCATTTCTCTTTCAGAATCTAAAACAAAATCTGTCAGAGGTGAGAATGTTCATGTTTTTGCTCGATGGAACAGATCTATAGCAAGATCAGACAGCTTGATTCTCCACAACTCCAGCAGTTGCTGTATCTAAGTTTACTTGATGCAAAATAGAACCTCATCGACTGTCCAAGAGCACAAAAGGCTCATATTGTCGCAGCGTTGGCCTTTGGCTCGTGTATCTTCCCCGGGGAAGAACTTTTACTGAGCCGACTAGTTTGCTGCGACAGCATGCTTCAAATAATGTGATAGCAAAGCATTTTTATACTTCTTAATTGCTCAAATCTACGGTATGGCCAGTATTTATGATCATGTCAAGAGTGCCATCAGTGCATTGGGATGCAATCTATATTTTTACAATGTGCACAGTATTTTAAGAGCAGAGCCAGCTGTCCTCGCCCGAGATACTGTAAGAAAATGACACATTTTTCAACGGCTTTAGTGTGATAGAGGCCGGGGCGATTTAATCCTTCAGTACGCAGAATTAATTTGGTGTTCCTTGACTCCCTGGCTCAGAGCGCGGGGCCATATGGCATGGCTGGCCACTGCGGGCCCTGGAAGACGCAGCTCCGAGACAGAGGTGGAACGGAGCAGAGAACACGGAGCCTGCTGTCCCCTCATGGACTCCAACAACACTGTGATATACTAGAATAAAAAGCAGGAGTGACACGTCCCCGAGGGACGTCCTGACCTCTTCTCCTGCCACACAGTGACATGTTTGACGGACACTTACCAATGCTGCCACATCTTTTATGCCCAACTTATTGTTCTCATATCAGAGATTCTTCTTGATGTGCGATCCATAACTGCACTTATTTGCGTCTCTTTCTGACAAGTCCTGCCTCAGTTGAACACACTGTGACTGCTAAACATTTGACACTTGACCCCCAGGGCTGGAGGCGAATGGCGATGACACTCCTCTAGCCTGATATAAAGTGCATCTCACTGGCATTCAGCACCAGCCTGCGGACAATTCAGCTGTCAAAGCAGTTCGACTATTGGACTTGACATTGCAGAGATGAATGTAAATAAGCTGTTTCAGATTCTGTCGTCCTGCTGTTTTTACTATCAAGCATCACTGAGCTCAGATTTATTTCACATCATCGCTCGCTGATCCATGCGTATCGTAAACATAGACAAGCTGAGGTGCGGCGCAGACACATCACTATAATACGACCCCCCCCCTTTGCCTGCAACAGAATTGTGCTGAATGTCTGAGACATGGTGTCTGATTATGATGGAGCAAACGGCTACATGACTTGTAACTACACAATTATCTCGTGCCTCATCTAGAGAAGGCGTGAGGATGGAAAATGAAGTGTGTTACTTGCATGTCCTGTGTCACGCATCGGTGTGTTTGATAAAGCATCTCCTTTTAACGCTGATATATGATCCGCTTTGACGCTCCGTCTCCAGCTTTCTTTAGCACCTTGTATATCTCTTATGAGCCATTTAATAATTTGGTATTTTTTCTCTCCGCTGCCTTGAGGATCAATAAAAGCTCTTTTTTGTTCGTCTGCATGACATAAATCAACTCATTAAGACATCTTTTGTTGCAAATGGCACCTCCTCTCTCTATATGAGGCTCATTTATCGCGTTCTTCTCTGCAAGCACTCCTCTGGGAGGCTGGCTTTGCTGTAATTCAAGAGTAGATTAGGAGAAGATATGGTATCTGGAGGCAGCAGGCGTGAGGGAGACGGCACTCAAAAGACAGGAAGAGAATGAGAGGAGAAAGACAAAGTAAGAAACGGAGACAGGCCAAGAGTGATGGATGTAGAACACCCGCTATAGTACGCATATTGGATCAGATAAAGACGAAAGAGACAGACTCGGATATCGGTAGACGCAGACAGACGGTCTTTGTTATTTGCCCACGGGTACAAAGTTACACCACAGCCGCTAAATTTGTTGTTGTCTTTCAGGCAACATTATAGAGTTCCTCCTGGAGGGGCTTCCACATGCTCGGCCAGAGGCATGATCATCACAAGCTCTGTATTGTCACACAGGATGTAAGGATTATGACCAAAAGAAGGACATAACATCATATGATAATATGATGAATGACAGACATTCCAAATAAGGCAAAACGGCTGATTAACAAAAGATGTTTTCAAAAAAAAAAAAGTTCTAGTAATGTAATGTTCATGAGCAACTGGCTTTTTTCCTCCGCAGCCACTTTGACATGTAGGATAAACACAGGTGCAATTAATCAAATTAATTAGTGTCTTGTTCTATTTAGTGTCGCTGCAGTACAGATTGATTAATGTTGTATTACACCTGTGTTTACCCTGCAAATGGCCGAGCCTACGGGGAAGTGGGAAAGTTCCAACCTCGGAGGTTGTCAAGCTGCGGGGTTTATTCCACTGGGAACGTTTTGAGAGGGTTTGACATCAGGGTTTGACATCAGGGTTTGACGGTGTTTGTGGTTAAAGTCATGCTCTGAGCTTCATGATGTCTACTCGTGTATTGTAATTTTCCATGCAGGTTAAGATTGTGGTATGAAAAAATTTGCAATTTATGAAAACTTTTACCTCCGTCAGGCAGCTAATTTTCATGAAGTTAGTGTTAACGGTAGCTCAGGGCTAGCATGCAGCTAACTGTCAATACTGTAACTTACAGAAATCAGGTGAATTTCCACCTCTTGAGATTCATTTTGTTCCTCTTTTGTTGAAATAGGTGACGACGAGGTCGCGCAGCAAATTTCTGTACCTTTTTAAAAAGGAAATTGTTATGTGAATGGTCTTAACGGGGAAGAGGACATTTATAAAAGGGATTTTCCCAGTTCCCAGCTGTCTGAGGGTACCTTCATGTAGCTACCGCAATGCAAATACTGTAACTGAAAGGAATAGTTAAAAATATCACACTCCTCAGCTTAACTGCTCCTCTGTTTGGTGAACAAATGTCTGTTTGTCACCATGTGAACGCTCGTAACTTGGAAGTCAGACATCCTAAAATGAGAATGAGAAATGGGATCAAAGTGTATTAAGAGACACATGTGGCTTTTGAGAGGAAAACAGTTGTAATCGCCTGGTTCCACAGTTGCTGCCAATATATTAACAATCTTCCAAATTTGTTGTGTTGACTGCTGCTGTTCTCTCTCTTCCCAACACAATATCCAATCCCATTTTCAGTCTTTCCTTGCCACGCAGCTCAATCCGTGAAAAGTATTGACCAAACACGGCTGTTAATCTTCCTACAAACTAATTTGCAGAAACAAAGAGAGTCTCAATTTTGCTCCACTCAATACTGATCAGTGAGAGATTTTGTTTGTTGGTATCAGCACTAAAATCAATTAACCTGAACATGATGTCAGACTGCATAATGAAGTGAAACGAACTTAAATGTCAGTGCGATTATCAGCTAATGCCTGTGACGGAGTGCCACTACGGTTGATATTAACTCTGACTGCCGAATTAATGAGCCAGGCTCTTGGGTCAGTCTGCAGGTTCTGGGCCTTCTCGACCTGGGTTCAGTATGGAGATGGGGTGTCTGTCCTCTCCCTTTGCTCCGATACCAGTTACAGTGGTGGAACAAACCACAATACATAACCTGCACAGCTTGATGAGCTCGGATTGTCGTCATGAAGCATGGCGTCCTACTGTCTGTCACTGTCCTAGCTCTGTGTGTCTCTGACAGCTGGGACACAGGAACAGCTGGAGAATGGGTTTTTGGGACAGGTCCCGGCGCTGCTGGGCGCCAGGATCATCACCATTATCAAGGAGCTGACAACACCAGTAACACCAGTAGTCCGTCTGCTAGAGCCGCGATGACATCAGATGTGAAGCATGCCGTACTGCTGGGGCTGGAGCTGAGGGAGGCACACATGCAGGGAACTCATCTTCTAAACTCACCATGGGTGTTGTGCGACATTCAGTCAGCGGACCAATCGTGCACCTGGCAGAATGCTCATCAACCAGACATACGAAGATCCATGACTGTGAATATTTCAATACGAAGACCAGAAGTCGTGATATGGCTTCGTGGCACGCTGTGCACCACGCTGGCCAGACATAACCATAACATGATAGCACAGCCTCGCCCAACAGGAGGCACCCTCTCACCCCCACTTTCGCTTCCTCTCGCTTTCCTTGCTTTTCATGGAGGGGGGCCCAACACCCCAGTAACAGGTTTGATTGGAAAGCATCTAGCCCCTGGCAACCAATCCCCCAGCAGTATGCACACACAAACCCAGACAGGGTTTCCATGGCAACTGTAGTGCAGGGGGTAGTCAGAATGATTTGGTCTATGAAGCGAGCCAGACTACGGTGATGAGGGGACGAAGCCTCCACCAGAGAGAGAGAGAGAGAGAGAGAGAGAGAGAGAGAGAGGGAGGGAGGGAGGGAGGGAGGGGTGAACGAGTGGTCCATGTTGTAGAGAAAACAGAGAAAGATAACTTTGGCTTCATACACACACACACACACACACACACACACACACACACACAAACTATCTTGCTGTTTGCTCAATTTTTTTGAAACTGTCGATTTAAAAACCAGAGCCGACTCGCTGGCCGTCTGTGTTGTTCCACTTGGAGCTGAATGCCACACAGCTTCCAAAAACTGGGCTTTTTGGAGATTACTGACTCTGAACCAGTTCTCTCTGGTTACTGGAATGGGATTAACCGCCGTGTGTGTGTGAGTGTGTCTGTGTGTATGTTTATGCATCCATATGCATGAAAAACCAGATCTAAACGAGAGGGACAAAGAGAGAGAGAGGGAGAGAAGTGATTTGTCTGTTTGTGCTTTCCCAGCATCCATTGTTGTCTGGCCTGATAACAGAGGCTTACCCCAGAATCGTCCGTTTAATCTTGCCGCCATTTTGTTGTCTGGTGTCTTCTCTATCTCTCTCATGGCAGTCATAGCCTTAACTTCCCAGAATGGTTGCCATAGCAACATAGACGGAGGTTTATCTGTGGCCATGGCGACAGCTGGTGCACGGAGATGTGCCTTGCCATGGTTTGGGGATGTAGAAGAGTTGAGGGGGGAATAAAGGGAGGGTCAGCGATGACGACAGATATGTTTGAACGACGTGTGATCCAAGAAGATCTTTTTTTTTTTTTAGTGCTAACAGACCACAAATCCGTGTGTGTGTGTGTGTGTGTGTGTGTGGTGTGTGATAGCTTGACTGTGCACCAATCAGCACCGTCTGGTCTTAAGAGACTCAAATCCAGCCTCTCCACTGAGGTGAGAGTTCTCAAATCGATTTCTCTGCCATTTTCCCTCCACGTTGAATGGATTGGATTTTTTTTCTCCTCCTCCTCTGCAGCTGAATTGTAATTTAAAAAGCGTTTGGTGTAAATACTGCTATTGTTGGAGGCGCAATCAAACATTCATGAGGGAGAGGGATCTAGGGAGAAGCAGAGAATCTAGGTCACGGATGCGTTGGCAAGACGGCTGCTTCGCTGAGTACACCACTCTCTTTCTAAACCTCTCTTCCTCTCTAGTCTCCTCTTTGTCTTCTGAGCTATCTCTCCTTTCCCTCTTCCCTCCTCTCCCCCTTTCCCTTTCTCTCATCTCACTCGTCTCCCTTCTCTCCTCCCCCCCACCTCTCATTTGTATTCCTCTACTCATCATCTCTCTGTAGCTCCTCTCCCTCTGCTTCTTCTGTTCTCTCCTGTTCCTCATCTTTTTCATCCCTGTCAGCAGAGTTCTAGCTGCACCTGAGTCAAATAACACACAATTTTCCACCACTATATTCAAGTATTAAAACATGTATAAACACAGCGTGACGCCTGTAGACGGCTGAGCCAGTAGCTCATAGTAACAGCCCTCTTGACCATCATCAGTCAAGGAGAAGGTCACGTTGTCAGAGCTTTAACAACCATCTCCAAGCCAACTGTGTGGCACTGAGCAACACATTAGCAGAAGCCGACCTTGTGAGCATGTCCACAGCGTCAGCGAGGACGAGGCAGACGCCACGAGAGAAACACAAGGAAATGAGAGATGTTCTCAGAGGAGGAAGACGGCTTTTTTATCCACACATTTTACATGGTAACTGGAAGATCAAAGCAAATATTTCACGGGTTCAAAAGATGTACCTCCACATGCATCAGGATATCTCTTAGCCCAGGCAGACACACAGACAGAGCAATCAAACAGGCAAAGAAGAGGCACAGTGGAAAACATTACCTAACTGCTGTAAAATGTCCTGAGCTGTGATTATGTTATGTCATTTCTGAGATTTATAAACAAAATACAGCCAGCAGCATATTGACTTAGCTTACTTTAGCTTAACGGGTGCACTGTAGGAAAAAAACTACATCTTGTTGCTATGTGAAGGTGAACAGGTGTATGCGGCCTGGCGGTATGATGCCGTGAAGTGACTGAACCTCACTCAGTCTGAAAGATGTGCTGGCGACAAACGCTAGGCTGCTGGGTTTTAGCCTCTTTGCCAGCCCCCTGTGCCGTGGTACAGAGTCCAGTGTCAGATGGAGCTTGTCTACACAACAAGTTACACAGGCAACCTGCAGAAACCTCAGAGAGTTGATGTTAATAACCAAGAAATAGTCCAGCAGCACATGACATCCCCCTCTCCTGGAAACTAAAAATGCTTTTACACACCACTTTTTGCAAGGATTTAAACAGCCAGGATTAGTGAGCTTTAGGGGAAATGTCAAATGCCTTTTCTTACCTTTGGACAGAGTACGACTGACTGTGTCCCAGTTTCCAGTCTTTATGGCAAGCTGCAGGAGCTATCATCTCTGGGACGAGAAGCACAGGACCAAACCACGACGTTTGAACTAAAACCTTAGAAGTGCACTTGGAAAGTGCTTAAAAATAATAATTCACATAAAAAGTGTACCTTCAAAATGGGTGTGTCAAGCTCACAAAGATGTTTTTCTCCTTCTATTAGAAGGCAGACTCCAGAAGTCAGAAAGAGCCACCGATGTATAAGTGGCTGGAAGCTAATGACAACTGACAACTTCCAACAAAGACACTTCACTTTCAGTTTACACACTCTCAAATGCATTGATTTCTAATGAGCATACGTCTAGATGAAAACAAGTGATAGTTTGTAAAAGGACACTTCTGGACAGTTTTGCTGTTGCTAGCACTTTGCTACTATTAGCTTCAAGCTAAATAAATGTGGCTGGCTCTTTCTGCATTCCTGGTGTCACAGAGAAGTGCTGTAGGAGCTCAAGATACCTACCTTCAGGTGAGAAGAATGCTTTTGTCATAGCACAGGAAGCTGGAGGCATGCTCAGTTATGAACAGTCCATAGTTGAGGAATAACTTTGACTTGGATGCTCCTTTCTGATCACCCGATTGCTCATTTTGGACTTTCTTCTACATACTAACAGACTCCTCTCTGTCCCTGGCTCTTTCTTGTTTTGTATTGTGTGTCTGTATGTGTGCCTGCACGGTGGTCTGTAACTCCTCTACCCTATATGAGTGGATAGAGGACCAGTTAATTTGAGATGGCATGTGCAATTGGGGACAAAAGCCGTGTCCCCAATTGGTAAAATGTTCATTTTTGGGTCAGTGGTTAAGGTTAGGGCAGGCCAATTGTGGTTATGGTGGCTCTCTGGGAAATGAATGTAAATACTCTAAGGTGACTGAAGTAAATGTGTGCGCGCGCGTGTGTGTGTGTGTGTGTGTGTGTGTGTGTGTGTGTGTGTGTGTGTGTGTGTGTGAGAGAGAGAGAGAGCGAGAGAGACTCTCCCTCCACTCTGTGCTTTCATGTTTCTCTCTGACTGCTTGATTTTAATTCTGGACTCTGCATGTTCCAGCGATCAAGAACCTAAATCCCTGGATCTGTTCATCAACTCTCCCACCCCCTCTAGAAGGCCCGAACCCTCTGGCCACTCCAGACCCCACAGACCCACTGGCATTGAACTCCCTCCAGCTTATCCATTTGTATGTTTTCAATTACAAATCAGGGGCTGGAGAGCAAGTGGACAGTAAGCTCTCTGCCTGGAAAACGCTGTCCCCTCATGACCTAAATATCAAGCTAAAGAGGAGGGAGAGAAGGGGGGGTGGATGGGTGGTTGTATACAGGGGTTTAACAAAACAAAACAATAATAATAAAAAAAAAATAGGTCACATATTCCCCTCTTCGATGCCACAGAATCAGATTGTGCCAAGGAGAAATAATCCCGCTCATGTCTGAATGTGACACGCAGATCGCCGGACGGCGGCTCCTCTCGGTCATCCAGGATGAGCCAACAGGCTGCGGGGATGACTCAGTGTTCTGTGGTGTCACACACTTCATCTTGACTGGAAGGTAGCCTCGGACTGAGGCACCTCAGAGGTAGCCCGCATTCTCCTTCGTCAGCTTGCGTGTGGCTCTGCATTTGCCTCTAAATTAGTTTGCATGTAAAAATGACGGGGGGGGGGGGGGATTACATGGTTGAGATGTCTGGGGCATGAAATCAGCTGAGCCACAAAAAAAAAAAAAGATGACCAGTAGCTGTCACATCAGTTTGAATCTCACTCCTCCACTCCCTCCATCTTTCCGTCTGGCTTCTTCTCCTCTTTTCCTCGTCTGTCTCTGTTCATTTGCTTTTATTGGGGAAACCGCTGTTAAGACTCAGCAGACCTTCAGCCGAACTCGTCCTCTCACCCCACCACTCCCTCTTTCTGCCTCTATCCATTGCTCCTCTTGATCCCTCCTCCCCTTCTTCCCACAATCTGATGAAGAGCTGCCTTGACAAGCTCATCAATAACGCAAGGAGGCTTAAACAAACCTCCAGCCAAGAGCTTTTTAAATTTAAGAATTAGATGTCTTTTTTTTCCCTCCTTGACTTCTCCTTCTTCCTCACAACTTCAGTTCTAATCCATGTACGCTTTCACCTCCATTCCTCTGTTTTCTCCTCCCCTCAGCTGCCAGATCCATATCCTTGCACAGCTGACAGTGCTGCTCCTTTTGTCATCCCCCTCCTCTTCCTCAGCCCTCTGGCATCACAGGGCAGACTGACTTCATCAACACCTTCACTCTTTGCTCACTACCTCTCCATCTCCACATCTTTTCCTCACAGTCTTTCCTTCCATCAAACCAGTCCTCAAGGCACAAAAAAGTGCCACATCACATGAAGTAGCGCAGCATCTGTTGAGCAGGCAGATGCAAACGGAAAGAGAGAAAGAATCCTTCCCAACCTCAATGTACAGCAACATCAGAGGGGTGGAAAACAGCAGGATGACTCTGCAATTATATCATTTTCCACTTTGCCTCTTTCCCATGTTCCCTGTGTGCAGCATGTCTATGCGGCACAGATGACCTCTGAACTTAACTCTACAGTACCCTGTTAATGTGTAAAATCCAAACAAACTGTCATGTTTCTTTCCCTCGTGAGGAGGTGAGCGATGATGCGAAGCTAAGGACTGTGGAGGAGGTGAGACCTTGAATGTCACACACGGAGAGCTTTGTCTCCGCTGGATGTGCGAGGACGATGAGTAGACGAGGAAGGGTCTGTTTGGATGATATATGCAGGGAGTGTATGTTTATGTACGTAAGTTCACGCATGAATGCTTCATATGCATCAGCATAATAAATGCGTGCTCTTGTTAGCACGCCTTTGTACTCTGAAATGTATGTGAGACTCCTGACATGTTGTAGTGTTTAGACGCAGCTGACTCGGCGCCAGGGCCGACTTCTACTTCCTGTGTCTCGACAAGCCGCCCCTAAAACAGAGCGACACCCCACATGCACCGGTGGCTCTGTATCGAGTCACTGAGCAGGGCAAACTTTTTCATGTTTGTCATTATTTCAAAGTGCCCCTTTAGGAAGAACTCATGCATCAGTAATTGGCAGTCCTCTGAGTGCAGCTCTTCAGCAGCAGCTAGTTTGGCCGTCCGTGCCCCATATAATGTGGTGTGTGCTGTCAGCGAATCAAAGCTAGCCACGGTTCAGGCTTCTAAAAAACAATGCTGTGATGCAGAAGAGAGCGTGGTCTGCTCCACTGCCTGGCTGGTGCGTCGGACAGGAGATGGGGTTAGAATCTGTCCAGCAGGCTCTCCGCTCCACACGACATCATGAAAGTTTTACACCAGTCCAGTCTGTGTTAAAGGTATCACCCTCTAATAAAACATACACGGTTAATATTTAAAAAGCCCTGGTTCTATTAATAGCTGATAAATCATTTATGACACTTCATAGCTCAGCTGTAAGCCACTGAGCTTTGGTTGCATGATTTGCCAGGTTTGCTTCTTCATGCAGGCTTAACACCTGAGGACAGTTTTAAAATTAAAAGTACTGTTCAAATCATAGAGGTCGTTGTCCCAAGTATTCAGTGATGGGAGGAAGACTTTCCTCCTCTAATGAGAGAGTAGTTTCATTGCAATTTAAAATGATTTTACACAAATTAGAATCATCAGGAAAGTGCACTGTACGTAAAGTGTCAAAGGTTACTGGGAGTAACATTATCATGTTATGTTACTGGTTATTATCAGCATCAACATGATTTTTGTTGGTCAGGTAAGCGCTAGAACGGGTTTGTCGTTGAGTAGCTGATAGGTTGTGCCGCTGGCGCAGTGATCAAACTTTCCCTCTTGGATGTTGCTTTTTTTTTTTTCAAAATGAATCAGCACAAACTGCCGTCTATTACGTCGTCATGCGTAAGCGTTTACAGGGGTTTTGTTTGCCCGCTACATGTCATTTGTTTTTCAACTCCGGTCCATTAAAATGTCACATCTCTAAAGATTTAATGCCTCAAGTAAAGTTTCAATCATTCAAACCATCACGCAGCACATGTTCGACTGCAGACTTCCCTGTAATTATTCAATTTGCATCTGGTCCCCTCAGAAAATCTGTGATTTTAATACAGCGACATCTGACCGGCCCGGTTCTGGAGCTCCAGTCCAGCATCCAGGTGAAGCTCTCCTGCAGGTCCAGGAGCTCTGCTCACCTCCCGCGGCCCTGACGACACAACAAAAGTAACAACGGAGACAAAATTACAGACTAATCCAGAGAACAAAACAGTAATAAAACAACCTGCGTAGTATTTATGTGTAGAGGAGTGATGGTTGTATCTTAACAGCAAGTACCGCTGCAGAAAATGTCATAAGAATCCTTAATATGCTTGAATTCATGTCATAGACGCACTGATCATCCCTGGGACAAATTAGCTGGACATTCCAACATGAACCAGCAGTCTAGGTTTTAAGTAGTCGGTTTTTTTTCCACCCCGAGAAAGATGGTCATGTTTTTTTTTATGTAAATCTTTTACATCAATTTATGAAGCAGTGTAGTGAAAAGAGATAGTCACATTAAATAACATTTACAGTCTTCAGTTTTATTTTTAGTAAATGAAAGTAACAGCTGTATAAAATTTACGAGTTATATAAAATATACTGTAATATTTAACATTAATGGGGCTGTTAAATGTGCGACTTTATATGGTCTTATCATCAATACGTGACAGGGACCAGGTGAGTCTGAGCTCTCGCTCTCAGGTGGTGTCGGGGGGGTCAGGTGCTCGACGGCTGCTTGTAATTAGTCTGTCTCAATGACAAGTGTATCCATCGCTTCCCCAGGCCACGCCACGGGGTGCCGGGCTCAACTGAGCGAGTAATGGCCGCCCTTCGGGAGCAGCGTGACCTCACAGTCCCTCCCTCTGGCTATATGACCAATTAGATGAACTCTTGGTAATGACAGTGGAGCCTTTGTTTATCTCAGAGTATGCATGTGTGTGTTTTAAGATAGAGTGCTTTTAATTGTATCATTGTGTGTGTGTGTGTGTGTGTGTGTGTGTGTGTGTGTGTGTGTGTGTGTGTGTGTGTGTGTAGGCCAAGCCCCTGCCACCTGCTCAGGAAGCATTTTTAGGGCAGTGTGTGTCAAATGATGACATTAGCACTTCTAATAGAGCGCTGGCAGATACATGAGCAGAGCTCAAGGTCTACTGATAGGGTGTGTGAGCCAGCTTTGTCAACTAAATCAAATTTGTCATGCTCTGTGGATCTTCTATTAGAACAGGCTGTTTCAATAAAACTTACCTCCCACTTTGGAACACCGATTCTTTACTTTATTGCAAATAAGTCATATGTACCGCTGCGATTGGTCATAGGTGGGAGATCAGTGAAACATATACACATTCATACATACACAGAGAAAGGCAACCCTCAGCAGCTAAGTAGCTAAGCAGGGTGCTTAGCAGAACCAACAGCAGGGGAAGGGAAAACAAACAGAGGGGCCACCAGTAAATCACCTCCATCCGCAGCAGCTAACCCGGGATTGGATGGCACCAGGAGGCCCTGTTACCCCTTTTCCACTGAGCCAATTTGAGAACCAGAAGCTTCTGCCTTAACTTGAACCAGTACTTTCCACAGCCAAAAAAAATGGCTCTAGGCCTGGAAAACTGGTTCCAAAGCAATACTTTGCTGGTGAAGAATCAAGAACCGCTAACGCCAGGAGCCGGGGCCAGGATTATCATGACCAACGAGACCAACTGCAACTATGTGACTGCCAATATTTCAAAGCTACTGAAAAGGAAAACCAGAGCTACCAGTCATATTTGGTTGCCAGTGTGGACTCGCAAAGCCAGGAGCAGCACAAGATGTAAACCACCATTGTTGAGGCAGGAGTGTTGAAGGGAACGCAGAGACCGACGGCTTTCCTCAGTGCTGCCACTGAGAACTCACATTGAGGTCACACTCACTCACAGCTAAATCATGATAGAGGGTATAATATCAGCAACATGCATTGAGACAAACTTCCTTCTTTCAAGTGTAAAGAGGAAGTTTTTGTTACCATGGAGCAAAATAAAACTTAACCCCCACATAACCCTGGTTCTAAGCCTTCCTGTAACACCTCGTTTTTAACTCTGATGTTCATAAGCTGTTTGGTTTGAAGAGATTTCTGGTTTCTACAGTGAATTTAACATACATCAATAAAATAGCTGGCTCACTTAATATTCTTCATAAGAACACGTAAACAGATTGGAAGTGAAGAGAATAGGACGTGAAAATTTATACAGTCCTGACCCGGCCTCTGTGGAACAGCAAACTGGTCTTTAGAACCAGCACTAGGCCCAGCCTCGGGCTTGCACTAGCAAAAGGGTGGATACTCAAAATACCACAAACCCTTCAACACATCCCTGCCTCTTAGCTAGTGGGGGGGCGGGGGGCAAGATGTGTGGAGAAGAGGGAAAGACAAGGGGCATGGTCACATCTGCGCGAGATATGTAACCATTGTCTCTGCCTTCCACCCTCCTCCAATCCCATCAGCTAGAAAAGCAGGAAGCGGGGCGTTTGCCCTCTGACCTGTCAGGAATGTTTTCCTCGTCTGTCCCAGCAGCACTGAAGCTCCCTGCCCCTCAGAGTCAGGCCTGTCACGGAGCTGATAGAGTGGAGCCTGCGAGCCAACGCCGTGACCCCCTGCACTGCCCAACCCCGTACGCAGCATAACCACAAAAAGCCTTCCGTCTATCTTCTCTGCTCTAAATACATGATCACATAGCTCAGCCTGTGCCATATCGCCGGTGTGAATGAGTGTCAGAGAGATGATTCCTCTGTTATAATGTGACATGAAGCCTGGGAGGCTCAGATGGGACCCTATCTGTCTCAGTGGCACCTTGCCAGTTAGCAAGTGAGGTATTGCACCACAGACCTGGGTAAGCTGCCTCTGGTAATGACTGCGAATGGGCTTTATCTACGGGCCATTACTCTATAGACTCAGCTGAGGCAGCAGGGTAATGCTGACTAATGGAGACGAACCTGTGGACTGATGAATACTCGACTATACCCCACTGATGACCCTTTGCAATGCCCACTGTCTCCCTTTCCTGGAGCTCATTGCTCATTGGTTCAGTCCCAAAGCAATGACCATTAAAGAGGAAATTAACCTAGGAAAGAGCAGGAGACAACTTTGTTGAATGAAAGAAGGAAGTGTTTCGTGTGGCTGGCTATTAAACTGTGAATCCATTAAAGTTCAAACCACACAGCAAATTAATTTCAGGATGTACTCTGTTGTACCGGTGATGTTGTTTTCCTTCAGTAAGCTCTTTAGGTGAATGGCAAAAATTGCACAAAGAGACAGAAGCTAATGTGCCTCCTGTTACACAAGCTGACAATACAGTTGCACCACAATGTGCAATGCAGACAGATGTTTATCAGGAAATTCCTCTATTGTTTATATCATACGGTTGTTGTAGAAGTGCCCCCATGTTTTTCCCATGCCTTCTTTCACTGTCCATTTCTGGCATGAGACCCTCAGGCACTTTTCGGGATAGCTGAGCTCCCTCTTATCACCTATTAGATCCAGATGAGACCCAAGCCTCCGCTGACCGCAGCCTCGCCTCAACAGTTCGCAATATAAAGCAGATGGTGTCTAACACAAGCCAAAGCAGCCCGCTGAAGCTGCTGCAGTGTGTGTGTTTGCCAGGACATGACGGTCCATGTTAGCTAACTCATAAATTCTCTTCCATTAAAGGGAGTGTGATCCAATGTCAGAGCTGTTCGGCTAAACTCAAGCTTACATCGTTTGAATTAAAAATACTTGAATACTGTTTGGCTTTTTTGTGCAAGGATTATGTCCACGGTGTGGCTGAGGGATGATCTCATAAAGGTCGGAGGGTAATATGAAACAGAAGATTGAGGAGACCCCTCCCTGACACACGCATCATTACACACACGAGCATGAGGAGATTACCCCAGGAAGAAAAAAAACAAACAGTACGATCAGCTGTAAATACAATTTCCCCCGAAATGATTTCAGCCACGTAAGCATTGCGGCCATACTAATTGTGATGGGAGCAAAGAAGAGTATCGCATGACATCATCACGGAGCGACAAAGTCCATATAGAGAGGATGGATATATCAAACAGGACCTATTTCCTACAGTACTTGCAACCACAAGTCAACATTTATTTTAAGCTGTGGCCAGAGTCGTTCCCCGGCCGAACCACACGGTTGTTAAAAATCACGACAATGGTCTCCCTTTTCTGTAACTACTTGATAATAAAAGTCGACTTGTGCTCAGATGCCTTTAATGTGGAGGGTTGTGCAGTAGGGAATGTTCTGTTTACAAAGCCTTTTTCTCCACAAAGGTTGCTACCGACTGCAAGCTCATCACCATTGTTGCCTCATTCTGCTAAACGAAAATCTTTTTTATGACTTGGAGAAAGTGGTTATTTTATCCTAAATTGAAAACTTTCCATGAACTTCAGAAAGTACTTATTTTAACCTAGTCGAGTGTAGCCAGACGTCCTTCCACTGCACTGTGCCAACACAGGAGAGAAATCCGACTGACCTTGTTATCATGTAAAAGAAAGCATGAAACTCTCTCGTGGATGGAGCTAAACCCAAGATGAAGCAACGGCGCCCTTGCAAAATTTTGTCAAGGGGGCCAAAGGGAAACCTGAACAACATCCTTGTTTGATAGCAAATGTCCCATAATAAATATATTTGTGTTATATCATTAGAGCTATTCAGGAAAACAAGCGAGTAGTCCTGCCTCACCTCAAGATCCGATCTTTATCAGAAGGTTTTGGATACGTGGCAAATGAGGTCACAGCTGTCTGATACGGTCGCATGCTCGTGAAAGGTTCATTTACACGTCTCTAATGTTCGCTCAAAAGCTTTTCTCCCGCATTTGGAGCTCGTAATGATACGTTAATAATTACAATTATCCAAGGAAAAATCAAGCTAGCTAATTATTATATTATGTTCCTCAAGGTAAGTGTGCTCCCATTAGCGGTGCAGGCGAAAACCCAAAAGATTTCTTCACCCACTTGAGAAGCGCAACGGGATAATATTAACACAACAATAGTCATCTAGGGGAAGATTTAGACACCTCACAGCCTGCATCACTCCTCTGCTGATTCATTTAAACATGAATGATTGCCAAGTGATGGAAGAATCTCAAATCCTGCTGGCGTCTATGCTCAGCTGGTCCCCGACACAGTCCCCGTTTGACAAGACAAGAAACCGCGTATCAAATAAAATGTAACCATATATTAAAGAAGTGTTAATACGCTTGAATAACCTCGAATCAAATATTTCTGATAGGTTTTTTTTCAATCACATTTAAGTCACTTCCTGAACTGTTTATGTTTCCTTTCTGAAGAATTTACTGCCCTACTGAGGCTCCCACAGCTGCCTGGCTGCCCCCCCCCCCCCCTCCCCCGCCACCCACCCACCCACATGGACCAGCAATAAATCTCATTTAAATCATCATTAACATGCTAAATAGTGTTTGTTTGCCACATCATTTGAATTCTTTGACCTCATTATCCAGTCACCTATGCATCCAGGTTCTCCTCTCCCCTCTCTGGTTCTCCCAGCCGGCCCTGCTGCTGCTGCATTCACTTGGATCTCATTAAATGATCACCAGTCATACAGCATACAAGCAAGATAATACCAATTAGCCAGTAGCTACGGTGAAAACGGCATTAAGAGCAGCTGGGTTCACAGGCTACAGTTATATAACAAATGTGCCAAAACATGTCGCAATCATTCAGGTCACTATTTTAGCGGCATTTAAAACTGCCTGGCATCAGCAAGAACGCCCCCACAAATAGCTACGAGCAGCTAGAGCCTGGCGGTCAGGTTGGATTCCACAACGCTTAGCTCCCACTCAGCTAACGAGGTATGTGGTTAACTAGCTGGCTAATGAGGCCAATCATGAGTGACGCATCCCAGGAAGGTACAAGTTTGCTTGGTGTAATGTTGTTTATTTTCCAGCTCAGGCTAGCATGAAGTCAACAATTACCTCAAGTGTCTTTTCTCCTTTGTATTCAGCCCCAAAAAAGGCTAAGTGCTAACATACAGGGAGATGCATTCATGTGCAGGTGAAAATATCATTTCGCATGCATAACGATCAATCCTTTTTGTGTATTTTATTGATTTTTAACCAGTATAAACCCTTTTTTTTTTTTAATACTTCAGTACAGTTTGGGGCTTTTCAGGCATTTTCTCTCACAGAGCAGTTAATTTGAGGAGTAGAAACTTGTATCACTACACAGGACCTTTTCCTGTATTCGCTGTGTTTTTCCTGTCTCAGACGCATCTGATCAACAAACAGAGTGAAAGTTGTCATGTGGTTTAAAGTAACACATTCTGTTTTGATTTAATTTTTCTCAGTGTGAAAACAAACTGAAACGATAGGGAAATTCTCCAAGTTTACAAACTCATCAACTGATTCTAACCAGAGAAAACAACAGGCTTGGAAACGCCCTCCGACTGACAGGATGATATCTGACCAAAGCAAACCCTTCATTATTCCTGGCCTCTGTGTCTCTCACCATTCACTTCCACCCTGGTTGCCTGGAGGTCGAGGCTGGTCCTGTTTCTGGTATGCTGGGGGTCTCTCGCCTCTCTAATCTCTGTTTATGTGCTGACTGTCACAAGCATTCAGCTCATAATCGGGTAACCCCAGTGCCAGATCCCACCCTATGGTGGAACTGGGCTTCCTCTCTGACCTTTAGTGACTGGGGGACCTTTGACCTTTTACTTCCACATATGCAGTCACACTTCTACACTACCAGACTTCTGCTTAAAGACAGTAGACCAGTTCAGGATGCAGCTGAACTTGTGCTGCAGAGGGAAATAATAGCGCAATTGTGAACAGAGAGAAGCTAATTATGAGTGATTGACTGCTTGTCAGGATTTGAACTGGGATCCTCCTCTGATGTGCTGTCTCTCATTCTCCCTCTCGAATTGCCTGTTGTCTCCTTCTCTCTCTCTCTCTCTCTCTCTCTCTCTCTCCATGTTCCCATAACCCGAATCTCCAGTACCCCAAAATGGAGGACGGCCAAAGCTTTGCTCTAGCAGTGACTATGATGTGGTACATAACTGACAATTAATAGCTGGTCATGTTATGAATTAATGGCAGAGGAGTCAATAAAAAGATAGCATATCACAGAGAGACAAGACAGACCTCCAGAGCTCAGCCAAATGGAAACAGCAAACTCAGGCTTGATTAGGCCCAGTTGTTCTTCATTTAACAAATAATGTTCACATCTCTGGAGGGCAGCCATCTTTAGATAAGCTGCCTCATATAATAAGGCTTTATAGCCTTTTATCTGCCCGAGTCCATGTGGTTCTATGTCAGCGTTGATGAACTAACATGTCTTGAGGTGTCTATCCTTCGCAGTTTTGCCTGGGAAGTTTCTGTCTTGTGTCCTGGAACCTGTGACCAGTTTAACTACTTTCACTTTCACTGTCGATCTGCAGAGACAGACTTAGTTAATATTCAAACAGAAACAAGTCATGACTTTTGGCCGCCAATGATGAGAACTGCTCATCCAAACAGCTTCAAACCTGGCGCTGCATTTTCTCGAGGCGCAAGCAACGCACACGCCAAGTCTGACATCGATCGGATGAGGAGTTGTTGAAACAATCAAAGGACAGACAGACAGAGAGACAGCGATTCCCTGCTTTATTAGCTAGATCAGATCAATGGTAAGCGTGCGGCTCCGAGACTACAGAAACAACTCCTACGCTTTGTGAGGTGCATAATGTTCCTTTTGAAGACTTGTTCCACTCCAGTTCTTAGACAGGAATCCTCTCAGACCGGCATTGACAGTGTTTATTCATCACTATTCACAAAACTCTGACGCTTCAGTTCATTGCCTCACATACAGACGGAGCCGAGTTGACATGCACAGTAAAGCTTTACAGAGGCGTCATATGGCAGGGCATCACCTTCAGAGAGAAGTCAGCTGTTCATTTGCTGCTCATTGCATGTGTGAACACTTTATTTTATTAGGTTACAATAAGGCAGTAATCAGCCTGAGGTGTGAATTATCTCTTATGTGGATAAGTGAATGTGTGTGTGTGTGTTTATGATGTGTTTGTATGCAGTCAATTGATCAGGCTCTAAGCCCGGCAGCAACCAATGCAGTAATGGATGCTGCCACTGAGCGCTCGCTCAACCCGGTGACCTCTGCCAGCTTGACTGACAGAGCAAGGAGGGGATCAGGGAGGGGAGAGAGGGAGACGGTTAGCCACATACTATACATCCAAAAGGCAGCACAGGGCATATCAGAGCTTAGAGACAAGAGACGCCAATTTAATTCACTTATTCTCCAAAGGTTATAGGACAGACGCGGGGGGGGGGGGGGGGTTAGAGCAGTGGGATGAAGAGATGAGAAAGACTGATGGATTGAACATATAGGATGAAGAAGATAAAATATGGCCCGATGAAAGGATGGTGGGATTTGCCTTTGTGGGTCAAAATGTGTCAGTGGTTGAGCGATCTTTTAGTTGTGGGTTTCAATCAATTTACCCCCACAGGAATTTCCTGAGCCGTACGATGAAATATAGCTTTTCATAATATAGGGCTTGTTCTTTTGGATCAGAAGCTTGAGGGAGAGCAGCCACCAGTGACGATATGTTGTTCCAGCCAGCTCGTGTTACCCAATGTTTCGGTGTGGCTCCCACTGTGGCAGACCGCAGAGACGGTCCCTCTGTGGCCCTCGTCCCACCCGTCACCGTCCCACCCTACGTTCAATAGCAGAGCACGATGGGAATGAATCAATGGATCACAATCACACACCATCAGTGTTGCCATCTCCTCCCACCGACCCTTGTCAGAAATTTCCCATGACCAACCCCCCCCCCCCCACACACACACACACAAACTCTCTGTTTTCCCCAGTTGCCCACTGCCGAACCGCCTACACCGAACACGATCCACATGTGGAGGCTGTTGCGATTGCAGTGCTCAGATGGTTCCAATGATTTACAGTCACACAGTAGACGCGATGACTGTGATTACATCTGGCTCCAACAACTCTCTCAACTATCTCCACATCTCTCAGGGATGACTTCCCACAATGCCACTAGAAATGCCTGTTGGCCACCACGCACACCACAAGAGGTTTAAGGTATGCCAGATGTTTTGGGGATAAATCCGCAGCCAAGGAAATGTTTTACATGGCGAAAACACAGAACTGCTGATTAATTGTACATCTGCTGTAAATCAGCTGAATTATTTCAGAGGTTGTTCAGCTTTTCTTTTTTTTCTTTTTTTCAAATTGCATACATAAAATATTTTCCTGCCCCATGGGGACTATTACAATACAGATTCAAACCACCAAAGCAAACACAGGCTCTTCCAGCCCCATTCCACTGGTGCAGCCAGTCTTGAAGGAAATGAGAGCACCATATTTAGTTTTTGCTGAGCTCAAGATTTTCCGACATTTCTAAAGAAAGAAACAGCATTTTGGGACAAAGAGGAAGTGATGCAAATGAAGTTGCTCCAGAGTAAGCTTTCTTTACTGGAGTCAGCTACTGCGGGCTCGTTTCGGAGGGTTTCCTCTTGTGTTGGCCATTTCTGCTGTTCGTGTGGTGATTGGTGGGGAGTGAGATTCCACAGCACAATCATCTGTCGATCTACAGATGGCGAGTTGTTCAATCCAGCACAGCACAGAAAGGAATTTATGGCTCCGAATGCTCTCGAGAGATTGTAGTGATACACTGCTTATCCTCAGAACGTGAAGTTTGAACTGAAACCCGTAACGATACTGCAGCTATGGAGGATAGCGACCCTTTTTTTTTTTTTTTAAATGGATAGAGCAGTTTTTTTTGTTCTGTGTCCTAATGATGACAGTTCGAGCCAGACATGTCTGGGTACACAAGTACAGCGCAACGTGACCTCATAGCGGCATCCGGCATCATTACACTTTTCAAAAACTCGATGTAGACGGTTCTGTGTGCAGTATAGAGACACACCTAATGGAGCAAATACCTGGTTCAACACAAAATACGTCTAAAAGATTAAGAGTGAACTGCTGATTAACAGCCTGAAAGCTAAGTCCCCTGCAGCGACTGCAGAGAAAGATGAATCCTCCAGTGATATCAACGCCTTGATCAACAGGTAATTAATTGGCTAGCTGGACGAGCTGTTGTTGAAGAAAATATGAACTGTCAACAGTGAACCACTGGCGGCATGGAAACATGTGCAGAGAGTAAAGTACCAAAAAATATGTACCATCAGATATCCGTGCGGGTATAAATTGCACAACTGATGCGGACACCACTCGTGCAGAATAAACACATCACTTGAGGGATAAAACTTGTATCAAAACACAGGCACATATTCTGTGCCTTTCCTGAAAAACAAACCTCATTGATATTTAACTGTAAGGAAATAAATGCAGTCGTGGCACTTAATATTATCCTCCACTGTCGGAGAAAACCTAATTTACCATGGAGACCATACTTTTGTTTATTTTTGTTATGTTGTCATTAAAACTTAATATCCTTGGGAAGTGGAGGGTTGGACTTCAGCTTATCAACACATGCCAACAATATTGTTTCATCTATTTCCTGCAGTTTATTTACACTCAATCTGGAAGTAAAACGGAGCAGTGATTAAAGGTTTTCAGGACTGTGCTGAAGTGCTCCATAAACAGTTTAGAACTGTCATTTTCTGTGTCTAATCACTCATGTTCTGCAAGTTGCTTTCAGTGATTAAAGGACTGAGATGGAAATTGTAGAGGCTAAAATATTACTAATAATAAATAATAGTTTGCAGAAGTTTACTTCTTTAATTTCTTTTTTGCATGAATTCAGCAGCAATTTGTTTGTTTGTTTCTTTGTTTTTTTTCCAGTCAAGGCATAAACAGCTGGGGGAAAGTTGATGTCTAGTCTTTGCACGTGCTTAACAAGGTGGAAGTTGTGGGTGATGCAAGCTTGGTTCGATGCACTTGAGCTTTTACTTTTGCCGTGACCCCGAGCAGCCGAAGTTGTGTTTACAGGAGCAGAGCAGAGCTGCAGCTGCCTGCCGCCTAGATAAGCTGTGAGACCCCTGACCCCCACTCACAGCAGGGGCCGAAGGAGACCTGCAAAGTTTGGGAATGTTACTTGATAAAGCTGAAATCCAAGTTTCATATTACAGCTCAGGATTGCACCCATAGTTTTAAAAATGAGTAAAAGAGCACGCAGGCACATTTGTGATATACGCACACAGCCTCTATTCACACGTTCACTCCTCAGAGCCACACGTACATGATGACGTGACAAACACTCCGCCGGCATCATGTTTGTTCATACAGTAACTAAGAGGTCAAGTCAGGACACTGATTGAACCCTCGGCCTCAATGCTGTTCACATCACAAGGACTGTTTACAAGTATAAAGAGAGAATAGACAGAAATGAGTAAGATTAAAGAAACAGAAAATGATTTCAATTTCTCTACAGCTCTTGGTTTTTGAGGAATTCCCCTTAGCCCTCACAATCTAGAGTGTGATCAACTTCCCTTGATTAACAGCGACGTTTTAGCATCGTCGCTGAGTCCCATGTCAAAGCAGCTGAAGGTAAAGAATGGGTTCTCGCTGGAGTCTCAGTCGTCCATCTCACATTTAAAAAAAATTTAAAAATGCTGGCTGAGCACAGATGTGGTTCGCTACTGATGCTTCTGCTTTTGCTTTATATTTTTAGTTCCACCACTGATAACAGGTGAATCCTTTTTTCTTTTCCAGAGGAAAATTTTTTTTTTAAAAAGTTTCACCAGCATTCAAAAGGAAGCAGAAGTTCACATTCCTCTGCTGTCTGACTTGAACAGAGACAGAGGAAGTTTAGTTTCAAACAGCGAATTGTTGCTATTCACACCAAATATGATGTTAATACGACCCAAAATCACACAGACGCATCATTGTTGAACCAGAGGCTCCAATAAAAGCCCCCCTTCATCAACTCTTAATGGGTCAGCGATGATAAACTACTATGCTTTTTATGCAATCCTGTGGTTTACGGGCTTGAAGAGTGAAGCAGTGCAGAAGTGCCCTAAATCTGCATTCATTTATAACCTCAGTGAACATTTTAATGAGTTTATGGTCAAATAATCTCCAATACAGCATAAATCATGGTCCAGTTTGGAGTAGAATAAATGATAGAGGAAGTTAGGGCGGGGCTACCTTGGAGTTGCCACCAGGTTGACCCTTCTCTGTCAGTCAGATCCGCCCCCTGTTCCTCGCCAGCTCCACCCTCTCGTCTATATATGGTCACCTCTGCTTGCAAAAGAAAATAAAAGCTGGTCAACCAGAATCCACAAACCAATGGGTGATGTCACGGTGACACAGTTGGTCTATGTTTTTACAGTCTACGGTTTTAGCCAAAGCTCCTTTCAGCTGTGGTTGAATCGAGGACACCGTGGCGTGTAGAACACATCCATCACTGAATGCCTCTGAAATAGCCGCTTGGACCAGAGAGCAGAAACTATGTCACTGTGCCCTTTTTTTTTTCCAGCTGATCTTCTGATGTGCGTGGCCATGACAACAACAACAAAAAAATTATCAAAAGCATTTTACATAAGACGGAGATTGTACGAGATTATGACGTGGTGAATGCAGACTATGTGGAAGTGGACACAATAAACAGATTTGATCTGGGTCAACCAGTAGCCGACCAGGGTTTTAATTCTGCTAATGACTACAACCTGCCCGTCTCCTCGTCTCATCTCTGCCAAAGGTCACACTCATCAGTAGGCTGCTAGTTTCTGGGCTGCTTTGGCTCTGATGAAAAGACGGATGAAAGGGAGGAGGGGAGGAGAGACACAGTGTCTTGTTTCCCCTCCGCCAGTAGAGGAAATACTCCTTGAGCAGGGGTGTGGGAACGCTAGCGCCAGCGGTGAGGGGCTCAGCAGGGCGCCGAAGGCCTCCTTGGCAGGATGCAAGCAAAGGGGATTGTGGGAAATTACACGGGATTAGAGCGGGCGTCTAATGCCCTCATCCAGCGGGACATTTTCATCAAGAAACAGGGCTGTCAGACAGGCACAAAGAAAGAGAGCGAGAAACCTTAGCCAACAGTTTTTCCTCTTCTCCCCATGATTAGACTTTACAGAAAACTTCTTTCTTTTCATTTGAGCTGATTCTGCAAGCTTGCACCTCTATGAGCAATTGTCCGTACACACAGAAAGAGAAGGCGAGACAAAAAAACAGTCGAAGGAGAGCAATAAGCCTGCTGATGGGTGGGAATCCTACTGTTCAAGTTGTGATTTGCTTTCTGGCTGCACACCTCGCTTTTGCCCTGGTCGCTCCGTCACTCCACATGGGGTTTGTTACACGGTTGCTCTTGAGTCTGTAAAGTCCTGGTGAACTCATGGAGCTGCCCCTCCAATTATAGCATTGATTAGCTTTATTAAGAAGTAAAGAAAACAGAAATAACTCGACCAGTCACTTCATATCTAAGATTGGAATCCAAACCCTTTCATCGCCTCTACAGGTGGAGGGACTCCGGTTCCCCGGCTGAGTTGCAGCCCTTTCTCCTGCTATTACCTTGATTTGTCTTAATGCTCTTTGGAGGAAACATAATAGTTGCCTGGATTATGTCGAGCAGCAACTGTTTTTCCACTTCTGGAAACGTTACTGTCTCCTACTGCAGAGAAATTCCTGCGAGGTGGTTTGCGGGTGTAAGTATAGGTCTTTGACAAAGGAGACCAGGCTTCACATCCCCCATGTGGTCACATTTAGGCAACTAAAACACTTTGGTTATGGTTACATAAGCTCATGGTTTGGTTAAACACATCCCATATTATGCATTTTTTGGAGTATTTAACCTAGATCATCATGTTTTCCAAACCTTAACTATAAAGTTGAACCTGAAAATACCCATAAACGCAGTAATCATTCTTTAGCTGTCATGTTTGGATGATATGGTGAAGACTACAAATGGAATTCCTAGTCAGTTGTGGTGCCAGTAGGCCGTCCTGGTCAGGACTGGTCAGAGGGTCAAGCAGCTTCTGAGATCCCCACCGACGTGGTGCCATTAGTGCTTAACTCTGATTATTACTTGCTGACTCCGAACGCACCGGTGCAGTCATCAGTGCCAGCCCTACAGTGAGCATCTGTGGTCTTTGCAGCGCTCACCACCGGTTTGCTCTTTCTGGTGGCTTTACTGGTTTGATTGGGCATACTGACTCAGGGCTGGAGGATAGAGAGAGAGAGAGAGAGAGAGAGAAATCAGATTCTGGAAATCTAAAAAAAAAAGAAAAATGGTGGATAGAAGCCCTTAGCCACATTTACTTTTTGAAGATTTATCCTTGTAGGAAATCTTACAGCTTTAACATCCACTTTTTTTTCTTTTTTTTTTTAACTTACTGAACACAGTAATTCTCAAGACCTTGGATCAGTTGAAAGGTAACCTCATAATTTTCAAGTATCAGTTTTGGTTCCTCAAAATTCACCATTTAAGTGCTTATTTTTTCCAAACTTTGTAGACTGTATTTCCACCTCAAGCCTCCACTGACACACAAATTGAGCATTAATAAGGAAAAAAATGTAAAAATCTATTATTATCATTATCTCCAATTGTACAATTACAGCATCACAAACGAGTGCTCTACACATACTGCACATTTTTACGAGCCAGTAAAGTTATATTTTACTGACGGATGGACAAAGTCTCTCGTTGTTCTCTGTACATTTGGACATCCGTCACCTTTTAGCGTCTATGATGGATGAGCGCTTCAGATGTCACTCAGTCAGAACGCACCACTGTTCTGGACGTTCTCCCTGTCTGAAGTGGCTGGTCTATAGGGTGAGGGAGTCCATAAAAGTGACAAAAAGAGCCCAATCCCTGCTGCTTTTAAAGACAGGCTGTAAAATCAGATGACTTTACTGCCACTTTACTCGTCCTAATGATTCAGGGCATTTTAACACAGACAAGAGAGAGAGAGAGAGAGTGTGTGTGTGTGTGTGTGTGTGTGTGTGTGTGTGTGTGTGTGTGTGTGTGTGTGTCTGGGGGGGAGGGGCTCTCTGCATACATTAGCTAGACTGGGAAAAAAAACCAGGAAGCCGCTGTCTTTGTAAAGCAAAATAAAACCTTAATAGCCTTTTTAATATTTGGGTTGCCAGGTGCTGCCCACTCTGGCATGCATTTTCCCCCTGGACTTGCCTGGTCTGATTCTCTCTCTCTGGGCTTCTGTTGAATGCTTTGGGAGAAGCCACTGCACAGCCATTCACTAACCTTGTAGTGCTTTACATGCCCATTAAATAAGGCTTAAAAAGTGCCCGTATAGACGCGACTGCTTTGTGTAATTAGCAGCGGAGGGATAATTGCAAGGTCACTGAGTGTTATTGTGTGCAATCTGATGAAAAATCCTTCATTCCAGGCCAGTCGCTTACTAATAAGATACTAGACCTCGGAATATAAAGGATTAATAAGGCAACATGGCATTATATTTCACACAGTTGCTAATTATAAGTTCATCTCTTCAAAAAGAACTCAGATGTATTTGAGCAATGTCAGAAGATCAGACTGTGTCTTTGTGGTCTCTCTCTGCCACTGCTATGAACGACATATTTTATGAAGATACAGAGAGTGTGTTTGAGAGCAGCAAAGCAGAACATATCAGAAAATCTAACTCCAGAGGGGACTTCAAGGTCTCATTGATATCTGACACTCAAGGGGATTTTCCCTCTGACTGATGCATTCCAATTATGCTTCGGCCCTCCTCTTCTTCATTCACTTTCTTTGTATTTGATTCTTTTTCATCCTAAAAATACACACTGTCGTTACATTCCGCATCAAGTGGTGTAATTTATTTCGTGTTATTCACTGTACAGCAGCTGTACTTTTAAGAGCACTCGTGGCACGCTGCTCAAGTCACATGATCCTGGTTTACTAATCCTTCCAAGAATCAAAAAGTGCAGGCAGCAGGACTTTCCAAAGCAGAACACCCCTAAAATGTAACAGCCACAAAACCGAATCCGCTCGTAGCGACTAGAGTGTTATTAAATGTTCTTCTGGTTATATTTAGGCAGGACAGTGAGGGAAAGATGTCGGTGAAATGACCTGAAGCACAACACACAACCTGCTCATTAACGATTAAACCGAAAACAGGATCTTTTGCTGGCTGCATGGATGTGACGGCCAGACTAGCATCCGGGTCCGTTGCGCTCCAGATGAAGTGTCTAGTATGATTTTACAAACTCATAATTATTCCTAATTTTCTGTGCAATATTCTGCTGTGTTGTAAACAGTATTTGTATCAACAATATACCTGCAGTTATTCTGTAGATATTTTTAAATCTACCAGGTACATATACAAGTTTTATGATGACCTACTGTACTGAGCGATAATCTACAGGTTTGGAGGAACATTAAGAGACATTTAATGAATTTTAATTGAAGTTTTCTTGGTTCCACTTTATCCTAAATGTATGAATATATGAAATATACTCTGTGCCATTTTTTTGCCTCCATGGCTGCAAAACGGAAGGCCGGGGGAAATTTTTTTGGGGGGTTTTCCGTCCACACGTCCATCCCATTCTCCTGAATACAATGTCAAAGATTTTGGTGGGTCAGAGGTCAAAAGGGCAAGGTCACTGTCACCTCATATGTGCTTGACACCTGCCCTGTTCTCATAAACTTGATATCTCCGGAACATCTTGTGGAAATAGGCTGCACGGTGGTGCAGTGGTCAGCACTGTGGCCTCACAGCAAGAAGGTTCCGGGTTCGAGTCCCGGCTCAGGCACGGGATCTTTCTGTGTGGAGTTTGCATGTTCTCCCTGTTCCTGCGTGGGTTCTCTCTGGTACTCCGGCTTCCTCCCACAGTCCAAAAACATGCAATTGGGGACGAGGCTGATTGGATTCTCTAAATTGACCGTAGGTATGAATGTGAGTGTGACTGGTTGTTTGTCTCTCTATGTTGGCCCTGTGATGGACTGGTGACCTGTCCAGGGTGAACCCCGCCTCTCGCCCGTTGACGCTGGGATAGGCTCCAGCCCCCCCGTGACCCTTAATGTAGGAATAAGCGGAAGATGACGATGGATGGATGGATCTTGTGGAAATAAGTCCAGATTTGCCACAGACATCTGCTGCATTGTAAGGATGAACTAAAAAGATGGGAGGGGGTCAAAGGTCACGATCATCTCACATGAACACAACATCATGAGAATGCCTCGAGGAAATATCTTTGGCTGTAGTAGACGCATTCACTGGGACTCCAGAATGACCTGTGAAGATTTGGGTGGTTAAAGGTCAAAGGTCATTTTGACTGACACACACACACTCACACACAGTGCAGTATTTGTAGTTTTACATGTTTTGATTAATTTCTCAGATTATAAACCCCTTTTGAACCTACATGTGTCAGATTAATCCTTTAATCCAGGCAGCGATTACATTTGTCACTGCAACATAATTGGGATCAGTGTCTAAACTGAAGAGTCCTCAGGAGTCAGAGCCCCAACGTCCTGCTAACGCTGACCCACACACACACACACACAAACACACACACACACACACACACACACACACACACACACACACACACACACACACACACACACACACACACACACACTTCCAGAAAATGTGTGAACTTTCAGCAAACAGAGATGAATGGTTTTCATTTCATGATGCATAAGAGGGATGAACAGTCAGAGAGCTAATTATTCCTTTTGAGAAGAGAGCGGCGAGACCACACGCTTTGTCAGGAAGCAGCTTTCATTTCTTTCTGAAGTTGACCTCAAGTAACCTTTAGCGAACAAGAGAAATCAAACAAGGTAGTTTTCTGTGTGTATGTGTGTGTGTTGTTGTTGTTGTTTTTTACCGTGTTTACTACAAACAACACATGCTTCTTCTGCTGTATTTGGGTTTTCCCCTCAAACCCTTGTATGTTTTCTGATCACATGCCTTCCTGCCTCAAAAACCATTAGGATTGGCCATAAGCCACACTGGGTATCAAATGTAAAGAGCCAGAAAATAAACAGCGTAACTTGAGAAACGCTTTGACTCGCCAAGGTTCACAGTGTCAGTAAAACAGTATCAACACTTTTAATCTTGAACATACCTCGGTTCTAACACCTTTCATCTACTCCCCCTCTGACAGAGGGGGAGTTTCACACATGCAACCCAAAAGCATGACATGCCGCCCTGTGCTGCCTCTCGGTAGTGAGTCACATTTGTGCAACATTCTCAGGACAGGAAGTGGCAGATTCTGCAGTGACTTCAAGAAGACTTTTTTTTTTTTTTTCAAATGGCTAAAATGTTGAGCCAGGAAGTTGCAATATATCACTCAAACTAGCAATAATTAAAAAAAAAAAAAATCAATTTTGCAAAGGTTGCAGAGGCCGTGACAAATGTTTGGCGGAGAGTTTTCACACTCAGCCACCAGTGAGCGCACTAAACATACAGCACGTCCAGTGAAGAATCAACAGTGTCACAGCTGGCAGGCTGTTTTTACTACCCTGACAACAGCCCGCCTCTATAAACACTACTGGCTGCTGCTCCGCTGCTGCCACTCACACACACACACCTGCACACACACACACACACACACACACACACACACACACACACTGCATCAGTTCACTTGTTTGCATTCCCTGCTGCATGACATCACCACCCGGGGGTCAAAACCCCACATGCTGATTGGATGGCGGTGGCAGAATTGCTGATCGGGTCCAAAGATCACAAAGTTGTGCCAAGAGGTGACATCAGTGTGTGGAGCTTAGCCAATGGCCAAGAGATGCCTGGGTGACTCTAAAGCAACATCCTATTTACACACACTGACACACACACACACACATGCGCGCGCGCACGCTCACACACAAAGCTTTCAGCGAGCGCGACGTGGATCCTCTCAGTTGGTACTGTACGTCAAAGGAGATGTGAGGCAGCTGCACGACAGTTATTTGTGTTGTATATTTAAAAAAAAAAGTGCTGCGGTTGAGTTTTGACTCTCTGTTTTTCATTGATTCTCACGTCCATTATTCATGACGACTTTGTGGCGTGAGTGGTGTGTTTGAACTGCGAGGTGCCATATGATGGATTCGCGTGTCACGTTGTTCTGATAATTTAGAAACTCAGCAAAATTGGGAAATTTAGACTTTCATAAGATGTGGATTTCCCCTTCCGTTTTACAGAGAGATGTAGCGTTTATCATCACTTCATTTGCGTTCCTGATTTTTTTTTTAAGTTTCAGGGTTTGTTTTTTTTAAACACAAAAAAAACCTCATGTGATTACTTCCCAAAGTCAATGTCAGCAATATTGAAAAAGTGAAAGTGGTTGTAACAAGCTCCAACAATAAGAAGAAGCTGGAATTTTTTTCAACTTGGCATTTTATCAACAATAAAATGTAGATTAAGAATGACTGACACAACTCTCATACCTTCAGATACAAGGAGGGGCTGTTTAGCTTAGCTTAGCTTAGCTTAGCTTGGAGACAGGGAGAGAGCACACCTATGTGTTTCAAAATCTAACAGCAACTTTAAGATTCCCTGTATTTTATTGCATGGTACCTACTGAAAATGTTGGACTGAGTTTTCTTCATCAAAAATAAAAAGCCCTTTTCATTGCTTGCTCGTGTTTATGGCGTCTGGACGGCACGTAGCTTATGGCAGAGGCAATATCCCCTTCATGGCTGTCTTATTACCTGTAATCCATCCTTATCCAATTATGTTTGATACAAGTGAAGATAAAACCAAAAAGGGACATTCACTGATGTCAAGATGGAGGCTTCACAGTTGATAGCGGTGGCATCTCCTCCACTAGCGGCGAGCTTCTTCCATCCTCCTCGACTGAGAGTTCTCACTGAATTCGAGGAGAGCGGTTGCTGCGCTGTAATATTTGCATAAGTATTTGTGGGTAAGTTGCATGTCGTTTTCAAGGACATCTCCCTTGGTGCTTGTGTGCACACGTGTGGGCGAACACATGAATGCGGCTGTGTGTATGTGTGAACATGAACCCAGTGTGGTTGGTTGAGCCGAGTTCACCTCCAACAGAGACGTTATGAGTGACTCACCTCGTGATGGGCAGCCCTCCTTAAAGATTTGCTCCTCTCAAAGCAGTTCCTGGAAGAAAAAAGAAAATAAAAAAAACCACAACCCTTGATTGACTCAAAGTAGGTTTTCCATTCGAATGGGTTAGATTTTTCATTAGGAGAGGAAAAAAAAAACTCAATCCCCCCCCTCAACATGACATTGATGAATCATTTGTCTTTGAAACAGCGGTTAACAAACTTTGACTAACCAGACTCCTGGAGAGCTTCCCACAAAAACTTCCAGGGAACACAACAGGAGGCCACGTTTAGTGCTTTAGTGATGTGGATAAAAGCCTGTCCCAGCGGCCCCCGTAAGAGTCCACAAAGACTCTTGGGGTTAAGCCTTCTCTAAACTTGACTGTGTTTGGAACAAAAGGCCGAGATTCTGGTGTTTTACTGACTGTTGGCAATGAACTACAGCTTCTGGAGGGGTTTTAATCCACTGTCCGCCACATGAAGTTCCTATAAAGAGAAGATCATCATTTTTCCATGCTTAAGAATCTTTCCAATTTAAAATCATGACCTCGCTGACCTGAAAGTGATGAAATCTGTAAGTCCCTCTGACTCAGGCAGCATTTTGTGGTTGGGACACATCTTTAAAACGTGACATTTAGGGGTTTCTGGTAAGCCAGTGAGTGTTTTCTGCCCCCCCTCATCTAATACAAAAAGGATCCATCCATCCATTTTCTTCCGCTTATTCCTGTTAAGGGTCGTGGGGGGGTGGGGTGGGGGCTGGAGCCTATCCCACTAGCCTTCAGACGAGAGGCGGGGTTCACCCTGGACAGGTCACCAGTCCATCGCAAGGCCAACACATAGAGACAGACAACCATTGGCTCTCCCAGTCACACCTACGGTCAATTTAGAGTCTGGATTAACCTGGTCCCCTCTTGATGTCTTTGGACTGTGGGAGGAAGCTGGAGTACCAGAGAGAACCCACGTAGGTACAGGGAGAACATGGAGACTCACACAGAGAGACCCCGTGCTCCAGCTGGGACTTGAACCCACAACCTACAAGAAGGATGTTGCCTGTAAACTTCTGCAAGATTAGGGACTTTTTACTCTTAGTTATAGCTAAATATTGACCCAAATATTGGTCACAGCAAAGGTCGGGGAACAAAGGGGATTTTTGTTTCATTTGCTACTGTACAAAGATTCCGAATGCTACCTAATGGGTCGACCAGAAATGCACTTCCTCATTTTGCTTTCGTTTTCCTGTATTGTTAAAGACGGTGGGGGTGTCGAGCACACAAACCTTAAACAGCAAGAGACTTTGCTCATTAGTCAGGGACAGACATTTCGCCCCACATTTCACAAGAGCTGCCATTGTTGAGGGCTGAGGGGAACACAGTGTGTGGTAAGTCAGGGGTTGGTGAATGACAGGGCTTAAAGAGTAGGCTTCTGTTAGTCATTGTACATTACCGTTAACGCATCTGACTGCCTGGCACCCGTTCCACTGTACGAGAGGTAGCGTGAAATCCCATCAGACGCTACGATCACGTCTCACGCACGCACGCACACACACACACACACACACACACACATTAAGTAAAACACAGACATGTCAGAGTGACACACAAACTCACCTCCCTCCCTCCCGTTCAGACTGGTTTGCCTGGTGATAGATGGCTCAGTTGGCAGCCAGAGAGGGGAGGGGTCTGTGTGCCTTCTTGTCTGCCTGGCAAATAGGCTTTGACTCAGCTTTCTGGCATTGAAAAGGAGGAGGGTGAAGTTCCTGTGACAGCTCAAAGGAAGCCGTGATCTAGTCAAGATGGTAGCAGCTCTGTAGACGGCGGTGGTTGGAAAGAGGTCTGCGGGGTTTACACCTCATTTAACTTTATCCTGAGCAGGTCATTCAAACCAAACAGGAAACTCTGCTTGAAAAAAACCAACAAAAAAAAACATCTTGACATGCAAAGATGCTTCCAGTTGCATCCAACTGTTTGAACAGTTTTAGGATTTTCACTTTGATGTCTGCTTTTTCTCTCCCTTCTCACTCCTTCGTCACCTCCCGTCCTGCTTCCTCCGCGGGTGCTCTTTCACTCTGTACCTGAGGACAAACACTTCACCTGCTGCTTCTGTGCCTCTCGGCAGGTTTTACCCCACACGTGCAACTCACAGGAGTTCAAAGGTCTGTTGCATCATGCTGCGTTCAGTGTCTGCTGTTCAAGTCAAAGATACAGAGGAGAGATGACACATATCCTAAACCACTTATCCTGTACAGGGTCGTGAGCAGCTGAGGCCTAGCTAGGTGAGGGGTGGGGTACACACTCACATTCCCACCTGCAGCAAATTTAGAGGCTCCAATTGACCTCATTTGCATTTTTCAACAGTGCAATGGTTTGGGCCGTCACCTCACAGCAAGGAGGTTCTGGGTTTGACCCTGATGGCCAGCTGGAGCCCTCCTGCCTAGGTTCTGTCTGGGGGCTCCAGCTTCCTCCTGCAGACTGAAAACACACAAGTTAGGTTAAATGTAGGAAAAGACTCACCAGACTCAGAAATTCAGGGCTTTTGAGACGACATTCAGGCCTCCGCCGAAGTTATGTTGCTGTTGTTTTGCACGTGAAAAGGAGGTTGATAGCATACGAGCATGAGAGGGGGCTACTTAGTAAGCAAGCTGATAGTCTGACCGCAGTTGTTCAGCGTGTTAATATTCGCTAATTGGAACAAACACAAAACTCCTACACATATTTCAAATTATAACAAATTATAACACAAAACTCAAATTTTGATGGTGGGGGGGGGGGATGCCATAATGCCATAACTGAATACTCAAAAACGGAGGTAGAGTTACGCTTTTGAGGAATATTCTCTCAGAGGTACATATGTTACCTCAGAAGTACAATATTACAGATGGTTTACAAAATGAACCGAAAGTTGCGCAATTGTCTCTCAAAAGGGCTGGAAATCTGACACCGCTGCATGCACAACAATAAAGGAAATAGGAGCACAAAAGATTATCTAGCATTGTATCAAAGCCAGACATATTGAATGCTTGTGGTTTCCTCTCCTCTTGTCAGAAATCGCACTGAAACTGACCTCAGCAGCTGAAGCAGAGGCGCTGTGTTTTAATTTGCACTGGAGAGGAGAGAGGGAAGAAATGTCTGGCGTTTCCATCAGCCTTTATCTGGCCCAGCCAGCTGTCAGGGTCTGTCTGTCTCAGTGGTCTCGCACACATCTCACAGGACTTGACACAACTCTCTTTCTCCACTCTCGGTGAGACTCACACACTTCCATTGTAGTCAATACCACGAGGCCATAAACAAGCTCTACAGGGAGGATGACATGATTGTGGCAGAGTGACAGTCTTTTTGTGAGTAAAAACACAATTGCATGTTTCTGCCCTGCACTGGAATTCAATCCACGCTGCCGTACATGGGCTTGTGTTTTTCACTGGGCTTTGATATCGAGAAGGCAGCGCAGTGTTTTGACAGCTTTCAGACTGTGATGGAGAGGGAAAAAAAGTGGGGAGGAAAGAAAGGGGTAGAGATGGAAGAGGAAAACAGAGGGGGGTGGGGGGAGGTGGGTGTGGCAGCGAAGGAATCCGGAGCTGCTCAATGTCACACTAAGGAGGACTACATGAAAGGGGGGGGGGGGGGGGGGGGGGGGTTGGACAAGTTTATCAGTGTGTTTGTGAAGATCCTGCTGGAACTACAACAGGATGGAGGAGTAAAAGCTACACGGAGACACACGCATGTGATTTTGTCCGCCTTTCTTTTCTCTTACACTCACATTATGTCGAATAAGACTGAGAAAAAAAAAAAGGCTCGGGGTGAATGGATATTTAATGAAACACCCCCACTCATCCTCCACCAAATCTGCTCACAAGCATGGGAGTTCAACGGAGGAGGAAGAGGAAAGTAGGGCACGTCTGCAGATTTAATGAGGCAAAAAAGCGCTGTATGACAAGCTTATGTTTTCTACTCCAGCAGAGCTACTTGCTTCAAAAGACAGACTCCATTCTCTCCCGACACACTCTGCCAGCCACAGAATGTATTATTGAGGCCATCTTGTGCAATTTCTTTCAATTGTAAATTTTTGTGGATACTTGAAAGCAGAATGGAGGCGGGAGGAACGGGTCCCATCTACTGCATGTCACAGCAATCACATTTGATCGTTTTTAGAATGTAATCCATTTGAGTGGGCTTACAGTGCATTAAATCTCAAACCCCTTTTTATTTCGGACATCCTTCAGGCTGAGACATCATGTTATGTTGACTGACAACTATTCAGGCGTCACTTTCAGGGTTTGCAGTTGTTCTTGTAGTTCAGGCTTGATTAGGCCTTCTAGCTGGACCGCTTTCACCAAACAAGAACTGGAGAAGGATCAGTTCACTGACAGAAGTATGTTCCCCTCCAGGGCAGTGGGTGGCAGTATGACCTCTCACAACTGCTTGCGGTAAGTACTGAACAAGTTACGAAGTGGCGTCTCTGTCAAACTACTCTTAAAACTTTATGGTGCTGAATATTCCTTATCATATTTCCATAAATGTGTTATTTTCGCCTTTGTAAGTGCCGTGATGCCGGCTGAAACACCACGGTGGCACCCACAGATTATGAAGTCAACATCTCGGGCAACAGTTGCAGAGGACAGATCGACCTACGTCAGTGACACTAGCAAATTTGCACGTGTCTTAAAAGTCCACTTTTCGTTGGACTGAATCGACTTTTTCAAACATTTCAACTCAACAAGGGTCATCCTGTTTGGGAAAAGAGCGTGCGCAGCGTTGATAGTCGTGGGAAATCTGACCGCGGTGATTTAAGTGTGAAATGAAAACGCTTTTTTTCCTTCTTCTTTTTTTTTTTTTTGAAAAAGATGTTCATCAGGCCTGAGGGCAACACAGCCTGAGGATCCTGGAGTTTGTCCTTACATGGCCTTCTCTGATCCGTCCACGCACAACACACTCTATTTTAGTCGAGATGCGCTCAAGCGCATGTCACCTGGGGGGGATTCTGGTTGCTAAAACAAGTGCAGACACACGTCCCCTTGGTATGGCTGAAGTACACACCCATACATACATATCACACGTGTAAATACTGCACAATAAGTCGGTGAGCAGCCCCAGTGAAGGACCGCAGCGGCGATGACAGCCATGTATCCAGAAACAGCCGAATATGTGGCCAATTACATCTTGAGGTAAGCTCAGAGGATCTTGTTTACCGTTCGTAGATTCATGCTTCAGACCGAGTCATCGTCTTTAATTGAGGACACGGGTTGTTTTCTACAAGGTCGCAAGGTTTTACTGACCCAGTGGGAAATAAGTGGCGACATGTTTGTTCAGTAGGTGCAGAATTGTCCTGAGCGGCCGGCAGTTTATTTGTCTGCATTCATACTGCAGGAAATCGCAGTGTGACATTGTGGTTTGTGGCGAGAGCGATACTGGTTTAAAAAAAGAAATCGAGAGGAAGGCTTCCCTTGCGATTTTTGGTGCATTCGTCTCACCATCAGATTCAATCCTGCATCTGAGGATTCCTCTTAGTGCTTCTTTTGGAAGAAATAAAAAAAAAAGAGCCACAAACCATTTCTTTTTACTTAAAAGTCCAAAGTTTCTCTTTTTTCCATCTGCATTAAAAGAAAAAGCCCTGTAAATTAGTCTGTTTTTTCCACCCTGCCTCAGTCTGAAATGAAAAATGCATCTCATCACGCCAACTTTAAAAGTGCCTGTCATTTTCACCCTGGGTGAGCTGGAAGATGAGGGGTCACAGGTAGCGAGGAGGAGAGTGAAAGACGGATACTGTCTTGAGTGAGTTTGATTGCTGTCTGATTACAGCTGCTCCTGGTGGGGTGAAGGGATCCAGACTCACAAACACACACCACTGGGTTCGTTAGATGCGTGCTGAAATCAGAAGGCTGGACCTGCAGGACCAACGTTGGAACGTGGTTCCTCAATCAAACACGCCGAACATGCTCAGACATCCATGACAACACTCTCGACCAGCGCGCTGGTGTGTGTTTGGTTGTGATGCATTCAGGGCCTCGTGGGACTGCAGCAGCGGAAATGCAAATGATTTTCTCGTGCTAAAACTTGCATATGTATGGCTTGGGCTTTTTTTGCACCAGTGGTTTTTATAATGCTTTGCATGTGAAGGGTGTTTGTGGATTGAGCCTCTTCCATCAGCAGAATAAGAAAGTGTGTGTGTGTGTGTGTGTGTGTGTGTGTGTGGTGTGTGTGAGTGAAAGAAGAGAGCATGGTCAAAGCAAGATGGGGATGATGGAGGGTGTGGTCTGGGGCCCCTTACATGCCAACCTATCCCCAGGCTTTCCTCTAGAGTTACCCACAGTCTCTGCGGGCAGCAGCCAGCAGCTCCCACATCACGGCGCTCATACTAGTAACCTGATAGCTGAAGTGGCATCGACATCATATTTTGGTCGGCATGTATGCTGTAGCCAGCGTGGATCTCCTCCCGAATCCTTCTCACCTCCTTCAGCTATTCTTCTTCTTCCCACCTCCAATCTTCTCACCCGCGTCACAGGCCAGCCAGTTACAAGTCCAGCATGGATAATGGGAGATGTGAGGCGCCAAGAAGACACAAATCACTAGACTGAACTGGCGCTGTGACAAAACTGCTAATGCTTGTCTGTGTATACACTTTTTGATTTACTTACAAGAAACTACAGACAACGGAAAAATCTTAAAAAGGAGAAGTCAGGTGGTGCATGACTCATACTTCCTGGAGTTACACTCATGTTGAAAAGCATTCCTGTTTCTTAAATGCAGATGGAACAATGTAAAGGTGGTTTTACCTGCTTGCCCTTTCTTTTATATCTGTGATTAAATGTAGCCACACAGCGAGGAAATGAGCACACTGAGTAATGCTGTAGATGTATTGATTTCCTGTCTTGAAGAAAGCCCCGCCTGAGCCTGTACGAGCCCCTCTACATCAGGCGCTACTGGAGGCCGGAGCTGCCCAAGTTCTCCACGCCGCACCAGGGGAAGGGCGGCTACTGGTGGAGTCCCCAGAGGTACCAGGAAGTGGGGTCTACATGGAGGGACACACACAGACGACGGGTGGTCTTCCCTGGTAACACCGGCTTCTCAGATGTGCCCTCGAGTCAGAGAGCGGGCTACTGCCACCTGCGGCCCACCTTGACGTGAGTGTTGCAAGCATGTGCACTGTGCGCTCACGTATGAGCTTGAGAGGTTTGATTCACCCCGTCTTAAAAAGAAGGTAGTTGTCAACACTGTGAGAAGGAGCAGGCGACAGAGCCGTGAGAGCTCATTCAGCACTTCAGCAGCGTATCAGAAGCCAGGCGTGGAGACACAGCCAGAAGCTCTGACCTCATGCTGTCACTCTGCCTGTAGGTCAGAGGTCACATCTTCACTCAGGAGCCGTGAAACCTGACAGAAAACACGCGCACCTACTGGGGAAACCTCACACACATACTGTCTAGAAATAAATACAGTAATTCAACTTTTAGAAATTTGAAACTGGTTCTATTTTATGTTGCTTTACACTATAAAATCCACGATTTTTCAGAAAAAAATACTTTTGACTGCAAGTGACTTTGAAGGTCTCATGCAGCCTTGCTAATCGGAGTGTGTAACAGGCTAGCGTTCTCTGCTAATTTCTACAATAAAATAGTCTTATGTTTCAGTATGATTCGTCCTCTGGGCATCTTGGATGATCCACCTGAAATATTTTGATCAGGATCAAAGTGAGAGACCAACAGAGATTCAACAATGTCACTGTAAAAGTAATGATATTTGCTTGTTTCGCCACACACTGCAGGCATCGTGCCACCTCAGCGTGCAGGCTTTTTCCAACATTGATTGTGTAACAGAGGCACATTGTGTGAAGTCAACAGAATCTGTTTGTCGACGTTCCAGCTGTCTTTTTTACACAGCTGCTGTTTCGGCGCTTGGTTACGTCTGCTGCCAGTGGCACAGCGTTCTGTCGCCGCATTTCGTCTCAGCGCACTTTTAAACGGATAATGAGGTGTAACATTGGCTCAGTATGCCACCTAGAACAGGCTGTGCCTTGTCTTGCTTTGGTGCCAGCAATTACTAGCATTTTTAGCACCGTACTTTTTACTGTAATGGAGTAACTGTGGTACGTGTTCTCTCACCACAGCTCAGTGCCGGACACGCTTTCATATATCCCCCCGCTTTCCCCTCTTCCCTCACATCCAGTATCTACACCGCTTTCTCTTTGTCTTCCAATAAAACAGCTATTCCTGGTCCCACCATTACTATCCCAGTTTATATCTCTCTACCCAGCTACAGCTACACCACCTTACACCTCCCATCACCTTGTAGGACGCTGACCTACATGGGATGACCAGAGTAATGGTCTCCATGCCCTGGAGCATTCTGTTGTTATGACAGCATAATGGTTTTGGTTTTTGTTGGGCATTTCCTGGTCAGATCTGTTCTCTGTGGAGGGAGGTTGTTGGTGAGGAGATGAGGAGGAGGAGGACCTAAATGATGGGTGATGAAGAGTGTGATGTCGCAGGGAAACAGGAGAGGATAAGTGAAGAGGAGGCTCCTTCACCGAGGCAGAGACAGACAGGATAGAAAGACAGAGAGAGGAGGAGAAAGAAAGTTTGAGACAAGATCAAATAAACAAATGTCACACAGGAGAGGCCTGAAAAATTAACAAAAAAAGATCAGAACAGACACTTGAAATGGAGAGAGATGGTTGGAGTGGGATTGATGGGGGGGGGGGTGAAAAAAGAAAAGAAGTGGAAAGAGAAAAAGCCAGGGGGCTAATGTGCTCGTGACTAATCAATCCTGAGTGATGGCCACTTTAGCGTGGTCCAGGCTGACAGATGGAGACCATCCCTCTGCTTTAGCTCTCCCCTGACTCCCCATCTCCTAACACACACCGGAGCACATCAACATCCACCCCCCCACCCCACCCCAGAGGGCATCATGCACACGCAACACACATATGGAGAAATACTGGATCCCGCTAGCGTCTGTGACACGGGTCGATCCATTTATCATGCGGGAAACGGCCATATCAGGGGTTTGCGCTGTACCCCCCCCCCCCCCCCCCGACGTGGATGAGTTTGAATGAGTGCAGCATCAGTTGTAGATTGATTCTCCATAAGGATTGATTGGACTAAATGAGCACTGGGATCGATTTGTGGAGGGGAGGATGGCGGATGAGTTACTTTTCAGGCAAACGCATGCTACTTTTGTCCATGAGTGAAAATATTCTGTTTTTACAAGACTATGATATAAATCAGGGATGTGCCAGCGTGGCAGAAAAGACACACATTTTCCACATCAGTGTACAAAGCCACAGCAATGCGGACGGAAGCGGACATGAGGATAATGATTGGGAAAATGGCAAGGAAATAGATGCTATTTAGGGAGTTTTGCGATGGCGCAGTTTTTTTTTTTTAAATACTCAAGGATTTTGGAGGTTAAATAAAACATTTAATAATACTTTTATAATCTGCTGTAACCTGCTGCACCGCTGTTTCACCTGCAGCATGACAAGAATTGTCTTGAGAGGTTATTTTATGATCTCATACTGAAACCAAGCCAAAACACAACCATGCAGCACATAAATTGCTCTCCACTGGCCTGTTAAAAGAGATTAAATGGAGAAAGTTCAATTCAGTGGCAGACTGTTTGGGTGGATGCTATCAGCTCATACAGGACAGCAGGAGGGTGGAGGAGGAGGAGGAGGAGGAGGAGGAGGACGCCACCTCTGCGGTCTCCTCTGATAAGTTCAGCAGGCAGTCACTTCCTGCCCACACTCTCAGCGGGAATGCTGCCACCGCTTGCAGCCCCGAACAGCTGCAAGACTCCAGTTGCTACTGTGTGCATGTTTGCCGCTGTGGTGGCGTGGTTCATTCTGTGCACACATGCATGTTTTATGGTGACTCTAAACCAGCGCTTCATACAATACAGTGTGTTGTCCGCGCCATCCCTCATACTCGGGAATGGCTGTGTTTCCTTCACCCAGCTGTCGTGTCGACAGTCAGTCAGACATTTAGTCGGGCTGCAACACAATTCTTCCACTAACCTTCGCTAACGCTCAGATCCGTCACTTCCTGAGACGCAGAAAAGGGTCAAAGCACAAGCCACAGATGGCAGAACGTTGACTGAGCTTTGAAGAAATCCAACTCTGCTCGGGGGTGGAGAGATACAAGGTCGAAAAGGCAACGAGAGGGGAAAAAGAAATGGATCTGGCTAGAAATGAGGGAGGAAAGTGAGCCGAGACAGACCATTTGTTTCCACAAGCCAGCGCGCGCACACACACACACACTGGAACACATCCATTAGGATTAGGCCAGAGAGTGTATTGCTTTAAAGATCATGAAGATCTTTCATTATATTCATAAATTCCTGTTGTATAAGTATTGACTTTGCAATGGCAGCCGCTAAGATCACATCTTCCTTGCCAGTCAATGGCACCTTTGAGGAAAGAAGCCTCTAATCCATTGACATTATGAGAGGTAAAGCCTGGCCTCTTGGTGCAGCAAAGAAATGACTTGCTGGGTTTGGTAATTGAATGGTGCTGTTCTGCTATTATTATCCCACTTCACCTCTAAGAAGCTGACATGCTCAATAATGAAGACTTGTAATTAAGTTAGGGACAGGTATATAAAATGAAACACCGGAAACAGCCATGAGTATGATCTAAGAGGAGAGGAAACATCTGCACCTGAAGTCCTGAGGGTTGCGAAAGGACACAACAACAACAAAGAAAAAGCATTACTCATCAGTAAAAGTCATTAGCCGGATTCCCATCACATTACTTTTACCCATTACAACTCAGCACAACTCCACTAACGGTGCTTTTAATCAGCTCAAAGGCTTCAGCACAAATTTCTGACTTTAGAACACTTCCAGACACACGTTCGCCGTTTGCTAAAATGATAGCTCAAATTTATTTGGACCTCCAGTAGGTCGTGTCGTCATTTCTGCACCATGGCTTCCTTGTAAACCAGAACGCTCGCAACTACAAGCTAAGCTAGCACCTCTGGGGCGATATGGAGCTCAGCCAGGGAAACAACACGAGGACATTCAGTCCCTCCTCCAAATAAATCAGCAGTGTGGAAATAATTTGGATTTTGGAGCGAAGACGGGTCAACAGACAAAACGTATGTTATTTGCGAGATAAAAATACACAGGCCTCAGGCTGTGCTTTTGAAAATACCAGCTATATGGGCCAGACTCTTGCACTTGAGGAAGCAGTTACAGAGATCATAAGGGGTACTTTTACGTGTTCTTTTGTTTTAATTATAAACATAATGGTGATCACAAACCCCTCAGACAAATCAAACATCCATCGGTAAATATCCTATCATTCCCCGTTATCGCCTTCACGTCAGCCTGCCGCCAGTCTGATCACGTTTGAACACGTTTACGATCACTGGATCACGGAATTCTTGTTTCGGAATTGTTGTTTAATTCCTGTTTGCGTGTCGCGTGGTCGTGCGAGGGTTGCCGGTGAGGGGCTGACATCATTTTCAATTCGAAAGGACTCTCCTCAACCATTTAAAACGGCCTCCGTCTTCGGTGGTTTATTAGGATCATTAAATGATCATTAACTCGTACACTTAGCACCAAGATCTTCAGAGGGCCGACGAAATGAACGCATTCTCTCTCTCTCTCTCTCTCTCTCTCTCTCTCTCTCTCTCTCTCTCTCTACTCTTCTCTCTCTCTCTCTCTCTCTCTCTCTCCTCATCTCTCTCTCTCTCTCTCTCTCTCTCTCTCTCTCTCTCTCTCTCTCTCTCTCTCTCTCTCTCTCTCTCTCTCTCTCTCTCTCTCTCTCTCTCTCTCCTCTGCATTAACCTTGATCCGCTGCGGTCTTCACATGAATCTGAGGCACTCAAGAGTCGTGCTGATTCAACCAACAAGATTTCTCATCATTTGACATTAAAAAAAAAAAAAAAAAAGCCTTCCCCTAACGAGGTGCATTTTTGAAAGTGGTGTAAGACAACATTGCGGCTCACAGGAGGCCCGTTTCTACAGCCAACCCTTCAAAATGTAGAGATATCGTTGATATAACGGTGTGATGTAATCCTAATTTCCCCGCTGCCCGACTCTGCTGTTTAACTTTTAGGAACAATTTCAGAACATTACAGATTCTCCCCAGCGCGATGACTTCGTTTTAGTTTGTCTAGTTTAAGGCTCCTGAGGGCACACAAGCTTAGACTAAACAAATGATTCAGCCTGAACGCTCCAAGAAACCAGATAGTCATTAAGGATTAAAAATCAGATAAGTGAAGCACTAATGCTTGACAAACACACTTTCTGTCGGCCCCCCTGCGCTCTCCTCTCTCTCTCTCTCTCTCTCTCTCTTGCTCTCCCCCTCTCCCTCTCTGTCTGTCGATGTGTCCAGTGTAAGGCGATGCTGGGCAGCAGAAGGCGGGGTGCCGAACAGGTGACAACACAGCCCCTCTCCTCCCTGAGACGGCGAGCCGGGCTCAGTTTACTGTAGAAAGTCACACAGCAGATGGTGTCCAAGGAAGTGAATTAGCTTTGGGAGCCACACGCAGCAGATGGGGGTAAGAAGAAGAGACAAAGAAACTGGGGAGCGAGAAAACAGTGACACAAAGGCTGAAAGGTGGATAGGGAGTGTGTGTGCAGGGGGGGGGGGGGGCTTTGTTTGTTTGTGTATGTGTGTGTGTTTGTGTGCCTTTGTGGCCCAGTATAAGCCTTAGCCAAGTTCATGGGCTTGTCCAACCCCCCCCTGTTTTGATAAGTCAAACGCAGTCCATTCTAATGGTTTTACACGTGTGTTTTCTTAAAAGGTGGCGATATCGCTGGCAAAAACTGAGGGAGCGGGTGCCGTGCTTAAAGGAAGAGAGTAAGAATCCCTCCAAATTAAAAATCACCACCGTGTTTTCCTCTACCTGTTCCCACATTTTTTCCCCCTTCCTCTGTTCTCTTCCAGTAACTTCCTAAACCTCTGAGAGTTCTTAGAGCGATTGTGAGGCCTCGACACTTGATACGTACACGTTATGCAAATATGAGAAATTGCTCTTTCAAGAACATAAATGACCTCGGAACTTGTGTCGGAGCTGGAGGGACACGGCCATGTTTTGGTCAAGGTAATTCCAGCGTGTCTGTGGTTGAGGAAGGAGCTTCGGAATGTTAATAATGGGGGGGCGGGGGGGGGGGGGGGGCGGCACATGGCTTAAATGCCACACAGATGTGGCCTATCGGTGATGCAATCTAGCAAGGAAATGAAGTGTAACACTTTTGGCAATATTGTGTTAAATGTATGTGATGACTGTGAGGGGAAATGTCAGAATAAAGTTGTGTTGTAACCTTACACTGAAAATGTCCCCTTCTATCTTGTTTTTCAATCTTCTCCTGTGTCCACGCCCCCTTCACAGCCCATCTGGCTGTGATTATGGCCGTGGCCTAATCCAGCACTCTGTCCTTTCTGACACAGCGGGGAGTGCCAATTCTCTGTTGTCTCACTCATTCTCTTCTTTTTTTCAACCTCCGCTTTCCCTCAATCTTCCTCTCTCTCTCTCGCTCTCCATTTTAACCGTTGTCCCTCTTCTCCTCCCTGCCTGACGGCCGCTGCATCAGTCATAAGCCGGCCGGCGAGCGCCCACGTGGCACCGCGCCAGCGCTGACAGCTGGCAGAGAGAACCAGAGAGGAAAATAAACAGTGGAGGAGAGAGGGCAAAGAGAAAGGCGGAGGGTGGGGTGGGGGGTGCTCGATAAATATCAGCACCAGTTAAAAATTCCAATATCACCTTTCTGACTGCACAAACACACACGCACACACACAAACACAAGCACACACTACAGAAGTGGTAAAGGAAATCAATGATTGTGTGACGGATGAACAACATGAAGAAGTGGAATAATAAAAGGAAGAATCAAGCTATCGGGAGGGATCGTTCCCACGGCTAGTGTTACCCTCAGGAGCTAATGACGCCAATGATTTAATTGAATGTTTGAAGAACACTTCAAGGATGGCCATTACTTCAAATAATATTCCTTTGAGGTCAAATGAGAACACTGGGAATACTAAAAAAAATGAGGGTACATGACTAACGTTCAGCTAATGCTTAGTTAAATATATTATCGTGCTAAATAAACATTACTTAACCCTAATTAACCATTTATTAATTCTCTTTGTGGCCCTTATAAAGTGAGGAACAATCCTAACCTCATCCAGTTTTTCCATCCACATTTTGTGTAAATATAATAACGCCATTGATAAATGATTACTAGACTATTAACTAATGCTTAACTAAGCATTGCCAACAGTAAATAAAGCATCAACTTGTCGTTATCAAAGTGAACTTACCGTAAAGTTTCACCAAGACTATTTACATACAATATTCAGAGGATACTTTGGGGACAAATAAACTTTCAACCTCACAGGAACATTTTTTGAGCTGATAAACCTCCCTCAAACATTCAAACACCAAAACAGTCACTGGAAAGATGCGTCAATGCTCCCGTAATGTCAAAATATTTATCATAAAATGTAGACAAAGCAACTTATCGGGCTGTAAAGTAATGATACTGTGAGAGCATAAATAAAACCTGCAGCTGAAAGAAAGGCGCGTGTCCCTGGTTCAGTTCCCGGCTGGGAGCAGCACGTCACTCCCCTCACATCCTTCCTGCTCCTCTCCAACACTGCAGCTTAGTAAATCTTCATCTACCAGTTTGTCTTTTCAACAGGTGATTTTTTTATTTTGAAAGTCTGATATGTTCCTCAAATGTCCTCCGATAGAGTCTCTGTACACCATGCGATGCTCATGTGTAGGTAGATGACCATGCCAAATTTTGTTACAGTTCCTCTAGAAATTTCCTCCAATTATGCCTGGTGTGGAGCCACAGTGACCTTTGACTTCCCAAATCTTTTCAGTTCATCCTTGAGTCAGAGCGAGCGTTTGTGCCACACTTGACAAAAATTCTCTCAAGGTAAGATAAGATGTTACGGTGATCGTTTGCCTCTCAGTCACTCATTGTTGTCCTGGAATTCAAAACTACATCCCCCCGCCCCCTCCTGTTGAGTCCAGAATTCAAGAAATAACAACCTCATATTTTCAACTGGATGCAGAAAATGTGGGGTTGTGTTGGATGTTGTGTTTAGGCGTTCGTAAAAAGGAGGTTTTGCTGTTGTTGGGAGCTCCTCTCCTTTTTAGTCAAGCTAGAAATGTGTGGTGAGGTCTTGCAGGGCAGGAAGAATGTCTTTGCTCATTGAAGAAATCAAAGAGTCACTGTAAAGTGGATTTTTTAGCATTTTTGGGTGAAGTGTCACTTTAGAATGGTACTAACAGAAGGACGGAGAACCGAAAATCATAATCCAGCCCTCGACTGTACTGCACCGAGGCGCTGAATAGAACAATAGAGAGTTAAATGTTCTGACACTTTCGGAAGGTGTAACCAAACATTTGAATGTTTTTCGAGAATGTTATCCTTTCTTTAAGGGGAACATTCTGGGAACGAAGAAAAACTTCCAGCTGAAAACTTAACTAGAACGCTGCTTTGTTATATTCCCAGAGGGTTTTTAGAACAACAGAATTCTAGCTTGATTCCTTCTGTACTCTGGGATGAGGACTCTTTTTTTGCAAATGTGTTCCGAATGTAGTTTCAAGAAATTCTTGGGCGCTCGTTCCTCTTTCTGTTGGCAGGCGGCCATGTTTCATGACATCCACTCGGAGAGACAGTTCAGAATCTGCTACTCCGTTGCTGGAATCAGCTGATGGATTTTGTGTTGAGCTCAGACACGGAGGAATGAGATCTGCTCATCGTCACTTAAAAAGGAGAGACCTGTCGGTAGATACACGTGTCTGGGAGACAACCAGGGATTCAGTCGAGGTGAGAGACAGACTGCAGGCGCGCCCGGGTAGCCTGCAGCACTTGAGGGTGGTCTGAACCGAAACCACCAGCACAGACACAAGAAGATTCTGATGTTTGCTAATACGGCAAAGCTGTAACCACCTTAGACATTATACAAGTCATGTAAAGACGACAGATTAGTAAATCGCCCACTCTCCTGATGCAGCATCATTCCTGTGTTAGTACTTAATCCTGAGCGCAACATCAAGGGGGACACGCTGGGTGTATACTCATAAATATCTGCAGTGCGTTTATTTGGCAGCATTGCCGTGTTCGTTCCCTCCTCCGCCTGCAGTGTAGAAACAACAGTGGCGTGTTTGTTATATATACATACTGATATACCAGAGCTCGAGTGGGAAAACCTTTCAGTATTTTGCAGCTTGGAATCTCAGGAATCACAAGGGTCCTCGGTCCGACAACAGAAGCTGCATAAGGGGTATTGGAGGGGGAGGGACCGAACAAAACAAAACAAAACAAAAAAAATTGCAGCATTCCAGCAGTAAAAAGGTGGCACTTTTTTTTTTGTTTTAGCTGAGAAATGACAGAAAATGGAAGGTGAAGAGAAATTTTCTGATTTTCCTACGCAGCATACAAAATGTCTGCAGCTCTCTCTCACTGGTGAGCTGGTCGTAGTAAAGAGGAGGAGGAGGGCAGAGAGCGAGAAAAGGAGAAAATCTCATTTTTCCATCTAAAGAATGTATGTCAGTGGGCTGCTCTATCTGCCTGGCCCACATCTCTCTCTCTCTCTCTCTCTCTCTCTCTCCCTCGCTCTCGCTCTCGCTCTGTTTGTCAGCCTGGGTGAGCAATCTAGTGCAGTAAAGTACAGTAATCTGTTGCCAATGCAGCCAATTCATATTCAGAGTGCGTACTCGGCACTCCTGCACAGCACACACTGCACACTCACCATTGGCTGGCTAATGGACAAATTGAAGAGGTCTATCCGGGCAGCGCATCATCAGTTCATTAAAGTCACGGCGGCTCCACTGTAACATCTGATTTCATGTACTTCAATCTCCACAAGACCAAATGCTGCGTGTCACAGGAACTTTCAGAAAGTAAGGACATAAAAACAACTGATGTCACCTTCCAAAACTCACATCCATGCTGTATGTGGCAGTCCGCAATCATAAAACCGCCACTCTTCTCTCAGGGCCAATTAGGTCTCACGGAAATATGCGAATCCATCACAGAAAATGACCGCGACCTGAAAACTGTGTTAACGTCAAGCAGCACCATGGAAACAAAGCAGTTGGGGTTCTTTTGTCATGTTGGACGCATGCAAAACTCCGCTGGACAAGGCTTTAAGGGTGTATTAAATTTATCACTATTCACCGACTTGGAATGATGGTCAGTGTTTGAAAATAATGTTTTATGGCTTGTTAAAAGTGTAGCGCTAGGTTTACAGACAAAAATGCAAAAATGCTTGAGTTGAGGTTAAGAAAATATTGCGGTTTTGGGTTAAAGTTGTGACAAAGAGTTGTAAACAGGACTCAAACACTCGTCTCCCCCCTGCAAAGCCTGTGAGCAAGAACACTGAGCTGAGGAAAACACAACAATGTTCTGAATGTAGTTTACGACATGATGTATATTATGTGTGTACGGTAACTTCCTGCTGCAGTGTCTGTGGTACCAACCACGACTCCAAGCTGATCAACCACAGTATTCATCTTCCCACCGTGATGACGCGGCAGGAAGGAGAATTTCTCTGAAAATGCCACAAAACCACAAATCAGGGAATCTTTTTGAGGAATATTATTTGCCGTCCCCGCGAGAGCCAGACAAGATAGACACTCCTCTGTCAGGAGCAGCAGTCGCTCCTCTAGTCATCAACAAATGTTTTGTTGCTCGAAGTTTTTTGAGGTGCTGCATCAAATCACTGCATCTTTTTTTTTTTTTTTGAGCAAACGTTAGACACGTCCCCTGTTATATAAATAAATGCAGGAAAAGATCATTTTGAAGAAAAGTGTTGGACAACTTTTGACAGAGGCATGCTAACACTTCCCATCTGCAACATTTCATTGCGCTAAGCTAAGTAGCCGTCAGCTAGGGGTCTCAGCCCTCTTTGCACACACAGAGGAGAGAAAGTTATCTATCTTCTTGTCTGGCTCTGGGGAAGATGACAAAAAGTTGGCGTGCTCCTTTAATATAATCATACTATTAATTAGAACTAAGTGCATGTTCAGAGCCAAACCTATGACACAACATAGATCATGTAGAACACGGGCCAGAACGCTGCTACACGCTAACTTATGTGAATTATGTGTTGTATGATCATGTCAGAAGGAAAAAGTATTTATAGTTTAGAGGCTGTGTGAAAAGATTTAAGCCGACTGCAAAGACACCTGCGCACATTTGCACAGCCCCTCCTGAGAGGGGCATTCATAGCGCTCGCAAAAAAAAAAAAAAAAGTGACAAAAATAGTTGTAAAATGAAAATGAGGAGCGGTTCAAAGCTTCCTACTTCCTGCAACCCTACACAATAGTGTAGACAGGGGAGTCACAGTCCATAAAGTCACAGCTGCTCTTTTTCACATGCTCAAATACCCTAAGAGGCTTTTGAAACGTGTGGTGTATCACCGTTTATATGAATTTCAAATCATTTGATCAGAATCATTTGATGCCATGTGCAGTCACACGGGAGTCTGTCTTCAGTGACATGGATTATTCATGTCACCACAGGACGAGATGTAGGGGACGTAGTTCCTCATTAACTCACGTTATCGAAACCGTGCACGATCAATAAGAGGTTGGAATGTATTTCCTGAAATGGTTAAGCAGTTTCAAACTGCTTCGATTATCAGTAGGAATGAGGGAATACCTGCATGGCACGAAACAGAGTTACATGAGCCTTGTTCTCAAGACTGAACTAGAGCTTCAGTAAGAAGTTATTCATTTGAGTCCATGTGCCCCTGACGGAAGGGGGAGACCCTGGTCTAGTAGACACAAATGTTGATATGTGCAATGGTTTCTGTTTGTGTGTGACTGCAGCAGACGGTGGTAATGTCAGAGCAGTGACAGGAGGCAGCGCTGAAGCTGAGAACTGCTCACATTCTGTTTCCCCGTTTCAGTGCCAGCAGCTGTAGGGGAAGTCACAGGGTATTTGTGGGTTGTGCACTTGTTTGTGTATATAATGTATATGTGTGAATGTGTGTGAGAGCAACACAGCTTGTGCTTCCACTTCCCTGCTGGGGCTGCTCTATTTCCTGGTTGCAGGTGTTGCAGTGAGATCACTTCCTGCCGACTCCCCCTCCCTGTGAGCGTATCCACGGGTTCCAGCCATTTCCTGTCCGTGGGGAAGAGGAAACTATAGGAAACAGGATGAGCCTCCTGGGCAGGAGGGGGTCAGAGAGGGCTGGGAGAGGTGGACCGAGAGGGTGATGACCCTGGAAATAAGGGAGAGGACCACGGATGCACCCTATCAGGGCTTGTCTGCCTTGCTGGGAGGAGATAATGATGTTGTTTAGCTGACATTACATGGTGCTTCCACAAGAAACTATCAAATGTTCTTGTTCGTCTGGGTGGAATTGTGGGTAAACTGCAAAACGACTTGACTTTTTTTTTCCCCATTATTGACATGAGTCAGAGACATTTAGCTTTCTGTCCAAAAGCTAAGAAGCACGAACCTCAGGATGTCGGAATCCATCCACCAAAACCTGACAACAGCACTTCAGAACGTCGCTGTACAAACTGAAGATCCCCTCCAAAGAGAAGCTGGTTTTTAACCTTGATAACATTGCAAAGTGTTGTTTTTGATATCCCAGAAGACTTGTGAGGAACAAATAAGCAGTCAGTCACCATGTCAGCAATTGACGATGAAAAATACTTTTGAAAATGTTCCAAGGACAGGTTCAAAAACCCATTTTCCAGTCCAATCAACTGGTTTGATGTGCTTTTTTTTTGTGCTTTTCATATCATTTACATGCTATGAAAAACAAAAGGCAGCATGTCATTTTTTTTAGACTGAGACTTCTTCTCACTCCTGGAGCTTTAAACACAAATCATGATGGGCGATTCCTCTTTCGTACTGCCTTGCTAAATGGGCATCAATATGCTTGCAATGATATGCATTCTCAGGTGCAGCAGCTCACCAAAAGTGTAAAACCTTTAAAAAAAAAGAGTAAGCCAGTCAAAGGTCGTGGCGGTGATGCAGCGAAGCCTCCCGTTTGTTTCCTGTGTTTAGCCGTCATATTTCCTCAAACTGTCAAGAAACTTCCTCTCATACCTGGAGACTCATTGCTGTCATTCACAAGACAGATGTTGTTCATGTGTCCTCGCATGTAGCCGCACATACAGTAGACTCACACTGGCACACACAGGTCCATTCATTAGCCGGGACCACGGGCCATGAGAAGGGCAAGCCCAGGCACACACGTCTTGTCACTGACATTTCTGCTGCACTTACTGCTGTCTGTCTCACTGTTCTACTCTTCTGGGAAAAATTGTGTTATTGTGGAAAACATTTTTGTGATGTCACCCACTGGGGGAAAAAAAAGGTCTGAAAACTGGTTGTGGTGCCGGTAAAGTTGCGTGTCTGCAGTTTAGCTTGTTCTTAGCATAGCATTAGCTTTGTACTTCTAATGACTGCATTCACCTGTGAAAAAATTATAAATGTTTTGTTCATTGGTGAAGATTGTCATGCTGGACACAAGGCTGGACTTGGACACTACAACACTGTGTGCATTTGTTACCTCTGTGGTGGTCTGATGCTGTAATTACATCGCTGAAACACTACTTGACGACGGGCCTCTGCGCTCCTGTGTTCAGTGTCTTTCTGCACTTTCAACAATGGCAGCTGAGAAGAGCAAACAGGAGTTTTTAGCTCATGGTCATGGAACAACAGTTTCATTCACTGACATTTATGTAACACGAAAAGAAAAAAAAATGTTGGAGGAAATGTTACGCACTGGACCACCTGCAACTGTTGCGGTCTGCGCTGGTGCGGCAGGTGGTTACAACTCCATGGTGGCGCACGTCAGGCTACGGCGTTGGCCGGCGCAGGGATCGCATCCACCATGGCGTCAATTTGTTGCAGAGGTACAAAGCAACCTTGAGTCTCATGATCTTTTGTGAGCCACAGAACTCATTTCCTGTGCTCCATGGTCGCGTGTGCCCGGTAAGATTCGTTACATCTCTGAGGTCACCTCAGACATTTACTGTAAGAGAACATGCGAAAGTCTATCTGTCCAGTGTATGAAGACATGTGATCTGCATCTTTCCAGGAAATTCCTCTTCACTTTACGGCCTGTATCAGCGCCATCTGAAGATAAAGAGGATACATCCGAAGTCAAAGGATGATCCAAATCCTATTTTTATAACCCCCCCCCACACACACACACACACACACACACACACACACACACACACTCAAAACCACCCACACAGATCCCATCTTACCAAGCACTCAGTTGACCCCTGACCCCTTCATATCCTGTCTGAGGTTGATGCGTCTCACAGACTGACACACACTCAAACACACAGCTTTGTCAGCCTGGATTGCCGGTTATGCTCTTTGCTTTTGTGTGTTTATGTGTCAAGATTTATGAATGAACCGGCGGGCCAAGCTGGCAGAGCTTCCTGACTCATTGGTGTGTGTGTGTGTGTGTGTGTGTGTGTGTGTGTGTGTGTGTGTGTGTGTGTGTGTGTGTGTGTGTGTGTGTGTGTGTGTGTGTGTGTGTTTTGATGGAACTTCCTGTCAGAAGATGTGCGATTTCCTGTGCTCACACAGCTGGGCTGTTAAGCGCTCTGGGAAAACACCCTTTGCTACAGGGAGAGCACAACGAGCTAAACATCCCACACATGGAACGCCATATGATGTCGGTTAAAACTTAAACCTTTGCATTCTGAGACAAATATCGGGAATTTGGGGGAAAGAGCTCATGCTTGGAGCAATGAACCTTCTTCACCAACGCTGAAACCCCTCCCTGGTTTCTCTACACATTGATTAAAGGCCTGGAGGTACATGAGGACGGAGAACCACAGGAGCCCTTTAAACTCCGCCAGCATTCTTCAGGGCGCATGTCATCAGCCTATCAGAGCATGTGAGGAATGTCAGGACAGAAAGAAGATGAAGGATGAGATGAGTCTCCTAAACATCATTCTGGAGCTTAAGAGACTTTCCAAGTTTGCTCGATTCCTCTTCAGGAAAGAGGGTCATGACCTCGTAACGCTGCATCGCATTATGGTGGCTCGTAATGTGTTCAAATCATGATGACGTCATGTTGGTGATGCCAGTGAAAGCAATTAGAATCCTTTTTTTTTTTTTTTTTTTTTTCTTTTTTGCGGTGGACACACAAATTTGCTGGTTCAACAACAAACATTGCACATTCCAGCAGCAGTCAGCTGTTCAAGTCTCATTTATGTCCACATTTCCACCTTTTAAAGGCCGGGTGGGTTTTTTGTTCCCAACCTAACCTGACCCAGTGATAACGGGGCAATGTCAAGAACCTGTTGTCAGTGAAACATCAGAAAATACATTTTTCAAGCTATAAGAAAACATCATCGGGCATGAAGTTGTTGATCAGACAGGTTGTGTGGTGCCACCATGAAAAAAGGTTCCTAATAAAGCCCCCACCCCATTTTTTTGTTTTTTTTTGAGAGGTTAATTGATTTTTTTTGGAATGAATGAATCAAAAATACATCAGGATATCTCAACAAAGACACACATCATGAGTTACTATTGTGGTTCAGAGCATTTTGGGCTCTTTTTCTTTTTCTTTTTGCTGGATGCGATCATCTGTAGTGAGTTGAGAGGAGGTTGCAGTTTGGAGTTAATCAGAAACATTTAGAAACACAAACATCATCAGATCTCAACTAAGGGGTGTTTGTTTGTGTGAACAGGAAATGTGCGTGTGTGTGTGTGTGTGTGAGATTTGAATGACTAAGGTCATAGTCATGCAGCTGTAAGTGTGAAAGAATGTGATCAAGTTTGCGGCCTGCCACGCTCCCTGACTCTAACAACATATCATCTCTTGTTTAATCACAAGTTTGACACAAATTCAGATTTTATTTTTATTTTTTTTATCGCAGCAGGAATCAGAAACACCTTTGACGTCCTCTGTCTGTCTTTGCAAAGCTTTCATGTTCCCCAGAGTGGGAGGAACAGGTCAGTCAGCCGTTGATGCTGTTGAGTTGAGTCATATTAACACTGGCGTGTCTGTGTTAAAGGTGCTGCCCACATCGCCGTCCCTGATCGGCTTCCTATCCTCCTCTCTATTTACGAGGTCCTAATTGGCGGAGGGCTACTTTCAGGAGGCGGCCGCGATGGGGCCACATCCAAGACGCGGGCTCTTCTGATCTCTCCTGGGGGTGCGTTAATGGGCCAGGATCAGTCAGAGAAGGCTGGCTGGTCAGCCATTTAGCCGCCTTGGATGAGTTTGTCTCAGGACCGTTAACACGTTCGCAAAAACGGCCGTTTTATATGAAGTGTCAAAACCGGTGGACAGCACATGTTGAAACTGTACAACAGAGGCACATTAAGAGCGGCCAAACAGATGCTGAAGGTAGCGAATGAACGGATCTGCAAAACTCTTTGGTCCATTTAATAAATTGTATTGTTAATGTTAAGAGGAGGTTCATTGGCTCTGAAAGGATTTCCTCTCCTCTCCCAGGAGCCAGGGCCGGAAGCGCTACATCCACCAGTGACTCCATATCCTCATCTTTCTGCCACTTCATTGACTCCACTTATCTGTGTGCCTCGTTTCTTTTGTCACTGACGCTGAGTGACCTGCTATCAATGTTTGGTCTGAACTGTCTCATTAGTGTGTGACTCAGTGCAGCCACTATTACCCAATATCCTCTGCTGCCGGCTCGTGAGGATGCAGTAAATTCTTTGAAGGTTCATCAGCGTGACACTCTGACTGGTCCCATCATTCACTGTCTCGCTCCGACAATCCTTCAAACATGTGTCATCCCTTGGTATCTCTGGGGGAAACGTGTATGGACGCTTCCTCTTCCTGTGGGATGAGTGGTCGGGCAGCCCGCGTGTGCTCCGCTGCCCAGCAGGGAACTGTGACTTCCTGTATGACCCGGGGGGCAGCGGAGGGGAACTAGGAGGTAAAAACCATCATATAAATCAGCTGTTAGCTGCAATCCAGGTGTTTTACTTACCTGGTTTACATTCGTATCTGTTACGCTGTGTAGAGGCTCCTTCTTTCACTCAGGAGTCATTTTCATTCCCCGTCGACCCCAAAGTTGTTGAGGAACTTTTTAATACCTGAATGAAAGTGACATTCTGGTACGATAATATCGTCTAAATCTGTCTCCGGGCATCGCCCACCTCCCTGTCTTTTTTTAGTCTGGGTTTTATGTCGAGTTTTACTACCACAGTTTCATGGTTTATACTTTATTCCTGTACCACACTTAAGTCTTCCTGTTAGTTTTTGTCTCTATTTGCTCAGTCTTAGCCATATTTTCTTTCTTTCTTTTTTAAAAATTATTTCATAAATATATTCCTCATTTATTGCTCAGTGGGCATCTCTCTCCCTGACCATTTTTGTTTGTTTCCTGTTTTGTTTTTGTCTTTTTCAGTCTGTTAAGTACTTTGACTTGCATTCTGATGGACAGGTAGGTGCGATATGAATAATATATGACCAGTTGATTGATTGATTGATTGATTGTTTGATTGATTGATTAACAGAATAGTCAAGTCAGTGTATGGTTAGTCGGTGCTTTTTACTGACTGTACTTGATGTCTATTAGGCAAGAAATACATTCTCATGTTACGAAAGTGGAAATAATTGTCCACTTGTGGCTTTAACATGAAAAATAAAATACATAATATGTCATTCTAGTCATAAGATCCGAGTCAAATAAGCAATAAATCATTTCACGGCATCATATTATTACTGCTGACAGACACAAGCGCCTCAGTGACGAGGCTGCCTGAAACATTTGGAGCTCAATCATGAGGTTTTGTAATTGTGTTTATGTTGTATATGTCGTGTTTTGACCATAATGATTTATATTTGCTTACTTTGTCATTTTATATGTTTGTGTTTTGTTATTTAATCAACTTGAAAATTCTGTTATGGTGAAACAAGATCAACGTTCCATTTGAAAAAGGCAATAACACTTGACATGCTAATACAATAACCTATAGTTATGAGCGATGTTACTTCTGAAGAGATCAGCTGACTCCATATCTCCCAGCGGCTGCTCAAGGTCGGCTGCTGCATCTGTGTTTTCACTCAAGCGCTGTCGACTGGAAATCCAAAACAAAGAAGGAATGCGCTCACAGCGGCGCAGTATAATTACTACACTGATTCAAGAGGCATCTCCTCCTCGTTGTGTAAAGAAATCCTCCGCCGAACCAGTTAAGATTACACATTTCCATTCTGAGCGAGGAAGTGCCACAAAAATGACACTTACACTGACACAAACATGACAAAGAATGCAGTCAGGCACGCACAAGCCCGCTGTGAAAATTGGCACTCTAAAAGTGGCTGATTGTTTGTACTACATTGTTATCAGTGTGTATGTATTGCGGTGTGTTTGTGCGTGTTTGCATGCGTGTGTAAACAGTACCTAACCCATTGCTTTCATAGCTCGGATTCCTCTGGTCTTCCAAGTTTACAAATAGCAGAGAAAGATTCTCCACCTCTGGTCGTCTTCCGTCTTGAGCTGAAGGAATGTTAGATAGTGACGAGATTCAAACTATTTCGTTATTTTTCTCATGCTGCCAAACAACATTTCTGTCCAGGTGTTTGGTCCAGTTTGTTTAGATATTCCTCATCTTCCCCTCACACACACGTTGTCTGATCCTGTCTCCGAGCCTTTCTCCTCTTTGTTTGTAGCTCTTTCGCCGTGTTGTTGTTTTGTTTTGTTTTTTTCCACTGTCCACAAGGGAGCTTAATAGTATTTGAGCTGGAGCTCACGGGACTCAGATAAAACACACAACCCAAAAGAATTCTGCAGAAAGTCATGCACATTTATGTGCACAGTCCAAAACATACAGGAACATCAAATACGAAGCACTGGTCCCTCTCTGCATCTGATACGCCGGTCGAAGGCCTGAACAAAGAAAATACAAAGAGTTAGTGTAGAGAAATAACATTGTATTTAGTGTTGGATTACTCATAAATGATAACTAGTACAAAAGCTCAGGCTGCTTCAGATGTTTAGAAATTCCCCTGATTTTCTACCAATTCATCGCCACTGTACTTCCTGAAGTTTTGGGAAGGGGACACGGCAGGATGCAGTGACACATGGCTCCGTGGCGCACGTACAACTGTAGAACTCTATCTGGAATGTGCTGAGACGAAAATAGTGTGAAACTAATCAAATACATGCGCAAGATCCTATTTTCCTCAAGTCAGGATCTTTAAACTGGGTCCAGGTTTGCAGCGAGACTGCTTGTCAGGCAATGATTTTTTGATTTTTTTTTACCAAGATGTTAAATATTTCACTTTTTGACCTCTGCTCGGGAGTTGATGTGATTGGTGTTGTTTGTCTCTCTCAGCAGGATCATGGAAAAACTATGAGGCTTATTTTCACCAAACTTGGTGGAAGGGTGCAGCATGGGGCGAGGAAGGACCCACCAAATTTTGGGGTGGATCGGTTTGACATCGCAAACATGGGGGTTTCTGAGGTATTTAGTCTCCACTCACCTGGAGGTTCAAGCTGTTTAGTTCCCTCAAGTTTAATGATGGTTTTATAAATGTCACACAAATTGTGATGGGAAAGTACCAACACTGAAAACGTTTCCCTAAAATGAAGTTCTTCAAGTTACGTCGTGTTTCCTGCAAAGAAGGAAGTACTTTCTCCACTGTCTCTACGTCAAAGATCCCCAGGTCTGAAAGCACCTAGAAAACATGAAATGGCCACAAGTTCCTACTTCTCAGTTCGAACTACATGGCAGCGGCACAGAAACTGTTCACACAAAAATCAACCAATCAACTGGTTGTTCCCTGCACACAGCAGACAACAGGTGTGGTCAAGTCCACTTCGTCAGCCTGCGTGTTGTTTAAGTGTTTTTTGCTCCTAAACCAAACCACCACTGTATCGGTGCATCACAAAACGGTGTTTCCTCGTTGAATGTTTCATAGCTGTGTAAAACAAAATTACAGAATACTGACTGACGCCCAGAGTGCTACAGTGTTATTGTGTTACCTCTTGTGCCCACCATGAATGAAAGGATCCTCATTGACTTCCTATTGTCTCCGTGGTGCTGGCATGTAATTCTAACAGATGTTGCACATTACGTGGCGTGAAGAGGTCATGGTCAGTTTCATGCTCATTTTTTTATTGCAGTGAGGGTTGAGCCAACTCCCAACTTACACACACACACACACACACACACACACACACACACACACACACACACACACACGACGAAAAATGTGTTCCAAACATAACTGACAGAGCAAATTCATCGTGCGTAAAATGCGCTTTTTAGGTGACGGGGGGGATCATCTGAGAGACCAGACACAGCGCACAGGTGCCATCCCCTCCTGGAGATCATGTGACCCCCTCAGCAACCAATCATCTCACATGCTTTCCCCAGCGCTCAATTCTCTTTTCCAAAGTGGTGACGGAGTTTACGAGGCTGAGTTTGACCTCCGTGCTGATCCCTGTCTGGTGTTGGGTTCTGAGCCCTTTACAAAGGCCATCGTGGAGCTTACTGTGGAGCCCGAAGGGTCTTTTTTGAAGAGGACCGTGTCTGGGCTTATTAAGAGGATCACGTTTCCTTCTGAAAACTAAGAGGGGAGGGGGGCTGACTACTTCCTGTGGCAAGCACCAAATCCTGTAAAGACAAGACTAAACAGATGGACCTGGGAACTGAGTGGCCTGCCCCCCTCCTGCACCTCTTCTGTTAATGTGACTTTCTCCTGCAATTGTCTTTTACTATTTGCTCCTCTTCTGTTAGGAGTCTTGCTCCTGGTTTGATGAGGCTCATTTGTTTTCTGAGTCCCTCACTGACACCTAACCTCCTCTTTCTTTACCCTCGTCTCCTTCTGAAATGTTTATTCATTCAAACTCACGCCTCATTTCGATCTCATGTGTCCGCTCGTGCTCTGTTGAAATTCAGCACCCACCCTCAGCTCCAACTACGCTCCGAGATGAGACAGTTGTGGGACAGAGGTGTCAGATCTCTGACTATGAACATCTGGAGAATGTTAATGAAATCAAGGCAAATCAGATTCCTCCAAGAGTCCCTGGCAGGATTTCAGGGCTCAGCAGGGAGAGATGGTTTTGGGAGGAATTGAGCATAGAGAACTCCAGCTCATGGAAACTGCTGCTGCTGGAAGCTGCTTTCTGTCCCGTAGATCTAAACGAACGTGCTGTTAAAGAGGTGGCACATTCTGGCTGTGGCGTTTTCTCAACGCTCATGCGCAGAGTTGGAGAGATTAGAGAGGAAACACTTAGATGGTGAGAAAATGGGGCCCACTTCACAGTCGCGAATGAAATCGCAAACCCGTGAGATATATGATCATGTAGCGTGGAAGGGGAGAAGGGTTCAGGGTCACTGTGTATGTGTGTGTGATTAGTGAATGGCTGAACGTGAGAGTGAGCCATTTGTAATGGTAACCTTTGACCTCTCAGTTCAGAGGCTGTTGTAACTACGTTTCCTGTCCCCTGGGTGTGTGTGTGTATGTGTGTGTGTGTGTGTGTGTGTGTGTGTGTGTGTGTGTGTGTGTGTGTGTGTGTGTGTGTGTGTGTGTGTGTGAACACATGTGCTGTCACAGGGGGAATCAGGCGCACTTCCTGGTTCAGGCTAAGTCCCGGTGTGGTGACTGACTGGTAAAATAATGCTGGAGCAATGAGGTCAGTCAGTCGGAGGACGACCACTCTCTCTCTCTCTCTCTCTCTCTCTCTCTCTCTCTCTCTCTCTCTCTCTCAGCATTGACTGACCCAGATTGTAGTAACGGCCAAAGCAGATTCTGGTCCAATCCCCCCACCCCCATGGACAGCCCCCTGGGTCTCCATGTTAGCCACACACTTTCTACTCATGCCAAACTGTCAGTTGATGCTACTCGGCTATCAAGGAGTAACCACTTGTGACATGTACACATGTGGCTACAGTTAGCTTTCTGACTCTACAACATGTAAAAATGTACAGCAGTCGAGTGTGACACATACACACAAAGATCTATTATGTAATATAAATATATTTAGCATGTTTATCTGCCTCTGACCTTGTTTTCCTACATAAAAAAATGATGTTACTCGGCTATCAAGGAGTAACCACTTGTGACATGTACACATGTGGCTACAGTTAGCTTTCTGACTCTACAACATGTAAAAATGTACAGCAGTCGAATGTGACACATACACACAAAGATCTATTATGTAATATAAATATATTTAGCATGTTTATCTGCCTCAGACCTTGTTTTCCTACATAAAAAAACAGGACTTGAAAGGAAGGAAAGCAGACGAAAGAAGAATCCCGTCGAAGGAAGGATGTGAAGGACAGGATGAGCTAAAGGAAGATACTAGAAGGAAGTCTGTAAAAGGTATTTATACCCTTCTGTCGAGCCAAGTAAAGGGCAGACAAGGAGTCCCGCTAACAAGCATACATCCAATAGAGAGAGGCAGGGAAATAAAGCCGGGAGAGTGAACCAGACAGGATGCAATCAAAAACATAAATGGAAAATCCAAGGGTGAAATTTATAGCTGAAGAAGCCTTTATGATCTGAAGCGAAGCCAGACATCAGATATTAGTAGCAAAGGGCAGGTAAAGGTTGGCTGATACAGTCTGGAGGGAGTAGGTAAACGTGGAAATAATGAACCGAATGCTATCTCTGCTACTGAAAATAAGATCTAATCAAATACAACGTCCCATGCAGATTAAGCTAGCAAACATGAAAAATGGTGTGTGATGTTGATGGAGCCTCACACTGTTCATCTGCAGAAGAAGAGCAGTGGAAACTTTGCGGTCTGTTAAACTACTTGGTCTAATGTTTGCTGGAAGACAAGCCTGCAGTATTACTGATGGAATTAATGCCTTACGGACCAAATACCAACCAGAACCTGTGATTACTGACTTGAGTTTTGGCTTCACTTGCCAGAAAGAGTTAGCAATTATGTTTTCTAAGAAGGGCAGTACTAGTGGAAAAATGTTTTTCTTCTTAAATAACATGAACGGCGCTCGCACACACCACAGAATCTGACCCATGTCATACTTGTACATTGTGTTCATATCATAAATCAAATAAACAGAACTGTAATGATACTGCAGCTATTGTGCTTTTTTTATCAGCGGAATCTGTAGGGAAGGGGAGGGCTTTGGGGATCGAGAGTGTTCTGGTTTCTGTTTGTGGTCTGGGTTGCATTGAGGAGCTTTGAGTCACGTTTGAGCAGGTTTTGGTTTCATGCAGGTAGAGAGTCCACGCAGAGAGAAAAACTCCCCGTCTCACAACTTCCCTCCAATCATCTCGATTAACTTTTAAGTGTATCTGCATTCATGTTAGTTGAAGATGTCGTTTTAAATCCACTCTTGCGTCTGAAGTTGCTAATCGGACCACCACCATGGTTACTATTACCTGGTACTGATATCCGGCCCGGCCGTGAGACGATGCTGACAAGGGAACATTGTTACCCATCTTTATATACTTCAGTGTTCAAACGTTGTTCAACATTCAAAGGTACAATCATTTTATCAGCGTGTCTAAACTCATAAAACCATGACAAAAGTCGAGCGCCGCTCAGCCCTACCCACTAAAATCTACTCATGAATGAGTGAATCTGCATCTTTGTTGCACTTCCTGATTTGGTATAAATTCAGTTTTAATCCTCCAAACTCTCGACGCCGTGTTTCCTTTCAATAGATTTTGTTGTGGTGCTGAAAACCCAGAGACAGCAACAGTTTAATCACAGTCACAACATTTCTGGCTGGTTTCAAAAGCCAACATCAAGTGCACAGTCTGTCACCGCAGAAGTAAAACTCAAATGTAGTTTTGTCCCGTAGATACAGAAGTAAACACAAACATAATTTACTGTATTATTAATCTGTATTATTAATCCGTGTTATTGATGTGAGTGATCAGAGAAAATCTCTTAAATTTGCTGGCTTGGAGAAATTTTCACATCTATGACGGTTACAAAACATTTTCCAAGTTCCCCTAAACTGTACTTAAGCAACAGGGAGTTTCTGAAAAGCTCTGTTTTTTTGGCAGTGGACAAATGTATGAAGGCCAAAAAAAGAGAACGATGATGAGTCAGATGTATATCTATTAGTGTGGACAGGACCTGTGCAGAGCCCAGAGGGTGGGGAGGGTCAAACCATCACCTCCCAGCCCCTGCGCTCTCCCACAGCTGCCACCTCCATTCCAAACAATTACTGTCAAATGGCCAGTGCTACATACCTCACACACACATACACACACGCACACACACACACACACACACACACACACACACACACACAAACACACACATGCATACACATGAACACAGACTAACAGTGAACCAGTAGAGGGCTGAAAAATGTTAGCTTTTCATGGAAATCATCACATATTCGAGGCCTTTCGACTGCAGACTCGCGGCAGCATTCTTTCTCCGTGGTCTGGGGGAGTTTTGCGAGCTCCCAGAATGCACCGTTGAACACTTGTGTGGCACATGTGGTGGGACAGATTAATGCAGGCATGCTGTGAAGCATTCTGTGTTGGCGCAAGGCACTTAACCAACTTCCATGAGAGCATTAAGACCCTGTCGTGTCAAGAGTGCGATCGCCAGCGGCCAGAACATCAAGAGCTTGATTTAATGGCCTCAACTGATGAAAGTGATTTCTTCTATCTGTACCATAACATCAGCTCTGTTTTCATAGATGGAGATGACAAGGTGTGGTGGACTGATGAGCAGAGGCCAGTTGTAATGACCCATAAACTTAGCATGTGGCACGGTAATCAGCTTAGAAGTTAACGACAGCTCCTGAGCTTTAGATGGCGGGTAGCGCGATAAAACCACAATGCATTATGAAATAAAGAGCTCAAGGCAGCCCTAACACAGTAATGTTATTGAGTTATCCCATAACTGGCTCAGCCAAATCCGCCTGCTGCACTTTGCTTAATGTACAACAGCTGGTGGCAGCTGGGGCCTGTGGCAGCCATGATGGATGTGATGTCACAGCTCCCACCCACCTTGACCTCCCCGTGATTCCTCATTTGCTGCAGACTTCAGATTGAGTGGAGAGTAATTATGGTATGCAGATCAAGCAAAACAAGAAGGGATAGTAAGAGTAGAGTTCATGTAATCTGCCCCAAACATACGTGCAGCACCTCTGACCCACTCTGGTTTAACACGTAGTCTCACTATTTGTATGCAAAGGAAAGTCAAGACGGGAACAGCGTGATGAGAGATGAACTCAAAGGTACTCGGATTCCTTTTTTTTTTACCGGTCATGAAACACATTTGTTTTGAAATTTAATTAATTAGTCATTAAGTTACTTTTTCACATAAGTAACTCAATATTTGGGGGCGGCGTGGCTCAGCAGTAGCATGGCCGTCTAGCAACAGAAGGGTCGCTGGTTCGACACTCACTTCCCCCGGATAAAAGATACCGAACCCCAAATTGCTCCTGATGGCCCTGTGACGGACCCGTCGCCTAACGTCAGCTGGGATAGGCTCCAGCCCCCCCGAGACCCTGAGAAGCGGTATAGAAAATGAATGGATGGGTGTGTAACTCCATATTGAAGAGTATCTTTCAAAGAAGGTGGATCCTGAAGGGAGGTGAGGGAGGGTTAGATCACGAGGCGGCAGAGAGAACAATGCTGCCATTGTTACAAACTTGTTGCTGACAGGAACAAGAACATTACGGCGAAATGAAATGATGGGTCAGCTGGTAGAACTCGGCTTCAGATGTGAAGAAGTGCTTCCGTTTTGGGAACTAAAATCCTGTAAGAAGTCAAGGTGTAATTAAGAGGTTTCTTTAGCAGTGACCAAAATAACAAGGTAGTAATCCTTACATGATAGCATCATCGATTCTACTGCGACATGGTGAGAAAACAGCCACAGAAAACCCAGATATTGAGGCCATTTGTCATGTCTTTTGGCAGCGTTTGTGATGTAATTAGCTGCACTAAAGAGCTGCTCTGAATTGTCAAAATAAGGTCAGCACATGTGGTCCGTTTGCTCTAAAAGAGCCTCTGGGAAGCCATGCTTCCTCATCCTCTCGTGCTGGCCAGACTGGACGCTACAGTGTAAGTGATATCATGACACAGGACTGGCTGACACAAACTGGTTAGCATGCGTTCTTCAAATCTGTCCTTTTATTACATTCTGTCATAGTAAGCTAATTTTTTTATAGCTGTTTTTACCTGAAAATACATCCATTTAGCCCATTTAGACCAACTGCAACGGCCCTGGAGCAGTTGGTAGTTTGAGAATGGTGCTACAATATGGTGTGTAATCTCTATACACGTTCAGATCCAACTCTCCTCCAATGATCAGAACCCCCATGCCAAGCAAATTCCATCACTGTTGTCATGGCATTGTCATGGCAACCACTTAGATCCCTGTCACTGCTCAGTCAACAGAGAAACTGTGAGACAGAGAAAAGCAATATCTGGGGTAGGAGGAGGTCGATGGGGAGGCAGATGAGGAGTCAGAAATGACTGGGAGATTTTTTTAGTGATTGACAGCACCAGAATAAATATTTCATGTGATCCGGCCATTAAAACCTTTTTAATAATGGAGGGAGGCTGTGAGATCTGGCTGAAAATAGTGTTACTAGTGATCCAGTTCCGTTAACAGGCACACAGACTATGACTGTCCCCTCCTCTCTCTCTCTCTCTCTCTCTCTCTCTCTCTCTCTCTCTCTCTCTCTCTCTCTCTCTCTCTCTCTCTCTCTCTCTCTCTCTCTCTCTCTCTCTCTCCTGAAGGGATACTGGGAAAGAGCTGGGATGCACAGCAGGTACATGACTTATTAATGCTTATGACTCTATTTTGGGAATCCAAGTGAAGCTCTTTTGCCCGAGAGAACAAAATATGTACAGATCACATACTTAAGCATCACATAGTTGAGACCATACGGGTCCCTTTTCTCCCTCTCGCCAGTGTCACACACAGTACAGATGCTGACTCCATCATCACATCGCCGCACAACCAGTTTCACCTCCCAGGTCCTACAGTTTTTCAAAAACACATACATCACTCCCTCCTCCCTTTTTCCCGTCTTTGTTTCACCCTTTCATACACACCAAACATGGATACACATGCATATTTCACCGTAGCCTGGCAGAAAACCATCACTCTACCCTCCCCTCAGACTGGGAGCTACAAGATTAATCCATTTGCACAGCACAAGCAAAGAGAGAGGGCGAGAGAGAGAGAGAGGGGGGGGGACCATCACATAAAGAAGGAGGAGGAGAGTCCTGCTCTGTAATGTGATGCAGATTTCTCGTGCATCTTTTACATTTAGTGAAAAACTGCTTTCAGACATGTACTGAAGACGTTTTCTTACTGAGGCGGTGGAACGGTATGTAACAATGAATCACTTGGCCTGGACATGACATGGTCCCCGCCAGCTCCCAGGACCAAGTTCACGTCCAACTGAGCCCGTGTGTGAATAGAGCAGGTCATTATCTGGAGAATGTTCAGCCAGAGAGCAAGTGGGTGTGTTCTTTCTTCAATGCCACTGGCACATAACTAGAATGCAAACACCCCAGGATGAAGAAGAACAGACACAAAAGCCCCTTTCACACATCGTTCCCAGTACATTACCGGGAATGCCCTCCAGTCACCACTAGTGACTCTCGCTTTCCAGAACATTCCTCTCTTGCACCTGTTCACTAGTGCATGGCAGGGTTGGTTCTAGATGGAGCACAGTGATAGAACTTTCTTAGTAATGTCACCTTTTTAATTCCCAACACAGCATTCCCAGCAGATTCCCACAGCAACAAACAAACAAAAACTCTTGCGGCTCTCATTCATACATGAACTCTTCCTGGGGAAATGCCAGAACTCTTCTGACGCCTTTGAGTGTGAATAGAAGAAGAAGTAAAGTCATCATGGCCACCTACAGCCATCGACCAGCACGAAAGGAGAGCGGCTGTAATGAATTACTTTGCATTGTGTGAGTTGTTATTGTCCCTTCATGCCAGATAGTAACCGGCGTGTTGCTCAGTCACTTGAGTTAAAGGTGTATCTGTCCTTCCTTGTGAAAACTTTTCCTTTGTAAAAATGTATTTATTTTGCCATTTCGATCATGTTTTTTTTTTAATGCGATATCAAAAAAATGTGTAGATGGAAATCAATATTTCAAAAAAATACGCGGCTGAAGAAAAGTCAGGGACCCTCAAGGAAACTCGCTGTCACGGCACATCTCACGAAAGTGCTTCTTATAGACGGATGCATTATTAAAATCACCCTGTGGTAAACACTATGAGCGCAGGCAGAAAACGACATCCCATCACTTGTTCACGTGTGCGAAACTCTGCAAGGCTGCTTCTCCTGACGTCTCGCAGGATGATATGTGACCTGTAATGATGCAAGCTGATGAAAAAGTGATAGCGATTTCGCAAGGGGGAATGTGCCTCATATCCGCAGGCGGCGTGTCGGAGATGATGAGAGCTGTCTTACTCTATATGAAGATGCATGTGAGCCTATGTGAGATGGCACGAGATCTCAGTGGAAGAGAGCACTGACAATGGATCCTTTTGGCAGATATCAAAAGCTGCTGTGTCTGTGCGTAGCATCAAAATCTCATCACCGCTGTGTCACAAGGCCAAAGAATAGACGAATATCTCTCCATTACTCTCATCTGAGCGGAGTATTTTTTATTGATTAGGTCCACCTGCCAAGAGCTTAGTGAACAGCTGTTTTGGTTGGATGTCCACATTACTCATCCTGGACACTCAGCAGATATCAATAATCAGCTGTTTCCTTCCTCTCAATGTAGAATAACAAGCCCATACATCAGGCCCAGCCGCCATTAGCTCGCTGTCCCCCAGGTCCAAGCTCCCTCGGCCCTTATAAGGTGGCTCGGCCTGCGCTTGGAGACAGGAAGATGGGTCTATAGTCTGGGATGTTAGAAATACACCCAACAGGGAGAGCTCCTGTTTTTCGGTGTTGTGTTTATGCTCCACAGCTGCGATAGCAAAACATTCATCTCGTCAATCCCCCACCACTGCTGACCCGAAACTACTCCTTGTTATACTGTGACACAGCATTTTGGGAACACACACACACACATACGTGACATGCTCATCCATCAAGATAGAGACGGTGTCCTTGAACAACCTTTAGTGTGACAATTTGTCAGTGTGTGTGTGTGTGTGTGTGTGTGTGTGTGTGTGTGTGTGTGTGTGTGTGTGTGTGTGTGTGTGTGTGTGTGAGATCAACACACCCTGGGACGGTGGGTTTGAGATATTTGATGATGGAACAGGAGCAGAGATAAAGCCTGTCAGGGCGCTTGGCTGCTGGTTGTTAATTAGTCAGGATCACCGTGACCTTGAGGAGACGGGGGTCGCTCAGCCCATTAGGAAGAACAATTTGCAACCACCCAAGTAACTTTGCTATTACACCTCTATAAATCTCCCTGTAAGAATCCTGTGAATGCACTGCAGAGAGCGTTGCCAGAGCACAGTTAAAAATGTCTCCTATCAAAACCCAAGATGCTTCTATGAAGAAATGAGGATGATGAGAAAATCCACGCAGGAATTCATAAAATGTGCACTGAAAATGCACTGATGAAATGTGTGTGATTATAAATAGGATGCAGGTGCCAGGTAATGTGATATTAGCATATAGAAATAAACCCACTTAAGACTTAAGGCAGGTTTATTCTTGTGCGTCAGCTCGACGTGGATGCCACTGTGAGTATTTATACTTCTGCTCTGCTGTGGTACACAGTAATTACAGCACTGACTTTCTTGGTGTACTTCAAACAATGGCAGCGAGACCAGAACAGAGCGAGGTTGAGCTAATGAGAGTTGAACAGTAGTTACATTTACTGAAATAAGAGCAACACCAAAAAGAGGTCAGAATGAGAAAGAGGGAGGAGGAGACGATGTAGAAACGAGTGAGTGAGAACGTGTGGGAGGAAATGTGATGCTGCGAAGTGCACCACGAACCATCAAGTCATTTCACAGGTGACGCTTAAGCTCGCACAAAATAAGAAAAGACAGAAAAATAGAAAAGGCAACAAAAAGACTCAGGTCTTGAGTGTGAGGTATACGGGGTCACTGGAACAAACATGATCTGACATGTTCAAGAGTGAGTCACTGCTGGGTTGGATTACACAGCGGGTGATATATTCTGCGCACATTTTCAAGGTGTGTATAAGCGAGTGTTATAGTGTTATGGTTGTTATAGGACATCCCCCCCGCCGAGGGTCTGGGGGTCGGTACGTGTTGCCACAAGGCACTGACTTGTCGCTCATCTCCAGCTGCACCTTGATCCAACCCCAGGTCCACCAAAATGTTGGGACATGATGCACTTTCAGAAGAGATTTGAATGTTGGTTGAATAAATCTGTTTTGGATTGTGGAAGAGGAGCTGAGACGGTGCCTTCACTGCACAGGCAGCTATCGTGTAAAAATCCCTTCTTGATTAAGGGTCCACTGGGCAATGTCTCCTTTAAAAATATCCAACTAAATTGAAAGAATAATCATCAACCATTTCTCATGAGCTAAATGTTGAGTCAGTTGTGACAATGCCTGCGTAAAGTTCTGAAACTGTTTGCGCTTTCAATTCAAGATCAAATCTGTTCATACACACATTAATGCAGTAGACCACTGAGTGTCCGTCTTTCAGTCAAATCCTTGGATAAAAAACCCTTTGGGACTTGTGAAGAAGTACATGTCCATTAGCTCTGAATCCATTTAAGTGTCAAGAAAATTTATGTGAATTTTTAGAATTGACGCAAAAAAGGAAATGCAAATTACAGCTGTTTCCATAAAGTGGTTTGGAGCAAATAAATCAGGTTGTGTGGTGTTGTGTACTGTGTGTGTGTGTGTGTGTGTGTGTGTGTGTGTGTGTGTGTGTGTGTGTGTGTGTGTGACAGAGTGTGGAGGTATAGGCAACATTATACATGGCAGCATAGAAGAGATCATGATTGACAGAAACAAACCTTTGGCCAAGTGTCTTGAGGGTTTCACCTTCAGCTGGAAGGTAAAGTCTGGGAATCTCTGTGGAGGTGACGGTGGAGGGAGAAGCTGTTTAGGGCTTTTTATCTTCCTTTTTGTTCATTTACTCTTTAAAAAAAAAAAAAAAAGCCTGAAAAATTTCATATGAACTGTTTTTTGCAAAATTTGGGGAGTTTCCATCCCTGTGTGAAAGTGATCTGCATCAAAATATGCAGGTAAAAACGCCCTCAACCGTTGGAGGCGCGTTGGATTCTGGTTGCATACAGAGGCAAATTGCAAGTTTCAGGAATTAAGCCCTTGGGGCAAATTCTTTAGCAAAAGAAACCACCATATAAACAGCCACATCACCATCCATCATAGGTTCCGGGGACCAATCATGACACCAAATAGCTTTGCTAGTTCAACAGTCTTTGCTTACCAGAACGAAATCCCTCTGTCCCTGAGGGCACTGAGCCTGCAGGGGACAGAAATTAGGCCACAATGGACACTGATCAAATTGCTGTTGTTGAGCGTGTGCCACATCCCTCTGGTTGTCTCCCGGAGACACGGGTTATGTTGCACTTCTATAGGTGTTGATCCTCCAGTGACATCAATAAAGAAGTGACAATCTCATCAAATTATTGCTTTATATATATATATATATATTCCATATATTGAAATCATTGTCATCTGGTTCAAGCAGATTATCCCCCATACGTGCCCAACCGGTACCTGATCGGCTTACATGTTCTGGAGCTCTTCCAGGAGCACCTGATCATATGGCGCACAACTTCATGACACCTGCACCGACTGATGTCCAAGGCCCCCGACAGACCGCCGGCTGTCACCCGTCCTGAGAACTCCATTGCGGACCCCTAACTGCTCCCCCATTGATCTTCAGCCCTCGCTCACCACTGACCCGTGATAACCTTGTTAGTAAGCCCCACTGGGGGAGACACACAAAGGAAGTCCCACCGTCTCCCTGACAAATGGCTTTCTCTTCCCTGAGCCATTGTCAGAGCAGGTGTCTCTCATATTGTACCTGTCAAGCCGAGATATACACATCCCATTCTGTTTCTAATGCATCTGCCTGTCAGGACGCTATCGCAAATGCTGACAAGAAGTGAATGTATGAGAGAATAATAGAGGCCGTAACAATAAATCTTAAACTGACTGCACTCATTTCCTGATGAGATTAAATAACTACCCATGGTACCCACACATCCTTACCTCCCTCCGCCTCCATCCCTTCCCCCTGTTTCATCCAATAAATCCCTAATCAATCACTAGCAATCACTGTCAGAAGGTAGTTATAGGCTGACCGGAGCTGGACGAGCAGGATTCAACTGGGCAGATTGGTCAGGCTGTTTGAGCAGACCAGTGGAGATTAGCTTAATGCCACACTGCAAACACACTTGGGCAGATCAGTCAAAGTGTGATAAGAGACAAAGAGAGAGGGAGAGAGAGAGAGAGACAGAGAGAGACAGAGAGAGACAGAGGGGGGGGGAGCCTGCTGGTACAATGGTAAGTGAGGCCTGCTGGTTTGCCAGAAGTCAGAGGTAAATGCGATGCTGTCTATGGTGAGATGATGGAGCTGTGAAGGCTGGCCAGAGGTCACTCCCAGCAGGCTGGGTGAGATTTTGAGAGGTTGAAGTCATTGTCTTTATAGCCTCAGTCATTAATCTAATGAGAAGAAGGAGCTCCAGGGCTGGAGTCTCCTAACCTCATTTGCATGACTGGCATTTGAGGTCTGCAGGCAATCATCCAAACCCAAAGGTGCAGCAGACATTTACAGAAGAAAAGCAAAGGTGAATGCATAAATAGACATCAGGGATGGCTCATAAGAAAAAGGTATCCTCTGTTTATTTGGAATTGATTAGGTTTATTATGTTACCTGTCAATTATGCCACAAAGAGCGTGATTTAACTCAGACTCAGCACCTCTCCTCATCCTCTGAATTATTGAATAACTCAAGAGTTTGATGCCACGGTGACGGCCCACTGCTGGTTCAAAGGGAGCCGTTTTTATGTAACTGTTTTGATAAACTGGAGGAGGACAAGAGAGAGGGAATGGGGGCAAGAGATGAGGGGGGGTTATAAATAGGTCACTCACAAACAAGCATAACACACAGCGCTGATACCCCATGACAAACCAGCTGCAACAGCAGATGGATAAAAATGAAAACTGGAGCAAAATGATAACCAAATAATGGATCAAGCAAAACTGGGTTAAATGCACAAAACTCTTTTTTTTTTTTTTTTTTTTTTTTATTGGCGGATTTATGTTATGTGGCTCTCTCACAGTGAACGGGGAAATCCATCAATCAGCTGCAGGACTTGCATCTTTTTAGCAAATTTGTGCCGTTTAGAAAATCCATTGAATCATGAACTGCTTTGTACCAAAGCTGCACTCGTTTCTCTGAGAGAGAGAGAGAGAGAGAGAGAGAGAGAGAGAGAGAGAAAAAAAAAGCACTCTCCACAAATGTAAACAAGTGAAGCTACTTGGTTCCTGTGCCTTTCGAGCGCAATCAAACAGGAAATGAAGATTCAACAACAGACGTGAGCTGGATTTCTTTTTCCAGTGCAAAAAGCGCTGCAGAGTCAATGAATCCATCCCAATCATGGCTCATTAAAACACAAAGGCCGCGTATCAACTGTGGACCGGGGGCCTTTTTCAGCTCCCGACCATCTCTTCCCCCCCCCCCCCCCCCCATTGTGGTGTGTGTCTGTAAGGAATGTGTGGGTTGGCTTTGTCAGAGGAGCTCTGTAAGGTTTGACTCCTGCTCTGAGAGGAGCTGGATTACACTCCGACAGCTGGGACGAGGGTGGCCATAGTCTAAGCTGCAGACATGAGGTCTCGATCGCCCCTGAATGTACGCGCTCACACACACCGATCTGGTACACACGCTTGTAGAAACCCTTTAATTCACCAGACAGCACAACAGTGTGTGTAGGCAAATTGGTGGGATTTAATACTTCAACAAGGATAATACACTGCAAAATGATGATCGCTGTGTATTTTCAGATGTGATGTTAGTCTATGACAGAGGGAACAACAATACCACCTCGGTGGCATTAAGCTCATTATGTCTAGACAGACCTAAACGCCACGCAGCATCATTCTCTCCTCCGCTCTGCTTCTGGATGCTGCTGAGCAGAAACACGAGGGGCACATCTGTCGTCTCTTATTTTAAGATGCAGCCAGGATGTTGATATCTGATGTCTGAGTCATGAATACAGGCTGGGTGGGGGATAAACCTCGAAGCTCTCTCTTTCTGTCTCCTGGGCTCCCCTCCCCCCTCCAGCCAACGCCAGACTGCCCGCTGAGGCACAGCAGGGCTGCCAGGTCATACTCAACACCAACCACAACCTCCCCACAAACCTCCTTGCTCCCCATCCCCCTCTGTACCCATCCCCCACATGATCCTTAAATCTGCATTACAATGAGGATGGTTCAAGAGAGAGGGGTTGGGGGGGGTGAGTATGGGGGGGGGGGGGGGTTGTTGAGGAGACGGACGAAAGAAGAAAACCCTGACGGGAGCTCAGAGAGAGTGATGATCTCACAGTTTGGGAGAAAAAAGCCCCAGCTAGCAGTTCGCCCAGAACTGACCTAATGAGATTGTGTGTGTGTGTGTGTGTGTGTGTGTGTGTGTGTGTGTGTGTGTGTGTGTGTGTGTGTGCGTGTGTGTGTGTCTAGCAGTGCTGGGGGTAAACACATTTGCATGCAGTTGCACGCAAGTGGCTGTTGTCGTATATACGTCTTTGTGTATACCAAACAAATGGCAGTGGTGCTGCCAGCTATTTCTGAGCAGCAGGGAACATGTTTGTGTGCTTTCATTTCACGCAGGAATGCAAAGCTGTCATGAAATACAGCCGAGTGAGTGGAACTGGTCAGCGCAGAGTGTCAGGCTTTCTGAGAGCAAAATTACACGACCGTGACTTTCTGTCACAGTGTTTTTAAGTCCTTCATAAATGGAGCTGCGTCTTTTTTTTCTGACCGCACAGTAGTTCCTGTGTTATTAGTTAGTACAGTGATTTATAAAAGATCCAACTTTTTTTTTTTTAACTGTCCGTCTTCACATCTTCACGCCCTGGGTGATCTGTGCCCATCCTGAGCATGATTTTCATTTCAAGTTCAGTTCTGATGACAAGTGTTCCAGGCATAGGAAGCTTTCTCTGCCCATGGGAGAGGTGTAGTACAGTTGCACACACACACAAGCACAGAACAAGGACATGACGGAATCAGACGAGAGGGATCAACTCCTGTGGTGCACGGCTGATGACAAAATAATTGGCCTTAACTCAAGTAGTGAACCTACAGTTTTGGAGATCAGTTCAGGAACGCCATCTGCTCCATCTGAAAGGACAGGAGGCCCCGTCGAGGAATGTTAGCCTATGCTAATTGTTATTTACAGCTATGCTGCAGGGATGCAAGCTTGTTGTCTTTTGGTACAGTGTGTGTGTTACAATGTGTGTTACGATGTGGAGAAGTGTTAGCACAAGCCAGTGTGTGTGTGTGTGTGTGTGTGTGTGTGTGTGTGTGTGTGTGTGCGTGTGTGTGTGTGTGTGTGTGATAATAGTATATTTAGCCAGTAGTAGCACAAATTTGTCAAGATGAGGCTCATTTATGTTTGACCTCAGAGTCATGATGTGTACATGCCAGATTTGGTCCAGAGGAACCAGGGCTGTTCCTATGAGCATTTTCACATTAAATATCATTCTTAAGCTACACTAAATTTTTTTATTGGAACTAACAAGGGCCTCCAAAAAAGCTTGACACAGACGTCTCTTTGCTAATCTCCGTCTGCTTTGTACGATCAAACACGCAATTGATTTTCTCCCGACTATAAAGACAGAGAAGTGCAGAACCTTCAAAGGTGAGTAAAATGCGATTGTAGTTGCACAATCATTCAGTGGGAAAGGCTGGATAGTTAAGTAGATGTTTACCACAGTAATCCAACCATTTCTGGGAAATGAAACTAGAAGTACCCTTGTTCCCTTGTGAAACACCAAATCCATGCTTCAGTTTAGCTGGCAGCCGAACAGAAGAAGGCCCTCGGTTCTTTTATTGGTCAAATGCAGAAGGTAGATGTCTTTGTTGTCTGTATGAAGACAATAAATATATAAAGTTTGTGGGTTTTTTTACGAATTAGTTACAGTAATACTGTGTGTGAGTCCTGAGAGCGTCTCTCATATGCCAAGTATGACCCTTACAGCACTGGAACTCAAATTAAGCCTCACACGGCCACATCGTCAGAGTCTAACCAGGTTTCCATTCGGTCCTTGAAACATCTCATCCCGTCATCATGGGAGTGTGAGAGGAGAGAACAACTAAAAGGAAGAGAAGGAGGGATAAAGAGTGGAGGAGGAAGAGCAGGCAGTGATAATGATGCAGGAGATGATGGCACACTGACCTAGTAATGCTGCTGCACTGTTGCCAGTGGGGATGAGCTGGCCTACTACTGTGTGCCCCTGTCTGCTGACACATACACACACATACACACACACACACACACACACACACACACACACACACACACACACACACACACACACACACACACACACCCCTATCTTCTTCTACTTCAATCATCAATGCTCTCTGAGCTTCTTAACCCCTCACCCTCTCCTTTCACTCCATCTGCTTTATCTCTCGCCGCTGCCTTACCTGGCTGGAATGGAGACAAAAACAGAGAGAGGGGAGGGCAAGAATGTGTGGTGCATGTCTGAAACCGAGAAGAGGAATTTATGATTGCAGAGAAAATTTAGCCAGACAGGGAGGTGGTGAGGCTAAAGGTTAAAAGGAAACCACGCTTGACTTTCCTGCGGTCACAGAGGTTGCGAGTCTCAGTTGCATAAATTGTGGGAGTTGGAGTCATCTCAAATAAACAAACCCGAAAATGATAAGACAAACAAAAACAACGCCAAAGCCATATCCTCCTCCATTCTCTGCCCTTGACTGGGTTCCCACTAGACCACGTCTGCCCGTAAAATCAGACGTCGATAGAAGCAGTAGTTGCCATGGCAACCGGCTCTGTAGCATGTCTGCACGCACACAGAAATGAAGGGAGGGGTATGTCGCATCATGAGTGTCTGCCACCTTCGGCACAGAGAGACAGAGAAGAGGGGAGGGGGAGCTCTCATCATGATTACTGTTCCGCCATCTTTAAAGTTTATGTTGTGTTTCCAAGCTCCCGTGTGGATGACAATTTTATCAATGAAGCAAGTCAAACATGCAAGCCTGGCTGAGCAATGGACATTTACATCCCTCCTCCTCCTCCTCCTCCTCCTCCTCCTCCTGCTCCCAGAGCCACTGCCAGAACCCGACAGACAGATTCGTCTGCACAAGCCCCGGCCAAGATGGCTGCCATGTGCTGCTTTGTGGTTGCCTGCTGGTGAGGGCCTTTTAACAGTCAATAAGCCAGTTGATCGAATTAATTAACATCACAAAGGGCTTTCTTTTAAGTCTACACGCCCCTATTCATGCCAGTGAAGAGGGCTGTGCACCTGATTCTCTTTGTAATTAGGTGCTTGGCCATGCAAATCTTCCGTTTTTGCCAGACAGAATCAATATAGAATGATACAGTCGTATAAAACATACAAACAAAGCTCCAAATCAATCTGCTGCTGCGTTTGCGGTAATTAAAAGATTGCTTTTTTTTTCTAATTCGCTTTGTTTTCATAGTCGTAGCAGCAGCTTCTGCTGCATTTTCCTTGCATTTACTCCAATTATGAAATGAATTTTCTTGGCGTCTCACAAAATTGCATGTCATTAGGTGTTATTTGGGCCGTTGGCTGTGTCACATCAAATTTGTTGCAATCAGGGTTTCACAAAACCTTCGCGAAGGCTTCATCTTGGTCTTGTCGTTGTGTGCAAATGAATCACCGTGGAAATGACACGTTCATCAAGCTGATACGCTGGAATCATCTCCTACCTGAAAAGGAACCTCAAGGAAATATGTCTGAGCCCCCCCCCCCCACTCCTCCTCTATTCCAGTCCTCCTCCTCCTTCTCCTCCTTCTCTACTTGTGATGCTCATCAGTCGGCTTGCTGAGAGATACAATGGAAGCTTTTAGCGAATTTGAGAGCTCATCCTGTGTCAGGGCATGAAAAATGGGCAACCACACAAACAGGCATTGACTAGTTCTGAGGGGGGGGGGGGTGGAGTGTGTAAAGAGAAGAAGACGCACCATCTGAAACGTGACAAAAATAAGTAGGCAGGCCGAGGACACAGGAAGTCCTCCAGCCTCATTTTTTTCAAGGAAATCAGACCTTGTTATCATCACAATACGTGTTGCAAGTGTGTAGTAGCGAGGCGCTCGTCGTCGGCATTCAGCACATTTGCAGCTTCTCTGACGCAGTGAAGACGAGGAATGATGGAGCTTCTCTTCACCCGAACTGTGTTATTGATGGTCACTCCAGCCATAAACTTGACATTTCTTCCCTCAATGAATGCAGGGATCCGTCTGTAAAAAGAATAAAAGCGATACTTCAGTCTCTTGTTGAGAGCTTGAAAAGCCACCGCTACGTCACTGGTATGTATGATGCTAAGCTAACTTCCTAAAAGTTTTAGTTTTGTTTGCAGCACACACGCATGGACACTTGCATCAGCAGTTTCATGTGCACTTCCACATAATGTGTTTTTTTTTTTTTTTTTTAAGTCATGTCGATTATGGGGACACCAGACTGTCGGATGGGTGTTGGACGTCAGTTTCACATTTCTGGAATCACACTGACATTTAAAAATCCCGTCCTTGACATTAACCGTCAAGCCTGAAATGCAGAAATAAAACACACTCGTCTCTTTGACTCCATAGGCGTCAGGAGCGAGGGAGCATCTTTTCTGCCATTTTTAAAAATCAAGCTTCTAAAAAGATGGATCATCATGTAAAGTGCACGGAAAATGTAAAGGCTGTTTTCTCAACTTGAAGCTCGAGCACTCAATCACAGTCCTTGTGCTTTATTCACAAGACAGGACTCTTTAAAAGCCTGCTTAAGTTGCCAGACACTCAAACTATTTAACAACAAACCAGTGCATGTGCCCATGTGGCCATCAGCTGGAACTGGGGGTTTATGGGTAACAAACCTGAGGTCATCCTGGCCAGAGGTGTCTGCAGCAGCTTGGCTCTCCTGCTGTGAGAACATTCTTTCTTGTGTTCTTTAAACCAGGAACATCCCTTTGAAATCTGACAACCTGAATGCACAGACCTCACTGGAGTCAAGACCCGACTCGGGCGTCCCACATCAGAGAGCAACGAGGAATTCCAAAGCCATGATAAGACGCATGCATGGTCCACTGGGGGGTGGGGGGGGGGGTGAAAGACGCTCTTTCAAACATTTTTTTTTTCTTTTTCTTGACTCAAATTGAGAGAATGTATAGAGGGATGGTGGTTGGCCGGAGTGGGTGGTGGTGGGGGGTGGGTTGAAGATTTAAAAAGCCCGAGGGGGCTCCATTCTGAGAAGTTCAGCCCAGTGAAAGGATGGAGATCATTCTCTGGGTGGCGTATGCATACCTCGCATACCACGGCTGTGACATGTTTGTGTGAGTGTATGTATGCGTGGAGGGGTTTTCGCTGTGTGCTTTTGGAGTGCTGGAATGTGAGAAAGAGATGCCTCCGAAGAATAAAGGACTTTCATAAGAGGAAATCATAAATTAATTAAGTCCTATAAAGATGACAAGCAGATGGAGTGTCGTTTTGCTGGCACGGATTCATCGGTGGGATAAACGAGGGCCTCTATGATGGGAAACACGGGATAATTTGGTTAAGGTTGCCAGAATTAAGAATAATGGGTTGAGAAGAATGCAGCTGGCATATAATGAGCATATGACCCTGTCCCATGGCTGGTAGGGCAACGGAAGCGCTAGAACTCATAACTCAGCTTGAAACATATGAACCCCGACCCTTCGGCATCACGAGAAGAACCTATCAGCTCCAGAAAATTGCAGTGTCATCGTTGCAATCGTGGGATTCACTCGTCTGGCTTGGAGGCCTCGTGACTGTCTGTCTCTCTGTCTGCATCTGGGACAAAGCAACCTCGGAGTCATCACAGGGTCTCCGCTGAGTACCAGGCCGACGGGGTGTTACGCAAGGAGTCTAGTCTTGAAAAGTCAGGCCGGTCACTTAGGTACCAATCAAATTCACTGTCACTCATTCAAATGCTGCTGGTTGGCACTAAAATCTTCAAGCTCTTCAGTGGAATTATTCTGCTTTTGTCATTTAAGACAGTTGCAGAAAATGAAAAAAAACAAAACATTTTTTTTGTTGCCGTCTCAACTTTTGAACGCAGACTACTGCCACCTGCTGACGTGAACAGTTCTTTCCATTTGCCCCTAGCATCAAATTTCCTTCTCCATATTCACACACACACACACACACCACCTCCTCCGCTGCTCTGAAGCCTTTCGGGTGTTGCAGGCAATGCAGGGACTGTAACTGTTGTTCTGACCGGAAAAGCGTGAAATGCAAACTAACTCGCTGCTGTTGTTGTTTGAAGTACGGGAAAGTTCGCAAAGAAACTCAACGCAACGGCAACGAACCCCCAGGCTCACGGTGGTGGGGGCTTCACGTGAAGTTTAAAGTGTTGCTCAGCGCGACGAGCCTCGCCGATGAACACCGCACTGACGATTTTTGGCGCACAAATCCGAGGTTATGCTAAGCATGAACTAGCGCTCGGACACACGATTTCGTCTTGACCGTGTCAAGGTCACGGCTCCTGTCCACCGCTGAGATGGTGTCTGTAGTCCTGTTTAGCAACATGATAGTGACCACAGTTTTAAAAACACATGAACACTCAGAGATGCTCCTTTTTTTTTTCATCAACTGAGGTAATAACGTGAAAATATATCATGCTAGCTCCTACATTCATGCCTCAATTCCTCAGATGACACGAAAAGACAACGACAAACAAGTTCAGCTGCTTCTTGTTGTCTTACGTGTTACATAACGGTCCTAAAAGAGCAAGTTTTACTTTTTACGAGTCGTACTGCGTGTTGAGATTACAGGCAGATCAAGATCTTTACATCACAATGTGTTGGTTCTTGTGTATCGGAGAGCCTGAGGAAGCGGCCAAAATCAGCCTCAACTCAGAGTCTGCAGTGGCTGAAAAGGAGTTTGTCGTAACCTCACGTAAGAGTTTAGAATATCTGCAGCCCAACAAACTCAATATTTGTGAGGGATTCCAACAGAAAACAACAACCTCACAGCTGTTTAATGAGGAAAAAAACAGGAATATTCGAGAAAACTCATTAAAAAGTAGCTGACATTTATACGCCTGCTGTCTTGTCATCATGTTGCTGATATTATTCTTGATATACGGCAGGATGTGTAGTTTGTCCATCATTATATCAGCTTAACCCCGCTGAAGTGACATTCTCACATTTCTTATAAAGGTTATGATTAAAGTTTCTACAGCACGTGCAACAGGTGGTCACTTTTTTTTTCAAGTTTAAAAAATGTCCAACATCTTCTGACACACCGATGTGAGACCGAGTTGAGCAGCAGACTATTGCAGTGTCAAGGGGGGGAAGGAAGCCCATCCCCCGGCTGCTGATTGGACTCGGTTCTGTAGCCACGCCCAAGGGAGGAGCCTCCGGTCGATTCTGAGGCGCGGTTGAAATACTCACAGCCGTATCCCTGACATCCTTTAATTTGTGCTCAGCTGCCGTGGGTTCCACAGTCACACAAGGGGGGAACTTCTCGTTTCCAAACCTAGCTTAGGGAGGAGATCCGGTTGGATTTCTCACCTCTGTGGCAAGATCTTACCAATCCAAGAGCTGGATTTTTTAAATCTCAAACTCCTCTAGGTTTTTCTTTTTCGATTTTTTTATTTTTTTTGTTCAAAACACCTAAAGGGAAAAAAATGGGAGCCACGTTTTCCAAGGGAGGAGTATCTGTTGAGGGGAAAGCTGCTGCTGACCCTGCTGCTGCCAAAGCCAACGGCCAGGTGAGTAAAATGGAGCCGGGGCTCTGCGGGGAGCCACATGGCACCCAACGCCCACTGCCAGCATGGGTGCCACGGCGGGGCTCAGGGTGGCAGCCGAGTTGTTGCTCTCTCTAAAACACCAGAACACAGGTTCAAGTCCCTAGATATCACACATGTGTATGGAAAAATACAAATTGACTCAATCAAAGATGAGTCGTTAGAAATGGAGATAGGAGCTCCAGCAGAGCCCCCGTCGAGCGCACCCTCATCCCCCCGCTCAGCCCAGCGCGCACCCGAACCTGCCTTTGTTGATCCCGTCAAGCTCCAGAGGGGCGAGTTTCCCTGATTCCTCACAAATGTGATGTTAAGATGTCAGATTTGGCTTAATGTGTCTATTTGGACCGAGTTCTCTCTCATGAGTTGGCTGTCGTCGGTGGGGAAAATAGTCTCCCTCACGCCAAACAAAAGATGCGAGGCGAAGAGCGCAAAGGATGCAAATGTGCTCTGCTGGAGGCGCAAACAAAGCGCGGACGGGCGCCAGCTAGAACCCCCCCCCCTCCCACACACACACACACACACACACACACATACACACCCAAAAAAAAAACCTTTTCACGTGTAAATTTCTGAATAGCTGCGTGAAACTGCGCGCTTTAATGACTGAAACGTGATTATTAAAAGTGCTGAATGTGAGGAAAGTTGATGTGAAGATGTTTTCTGCGATGGAGGCTTCGCTGCAGACGCGTGAACGAACCGGGTTCGTCTGAATGGACTTCTCTACTAGAATACAAATGAATGAAGGAAAACTTCCCTCGATGGTTGTCGGCTCAGACGCGGTCGCTGTGCTGATGTAGAGCTCTACAGTTGTAGATGGCGAGCTGCAGCTGTCGGATGAAACCAGCTTGGTGGGGATTCCTTTGTTCCTCAGCGTGTCGGGGCGTTAGTGCAGCACTACTGCCCTCTCGCGTCCGACTGGAGTAGTGCAAACAGCTGTTCTAACCGCTGTCAGCTCTCCTCTTACATGGGAAAACTGTGTGGGGGCTCCAGGCTGATACTAGCCCGTCATTATCAAATTTAAAGAATTGCAGTGTTGCATTTGTTCATCCATTTGTGTGTTCAATTCTACGTTTGATGAGTTGAATGAGTTTCTAATGATTCTCTGCTCTGTAGGAGAACGGCCATGTGAAAACCAATGGTGATGTGTCAGCCAAGCCCGACGGGGAGGTGGCTGCCGCAGATGGAAATGGAACAGCCGAACCAGCCAAGGAGGGTGAGACCAGCGCCGGAGATGCCATCGAGCCCGCTCCTGCAGCCGAGGGCGAGGCTGCCAAAACCGAGGGCGAGGCCGCTAAGGATGGCAAGAAGAAGAAGAAGTTCTCCCTGAAGAACTCCTTCAAGTTCAAGGGCATCTCACTGAAGAAGAACAAGAAGGGCAGTGAGGAGGGCAAGGAGGAGGCCACCTCCCCCACGACCGAGGACAAGCCAGAGGAGAACGGCCACGCAGCCAAGGAAACCAAAGAGGAGACGCCGGCCGCCGAGGCCAAAGAGGGTGAGGCCGCCGCCCCAGAGGGTGAGGCCAAGGCAGTGGAGGAGGCCCCAGCCACAGAGGCTGCCCCCGCTGAGGAGACCGCCGCCGCTGCTGCCCCCGCCGAGGACACAACACCTGCAGCCTCTGAGGAGGAGGCCAAGGCAGAGTGACTTCGCCATGGCAACTGAACTGATTTTCCAAGATTAAAGTATATAAATATATATATGAGAGACTCGTGCCACGTTCATAAAGTTATAAACAAAACTACAAAAGAAGACAAAGGATATATCACGTTTGCTGATTCAACCACCAGTTCACTGCCTTTTATTAGTTCTTCGACAGACGGAATCTCACCGGGCCCTCTTCTGATGAAAGTGTCGGCTTGTGTCGCCCCCTCATGGTACACACAGGGACTGGCGCATGGCGAAGGTAATGGATTGGATGTGGAGCGAATCAGGAATACTGACTTATTTTCCCAATTCATGGAGAAGCATCCTTTTTAACAGCGTGGCAGCCCTATAACATTTTTCTCATCTTTTTTGGGATCTAAAGATTGTCACCGCCGCGGAGCGGGGCAGACCATCTCCTTCACTCGAAATGACTGTTATATGGACACATAAACCTTTCAAATGATCTTAATTTTTAGAATTCTACATTCCTATGTTTTACCCCCAAATTTCAAGTATTTTGTCATGTATAGAAAAGTAAAAAAAAAAAAATCAAGGAGGGGAGGTGGGAAAAGAGCTATGTCTTTGTTCGTGCATTTTGATTTTTTTTCTGGCTAAAACCACATTTAAGCTTCTTGAGTATTGCAGTGTTCACATTTCAGAGTTTATGATGAAGGGGTTGGGATTGTGTACAAAATGTGAGCTTTTTATCTGCAAACTGTCTCTGTAAATATGTTTTGGCCAATATTTTTGGTTCTCTTTATTTTGCTATCGTTTGAAGATGTTAATGGTTTTATTGTAACTTTTAATAAGGGTAAATAAATGTTCGATCCCCTCTGTCCGTCTTCTGCCTTGTGATTCACACCTGATTGAGTGTTCGACAAGTTTTTAATTATAATTCAGGAAATTGAGGAAAAAAATCATCACATCGATAAGTACACAGAGGACTGATGTGGCATATTTTCATCAGCTGACTTTTGTAGAAGAAAAGGCTGAGTTAGTATCAAGTCAGCAATGTTTGAAGTTATGAGAGGCAAGGAAAAAAACTACATGACTCCATATTAACTAGATTTATAAATGGCTCTACGGATGAGTGCATAGGAATAAATTCCATAAGATGAAAGGATAAAACGTAGGTATTAAAAAAACACGAGATGAAGTTGATCTAACAGCACATAGCAAATATTCCAAAAGTTTCCTTTCATAGAAAATGGGTAACCTGCTAAATCAACATGATCAACTCTAATATGTCACCTCACAACGAGACGCAGGACAGGTGGTGACACCAAAAGAAAAAAGGTTAAACTCAGAGATTAGATACCAAAAGTCGACTTAAACCTGCTCCTTTTAAGTGAAACAAAGTTTGTATTTTTTGTCTTTTTTTTTTTGGAGGAATATGGAACTTCATAGTAAAAATGCCCTCATATAGCAATGCGCGGTTACGTTAATCTGATTGGTTAATCTCTGAGGGGGCGTGTCTTCAACCGGTAGTAATGTTTGATTGACACATGTTGGACCAATCGTTTAGAAGTAAATTTTAAGGTGGGGTGGGGGGGGGGGAGAAAAAACGAAAATAAGAACATAACGACTAATGGCGTGACTCGATAGTCATATTTGTACATGTTAAATATTTGACGAGTAACCCAACCGTAGCATTTCTGCTGGGCCAACTTGTTTTAGAACCGGTTAGTAACGACGATTGCCATAACCGTTACTTCCCTTTCAGGTGGTCTTTGTCTCCCCCTGGCGGACAAATACGACATGTACGCGATCATGTGGTATAAACGTTAAATGTGCAGAGTTAGAACATGTAATTGATTTATTTGCCGAGTAGTAAAGGATGTGAGGGATATAAAATATCCTAACCATGATATTCAACTTCATATTAAAAAAAGCATTTTTTTAAAAATCGGCATATCTTCATCGAGTGGCCAGACGAGGTGGCCGAGTGGTTAAGGCGATGGACTGCTAATCCATTGTGCTCTGCACGCGTGGGTTCGAATCCCATCCTCGTCGGAATTTTCTAACTTTCTCAGTTTATCCATGAGCACACATACGGACCATCAGCTGCGTTTATGTTAACGATGCAGATAGTAGAAAAATACAATGATTTATGATCATATTTAGCATCAGTGTGTTTGTTCCACTGATATAATGAGGAGCTGCACGTCCCCACTCAGTCCACCGGGGTGCAGCAAACGCTCACCTTTGCCTTCATCTTTAGTTCGAGATAAACTGTTACTTTCAAGTTTCAAGATTTGAAATGTAACACAAAGACGTTGGTGTCGGTATCTTCCTTCATGGATCTTCCTTCATGGATCTCGGGGTCCTCGAACGCCTCATACGTCACGGGCACCTCCAGGATGGATGCCCCGATGGTCACGTGTGTGTTGTGCAAAGTTCAGTTGTGCAGACACTGTCGGGCCAGCGGTGTTAGCATGGGTTTGGAAGCGTGGTACATGGATAGCTCGGATGAGGACCAGAGGAAGCCGCATAGACTCGAGCCGAACCAGTCGGTTACCCTGGAGGAATTAAAAAAGCTGGGAGTTTTCCACTGGAAGGTGCGTTAGCCCCCGCGGCTATCCTAGCTGCTACAGCTAGCTGCGAAGAGAAACCGCATATTTACACGCAGAACTGCCAAAGGTGGTGTATTTACATGTACTGCATAGTTCTTTAGTATCGTTACAAACTATTGTGAGTTGCAGAGGTTTTGTTGTGGTGTGCCGAGAGTCGTTAGCCTCCTTGGTGCTCCTTGTAAATGGGAAACTCCTCGCTGTCCTCAGCTTCTGCCTGTGGCGCTCCTCGTGTATCAGCAGATGCAGCAGCATCCGCCCCGCTATAAATCTGAGGAAGAGATGGGACTTTTTTTAACAGAGAGTTGATAATCTAGTTTTTATACTTAAGCCTCATGTTGCTGAGTTTTGACCTATGAATCGTATCTAGATGATGTTTCAATAATTCTCTTAAACTTTGGACTTTCTAGAACATTTTAACAACAGCTTTGGCACTATTTACTTTTTTTTTTAAATTTAACTTTCAAATAAGTCAAATCAATTCTGAGCAAATCACTCATAAAACAGAGCACAAAGACCAGACTGCAGAGCCCTGGAGGGACCGGAGAGAGAAAAGTATACTTTGGACCATGAAATGTACCTGGTCCTCAAAAGATATGACTTGTTCCCACAATATGGAACCTGCTCTGAAATGTAAAGTACTAGTGTTCATCTCAGTAGAGGCGCGTGTTTGTGTGTTCTCAGATCTGCTGTCTTGTTCCTGCAGCTGAATGCAGACATCTTTGAAACAGACCCAGAGCTTCAGGAGATCCGTAAAGAGCAAGGCTACTCCTACATGGACATCATCACCATTCGCGAGGACACGCTCCCCAACTATGAGGAGAAGGTTCTTTGACAGCGAGACATTTGTTGGGATCTTTCAGCAGTGTTGAAAGGGATTTGGTTGTTAAAAGATTTCTGCACCTACTAAAGAAAACCCTTTGTGCGTTTGTCCTCTCAGCTGAAGATGTTCTTCGAAGAACACCTGCACTTGGATGATGAGATCCGTTACATCCTCGACGGCCAGGCCTACTTCGATGTCAGAGACAAGGAGGACCGCTGGATTAGAATCGCCATGAGGAAGGGCGACCTGATCACCCTGCCGGCCGGCATCTACCATCGCTTCACCCTGGATGAGACCGTACGTCTGACAGATACATGACATGAGAGCAGGCAGATAATAGAACATTACCGTCCCCAAAATACACGAGCACAGAACCGGACCAGACGCGGTTGTGGACGATGATGGAATTTGTCCGCTTCTGGGCTGTTTAGGCCCAAAATTCTCAGGCTGGGTGGCTCAGCGTGATCTAACCACTGCTTGCTTTCACAGAACTACACCAAAGCCATGAGGCTGTTTGTGGGCGAGCCAGTGTGGAAGGCCTACAACCGGCCTGCAGACGACTTTGAAATCCGTCAGAGCTACGTAGCTTCTCTGCAGGCGTCCTGAGAAGGAGCTGCTGCACTGGACTGCACTTGGACTTCCATGAGATTGTGACTGACAGTAATGACAGAGGTTCTCAGAGTATTGATAAAGTGCATGATTCAAGAGCTCCTGTAGGACGATGCAGATACTGGCTGTTTTACTGGGATTCATTTGAGATGACTCGATTTTTATCAACTAGAAAGAAAAAAAAACATGTCAAACAGAATTTGTGACAAAATACTTTAAAAGTCTCCGTAGAAGAGAAAAAAACTGCTGTACACTTGACTAATCTCAATCTTTGGCTTTATGCAAGTGGCTCATGTGACATAGCCACCCTGATTTTGACCCCACCCACGTTCTGCAAAGACCCGCCCTTGTCTGCATCCGATTGGCCCCTGATATTCTTGAACACCATCTCACTCAAGCCCCTCTACTTAAAGGCGATCAACATCAGCCAATCAGAGGCAGAGTGGGGCGGGTCTACGTAAACCACAGGTGGGCAAGAGGAATCCGGCACTGAACTAACGCTGAAAAACAAACTGAGGTGGAAGGACGGCTGAATTGGAGGTGAAACGTGTTCTTCAAGGTTGTCATTGGTGCTCGGGTTCTTCTTCTTCTGTGCTACTATTTGAAGCAGGAGAGATTATAAATGTATTTCCTCTTACACGTATGTCCGTCTCTCTGCTCAGTGTTGGGTGCCGTCTGGAAGATCACTTAGCAGTATGAGTACAACGTATTTTTGTAATTTAATTAAATCGTTTTTGGATGACCAGTATTTCATTTGGACACACAAGATGAGCAAGACCCTGGGGTTGTAAAACAGAACTGAAGAGCTCACAGTCAGGCAGGTTCAGGGGTCCTAGGTTAGTAGTTTGTCATGTACCGTGGACAATTTGGGTGTAATTTCCATTTTTATTACAATTTTGCTGCACACTTCTGCGCTTCTACATTTGAGATGAGGAAAATTTGTGAAGTTTAGCTTCTGCGTGCAAAATAAACGCTGTTGTGAAGAGTCTGATTCTACCAGGGTATGAAACAGTAGTTTAAAAATGTCAAACGGCTTTGGAGACGGATTCATGTAGCAGCAGTCATTGGTTGGACCGCAGGGTTGGACTTGTAGCAGAAGCTTGTTTTCCCCAACTCCTCTCCAGCAGTTTGTGCTGTATTTTTATTGAACCGACTTTTGTTTTTGGCACTAGAAATTTACATTTAGCAAGAGGTTAAGAACCAGAATGAAGGAGAGACGAGCTTTTGTTATTTTGGTAGCGTCTGGTTCGAAGGTTTATGTAACTGATAACTGACACGACTGAATTAGTAGTGAGGATTGTGATGAGATGAGAGTTCATAATAAAACATGACTTCATTTTCTGCCTTGCTTTTATTTCCAATAAACACCACAAGTCCATTTAAAAGAGCTGTTTTATTGAGGATAAGAAGAGAAATTTCCTTTTTTTATTAATACATAAATATGATAAACACATTGTGTAAACAGTGAAAATTAAAGACCCACAAGGATAAATCAATAAAATATTTCACAATCATTTTGATATATTTCAACTAAAAAAAAAAAAAAAAAAAAAATTCATTTACTTTGATATGTACAAATATGCATTTCTAATATACATGTTATGGTTAGTGGACTGGATTCTATGCAATCAGAGGGGCTTGTTCCATGCGGCGCCCAGCCAGCCAGGACAGACAGCAGAAAGTCAGTGGTATTTTAAGCACAGCCTAATGCCCATGACGAGTCTCACATTATGAGCCTGCATCTCCCTTAAAACCACCACCAGTCTGTAGTTCAACCGAGGCCTCTCTCCTGTCTACAAGTACTTGGTTCGATGTGTTTAACTGTGGCGGCGTCACTTGAGTGTGGTAAAATTAGACGCGATTTTAATGGCATACTTGAACATTGTGGAAAGCGCACTTATTCTGAAAGCTAGCGGGGGGGGGGGGGGGTGAGCTAAAAAAAAAAAAGTTAAAAAAAATGCCTAGCATAGCAAAAGTCTGCTTACCAACACATTGAAGGGTCACTAGTAGAAACAATATATTGTTTTATTCATAATAAATTGTAATAGAAATGACCCTGTGTGTCTTAGGAGAGTCCTGTGCAAGTCTAGCTGCATGAATGACGAGCCAGATGTTGGTAGCCTTGCTAGTTGGTAGCTTATATTGTAAGAAAGTGAACAAACATTGTACACTTACACATAAACCATCCAACTACCACTGACTTATTTCTTTTTCTTAACATCCATTAAGTTCTGGTAAGGGTGAGCCTTTTCATTTGTTAATTGTCAGATATTAAAAGATGGTGGCAGGGGACGAAAGCCTCGAGCATCCTGCTAACTGTTGGTTAGATAATCATCTGGATTTCAGTTGGACTATCACAGTATTTTACCCTCACTTTTCGAACGCGTCTCCCTTATATTACTGCAATAGGAAGCCAGTCTGACTTAAATGTGTTCATCATCACATAAACTTGTTAAAAAAAACAAAAAAAACCACTTTCAAATAAGCTGGCAGTAGCTGCTAGCTACCCATTGGTCATTGGTGTGTTAGCAGTGTAACATGGACTTGATGATACAAAATGCGTTGAGAGAGCAGTAGAGGTTGTTGTTTTTTGTCCTGCTGGACAGCAAAGCTAACAGTTTTGACCTGTTCCAAGTCTTTGTGTGCTAAGCCAAGTTTTCAAGCTTCCGATCTAAAGACTCACACGCTGCCGGCGAACTCTCGGCAAAAAAGTGAATTAGTGTATTTCCTTAACGTTGAACCATTCCTTGGAAGTAGATTGAAAGTAATGCCTATTCCTGCACACGTGCCAAGGTGAAAGTTGACCACACAACTGGCGTGTGTACCTGTGGGTTAGCTAGGAGACAGATGAGCACCTGGGTTACGCCCATCTATTCTTCAGGAGAAGGCAAGTGGCAACAGATGGAAAAATCAACATCCATCCCTCTGTTGTTGGAGCTAGGTTGTTTTTAAGTCTACTCTTGGGGGGTTATTGCCACAGGAGGAGAATGCAGGAGTGTGTGTGTGTGTGTGTGTGTGTGTGTGTGTGTGTGTGTGTGTGTGTGTGTGTGTGTGTGTGTGTGTGTGTGTGTGTGTGTGTGTGTGTGTGTGTGTACTCGCGCGTGCGCGCACTTTCCCAGTCCCTTCTCTCGCCTCTTAGACCAGTTTGAGGCACTGAGTGTTGAAGCTGTCCCCCTCCCGGCAGGCCACAGCCTCCAGCAGTGCCTGCTTCTTCTGGGTACTGCGTGACGACTCCAGCTCGTACATAGTGGTCAGGTTGAAGAGGACGCTCTCATGGAGGTAAAGGGCCGGGTCCTGCTGCACCAGGCCTTCCAGTTGCCCCAAGGACTCCTTCAGCCGGCCCAGGTAGAGCAGGCACACCGCTGCGTTGTTGTTAGCCTGGTGGAGGTGAGCCAGAGAGGGGATACATGAACCTCGTTGTCCCTTTGATTGTAAACTTTTGGCATTCCTGAATTCCACAAACTGATGTGAAAAGATCTCACTGGGGCGACGGCAAACAAAAGAAACGTCACCAGTTCTGTTATTTGGGTTTTTCTGTGTGTATTTTAGATCTGATGGAGTGAGGCACTTACCACAGGATTCTTGGGGTCAATCTTTAGAACTTCAGCGAAGGACGCGTGTGCTTCAGTGTAGTTGTTCTGACTGAGGAAGACGAACGCCCTGGAGAACACACACACACACACACACACACACACACACACACACACACACATTATATTGCCTACAAACCACACCACTCAACACTCAAAGTCATGATCATGGAATAAGACAACACAAACTACAGAAATCATCATGTAAGGCGACACATTCTTTTTTCTTTACAGCTGCGTTATAAATCAGTGCTCCACAAACAAATTCACACCTTACAAAAATAATGATCTCTATTTTATTTAAAAACAAATTCCCAACTAGAGGTAGTGCAAAAAAAACCCAAAACAACGAAAATTATACAAAATAAATGTTAAAATGTACTGAGTAATTCTAGGCAGAGTGCATTTTTAAATGTTAACATTAGGGTGGGGAACTCCACAGCTTCCATCTCTGGATATATTTGCTCACCTCTAAGGATTTAACCTTTATTGATAAACCCCTGTGAAAGAGAATGAATAAAAACGCCTGTGTGAAGAGAGCATCAACACATTCGGTGTGAGCCGAGCTCTGCCACCTCCTCAGGCCACAGCTACAGAGGTGTGACCTCCTGTGCTAAAATCACACACCAGGAGCTGCTCCCTCTCCCTTTGATATATACAAACCTGCAAAAAGCCCTGAGGGTAGCACCACGACCATGGAGCAAAAATGATCTTGAAGTACACAAACACACACACACACACACACACACACAGCATACCGAGGTGCTAAATGAATGATGACACACACACACACACACACACACACACACACACACACACACACACACACACACACACACACACACGTACATACCTGTTCATTAGCACACATGTGGTGTGACTGGGCTGGCTCCCTTTCATCTGACAGTCTTTCTCCACATCCTGGAAATATTTCTCTGCTGTTTTTATGTCTCCAATCTGGCCAAGAACAAAGCAGCAAAATCACCTAAACCACTGCTCTCAGTGTGTGTGTGTGTGTGTGTGTGTGTGTGTGTGTGTGTGTGTGTGTGTTTACTGTATGTTGTACAGGAGGAAGCATCCAGATGAAAAAACACCCCATGACCTCTGAGTTATGGTCAGATCAATACCAGTCGAGCGTGTATTGTAGCCTAGCTTAGCATACGTGCAGGCAGCAGGGTGACAGCGAGCCTTTGAGATGAGACGTTTAGTCAGATTGTTCCATAACTTGTACACTAGAGGGAGACGTTGCACAGTTCAACGATTGTCTGTCGAGCTGAAATGTGTGAGAGATGTTTTTTGTCACCGAATGGAGACCCCATCTGGTATAAACACCACCTAATCGGGACCCCTCGTCCTCATGGCGACCAGAAACTGGCCCTAACAGAACACAGCTCCTGAGGTCCTAGTTATGCTGTCTATATGAGTGGAAGTCAGTGGAACATTCCTAGCTGCACAAAACTGTGTGTGTGTGTGTGTGTGTGTGTGTGTGTGTGTGTGTGTGTGTGTGTGTGTGTGTGTGTGTGTGTGTGTGTGTGTGTGTGTGTGTGTACTGCTAGACCTGGAGGAAGATGCGTCCTATGCCACTGAGCAGCTGCACTCTCTGCTGGGGTTCATACTGGATGATGGAGTGATAGGTCTCCACAGCCAGAACATAGTCCTGTGGAGAGTGGGGGAGTGATGAAAGAGAGATGATGAGAGAGAGAGCGAGAGAGAGAGAAGGGGGGTTGATATAGAGACTGAACACAAAAATAAAAACACGAGAGAGAGAGAGAGAGAGAGAAGGATGGAAGGCAACACATATACAGGTAGAACTTGAAAGACAAGTGAGGCAAAGGTGAGATACATAGCAGGAGAAAGAGAGAGAGAGAGAGACGGGTAGAGGGCGAGCGAGGTAAAGAAGAGCAGAGCTGAGGCGTGAGGAGAGGGAGGGCATTAATCAGACATATGGGGTATTAGCGGGGCGATGTGACCCTCCTCCCACCTCCACACTGCTCAGATACACATTGCTCACATGGTGACTGGACTGCTGAGCAGGGCCAGGCAGAGGTTAGCCAGGTGTGTGTGTGTGTGTGTGTGTGTGTGTGTGTGTGTGTGTGTGTGTGTGTGTGGTGAGTGTGCACTGGCCTGAGAAAGTACAGAAAGAGGGCACATCTGCATATATGAGTGTATTCAAGCACAGGATAATATGATTGTAACTGACTGTCGACTGCCAGGGCTCATCCTTACACCGTTATTCATGCACTCTCTGCACTCGCCAGTTGTCAGGCTTCCAACCAAATGGATTGAAAATCTGAACTGAATTTTCAGGAATTCAGCAAAAGAAACTGCCTATTTTTGCACATGGACATTGTGAGCTGGAGGGGAAGAGGACAGTCTCATGGCAACAGCACGATGAGTCCTGCGCTAGAGGGGGAACAATGATCCGTGTGTGCCTGCCTGTGTCTGAGTATTTCTAGGAAGTTGCACGTTTTCTTGAGAATTCATGTTTATGCAACTTCCCGTGTTGATGTGGGAAGTTTGATTGGACCAATCTATGACCCCTTGTTGTTTTAAATTAGCAGGAGCACGGATGTATCAGTTTGATGTCATAGGTTTGCCACGTACAACCGTCAGACGACACTGGCGGCACTGACAGACGGGCTTGAGGAGCTCACAGGAACCACTTCAGCATTCCCACCGCTTCTCATCCCTCTGGGCCGCTGAACTCCATTGTTGCTTAATAAATCCATCACTGTTAATTCATTAAAATGAACACACTCACTGTAGTTTGTGTGACCGCAGCTAAAAACGGTCCCCACTCCCGACTGTCTTTCCTAAAAACACCTCTAAGCTTTTAGCTTCTTTTTTTTTTTAATTAAGGAGTTGGACATGAGGGTGCTGGAAGAGCACATTCCTCCCCCGGGGTGACAGGATGTCAACCAGGCACTTGAAGACTCAAGACTTTAGCCAAACCCGGAGTTTAAAAAAAAAAGAAGGTCACAGAGCCGCCTTGGCAGAGGGAGAAGTATTTGGGATCTGTTTTTATATAATGATTAAAAAAAAGAAATAACGAAACAAATCGAGATGGAAGTTGAGGCCACGGATGGATGGACCAAACTGTTTGTAAGTCTTGTTAACTGTAATGTCAGAATCACCCTTTAACTACAAATCACGTACACGCTAAATGCGTGTTAAAACATTTTCTAGTGAAGGATGGATTTATGACATTAAGAGTGTGTTTCCCTCGCCGCCTGACTGGAGACTTGCTTCTGTTTTCGAACTGATTCCATTATTCTCCAGTAAAATTGTTTCGCTGCACGATGCTTGAAAATGCTTTGCCTCACAAACAATAAAACCTTGATGAAAATGTGCGGTGTGATAAAAAATTCATGACCTGTAATAAATATGAAGCCAAAAGCAAATTCTCTGTAATGGACTTTTATGATTCAGATTTAAACAGAATTTAGTTTGGTAGATTGGAGTTTGAATAAGGATTCACAGCACTGATGCGACGCTGTAGTCTAGAATTGACCACTAGATGGTGCTATGGTTCTCTCTCCTGTCTGAGCCACATCCACACCCTATCCTCACCCCTCCCTCTCCCTCTCATTCGCTCTCTATCTCACACTGACCAAGAATCCAATTAGTGGTCAGTCTGGGGGGATTTCACTGTGAATCCTCCACCAGCCTGGCATCAGAGATCTCTGAGTCTCACACACAAACACTCCCCTCTCGCGGACACACATCCATGCAGTCTCAAGACACTCATATAGGGACACTAAAAAAAAAACTAAAAAAAAAACACACACACACATACACACACAAGTACATACACATACCTTCATCAGCAGCAGACAGTTGGCCATAGAGTACATGACCCGGCTGAGACGAGACCTCCAAAGCTTGAGAGACTCTAAAACAGCGAGAGAAGAAGACAGATGAGAAGGAGAGTTTTAATTTCTTTTAGGGTGGCTTCCGAGTTTCAACGCAACTGATTATTTTTGGGTGTCACTGCAGCAGCACACTTGCCCCCCACTTTTCAATCCATCACCCTCTCCCTCCTTCAGTTTAATTACCTCCCCTGTTCTGCTCCCCTCCTCCCCCTCCACAACAGGGTTTATTTTAAGGCGAGGTGGTGAGGAAGACACTGCGGCACACTCCGTTTTCCTCTTTTCCCTCAGACACTGGAGAGGAGCTTGTGTGCAGGCCTATTATTATTCATCGCAGCACACCTGTGAGTCTGTGTGTGTGTGCGTGTGTTTGTGTGTGTGTCTGTGTGTGTGTGTGTGTTGGGAGAAGAGCTAATCACTCAGTAGGGGTCTGATGTGTGAAGGCAAGGCCCTGTGTTATTGACTCGACTGTCGGCTGCCTGTGTGGGCAGGGAGAGGAGAGACAGAGGGCAGAGCTATTACACTGCTGTTAAAAAGGGGAGAAAGTGGGAGCAGCGCGGCACCCTCACACATACTCTCATACATTAGCCTGCCAATTTTTCCAATTATAAGCAAGTGTTTGGGTATGTTTAGCTCCACTTCAGCAAGTGGCTTGTTGTTGTTCATCGCCTTAAATGAGCCTTCTTAAAGACCCTCTTGTCCTGTTTTTAAAAAATTGCCTCACAAAATGATGGTCAGAGGAGAAGTTAAGATTTATTGCTATGTTGAGCAGGTTTAAAAGAAGTCCAATTACATCAGGTGGAGGAGGTGTGGTTACCTTAAAACTGAATTACAGATTAAGGTGCTGGCCTATTTCCCCACCACACTTGTGCAGATGTGAGCCGCTTGGATAGGATTGATCTGTATTGATCTGCAGAGCTGGAAAACCCATTTGATATTCAGAGGGAGTACCAAAAGCAGTGAGGTGCTAAACACCTTTAGAGCACCGCAGCATCGGTGTGTGGTTGACAGTGTGTGTGTATGTGTGGCCGAGGTATGCTGCAGTCCCGCACCAGCTGTGCCTCTGCCTCAGTGCTTGTGTGTCAGTGTGTATTACCCACCGGGGCCCATGACCTCACTCTCCTCCCACAGTGTGATGCAGTCTGGGACGGGTGCCAGGTCTGCAGCCTAGACTCTGTGTGCGTGGGCATGTACGTGCTTACCTTGCCTATTCTCCTGCGTTAGGGTGATCATGCTGCCATCCTCAGCCAAGCCTTTCTCCAAGTTCTCCAGAATCTGTTAAAGAGGCGGAGGGTGGAATTCAAACCTCAGAGGGCGGCGTTGTTCCACTGCCAGGCTTTTTATGTTTGTGTATTAGAATCAGCATATTCAATAACTCTAAAATCCAAACCACATTTGGCTGTTTACACAGGTGGGTTTAAGGATTTGTATGGCTAATGTGCTTTTCTGTGGGTGTGTAGGTTTGTTGTGTGAATACTACAGAGTATGCATATCTTTGTGTTCAGCTGTGTTCTTGTGTGCGCGTACTAACAGTGAGGCAGACTGTTTTGAGATTGTGCAGGCGGTCCAGAGCCTCCTGGGGTTTAGCCAGGTACTGGGGAAGCTCGGCGTGCAGCAAGCGCATGGAGAACGGCACCATGGATCCTGGTGGGGAGGGAGAGAGGGTGGAAGAAGAAAACAGAGGAAGAAAATGCGCGAGGAAAGGGGGGAAATAGGAAACAGGGTGGGATGAGGACATAGCAGGAGAGAGACGGGAAGACGGAGTGTGAGATGAGAATATAAACCCATCCACCCACACACACACTGCACACAGCCCCGGAGGCAGGAACCTACAGATGGCATTGAGCTACGTATGGCTGCTTATTAAACCCTCTCATCTCTCTCTCTGTGTGCCGCACAGCTCCATCACTCATCTCTCTGCCTCAACCCTCTGTCTCGCTTTGCCTCGACATCATTCACACTTGTCTCACACACACATAGAAACACACATATCCCAGCGGAAGAGCCTATACAGGTGAGTCCCCAGGCTTTGATCAGGGTCTCTTTGATACTGTCATCAGATCTGAAAGCTCACATCGCTGGTCCATCTTTGGTTGCTGCTTCTGGCCTTCTTCATATCTTAAATTCTATCTACACATCACCAGAGCAGAACACACGCTGCTTTTCGTCATTTACCCCAGTGTGCTCCAGTATTACTGGCCTCTCGTTTTATCTTTCTGCTGACCGGACATGACTCTCTCATGGCTTAGTTCTTCATTCTGTTTCTCTTGGGGTGTCAGCAAGTTTCATCAGCTTAAAATTAAGACTTGGAATGCCTTTAATGTGCCTGAATTTTTAGAGCACAACTTCGTAAGCGAGAAGGAACACAACCATAATAGCACAACGATAACACGAAGAGGAAGTGTTGACCGCGATGGGGCAATGCTAAGTTCTGCTGGGCCCCACGTGTTAGTCCACAACATTATCTAATTCCAACTGTTGCGATCGGTGGATCTGCTAGCATAAAAAAGTGTGTTTTAAAAAAACTAAAACAAAACATGATTGATTTAAACCTTGAAAAACCTCAACAAGTAAATTTACACCATTAGCCAAAAGCAAATTGTTGATGCTGATGAGGCAGAGACCGAAATAAAGGAAGTTGTAATTGTAGATGTGATTCACCATCCTGCTTCACACCACTTCCCAAAAGAGGCAATTTAGAGAGAGATTCATGCATGCAGTTTTCCTGCCATTCTAATTTCTACCTACCTTTTTCCGTAAACAGGATTATTCAGAAAAGAAAAGGAAAAAAAAACCCAAAACAGGCCAGTTTTCTTTGTCACGTGTCTGATAGCAAAAGGACTGAGTCTGATGACGTCCTATGCCCTTGGCCCAGGTATGTGATAATTCCTGGTTTTGTGTACAAATCCCTTTTAATTTCCATTGAACTCTTCAAAAAAACAACAAAAAAAAGATGTTGGCGTCAGTGCAGTGAGGCCAGCTGGATGGTTCAGCAGCGTAGAGGACAGAAGCGTCGCCACAGCTTATGAGCGCGTGGCGGGGACAGAGGCAGGCCGGTCTTGAACAAAGTTAATCATCTCCTGATTTGTCCACCTAAAATTTTCCAGTTTAGTTTCAAAATGTTCAGGGAGATATGACACGTTAAAAAAAAAAAAATTGGTTGAATATTGACTTCAGCGAGAGTGGGATGAAATAATCTGTCATAATTTGTACTCGATTTCCACCTCTCACACAGAGTGACTGGACTCGGCACCTGCTGCTAGTCTCCTTCATGGGCGGGGCAATGTCAAAACCAACACGACACACAACCAGGAAGTGACTTTGCCGATGCGGGCCGTCTGGTTTCCAAACTGTCTCTTCTGATTCTGTCACATCTTTCAGTTTGCTTGACGTATTAGAGCTTTATTTAAAGTTATGTGTGCAGGAGAAAAAAGATAACTAGGATCCCCTTTCAAAAAAAAAAAAAAAATCTGTTAGTATTTCACATTGAGCAAATTGTATGTTAGAAGGAAGGGAGGTTATCGGTGTGAGTATGAAGCTTTAAAACGGCCAAGAACGACTGTGCTTGTTAGAAATATGGCATTCAGGTTTAATACACCCCAGCCAGAATCCAGCTTTATCTTTTTAAAACCAAACATAGCTGACAAACACTGATTCTTTCTGAGTCGATCCTAATGCTTGAGAGAGCAGCACATGGGCAACAGCCTCTTGAGGTGTTCAAAGAGTGTGATCATGGTAATAGATAGTCAATACAAGCGTTGGGCCGGAGAAATGTTCGACTTCTGATGCCATGCTCCAAAACCCGTGCCAGTTTGTCTGCGAGCACCTAGCAGGGCACAAAGCGTTTAATATTGAGCAATGGAAAGTCAATCGGTGCTCTCTTTAGAGGGATGTGTGGTGTAGCTTTGTGTGAGTGTGTGTTTGTGCGTGCAGCTCTGTCTGCTACTGCCTTCACTGTGGTAGCCCGAGGGGCGAAGCAGATTCAAAGTAATGGGAATACATTAGAGAGCTATTCATGCAGCGTAAAAAGAGGAAAAACAAAACCAAAGAACTGCTGGAGACAAGTAAAGTTGTTGGAGCTTCTCGACAATAGTCTGATATCAAGCTCCTGGCAGAAACTTTCCTTTGAATATTTAATAGGACAGTTGTGATATACTTGTGTATCCTTAAAAAAAACAAAAAAACAAAAGCGGGTGAAATCAAAAAAAAAAATCTGTGCAGAGTCATACATTCAAAACTCACTCAGGAGGATTTAAGAGCCGCTCCTCAGCACAACAACGTCCAGTCTCCCACCTCTACACTCAGCTCCATGTTTGACCTTCACTGGGCAGAACGATGCTCAGACACACTCACCTGCTCTTTGTGGGTCTGTACTCAACTAAGACCCGGGGTTCAGACATTTACAGACAAACACTTGTGACTAAGTAACTCGTTTGGAATCTGGCTGTGGACCAGAATGCAAAATATATTTCAAATATAAAAGTATTCCGAATACAGTTTTTGGACGTAGGTAAAATGCTGACCGTAGTGGACGGAGGATGTGTGTGTTTGTACCTCTCCTTCCAGGGTAAACAGCGGGGTAGTACTCATAGAAGATGTCTGGTTGATCCAGATTCCCAAAAGGTTCCAACTCCAGCTCAGCGTTTTGGAATAGATTCAGCTTGGTGAGGAGGGCCAGACGCACAAACCAGAGCTGGAGGACACACAAACACACCACCTCCCTCTGTTTATCATAGGTAGAAAAACAACCTGAATCATTCAGTCACTCAAAACACAACATCGAGTCGCTAAACTGAAAGAAATCTACACATAAGTCACATTCCCTGACTCGCTGTACAGTAGAGAGTCTTTGGCTGGACTGCCAATGGATTTTCCATTCTTTAGACACCGAAATCCCAATCTTTGATCAATTAGGTTAATAGCTTTCCAGTGAAATCCCGTCATTTTTAGTCACCTAAATGTTTTTTTCTTTTATACATCACAAATTCAGGCGGCACGGTGGAGCAGTGGTCAGCACTGTCCCCTCACAGCAAGAAGGTTCTGGGTTCAAGTCCCGGCTGCAGCACGGGGTCTTTCTGTGTGAGTCTGCATGTTCTCCCTGTGCCTGCGTGGGTTCTCTCTGGTACTCCGGCTTCCTCCACAGTCCAAAGACATCAAGAGGGGACCAGGTTAATCCAGACTCTAAATTGACCGTAGGTGTGGCTGAGAGAGCCAGTGGTTGTCTGTCTCTATGTGTTGGCCCTGCGATGGACTGGTGACCTGTCCAGGGTGAACCCCGCCTCTCACCTATAGCCTGCTGGGATGGGATAGGCTCCCCCCCCCCCCCCGCGACCCTTTACAGGATAAGAGGTAGAAAATGGATGGATGGATGGACATCACAAATTCAGGCAGGGTAGATTTCATACGTCCCATCTAAGAAACCCCAGACTTGTGTGATAGCGTGTCCAAATGGACCAATTTTTAATTGGTTGTTACAGATAGATTTCTAGTAATATACTAATTGAACTATTGACATCGAGTAACCGCAAGGTTACTGGTTCGATCCCCAGCTCCTCCAGTGCCTGATGCTATGTGTCCATGAGTGAAGAATTTGACTATCTGAGTAAGAATGATTGCAAATTTGTTAGCGAGATGTCAACTCCCTTAGCCTCCTCTGATGTGTGAATGTAAGCACGATGTAAAGCCCTTTATTAAAGATGGTTTCAGGATTACACTCTTGTGCTGATATTTATTCCACAGGAAAACTTTGACACCATAGCGTTCTTCTTCTGTCAGGAAAGTGGGGATGAGGAACATTGGCATTAACTGACTTGAAGAGCCAGAAACAATCATTACAGTACCATTACCAGAGTTTGTGACAGGGTAGCTGCAACGCTGCCTTTAATGATCTTCCTTACTTGTTTTTTTCCACCTTGGGCATCAATCAGAAGATACTCGCCAAGTCTTGAGCCACTTTTGTGGGAAACTATAGGATTTATCAGAAAGCTCTCAGAGATGTTGCATAAACTGCCTTGACACTAGAAGAGGTGAGTGCAGTCATGCTAGTGCTCAGAAAAAAAATTAAAAAGGGCCTTTTTCTTTCGTTCTTGACATTTACAAACTGAATGATTAATCAATGACATGTTATTTCCAGTTCTGCTTTTGTATTGGTGTAACTTTGTTTTATGTTATAGCCTGTGATAGTTTGTAACGGGACAGAAGGTCGGGAACAGAGCGTCGCAGGGTTTTTTCCGCTTTGTGCTCCAGTGACTTTTATTAACCTCATATCTGCAGTTTTGGGACGATCCAGTTGAGAGTAAGACACATCATGGATTTGACACCCCCTGAAAGAGACAGATGAATGGATGAAAGTTACTGGCGTCGCACCTGCAGTGAGTCAGTGGTGTGGGACGATGGCTGGCCAGCCTTCCCATATCCCTGACCATGAGCTGTCAGAAGCCGGCCCGTCAGATCCACTGCAGCCCGCCAGTTCTTACTGCTCTGCAGGGGAGAAGAGACACGGCATACTTGAGCTGAATCACAGCAACCAGAGTGACTGATGAACACAAGAAAGATGTGGAGATAAAAAAAAAAAAAAGCAGTGTGGGCCCACTTATCACCAACAAGGTATCTCCAGTATCCAGCACCATGTGGGGGACAAAGTGGATCTATTGAGCAGCTTCCTAAGGAATATCTGACTCGTGTTACCAGCTTTACTCTGAAGATAACAACGCTTGTCAACCACATTTTGAAAAGTGGCTCATCGTCCTCTTTGGTGAACCCCTGACTTTTTCTCTTGCGTGACTATGAGCTTGACATTTTTATTTCCTGGTGGAAAATCTAAACTCAGCTACTGAATGTTTTGATGACTGGTGAACGTAATCTCTAATGCCGTTATTGGTCTGGCATTGTGAAGACTTTACGTGAAATGTCATGACAACCAATCGACAGACTGTCATTCAATTTTATACACATATTCATGGGCCCTGGAAGATAAATCGTGAATGAATTCTGGTTATGTTACAGTGGTTTCATGGTCCACCAGCACAAGCTAAGGAACGGAATCTGTGCAGTGCACAGACCGGCACTGTGTCACGCTGATCTGGGAAGGACATCGGTGTCAGCGTCTGAGTCCAGTATTCCTAATAGGAATGATGCTTATGCACATGAAAATAAGACCAGGAAGTTGTACGAGGTCTGAAACGGAATAACGGAATACGTACTGACAACTGTTTTCACCTCAAACTTCATGAATGTCAAACCACATGTCCCCGATGGGACAAACAAAACATGCTCAACCCTTCCAACAAACTTAGGGACTCTGCCTCGTAGTCCACATTTAGCAGAGCTAGGAGCCAAATACTAACTGATGATGTGATGTCTAATGTTGCAAAATGATACAGTAAATGAAGTAGGAGTGTGTGTGTGTGTGTGTGTGTGTGTCCAAATGAAACTGTTGTCCACAGTGTGTAAAACTGCCAGCTACTGAGGTTGGAGGACACACATACACAAGCATGTTGTGCTGACACACAAAGACAGACGCACACACGTGGATACAAGCAACATCTGCTTCCACAGGAGGTGGTACAATAGGTAAGTGGGGGACAGGAGTGTGTGTGTGTGTGTGTGTAGGTGTGTGTGTAGGTGTGTGTAGGTGTGTGTGTGAAGGTGTGTGAGTCACCCCACCCCATCAACACACATGACAAGGTCAGCTTGCAGATTGGGTCCTAAGTGCTGTGCCATTTATTTCAGCCGGGGAGCTAATTAGCAGAGAGGGGGAAAGCGCTACTTTCTTTCCAGTTATCATCACAAAACTCATCACCCTTTCTCTCCACTGTAGGTTCCCTCTTGTCCTAATTCAGCCCCTTTCCATCCTCACCTCTGACTTCTTCCTACCATGCAGCCTTTCTTTCCTGTCCTCCCACCCCTCTCCCCATCTTGTTGCTACCCCTTCCTCCCACTCTACCTCCTCTTCCCCCTACTTCTCTCATTTCTGCCTCCTTTCTTTTCCTGCTGTCATTTCTTCCAACTGTAAAGCTCTCCTCTCCTCATCCCTCCCTTTTCTCCTGCCCTGTGCCAGTTGCTGCACTGCCTCTGAATCTTCATTAGGGGGGGAAATGAAGCTGAAAACGAGGAGGCAGCCAGGATGGCCAAAAGCAGCTGCAGTCTCTCTCTCTCTCTCTCTCTCTCTCACACACACACACACACAAACGCACACACAACAGTACAACACTGGCCTGCTACAGGGCATAAGAAGACAAGTACATGAGTGTGTGTGTGTGTGTGTGTGTGTGTGTGTGTGTGTGTGTGTGTGTTCCTTGGTGTCTGTGTGAAACTGGGATACAAGGTAAATAAAGGCAATGAGAACAGCCAGAAGTAGTGTACAGTAGCTGCATTCCTACGCATACACGTACGCACGTGCACACACACAAAAACGCAAACACAAAGACTCAAAGTTACCAGAGGGCACCAAGGGATAAGGACTTTCAGCACAGCATAAGCGGGATATGGATGGAAGAACCGTGGCCCACATGCTGGGAGAGAGTGCAAAAGGGAAAGCTGGCTGTAGCGGGAAGGAGAAACTCTGGGCCAAAAGAGCTGGAAGTCGACAAAAAGAAGCAGTGTGGAGCACGGTGGAGAACAGAGCGCTGAGGGCCAAGGGAGCTGCAGAGAGGCACTGCAAGGAACCAGTATGAACGGGAAAAAAAAAAAGGAGCCCAAGCTTAAACAAAAGTTCAGCTCAGTAATGATGCAGTATCAGTGCTCCACATAATACTCCACATCAAATGCTTTAAGGCACAATACAGGAGCAGCTTTGAGGCTCGGAAGGTCCTCTTTTCTGATCAGATCAGTTTTTAACCTTCATGCGTTCAGGGAAGGTTAACTGAGAACCATCTTTTACAGAAACACCCTGGTCACATTCACACACATATACATTCATGCCTGGGAGCCACCCAGCACAACCACACTAAAACCTATCAGCTGGCCAGTTTCTAGACACCATCCAGTAGCATTTTCATGAAACATACGTTTGCTAACAGACTGTAACGGAACTGAGCGGCACCACAAAGAGACACTAAAACAGCTTCTGTGCAACTTTTTCGTTTTGGGTAGTTTCACATATGGAAGGCACTTCCCTCGTCCAGCGCACAGGCTAAGACGCAGCTACTGTGGTCGGCTCCTCATGTCCTTAGATGGGACAGCAGTCTACCAAAGACATGCCTCCATTTGGATATTTTGAGGATCATGACAGTGGAACTCTCTCATAGGGTTTAGCTGGGTGACGATCCGGCGACCGCAAAGGCCACAGTGAACGACTCGCCTCCTTTGCATCATCCATCTCCTCGTGACTCGTCTGCTCTACGGCCACACAGCCAGCGTTCTCTGGATCTTTTACGATAGGCTTAGATAAACATACTTCTCGATGTTTTTCTGAAGGCAGGAGCTTGAAAGATTTACTGAACAAACTCAGCTCCAATAAACTCCTCAAAAAAAAAAAAGAAAAAAAGAAAAAAAGGCCTAATTAGATCCCCCCCAAATCAAATGATGAGACATTACCATAGTGATTCCCTGCCAGGGATATTAAATGAGGAACTGACAACAAAGGCTGAGTGAACTTAGTGCATGAAAGGAGTGTGAAGGCATGTCTCCAGCAAACTAGCTGGGACGAACTATTTTCTTTTGTTGGCTGTTGCTGGGTTTTGAGGACAGCCGGTAGTGTACCTGCCTTTATTCTTGACACAGAGACACCACACAAAAGGAGAAAGCCGAAGAAGAAAAAAAGATGGGAGAATTCAGACGTGACCTAAACAGAGTGACAGTGTAATACTCAAGATGGCTCCCCAGGTGAGTGAGTCGCTGACGCAGCTCAAAATTTCCACTTGCAAAGAGCAACTTCGCCCAGACACATTTTTAGGGAAGTTATTAGAGATTGAAGAAAATAGTCATTTGGTTCATACTTAAGGACATAAGTCCCAGTGGAAATATTACCTCAAAAGAAAGTTTGTTTTCCAGCCAGGAGGAAGAAACGGATACCGTTCTCATGTCTGTATGAAAAATATGAAATTACCACCAGCGTCACGTTACCTCAGCTGAGAACGCTCACAGGTACCTGCACCCATGAAGCTCACTAAACTAACTCGCTGTCTTTTGATTTGCACGTGCCAATTATGTTGATTTGAGAATTAAAAAAAAAAAAACCAATTCATAATCAAGTCTGACTTCAATCGTCTTACAGTGTTTCACAAAGACTCCTACGTCAAAACGTGAGCAGCGCGGGCTCACATTTCGTCCTCTCTCTCCCTCAAACACACAAACATACACATAATTACTCTCGTCGCAAGTTTAAAAGGGGTGAGCCTTCTTAATTGTGTTGAAAATCGCAAGTTCAGTGCGCCTTTCCTTTGGTGAGTTAAAAAAAAACCTCTGCATAACAAAGCTTGATGAACAAACGAACGCCCACTTATTCTCCCGAAAGACCGAGAGCCTCCAGGCGAATCAAACTTAAAAAGACTTTCTCCACCCAGCTTTGGTTAACACAGAGCTCCCGTGCAACTTCAATTAAGCTCCGACATTTCACAGAGGGTGTGGGAAAAAACAACATTAGAAATATGCTATAAGTGCAGGCTAGTCATCGCAGCAGTGGCCAACTTCACTTTGATGCTTCTGTAGTTGGTCTACAGACACTTGAACCAGGGGACAGAACCCGGCCCTCAAGCTGGAGGATGGCCTGTTTGGCCGCTGTACTGATATGAACTTCACACAGCAGCCATTTTGTCTCCCACAGGCAATGGCTGGACTCTTCAAACAGCACTGCTGAGAGACGTTGAGACAGAAACTGGCGTAATATATTATGTGGAGACACTGCAGTAGCTTGTGGCTTGTAAGAGAACTCCACATAACACTCCCTAAGATGGTTCGACACAGCTTCCAAGTTGTAAGTGAGGCTCCTCTGGGTAATATCAACCACTGATTGACTAGTGGGCTACGGGATAGTTTTTTATGGTTTGGTTGTCAACAATAACAGCATGTCCCATTTCCTTTTTCCACTGAGAGCCCTGCTGGAGACAGCGCTCAAGATAAGTTCTGTCCTCCTTCACACCCACAGTGGAGCATGCACACACACACACACACACACACACACACACACACACACACACACACACACACACACACCAACAACTTCTCCCAACATGCAGCACTGGTAGTTGATGATAAACAATTTGGGGAGTTATTGATTGGTTATAGTTTCTGTTAATTCAAGTCACATCGTAGGAAACATGGTGAAATAAAAATAGGTCCGCACAGTGCTGAACTTCTATTCTCTGCTAGATGGCAACATTTCAATTTACAAGATCTTCATCCCCTGAGGAGGAAGTGGATCACTTTTTGTCCTGCACCTGCATATATTTTTGGATGTGCGCACATTTGCTTGTCTTCTGAAATGAGAAGCAAAAACTATGGATTAACAGGCACAGTTAAGAGTCGTAACTCGGTCAAACAATTTTGGGCGGAATGTACCGAACACACACACAGATGGACTGAAAAGTATAAGTGATCTCCGACCTCTTTATCAAGGTCGGTCAGAACGACACGTCTGAATCCTGTAAGTGGACTTTTAAAACTGACACAATGAACTAACTCCTCTGTGCTAGCGGAACAAAGTGTGAAAGTAGGACACAAGTTGTTCCACACACGAGTGAAGCCCAAGCACAATCTGTAGATTCAGAGTGAGTCGGAGCACATGGCTACGGACGAGATAAAAAGAACAAGGTGGAAACAACGGCGGCGAGGTTGGAAACAAGCCTTTCAGCACGAGGAATGCTGATGGTGCGTTCCCCAGACCAGGCCTGGCAAATGTAGCTGATGATGGAAATGACAGAAATGTAAAAAGGTTAGGATAATGACAGGAAAAGGTTACAGCAATGATAGCAAAGTGCAATGCAGCAGCTGCGTTGTTGTTGTGATTATGGGGGTGTGTCTGTCTGACCCAGCTAAGGTGGGTGTCTCTCTCTCTCTCTCTCTCCATCCATGCACACACTTGTACTGGCCCCTGGCCCAGACAGCATCACACTGTGGGAGGAAAGAGAGGTTAGACTCTCTGGTGGGTCGCAGGCAGGGAAGAGAGAGAGCGAGAAAGATGAGGGAAGCGGGTGGGAAAGGAAAGAGAGAAGAGGGGTGACTGCTAATGAGAGAGACAGATGAAGCTGGCCCAGGGTGGTGCTGCTGAGCCACAGACCAGCTCACTGCTGACCACACCACAGCGGGGACATCAGAGGAGGCAGAGGTCACTGGGAAGACAAAGACAGAGGTGGACGGAGAAACGGGGCCGGCTAGCAAACTCCCACCATTCAACTTCAATGCCCAAGAAGTACTAGCTCTTGCAAAGATAACAACAATGAAAACAGTCAGTTAAAACTTTTCACCAAACGTGATCTTATTCAACACTGGAGAGGACATAAAGGGAGAACACTACTCGAATGGCTGCCATGTGCATGAAATTCTCCTCGCTAATTAAGAAAGCACAGTAATGGTCCCACTTCCTGCCCCCAACACTCACAACCTCTCACTACAGAAAATTACAGGAATTAATTCACATCAGAGACACGTTCACCACCCTTGTGACAAATTGGTCACATTTTCTAGCACTGGCCAACATGGTCCAGCTGTGTACCAGGTTTTACCCTGCTCTTTCTCACCGAGAAGTGGGTACAGTTTGAAACTAATGTGGCCGAATTCAAACATTACAACTTGAGCTGTCAGCGCGACACAACACACACTGAAAAATACAGAAAAATATCAGAGGGTGAGGACAGCCGAGGGATTGCTAGCTAAGAAACAACAGGAAGGAAATGTAAAAAACATTTGCATTGGCTCGCAAAAAAAATAAATAAAAAATGAAGAAGCGCGAACCATTTTCTGACGGGGAATTTATCAAAGATTGCTCAGTGGTCTCTACGGAATTACTCTCCAAGGAGAGTGTTTCAACTGTCCCTTTCAAGACAAATGGTTACAAGGCTGGTTGAGGACACTGCAGGAAAGAGACACAGCTGAAAAGCAAGACAGCTGATTTCAAATTCTTCTCCTTGGCCCGGAATGAGAGCAGAGATGTGTCTGAAACAGCTCGGCTACTGATCTTCATACAATAAATAACCAAAGACTTTCAAATATGGAGGAACTGGTTTCTCATTCGCAGTGACACCAACACGTAACGATTATTAAGCCAAGGTAAATACACGCATCTCCACTGGGACAGCAGTGGGAGAGGTGACTGGCTGATGTCCCGATTAGAAGGAAACGATGCCGGCCTTGTGAGGAGGATGCAGTGTAAGATTGACCCAGAACACAAACCGTTATTTTTGCTTGCTATTATCCATCATCAGGTGCATGTCACTACTGAAACTAAACCATGTGGTTTATGTTGTTACAAAAATTGCAAACTTCATTAGAGCAAGAGAATTAGATTAGAGGCAATCTGTTGGCCTGTTGGAGGAGCATGATCCTGAGGAAGCTGAACGGATGGACCGCACAGCCGCCGCAGGGCTCAACCTGGGCTCACGTGCTCACCGGAGTGGGGGATCCCAATTCTGCCTTTCAAGACTCACCTCACGTGAGAGAAAAGAACACCTACTTCATTTTATACAACGCAGAATTCAGTCTTAAAAATGGAATGAATTGTCATATGCTCAATACGGTGGAAACGCATAACAAGTGGGTGTAATTTTCAAACATAGGCGGGTTTTTTTTTTCCAAAGCAACTAAGCCATCACGAGATTAAATCTACTGTGGTGTAATTTCTGCTCTCGCTGCTGTCTGTGTCAATGTTTCGCTGGGGGCGGGGCTTAGCTCTTCAACGCTAACAAGCATGCGCACAAAGGAAACTTGTATTTTCAACTCCTCAGTCGACCATTAATTGCTGGGAATCAGCTGAAAATTGAAATCTGCCTGTATTTTATGACTGCATCGTTTCTTTGTTTGACACGAATCTTAAAACGAGAAATTCTTGTAATCTGAGCTCCTGGCTGAGATGGCATTTACCATTACCGTGGTAACATTTACCATTACCGTAGTAACATTTACCATTACCGTGGTAACATTTACCATTACCGTGGTAACATTTACCATTACCGTGGTAACATTTACCATTACCGTGGTGGTAACATTTACCATTACCGTGGTAACATTTACCATTACCGTGGAAACATTTACCATTACCGCTCTGGAGTCGAACGACTTCCAGATTCAAGTTCACTTCACTCGGCGTGACTATATTTTGAAAACTTTCTTCCTGAACTGGTGAAATTAAATTGATCCATCACATGATCAGGGCTGACTCGTCGGCTGGCTTATCATTCGCCATGGATGGGATTACCATCTGCATCCAAAATTATAAACACGTAAGAGATGGGAGCCTCGTCATGGCCTGAAAGAAGAAGCTACTGTGTCTATGGCTGACACGAGAAGAGCAAATCACTCCCGCTCACAAAAACGACTCAGCAGATATGCAGCCGTGTCTAAGACATAGCGCGTTGAGTTTTCTAGGCAATATGAGGACAATAAATCAATAGAACCTGAAGTGTTCACAATCTGCTTTTACACATGATGTGGAGGGCTTTCCCTGTCATGCACAATTTGAAATGTACAGTCTGATATACTGCTGCTAGCACAACACTTCAAAACAGCGCCTTTCCTGACATCTCACTCATCTGTCGAAGAGAAATGAGGAAGATGCGGATTCTTTTTGTTGTTGTTGTGATGATTATCTGTTATTTGCTGTTTGGAGTGATTTAAATACAATAAATACTGAAAAATGAGGGCTCAGCATGATTTCTATAATTAAATCCAATTACAGCAAAGTGTGCTTGGCCAGCGGCAACGATCGAGGTTTCTTATGTGGCCCTGCAGGAAAAATAATTGCTCTCCGCTGCTCTAAAGAGCAAACCAAAGTTAAATGTTTGACAAAACTGGAGCCAGGAGTGACATATGGCCTCATTTCACTTCCATAGTTCTCAAAGGGAGTAATAACGGCTTTATAACCACGTGTATTCACACAGTTTAATGCTCATTCCTGTCTTCAGTGGTTTTACTATGTCTATATATACTAATGAGCTATTATTGTGCAGAAAATTGCAATTTGTGATGGTGATGAAATAAGCAAATGATGACATGAGTCTACTTGCTTAGGTGTTGAGAAAACACACGAACACTACTGATAATTTTTAAATGTGTATCTCTCAACACAGATATAAAACCTTAAACTAGCATAAAATACACAAAACAAACTCAAATTAACTTTCTTTTCTACTAAATTTAATAAATACTGAATAAAAACCTGATTTTATAAAAAATTGAAGTAATTTCTGCAACAATTTCTGGGTGGAGTCTCCATGTTCTCCCTGTTCCTGCTGGGTTCTCTCTGGTACTCCAGCTTCCTCCACAGTCCAAAGACATCAAGAGGGGACCAGGTTAATCCAGACTCTAAATTGACCGTAGGTGTGACTGTGAGTGTGAATGGTTGTCTGTCTCTATGTGTTGGCCCTGCCATGGACTGGTGACCTGTCCAGGGTGAACCTCACCTCTTGCCTGAAGCCTGCTAGGATAGGCTCCAGCCCAGGATAAGAGGTAAACAAATGGACGGATGGATGGACGGATGGATGGGTGATCAAAACAATTGCAGTTTTTTCAGCAGTTGTATATTTGCACAGGCTGAAAGCACAACTGTGATTCGTTTAATCGTGCAGCACTAAAACCTCCTGGATCAGGAAGACGAGTATCGGATGAGAACCTTTTTAATCAATTATGCAGTGAATTTGTCAAATTACTCGAAGAGCATCCAGAGAAATCTTGAAAACTTATCAAATGGTGGTGTTACATAGTAACTGGTCAAAGAAAAACAATTCCTCTGGTAGCCAAAGCTGAAATGCTGACACCACTTCACATGATCTTGAACAGAGCATCCGATGGTCAAATGAAGCCCATTTTCTTCCAAATGATAAAACAAATGTTGGATGTGAACAGTGCTGCGGTCTAAGTGAGGAACGAAGGGAAATCAGGTCCCCTCTCCATGAAGGCTCCTCTGTACTGAGTGTTACCATCAGTGTGTGCTACAGCAGCTGTGTTACAGAGAGGGACAGATGGGTACGTTGGTGAACGTCCACGTCTGTTAGATGATGACAAAGACATACGTCAAAAGACAAAAAGAGGTAGAAACACAGACCATTCCTCTCCCGCGTTGTGTGTGTGTGCGTGTGTGTGTTTAGTGTGCTTATGTGTACGCAGTGCACGTGCATGAACAGAGAGAATGTGTGGTGGCAATGGGTGCAGTTACACACTGCAGCATGACTCATTCTGCCGGCTTACAGCAGAGCTATGCAACACACACAGAAAGATGCTTCACATGAGAATCCAGCTCTTCACTTCATTCAAGCACAAGGCAACACGCAAAGAATGAAACCAGCTGACAACAAATACCGGCCAGTGTCAAATGTGTTGAAAGCGTGTTATGGTATGTAATCCGCAGCCCTGAAATGTTGGGATTATTGACACACACATTCTCACAGGGAAAACTGTCCCAGATTCTAAGTGACTGATCAGATGTCTCATTGGCCATCGAGCGTCAGTGGGCAGAATCTTCAACGGCTCCGAGCTTCACTAAGGGACTGTCTGAACAAACATCCTCTCATTTTCTCAATTTCGAGCTGCCCTCCCAGCGAAGTCACCTACGGCGGCTCTGATCTATCAGTTTGTTTGATTTGAAAAAGTTTGGAAATTTCGTAATTTGTTGGCAATTAAATCGTCTGAAAGCAAGTAGATGGTGATGGAGCGAGAAGGCAGATGGTGCCTGATCCATTCATCAGTGGGAGGGACTCGGTGAATGATTATATTGTCAGAAGAGCTGTCACACCACAGTGGGTTAGTAAAGGGAGATAACTTCAGTCGGAGGCCCTGGGTTCAAGTCTCAGTGCGATGATGTGGGATTGAAGGGTTGTTGAACAAGACAGTGAATCTCTGTCTGCTATAAGTGTGACGGTCTGTAGCCGACTCTGACCTCTGCACCCCCAATGAAAGGGAAGCAAGTGAAAAAGGGATTTTCTTTTCAGAATCTAAAGAAAAGCCTGTAGTGATGCCCCTGATGACACAATGTGCTAATGTATAACAAGATGAGTAGGAGGTACCACTGACCTCAGGTCTGCACATTTATCAAGGTGAGGAAAATCATCTTTCTTCACGAAGGTGCCCAATATTACTGACACTGTCCAATATTATGCTAACTGCATGCTCATCTTGAGCTGGCTGGCAAAATGGAATCCGACAGAGGATCTCATCTGCCTGTGTGCATCGCCTCACACTTCCACTGAAACAATGGCTTCACGTTTTCAAATGCTATTGTTCAAGCAGCCCTTGTGTTTCCATTTCTGTGTGAGTCAAACTAAATTTACAAAAGAACAAAACAAACAAACAAACAAACACCCCCCCCCCCCCCCCCGCAATTCCATTTACTAGGAAACCGTCATATTTTCTGTAACAACCATTTCACAACAAAGTCTCAGATAATTCAAACCCTAGTCTGGACATTTTTTGTAATGACCTTTAAGATATTAATATGTCACAAAAAAACCATATAATTGACAGTCGTGGAGGCAAAGGGAACTACAGAGCTGTCTGCAGCAGGTATGCTAGCTTGGTTCAAAAATGACCCCAACTTGCACGTGATTTACAACTGGTATTTTTTTAAGTTCTTGTCCTCAGCCATGAAAAAAGCCGGAGCCGGGATCTTAGGGGGCAGCAAATCAGAGCACTTGAAAGCACAGAATTAGACGTTGTTGTTTTATGTTGGCACCTCAGCCGTGTCTGCAGGAGGCTCGCACGATTCGGAAAATATATCTTGCATTTTTTTGACTGATATTGCAATTGTGACATATTTCAGAATATCTATTTAGATAATTTATTACTCCCTACTTTTTACGAATAAAAAAAAAAAAAAAACAAACCCAGAGGACTGAACTTTCCTGAATGAATCACTGAGATATGAAAGCCAGGAGGCATTAAGATGAAGGAGACGGAATCTTGTCATGAATTTTGTATAATTACGAGACTCCTAATTAACAGCTTGGACATTTAGTCACGAGTCATATTTCACGATTATAAATATTCATATTTGCTTATTTAATTATCTGCTCTGGTATATCTTAGGAAGTATATTTCAGAGAGGTCCCACCAAAAAAAACAGCCTGCTATACTCCACAGTGATACGTATGGGTATGAAGGGTCCGTTCCACCTCTGAAATTGTCTCTCTCTCTCTCTCACACACACACACACACACACACACACACACACGCACACTCCTCCTCCTCTCTTTGCTTGTCATTTTTTGACATCTCTGCTGTAGGCCTATGTTACCTTTTTGGCTCACTGTCTCTTCCCTTTCTTTTGCCTCTGGCTCCAAGGAGCCACCCACACCAATTGGCAGACAGCAATTGACACACAGAACCACACTTACCTGCACTATACAGTGTAGGTGTGTGTGTGTGTGTGTGTGTGTGTGTGTGTGTGTGTGTGTGTGTGTGTGTGTGTGTGTGTGTGTGTGTGTGTGCGCAGGTGGTGTGTGTGTGTGTTTCAGTGTATGTGAGCATAGTCCAGTCCAGAAGGCCCTTGAAATATGCACAGCAGTCCCATGCATAATACATGGGCACAGCAGGGGAAGAGAACTTGTGAGCAGAGTGGATTTCTACCTCTCCATCTCTGCTCTCCACCCCTCCCGTCCTCCTCTCTGCTTCCCGCTCTCTTCATCACAGCGTCTGCTGCTGATGTGCATATGTTTTAAATAACAACTGTCTCTCAGGGTCATTCTTGGGTCAAAAATTATGATGGAGGCAACATACAAGCAGTGTGGAGCGAGGTAGACCGGCCGCGGCAGGACAGCCAGTGTGGTGAGCCTGTCGTGTTTTGCTTGGCGGACGAATCGGGCAGAAGTGCAGCGTGAAGACAAAAGACACAAATTATTTGCTATTTACAGTCAGCTGAGGACTGACAGCCCATCAGTTTCAATGCAACAACTGCAGAAGCCAAAGGACATTAAGCTGTAGCAGCCAGCTGGTGGTTTTGTCGTCCTCCACAGAGTGAGGTAATGTTTTAGAAAGCGCCTGCACTGATGCACGCAGGGTTGCCACACATTTTCCATTTCAAAACGCCATACTTTTCAATACCGTGTGGGAACCCTGTCTACTGCACATTCAGGAAAATTAAGTCCCACAAGCTTTCAGTGGACTTCCTGCCTTCCTTACCCAGACGGTCACTCTTAGGCCTTCCCTCAGTGATTCCTGCGTCTTCAACAAAGACACACACAAGAAAAAAAAAAGAAAAAGAAAACAGGCGGTGGGGTTTTGGTTTCGTTGACAGAACACAGTGGCCGCTTAAGTACACGCGTTTGTCACAATCTTTTCCAACTCAAGCTCAGCTATGATGATGTCAACAAAGAAAGGCAAGTTCTGCCTTTTCAAATTCATCAGAAACAACCTCTGGAGCTGAACACAACGAAAGAGCTGAACAAAGTCAGACCTGCTGTGACTGATCGAATCGAAGCTCCATTCAGAAAACCAGCTTCTACAAAACCATTCGCCCACCACCTTGAGGAAAGACGAGACCAAGAAAAAAAACAACAACAACCCCTCATTGTACAAATATGCATTACATTTCAGTTGATTCAGCACTGTTTTGATATTTTTCTTGCAATTCAAGACAACAAGATCTAAGATGGAGGCGGCACTCATCCACACCCAGGTCCAGAGGACAAACATCAGCCTCACTGGCTGTGGTCGCCTTGTATCGTCTCCACTGCTGCTCACAGTCCATCAGTTCTCACACCAGTTTCATCATCTAACTGCACCTGGATAATCTTTCAAGCCAAGACATGCGGTGTTAAACTGTCAGATGGGACTTCCAGAGGGACAGGGCAGCAATATGTTCATTTTGGTAATGGCTGATATCTTGGAAGCCCATTGTCGATTGTGAAAGATAATGTCTCCACAGGTATAGAGAAATAACTTCAAGGAGTGTTTGGAACCACGCACAAACAGGATCGGAGGATGAGTATTTTGGGACTTTTCACAAGTTAAACTGACAGTTCAAATAAAGAATATCAAGCTTTGTCCCAGAGACAAGCCTTGACCTTGCAAACACAACCCAGTCACTTTCCATTTGCTGCTATGATTTTGTTGTAGGCTTGGTATCCGAGGTGTCTTCATCATTTCTGTACGGTTTGACTTCAATGTTCTTTGAAGAAGTTTTGACAAAATGATCAGGCGAGGATTTCTTTGATTCCCATTTTAAGGGGATTTAATTTAATCAGCAAACAATAGCCTGAACCTAAGAAGTACACATTACGGACGAGAACCACAGTGCGTGACTTACGATGAGCTGTTTGAGGCCTGTGAAGGATTGTTCCACGGAGCTGGCGGTGAGAACTTGGCGCTTCATGGCTGCCTGCTCTCCCAAGAAACGCAGCATCAGGTCTTTGACAGCATCGCCCTGCAGCAGAACACGTATTCATTTCAAACACTGTAACGGCAAACAACAGAGCCGTTTCAGCACGATTGATTCTGTTCACAAAAAAAATTTGATCCGGGTATCCCAAAATGAGGACACAATCGCAATAAAACCAAACAATGTTAAGCCTGAAGTGGAATTGAACAACAACAAAAAAAATCTTTAAAGCTCTATTTATTCCTAATTTGGGGTAAACGTAATTTGTGACAATGGACTCTGAGTGGGCAAAAACACCACAACAATAATAATAGAAACTTTTAAAACCCAATTTATCTCATCTGGCATTCAAAGATCCTCTATGGGGACAGTGGTGAAAATTTGAAGGGGACTTGGATGCACGATGTAAGATAAAACTGAGTAAATACATTAAATTTCATCAGGGTTGTTGTTGTATAAAATGTTGGTGGTTAAAGACTTTACAAGAATTCTATAAAAAAAAAAAAAAAAAAGAGGAAAATACATGGATTTTTCTTCATATTGACCCAGCAGCAGGAGGGGTTTTTAAAGTCACCCATCTTCAGCCTATTTATAGCGAGGAGTGTGTAACTGGAAACACTGTTGCTATTATTTTTTACAATTCAAGGAAGAATCTGAAAATGTGTGTCCTACATTTGAGATATGAGCTTCAACAACAAGAAGATCATGAAACCTCCAAAACAGCTGCTGTAATTCTAATTTTGTTGTACAGCCTTTTATTTTTTGCTGCAAAATCAGAACTTGTTGTCAGGGCTTTCTAAAGACGGCTATTTAGTAATAAATGTTTGAGCCAAAGAGCTCGTCCCACTGTACCTGCAGGTTGTCAAACTTGAGGCCAGGCATAGTCAGTCTGCTGCTCTCTACATAGGCTGGGCTGTACTGCTGGGTGGCCACAGAGATCAACACCTTCCTGGTCTCCTCAGGTGGTGGCCAGGCATCATGGCGCCTGTCCACCTCACTCAGACTCAGTGCAGTTGCAAATGGATCGTCGCTGCCTGAGAATACAGCCTGGAGCTGGTTGAAGGGCTGAGGCTGAGTAGCTGTGACGGGGGTGGGAGGTAGTGATGGAGCAGGGGCTTTTTGGGGTGGAGGTTGGGAAGTGGAGGCTATGCTAGGGGTTGGAAAACTGGAGTCCAGAGGGGTGGAGAGGGTGGAAGAGGTGGCAGGTGGCTGGTGATTAGGGGTGCTGGCGATGGGTGCTGGGATGGGGCCGGGACTAGGGATCTCTGCATTAGGATTAGAAACAGAGATGAAGGAAGAGGGAGCCATGAAGGAATCAAAGAAGTCAGATCCTGGATTAGTCTGTCCATTGTCAGTGAAGAACTTGCTTAGACTCGGGCTGGGCTGGCACACAAGCGGGGTGATCAACTTGCTGGGGGTCACTACCTCATCACCGCCACCACTCCCCATACTAAAGCTTGGGGACTTGATGAGAGTGGGCTGAAAGCCATCGGGCACCAGGGACTTTGGCTGGCTGCTCTGGCTGAATATAGTGCACACCGGCACTGGCTCATCCTTCAGATTTGTCCCTTTGCCTGGTGCCGGTTCCTCAACGTTAAGCTCAGGTGTGGTCTGTGTGTCACCTGGAGTAGAAACATGGGTTGTGACTTGCGCTTGTACGTCTGTCTCTTCATTTGAGTCCTCCACCTTTAGCTGAGAATCTTCTTCCTGCTGCTCTGCTGACACTGTAATTTCAGTCGTATTCTGACCAATTTCAGTCTTGTCATCATCACACAAGCCATTTCCTGCATTATCCTCCTCTAGTCCTCCGTGTAGAAATGAGTCGATGGGTGCCACATCATCCTCTTCGCTGTTATTTGGGGAATCAGAGATCATGACACTCTCCATCATCTGATCATTGAGTTTGTCCATTAAACTTTCTGAAGGTGTAGCGCTGCTGTCCTCCTGGGGTGTGGTGAAATCCCCACCCAGGTCTATGCTGTCTTCCTGTGGCAGAACGCTGTCTCTGGGAGGGGTTTTGCTGGTAACTGGCTCTGAAGAGTCTGCAGACACAGCCTCCTTGGTGACATCCTCCACTGTGATGTCCAAGGTGACAGGCCGCTGAGCAGGAGTCTCCCCACTGTCCATCTTACTGATGACATTGGAAACACGGTATCAACACAAGTGGCATTAACCTCTGTGAATGTTGAAGAAACTCTCATCGTCGGATGGATTTATGTCCTGGTCGTCAACAGTAAACTGCATATGCAGTCTCAGGCACTTCCTGCCATTGTTCGTTTCTTTTATTAGAGTTTCTGTCCTGCTGACAACCACTCAAGAGTAATATATACCTGACGTATTTGTGGGAGTTGCTGTCAATTGTCGTCACGGAAAACAAAGAGTCCTTCCTCTGAAAACTCACAGAAACTGGATTAGCCACGACTCTGATACAGGCTATCTTGCTAACGCTAGCTTAGCTAGCTGGCTACGGTAAGCTACCCGGTTTCAAATTACGATTGCATTCTTCACGATTAATCGCCCACAGTAAACGTGTCACATAGCACTACCATTGCATCCACACCATATTGCTAGAAAAGAACAAAAATGATAATATTTCATATAAATGCAGTTGTGTTTTCTTACCTCACTGCAGACTGACAGATACAACGCTAGAGCGCCTGCGCAGCTCCTCCAGGAAGCTTAGTGTACGGCGCGTCAGAGCTGACAAATTTCATTCCACGGAGGTTTTCCACATTCTCGACTGATTGTAAGAACTTTTTGAAGCGCACGTAGTGTTAAGTGTCCATATTTACGTATAATGTTCAATAGTGGCGTTTTCTAATCGCGGAAGTACGCATTGACAGTTGTGTTTTGGATCCCATCGCTACGTATCCCAGCTATAATATTTTTTAATAGTTTTCATCGTGAGGTGACGCGATTTCTGGAGCTAAAACCTAAGAATTCTGGCAACAGGCTGAAATGGAGGACGACGCTCCTGTAATTTATGGACTCGAATTCCAGGTATTAATGCGTTAACAAGTGCTGCTGCAGCCAGTCATTGTTTACACGAGTGTCAAGCTACATTTGAGTCTTTGCTCTAAGTTCTGTTGTTTTCTTGAACCCAAACTGTATCTTTCCCTTCCTACGTTTCCGTCAATTCTCTAAATTGAAGAGGTGGCTGATAGACAATGGAAGAGTGATTCTTTTTTTTTAATTTGCAATTTATCAATTTATATTCAGTTCCATAGTGTGTTGCATTGTGTGCAGACATATTGTGGTGTTTCTGTTTTGCAGGCACGAGCTCTCAGTGCCCAGTCAGCCGAAACTGATGCCATTCGTTTCCTCGTGGGCACGCAGTCATTGAAGTTTGACAACCAGGTAGGAACCCCAAAAGAAGACACCATCGTGACCGCACATTATCAAAAGGGAGGAAACATTCTGGGGTTTGTGTCTCATTGCAATGTCGATCTATCGTCCAGGTCCTGCTTGAGATTTCGTGTGAACACATAGAAACAGGGATTGTTTAGTTAAGAGCATCTCGTAAAAGTAAGGGGATTTGATAAACGGCCCTAAAATCGGTTAAATGGCCCTCTCAATACATGAATGTGCAAATATCTCGCCGAACACACAACGTTGTGTGTCCTGCAGTTACGCTGCTGCTTCAGAGGCTCGTTTATTCTCAGTGTTTGTGCACGTCACACTTGTGCTGCTGGAGGAGGACTGGCTCCAAACTGGGTGTGATGTCACAAGATCCCGCGTGTTGCTGCTGGAGAAGAAGACGGCCAGACTTGTCGTGTCCCACCCTAAACGCGAGCGGTGGAACCATTTGTATGAGTGGAAAGAAGTTTCCTCAGAGTAAATCACTCACCTGTCAGTCAACTGTCAATCACCGGGCTTGCAAGAACTTTACACAATGGATGTCAGGGGCTAGAAACAGTCACCAGGCTTTGCCTCCTGTCTGGAAGGGTAAATTGAGGGCTGGAAAAGTTCTGTAGTGTCCGGCAAAGTTGTGCATAACAACAGGTCACACTCGACGGAAGTCTCTGGGCATCAGGAGGAAGGGGCTGCACAGTCTGGAGTGCTGCCTTGATCCTGTCACACAGGGTCAGTGGTGAGTAAAGCGTCACTCCTGTTTAGAAAACAGAAGAGGAGCAGCCAAATATTTCTGTTGTTTATATGGAAATTGCACCGACACCGTTACACCAAACACTGGTGGAGCTGCACACGGCCCTGATGTCCCCATGAGCTTCATCTGGATGTCTGGATTGCCGCTGTATAACTTGGATTTTCCCCTGATTTTGTTGCAATAAACTGAATAACTGCATATAATTAAACCGCCCCTATCTAATCTAGATAAATAAGATGCAGCGTTCACAGAATCACAGTTACTGGGACAAAATGGTTTGCAGTGAGGATTAACCTCCTGGAGGCCGGGGGCAGACAGACATGTCTCAGGGTTGAAATATTAATTAGCGCTTAAAAGCATGACCAAATGACCGATTTCAGATTTAAAAATTCAAAGATGATCCTTGGGGAGGACAGCATGTTACAGTTCACCATGACCACGTTGGAAGGGCCAGCAGAATAAATTAATAAAAACTCATGACCATCGTGAGGACACCATTTAAAAAAATAAATAAAATTCTGGTATTTAAGCTAAAAAAAAAAAAGAAAGAAATGCAAACAGTTTTGTTCGGCATATTTTTTTGAGTCCTAAATCCATTTTTGTTGTTGTTGTTTGTGTAAATTAAGCCCGTCTCGTCTTGTCAGTAGAGAAGGTGGGCTGGAGTGTTGGAGTGCTGCTGGAATCACATGTGGAACCTTGATAACTGCATCAGTAGTAAACTACAAATACAGGCGCTGTATATTTTAAATATTGTAGTTGTGGCATGGAGACTTCTTTCCAAACACAATTCCTTTGCAGTCTTAAAACACGACAAGCCAAGGTTTACATTTATTGTTTCAATTATTACACTTAATTGTTGTTGTTTTTTTTGGTTTCGTTTGAAGGTTGTTGTCTTCGGATGCATTCTTTCATTAGTAATTAAACATTTAATAAGCATAAATGCCAAATCTTTGTCGCTTCCAGGGTCTCGAATATGAGGAGTTCTACTTTTTATTTACCTTTTTATCATTGCTAATTAAATATTTTCTTCGCACAAAACACGAACCAATCCAGCCCCTAACCATAACAGAGCCGTACATTTTATTACACAAATTAGTAAATAAAAAAAACAAACAAGAAAACCACCATAATAGTTCACAATGGAACTTTTCATCAGTGTTGGTTGTAAGAGAAACTTCCAGAGCCCAGTCTGACGTCTTCAGATTTCTAGTGTCGTCCAACAACAGTCCTGTCCTTAGCCTCGAGAGGCTGCCTGACGAATGCCATAAATCATCGATGCGCTGCAAATGAAACATAATTTAGCATTCAAATCATTTGCTGCGTCTCTCAAACAATGTGGTCGTCTGTAATACATCATAAAACAGTCACCATTGATCACAATTGTCAAAACATGACCAGAAATCCAAGCCAATAAGTTGTTTTTTGTTTTTTAACCCCAGCAGTTTAGTACGTTCAAAGACATGAAACCACAATTCATTTACGATAACAAAAAATAATAATTTCAAATACTCTTAAGTGGCTTAAAGACGATAACAATTGGGGGTTTATTTTTCTCTTGTTTTCCGAAGACGTGGGACCCCAGGTGGCGCTCGGCCAGTCTGGCCTCCCTGCTCTCGTGACAGCACCCCAGCCAAAGTGCCATCCTGTGTTATCGGCAGATTTGTTGCTCCCGCATCCATTTTGTGTGCACGTGCGTGGTTTCTCTGCACAAGTCTGCGCATGTGTTTGTGTGAAGGAGGAAGCGAGAGGAGTGTGAGCATGCTTGCCTGCATGCACATCTTGCAGAGGTCATTACGGAGACAGATGACAGAAACAGTTGGCTCTAAACGCAGGAGAAATAATTAGCTCTCTGAGAACCAGAGAGAGAGAGAAATATCTGCCTTTAAAAACCTGTTTTCTGGCAGACTAGAACGTGAAAAACGGTCTGGCACTGAATGCAGACCTGGTTGACTCCAAGTCCTGTGTAGCGTGAGTCCTGTGCAGAGCTTGTTGGGAAGGGTGACAATGCATCCCAGCTGACCTTTGTGAAGCCCAGCGTCTCTAAATATCCTCCCAACACTCCCGCTCACGGTGGCACAAGCACGGATCCAAAACGGGAAAAGCAAAGAGGTCAAAATAAGTCATGAAGCAAAAATTGAAACGGATTAATAATGATAATTCCCAATATCTGAGGATTCCAACCTTCCGTTCCACTTGACTTGGTCTGTTTCGACTTGTTTAGTTCCTTTATTCTTCCACTGAGGCATCGCAGCGCTGAACTCATTGTGGTGTCTGTTTGTAACTGTCAGCGAGGAGACGCGCAACTCTCATCTGTCATGGTTGTAGTTGTTCGTTTCAAAAACACACTTGCATAAAACAAGCACATATGTCCCGTTCCATAATGAGTTCTCAAACCCAGCAATAAGTTAGCATTCGTCTTAAAGGCTAAAGGGTTTGTGGTTAAATGCCTGAAATATGTTCCCTGGTCTAAAAAGGTTTTAGATTTGAACATTTATGACTAAAACGTGTCAGGAAATCCCGGACGTGTGAATTTCAAAGCTTTTTGTGTGGGTGTTGATAACTGGTTGCTTCAAGTGCTTGATAGAAACTACTGGGGTCATCTGCTTTAATTTGTTTTCACCCGTGGTGATGCTAACTTCCGGGTTAGCCTCCAAAAATACATCATCCCTGTGGGACTCTATTAAGAGCGCATGTCTGATTATACATGTACAAAACGTGACACCTCACCTTGCACTCAATTCACTATTTTCATCGTCAAAAAAATTCCATCTACACGTAAACTGATGCGCCTCAGCATTTGGCAGTCTGACCCGAAGCACTGGGCCCACAGGGTCATTCCATCTGACAACGTGTGACGTGATGTGCGGGAATCCTCTGGCCTTGGCTTTTCGGATTTTTTTGGACGTCAAAGAGCCTGAAAAGCGGCGGACCACTGCCGATCTTACCTTCGGCTGGTTGAGGGTTCAGTCAATACAATTCATTTATCGAAGCTCATCGTCTTTCCCACACTGAATATATTTGCCGGCCGACAATGGGTAGCTCAGTTCGTCTAAGTTTGAACTCGCAGTCTGAAAAATGTTTTTTCGATTGGCATTTCAGCCCTGAGAGCTCCTGCTGTATCCATAAGCCTCCTGGCCTCTCCACCTCCCATTAAGCATAATGCAGGGTGGAAATGTCTCTTAACTCGCTGAGCACCTCTCAAATCCCTCAGAGACCAATAGCTGGAATGACAGATCGGAGTGCGCGTCGGCATGGCATTTAAGGCTGCTAACGAGATAAAGTGCCCAAGCTTGGCACCTCTCACCCGCTCACTACTCCCCGCTTACTGTCATCTGTGTGGCTAAAGAGCTTTAGCGCTGAGGCCCCTGAAGTGGGGGCCACACGCCAGCTTGGTTTTATCCCTCCCTCACCCCCTCTTCCCAATCTCCCTCCTCTCCTTTTCCCTGCCTCGATTCCAGCTCATAATTAAAAGCGCTGGGCCGGGTGCCCAAGTGGCTGAAAGCTATGAGTCACTCCCCAGGCCTGGGCGAGTGAGAGATAAATCACCTGGGGGAGGAGGGCTGGAACTTCTCTCTCCTCTCACACCTGGACTCATTCGGGGGGGACCCTATTACCAGGCCTTCCAATTACCCTGTCCCACCAGCCTGAATTTATTTGTACCGCTCCCACACCACCATAAAATTATAACTTTGCGTAATAATTTTTTGCTTGATGTAGTCCAACTCAAGGTTAATAGCTGCCTTGCTGACTTTGAGGTGGCTGAGGGATGCTGCCGCTCCGATGCTCTGCCCTCCTCCTCATGCCCCCCCCCTCATCCTCATGTTCAGCCTGTAAATGTCGCACAGGCAAGGGGAGTGGAAGTGCCTACTAGGAGTTATTGTCCACTACAACCCCATTAACAGGCCCCCAAGAAGCTGTAAGTGTCTCACTTACGGGACACACCACCATTAATTGTCTGATCAAACCTTGAGTCCCTCACTGTTTTACTGCATTGTGGGCCCTGAACTGGATTCAATCTTGGGCCCCCATAGACCAGATTTCCATGTAATGAAAAGATATCTTTATTAACGTTAAGCTTGTTAGCTGAACTTACACATGACCAAGGCCAGAGTCTCACACCAGGTCAAGGAACCAAGTAGCACCCCCTGCAAATCTTGTCTTCGCTGCCATCCGGTGTCCTTGCGTTTCTCTCTCTCTCTCTCTCTCTATTAGCTCAATAGTCATGTTTTCATTTGATCAACGGGCAACTTTTAAGCGATCTTCAGAAGTGTTGTTGAAACAAAAAAGGAAATACGAGTTGGGAGTGTTTGCATCAACTGTTTAGAGTGAAAAAACAAGGCACCGATGCCTGCTGGCGGTAAAAAAACAGAGGAGAAGAGGAGCAGGAGGACGTCTCTGCAACCTACAGAAACCATCCAAAAAAACCAAAACAAACTTGAGGAATCACCTTGAGTTGGAGAAGGTGTGACTAATCTTTGTTTTGTCCATGTTGCATACGAATGCATCCCATCGACAAAGGAAGTATTTGGGAATATCTGGGAATACGCTGTGAGCCGAAACAGCTGATCAGTCAGTCATGTCAATCAAGGATTTATGACATCAGAGCGTATTCCTCAAGGAGTTTCCATCCCCCGTGGTGAACATGGGAACATGTACTTTTTTTAGCCATCATACAGTATGTTGTCAGAAAAATGTATTTCAAAAACACCCAACCATGTTTATTATTAGCAGATTTTTTTTGCTCCCGAATCTCCGCAAATGTGTCCCAAAGCTCCGGCGTAATTCCAGCCCCTGATCCGATGAACTCGATATCTGACACTGTAAGTCAAAGACTGCGTGCCCCAAACTGCACGTGGGAAGATCCTCTTCATTTACTTGAGGCTAACTTTTCGTCGGCAGACAAAGGTGTGCTTACAAGAACTGTCTTTAAAAAAAAAAACAAAAAACCCACACAATTGAATCCCTCTCACAGTAAAACTCTCAAAGATCATGCCGCGTATCCTCAGTCCCGTTTAGCAGGGCCATTTGTTGAGCTTTTATCTATTTCCTTTTTTTGTTTGTATTTTTCTTTTCCTCTGACTCTGCCAGCATGTCATCGGCAGAATCCAGCGTGACTTCTAAAGGTGTCTTAATCATCGCTTTAAAGGCCAAATCGAGATGAAAAGTCCTCAGCCGTATGAAGTTGACAGGGGGGGGGGGGGGGGGGAGAACCAAAGCGACGACTGCATTGAAAGGAAAGGATGTTTAACTCCACACTAAAAAGAGGAACCTTCTTTTTTCGGCGGAATCAGAGGATTGAATGGAGCTTTGAACTGCTACTGTGTGTGCGTGTGTGTGTGTGTGTGTGTGTGTGTGCGTGGTGGGGATGTTCGTAGTGTTTTAACTCCAGCTTCATCTTCAACACGTCTCTCTCTCTCTCTCTCTCTGTCTCTCTCTCTCTGTTTTCCTTCCAGATCCACATCATTGACTTTGATGATGAGAATAACATCATTAATAAGAATGTCCTTCTGCACCAAGCTGGGGAGATATGGCACATTGGTGCCAGTCCTGCAGATAAGGCAGTGCTCACCACCTGCTACAACAAAAGTGAGTTACTGTTTCCTTCTGTCTCCGTCTCCATTCATTGACTCCTGATGCATTGTGTTTATTCTTCTCTTTCTCCGTCTCTTTTTGATTATTCCTTGTCTTTTTCTTTTGTAATTTTTGGGGATTTTTTTTTTTTTTTTTTTTTTTGGGTGGGGGGTGCTTTTATAAATTTACCTCACGCAGTTTAGTTGTGAAGCATAACACAGAATCGGCCCTAAAGAGGTGACCAGTTGGAGCCAGCGTGACCCACACGAGGGACCGTCGTGCTGGCGGTCTTGATCCCTTCTCTTTCCTCACTAGATTTTCACTGAAGTTGTGGAGAAAAGCAGCGGCGGAAGAACGTTGCTCGCTTTGCGGGTGAACACTATCTCACGATCATTTCAGAGGCATCTGTGTCAGTAGGGCAGCCCAAACTTATTCCTTCTGGGGGCCTAAAAACACACGATGATGAGCTGCAGGCCAAAAGCAAATACATGAAGTTTTGTTTAAAAAAAAAGAAGAAAAAAAAAAGCGCCTTTTTTTTTCAGCCTCTTTTATTTTTTTACTCAAACTAAACAGACATCCTGCACAAATGAGGCGTTTTCCCCGCAAAAAAAGTTGGCGCGTTCCTCTTTGACTTTGTTGTCGGATGAGGGTTCAGATGAGGTTTTGATCAGAGTGAGGGAATACATCACAGCGATGAAGGTCCTCGCCGGGCACACAGGAGCTGACAACCATGTCAGACGAGGCAGGGAGAGGTTGATGCACTGTGCTCTGTGGGCCTCCACGGACACATACCTCTGGGACAGGGTGTTGACCATCCCCCCCGTCAGCCTCCACCACCCTCTTTTCTCACTCACTTTTTTTTCCTTTTTAAAATCTGTCTCTCGCTCTGTCAGCTGAGTTCTACATGCTTGAATTCACAGAATGACAGCCACTCTGGACCAGCTGAAGCACACGGACCACAGCCCGCGACGCGCTGATGCGAGGCACACGTACAGCAGCAATAAACACCGGCTAGCACGTATACACGTCGGTGTTCGTATAGGATTTCCGTACCGTGTCCTATCAGCACTCCAATATGTGACTGAGAGCAAGAAAAAGGCTTTGGTTTAAGATGATTGCTTGCCCACTTACTCCAAGTGCTTGCTTGTCTAAAAAACACTCAAGAGCCTGTGGACTCGCATTGCATTGCTTTTTAATTTGACAAATAGGCCCAACGCCAGTGTTTCACTGCCCAACACCTTCCCACACACTGTCAATATCTACACCAAAAAGAAATTAGGCTTTTTGCTCTATTATTTTATTTTTGTATTTCTCTCTCTTATTCTCTCTCTTTTTCTCTCTCTCTCTTTTCATGTAATTGCTTTTGCCCTCCAGTCTCAAACTTTTAGTCCAATTACTGTATCAAGTCTGCATTTACTCTACTAGATCCAATTAGCGGCTCTGGCTCTGGTGTGGATGTGCCAAAATAACTTATTTGTGATGTGGATTTGGAGGAGATTGTATCCGCGTCTCAACTTCGGCACGTAAAGTATAGAGGCTGTTCTCTGACGTCACCTCCCACTGAGATACACCCCCTCAGTTGGACTGAGCGGGCAAACTTTTGTAGGGGAAACCAAGGAAACCGGAGCAGAGCGAGTCATCATCTGCTTAAATCCACTCAACAGCGTTCTTTGAAAGTTACCAAAGCACCAGTGGTCCGTGCTCATTGTCGTGTTGCCAGGAATCATGTTTCCTGTCATTGACCTGATTTCAACGTTGTGGAAATACCCAAAAAAAAAACAACCAGTCTAATTCATCCAGGCATCGGCTGCTTGCACCGCAGCTGCTCTGAACTTTTTATTTTAACTAAACCTCCACAGCCAGTGAAACTAGAAGCGCACCATCAGCTTGTTTTCGGTAACTGTTACCCCTCAAACCGTGACAACGTACGTCTCTGATAACGTTTACATTTCTCATTGCAAGGGTTGTTTGCACAGTTTACGCTGTTTACTAGCAATCTGATGTAGTTCTCCAGCTTATTGGAGTGTTCAATTTGAAGAAACACGGCGCTGATAGTGACCACGCTTGGACTTTAATTCATTAAATACAGCCTGAATTGCCTTTGTCACAGTCAATTGCACAACTCTTTCCCATTTGATGGGTTTTTGTTGTTGTTGTTGTTATCACAGCATTCAAGCTGAGTGCTAATGCTGACTTTTGTATTTCTGCCTCTCGCTGGGTGTAAAGGCAGTGACGTCATTTGCATACACACACACACACACACACACACACATACACACACACACACACACACAAGTTGCCTGTACTGTAGCATTCTGAATGACTGTTCATGTTCGTGTGTGCGTCTTGTCCCCTCCCAGCTAGTGACAGCAGGGTGGTGTCCTGTGCAGCAGTATGGCGGATGCCCTCCGATTGGGACACAGGAAGCCATGAGTCACCCGATGACTCGGCCCACAACCCCCAAACCCTAGAGCTTCTCTGTCACCTAGACGACAGCACCCATGGCAACGCTGCTTGGTAGGTGTTGATGTGGAGCAATCAGGCAGTGTACGAGATGGAAATGGTATCCACACATGAACGTTTACAAAGGATTGTGACTTGAGGTACCGTTACACTCACCTAAATCTTAAATTAACCTTCAGGTTCAAAAGACCTGAAAATGTTTCCTGCAGCTCAAAATAGTGATCTTCACACTTAAATTAGTTGAGGTAAGTTTTTAAAAATGTCACAGTATTGGCAGTCACCGCCAACTTGTGGTACATGGCTTCATTTACAAAGCACTTTTCTACCTTTGTGGCTCTCTGAGTACTTTACAATGCTGCTTCCATCCATCCATTTTCCACCTCTTATCCTGTAAGGGGGGGGGGGGGGGTGGAGCCTATCCCAGCAGCCTTCAGACGTGAGGCGGGGTTCACCCTGGACAGGTCACCAGTCCATGGCAGGGCCAACACATATAGACAGACAAACATTGGCTCTCCCAGCCACGCCTACGGTCAATTTAGAGTCTGGATTAACCTGGTCCCCTCTTGATGTCTTTGGACTGTGGAGGAAGCTGGAGTACCAGAGAGAACCCAGCAGGAACAGGGAGAACATGGAGACTCACCCAGAAAGACCCTGTGCTCCAGCCGGGACTTGAACCCAGACCCTTCTTGCTGGGAGGCCACAGTGATGACCACTGCACCACCGTGCCACCTCCACAATGCTGCTTCACCCCTTCACGCACACACACACACACAAACACACACACTCTGATTGTAAAGGCAGCCATGCAAGGCCCCAACATTCTCATCTGGTGCAGTTAAGGGTTCAGTGTTTTGCCAGAGTTGCCAGAGGAAGTAGGACTCAAACCTTCAACTATGAGACCGTTTCTCCTCGTCCGGAGGCCTGCTACCCCTGGATGTATTTTCTGGGTTGAAAAGTAGCAGAAGTGATTTAACAAAGTAACAATAAAGCACCTCGACAAGATCTTCCGCTACACCTGCTCTCATAGTGCCCAGAGTTGTGCCACATAACTGTTTCTTTCCAAGATCCTCACCTAAGCAGCACGAGGAAGAAGTGTCCCAGGCCAACCTCTCCTTATCGCCCGCAATCTTTCCTCCAAATGAATCTTTTTATTTATTTTTTGGAGTTGGGCTAAGAATATTGACTTGTCCACAACTCAGATTTTAGTCACGGCCTGATCCTTTTGTCTTACAGCCTGGAGCTCGTGTGCACAATGCCGACCATAACTCACCATCTATATGAGAATGGAAATCAATGATCATTCCTCTCTTTAGCCCGCTGTTCATTCGCCCGTCTCATGATTGCGATCGTTTTTAGAGGTGACAATCAGCTTACGTGATGCATACTGTAGCAGGTGTCTGTGAGGGGGAGATAAAGATGGAGGAGGAGGAGGACAGCGAAGGAGAAGATCCGAAAAAAGAACGCAAGAGAGGAGAAGACAGAATGAATTTGTGCAGCTGGGTGTAGGGTTTGTGCTTGTGCTTTTGTGTGTGTGTGTGTGTGTGTGTGTGTGTGTGAATCTCTGTGGCAGGGGGGCATTGGTGGGGGTGCACCCACATATATATGTGTGTGTGTGTGTGTGTGTGTGTGTGTGTGTGTGTGTGTGTGTGTGTGTGTGTGTGTGTGTGTGTGTGTGTGTGTGTGTGTGTGTGTGTGTGTGTGTGTCAGAGGGCAGGTCAAGCAACACTGCCGGATAAAGATTGATGGCTCTGGGCTCCACCATCCTAACACCCTGAGAGCTGTGACTCTCACAAGGGCACCAGTGTGTGTGTGTGTGTGTGTGTGTGTGTGTTCAATGCTGTGCATCTTGTAGGCTGTGCACTATTGGCTCCCCTGGATGGATGGCTTTGGTCTGCTGCCCACCTCTTCCATCTCTCTAAGACACAGACACACACTTATCCCCACTCACACTGATAATACTGGCAGCTTGCACCAGTCCTGAGCATTTCTGTGTAAGCAGACAAAAAGTACAGAGATTTCAGTTTGTATTCTGACGAGGCTTTTGTCCCTTCAATGTGTGTGTGTTTGTTCACCTCCCCGTGTGTGTTTGTGTCCTTCTGTGTGTAGCCTGCACCCCTCTCGTGTGTGTGTGTGTGTGTGTGTGTGTTCTGGGGTTTTTGTTTTTTTTTTTGTTTCTAGTCGGCATGCTCGTTCACTGGTGTCCCTCCACTCCCACCAAAAACACTTTCTTCTTCCTCCAAATCCGCTCATTGTTTGGGCGAGCAAACATTTGAGCCTCAGCCCTGTTGTACAGTGTGCTCTGAATGGAAATACCCTCCCTAAAAAAAGAAAAAAAAAAGATTTTTTTTTTTTTTTTTTTTTACATTTTTACTTCTCATTCTTCTTCTCCCACTTGGTTTTGACTGGGAGTCGTGCCAGTTGAGTGAATCTGTTCCTGTGGAGGCATTTGAGCCAATCAGGGTCCTGGGAGGGAATAGTAAAGCACAAAAGCCAACAAGATTGATTTTCTTAAATGGGGTGTGACAGGAGGGGGTAGGTAGATGCTTGTGGATGTGTGTGTGTGTGTGTGTGTGGGTGTGTGTGTGTGTGATTGGGTGTTTTTTGTTTTTTGCACACTTCCATGAATGCAATCATGGCTATTATTGTGTGATCATTTCGAGTGAATGACTTTGAGGCATTCACTCGCTGTATGTTTGTACCGCTTGCATCCTGTTGTGCAATTGTATCTGTGTTTGTTGTTTGGTGTGTGTGTCTGTGACTCGGGTCTAGACTATCAGCCAAGTGAGTCTGTGTGTGTGTGATGGGGGCTGTCAGTTGATTAAAGTGCCTTTGCAGTCCAGCCTCTTCAATTGCACCTTAAATTAAACACCAGGCAATCCATAGGGGGCTGAACACTAAAAAGCACACCCATCAGTGTGTACCTAGCAGGGTACAAACGCTTGCTGTTGGTGATATCGCTTTCGAATTTTTTGTGGTACATTTTGTACCCTAAAAATTGCAGTATTGATTTTCAAGAGTGCACTTTTTAACTAACTGCAGGGTACAGTTGTCTCTCAACAGGTAGAGCCCTTGCAGCAAGCACAGAGCAGCAGAGATTTTTATTTTGTGCGTTCATCTTTGACAAAACATTGCATGTATTAGCCAAAATGCAACTGAACTGCCAACGGTTCTGTCGGTGGTTTTGGGTTTGCTACGCCAGTAAACGTCCATGCAGATGACCAGCAGCTGCACAACAAATCCCCAGTTTTTTTAAATTTTCAAACCCAACTGATGCTAACTCATCACCTGCAGCAGCTACAAAAGGAAGCACATGTTTTTCAGATGCGTGCTAATATTCCCGAGAAGTTTTAACTGCTGCCAAATCCAAGCAAATCCTGTATCAGCATTCATTTGAGTTAAAACTAAAGCTCAAAAAGCTTTAATCATTCTGAGTTGAAGGCAAAACACAGTCATGAGTTGCTGCTTACATATTGGTCACAACCTAAAAATAAGTTGTTAAGTTAAAAATGTTGATTAAAAATGTATGCAACATACCTGAAATAACTTCTGTCGCCCGCTTACTTTGCATGCATGACTTTTTTATTACCTGCTGGCTTCTAATTCTGTAGGTCCTGGTTTAAATTTGCCAAGATTGGCCTAAAGTATTCATATGACTCTCATGATTCTCTTGAAATTGATGTGAAGCGATCAGCTTCATAATTTATCTAAAGAATCACGACTGTACTGCCAACTTTAAAGTTTTCTGCGTTGCTCTTGGTGAGTGACGTAGAGCATCAAAGGGACTCCATGCTGATTTTGACTGCAAAGAGTAAAGAAGAGACAAAATTCTGGAAACGAGGAAAATCAGCTAAAAAAAAGCCACTCTTCATAGACTCCCTATAGGAAGGGGATCAATCAGGTTTCACTAGAGCAGTGGTTCCCAACCTTTTTTGTCTTGTGTACCCCTTAAGCCTTTTTGTCATACCATGAGTACCCCTTCACTCATACGTGTTCATGGTTCTCCAAAAGTAGAACATGACACAACTGAATATTCAACGCAAGTCATTTTGTTTCATCTTCTTAAATTGAACATTTAATATTCAGGCATTATCTTCTTATTTAACTCAAATTAAACATAAAATTATGTTGCCTTCAAGGCAATAAAAATTATAAATATAAGAAACAATATTATAGTAAACGTTTGTATTATTAATACTGTATTATTAATACTAATATATTATTATTATATTGTTATTATTCATGGAGTTATTTGCCAGGACTTCACCGCAAAAGTAGCACTGAGGCTGCGGTGGGTCCGCAGACGTCGAAGTGAATCCATATAAAATATAGTTTTCTTATACTGCCTTGGTTTAGGTTTGGGATCTTTCTTGCGTTTGTCTGTGGGCTCTTTTCCCCCTCCTGGATCCACAGCAACTGGACGTTTCAGCCTTTTATCCATGTTTACCTGCAGGTAAACAGGTTCCCGCTGTTTGATTTTGGTATGGCTGTGCCACAGGTTATTGTCTCCCCGGGGAAACAAGTCATAGCGCACACGTACCATTTTATTGACGGATTTATGAAATGACGAAGAATATTTTTTATTATCGTGGAAATAAATTCTTAATTTTTCCACGTACCCCCTGCAATGTGCTCACGTACCCCTAGGGGTACACGTACCCCTGGCTGGGAAACACTGCACTAGAGTGTTTAAAAACTCATGTTTATGCAGGTACGTGCAGTGTGAAAGGGGCACGAGTCATCCGAATCAGGAACAGATACTGCCCTGCTGTACCTGTCTCCATGGTAAAATCCCAACACACACTCAGTGCCACTGTTTGTCTGTGCTATGCTTGTGTGGGGTTGGGATTAAACCAATATGGATGCAAAGCAGGGGAGTGATTTAATGAGCGAGAGACATGGAGAGAGGCTGAGAAAGAAAAAAAGAGAGAGAGAGAGAGCGTATTCGTCCTCGATATATGAGCCTGTAAAACCTCGGCAGCTCTCCTCGGCAGTAGTTATGATGTTCCAGTTGCCTGTGCCAGCTTGTTGCAGAACTCAAGGTCAAATGCAAATAACTTGTACACACTTGCCAGTATATTAGGTACATCTAGATAAAAGTAATGCAATATAATACAACAGCCATGCAGTAAATCTTCCCTTCATGAGGACTGAATTTGTTTGAGAGTGGCATTGATTTATTGTAATGGGTATTTTGGATGTGTTGTGTTAGAAGCTGTAGAGACACGAAGCGCTTTGCCCTTCCGTTGGTCGGTTCGTCATGGAGATTCCAAGCTCTGGTTGCTTAGGTAAACGTGTTGTGTATTCTCAATATTTCTCATCCGCCAATCATCTCGATCTGTTGATTGTCACCTAAATCAAGTCGCTCAAACTCCACCCACTTTTTGTTGCCTGTCGTAGCATTCCTGGTCTCTGTTATTCCTGAGCTGCTCAGAGACATTTTTATTGAGTGTGGTAACAATCTAAAAATAGATGTGATATCAGTGTTTTGAAAGGTTTACATGCACATACATGTGCCCCAGATCAGTTAGTGACAGGCACCGATACCCTGGTAGCTCAGAGGCTCTAGCCCTCATCACGGTTGAGTCCTTCCTTACCACAGTAGCGAGAGTTCAGATCCAGCTGCCTTCCCTTGTCAGTTTCTTCCTCCTCTATGTCCTCCGTGTCTTCGCATTTCCAGCAGGGAGGTCCATCATCGTGATCGCTTTGTCGACCGTCCAGTTCCACTTCAGTCAGCTGGTCAGAGTTGCTGTGTGGAGGCAGAATCAAACCTAGCTGAAAGAAAAAGAGTAAAACCACGGTGAAAAATCCGCTACAACAATCTCTACCAGCTTGGCTAGAGAGGGTGCATCCTAAATAAGTAACTAGTAGTACCAGAAATTCAAACAGTTCTGAAAAAAAAGGGAATGGGCCAGAAAAACAATCAGCCCCTGATCTTTGTCCATGGGACACAATGAATCAAGCAAGGCAGCCCTGCTCCTTTTGTAGACATAAATGTCTCATTCTCAGGGGGCTCCTCCAATTCTTAGCTTATGTATCAATATTATATTAAATTTCTGATCATAATCCCTCCTAACATCAGTGGAACCTATGTAAGTATGCTGTCCAGGTCCTGAAGTGTGTGTGTATGTGTGTGTGTGGGTGGGTGTGTGTCTCTACATACCAAGTCCATGACCTCCTGCTCCTCAGGAGGGCAGTAAAAGCTGTCTCTCTGCAGCCATGAATTTACCACCTTTATAAACCCTTACAGTCGTCTCATCCTCCCTCCCATATTCCCTCTCTCCCCCGCAGCTCCCCCTCCCTCCCTGTCTCTCTGCTCCACCTTTTCTAATAGGACTATGCATATTTGAAACTGGGATTAAATCCAAAAGCAAACTTTAACTTTGTCTTCCCTCCCTTCCCCTGTCATTTCTTTTATCTCTGGTGAACACACTGCACCTTCTTTAACACACACACTCTCTCTCAGACACTGCAATTGTCGCAGCCGCTTCAAGTTGACAAATGAGTCTCAGAAAATGGAATTGTCTAATTGATGAACCCTTTAAATAATTTTCATCATCCTGTAAACCTCTAATGACAGCAGCTTTAAAGCCCTGATAGACTCAGGCATCCAAGCCTCCATCCAGACCACATCAGCACCTCCGTGACATCCTACATCCTTTAACCCAGATTAGACACACATTTTTTTCTCTCCTACAGAAAAGTCAAACTGAATCAAAACCTTTAACAAGCATATAGCAGCTTTTCCAGGCCAAGGTTATGTTTAGCTTATTACCAGCTCTCTGACTGCACTGACATATAATGCTTTTAAAGTCGACAGGACTGCGATTTAAAAGCGCTGCTTTCTCACTTGGGTTGTGTCCTATTTCTTAGACCATGTAGTTCTGGCTGCTCTGCCTTTATTTAGCTGCTAAACCTGTCCAAACAAAGGAGAACAAACAACAAAAGCAAACAAGTGATCCAATCAACACCAAAGGAATTATAAAGCAACAGTTTGGGCTCCAGTGAGTCAGGTCTGGTTCGGTCCCTGAGGCTCGGGAGCAGAATTCATACTTTAACTACAGCGCAGTGAAGAATGGAAACTCAGTAGCATGAGGTGAGGAATCAATATTCTGCAGAAACTAGTGAGCGGGGAGGAATCAAAGCTAAGTATGCAGTAAAAGCTACCGTTTCTTCAATACCAGCGAGGCAACTCTGCATCCCACTGCTGCACTTGAGCACCAGATTGACAGAATTGGGGTGCTGGATTTGCCAATAAGTACTATGTGCTAACCATGCAAAGCTGTATGCTATTGTTTCTTTCTCAGGTCACGTTATCTGACACTGACACGCAGCTGCTTGTTACACCTGCTCAAGGCAACATTCTACCACTAGTCTTTATTTTGAAGAACTGAAATCACGATGTCATAACGACACACAAAGCCAACCAACGCAGAACTTCACATAGGACCAACAATTTATTCTGGCGTCTACTGACTCCAGTTTCCTAAATGTTAATGCGACTGTAGATCAGCAACCAAACAAAGCATAAAATACCACAATAAATGAAACATGCAGTCTGCAGCCCTGTTTCTGCAGTGGTCGAGGAGCTTCCGTCCTTTATGCGGTATATGGTCCATCTAGCTTGGTATTAAGAAGAATAGATCAAAATTGGTCTTCCTCATGTTGGTTCCAGAAAAATATCACCCTTAAATCCTGAAACTCTTGCTTTTACAGTTCTTGTTTACTAATCTGAACATTCCGGATCCTGTTCAATGATAAGCTACAGAAATGGTGGCTAACAAATTGTATTAATGCACTTGACAAAGTAGTTCCTGACATATCTTATATTGCCTTCCTCCTGAGGGAGATAGAGGAGTAGGAAATTATGTATAGACTTGTCTGTTCTTGACTATAAAAAAAAAACAAGAGGAACGTTTACTGATACCGTATTCTTGGCACTGATGCCAAAATAAATGTTATGGCCTACAGTCTGATAAATGAATAATTGGTCAATTTTTTTTTTCATGTACGTATTTTTCCAGCACTTGTAAAAAAAAAAAAAAAAACAACAACTTTGAATGTCCCAAATGGCATCAGTGAATCTGAATGGCGCCCTCTATTGGCCAAACACTGGCATTATTTCCAAATCACACCAAGCCACCTTGCTCGCACTTAAAAAAAGGGTTCCCATCAGCTAAGGTGTACTGCCAGCCTTTGATTAATCAGCAGGGAAATTATCTGGTATCGATACGTCGGGGGAGAGGCTAATGTCCCCACCACCATGAGTCAGTCGCCCCCCCCATAAATGAAATGTTACCTAAAATAGTTTGCGTGTCAGATTTTCTCATCCATAACTGGTGATCAGTGCAATCATAATACATCATCAGCTCTCATCTGTCTAAATACTTAATCAGCAGTAGACCATCCGAGGTTGTAATCAATTTTTTTTCTTTTATGGCTCAGGAGGAAGAGCAGGTTGTCTCGTAATTGGAAGGGTCCTGGTTCCCCGGCTCCCCCCCGGGGGCCATGTGGAGATGTCCTTGAACAGACACTGAGCCCCAAACCATCCCCGATGAACGTGTCGGCACCTTGTACAGTTGCCTTCACTGTCAGTCTGCAGTGTGAATAATTGGGTGAATGTGTTGTAAAGTGCTTTAAGGGGCCAGTGGACTAGAAAATACAGAATAACAGTAGTCCATTTACCAAATGTGTAACCTTGTAATATTGTATGCGTGTTTAACCAACATATACTTTCTAGCTGACTGTGGTTTTGTGTGTGTCTTTGTGTATTTTCAGCGTGCTGTGGGAGCCCATGGGGGATGGCAAGCAGGTGATTTCATTGGCTGATAACCATGCGCTGCTCTGGGACCTGCAAGAGAGCTCCACACAGGCCAAAGTAAAAAAGAAACACACACACACACACACACACACAAACAAACACAAACACACTGTAAACCACAGGATGTACACTGACACACACATCGTATCACACAATAGCTAACTCATTATTTGATAACCACCATATCGTCTTGGTGTTATCAGACGCACACATCCTCTCTGTGCGACAACAGCAGAGTGCGCTACTCATTCTCTCTCTCACTCACACACACACACACACACACACACACACTTGCACACAGTATCTGAGCAGGTTTCTAAGCTGAGAGCTTATTTTTGATATCATACTAGTAATAGTGTGGTTTAATAAATTAAGAGGAGATTCACTCGCTGTATCTCTTAACTGTTCACCGAAGTAGTGCTACTTCGAGTTGTCTCTCTACCGGAAATCTGATATTACATGAAGCTCAATACCAAATTTGATACCAAATAACAGCCTGCATCAAAGAAAAGAATACATTTGAAATCATATACCTGCCGCGCACACATTCTGTCTTGGAGCAGGCAAACTAAAATGCCCGAGCCTGGACCTTCTAGGTCAGTCCATCCTCAGCGATTGAAAGTTGGTGCTTGTTTTGGGGCTAACAGTTAGCTGCTAAACTCTTGTCACACTCTGAGGAACACACAAAACCTTCTTATGAGAGAAGGATTTCAGGTTACTTTTTAAAACTGCTTTTTTTACTCCGTCTTTGACCTGGTGGGCTTGAGACTTGTCATGACTACAAATGTGAGGATATCGCTATGTTTCCTGTTCGTTATTTGAGTGGCGATGAAAACACTCAGCTTCAGATGTAACATGACTATTTACTTTTGTACACTACGAGAATAGTTGATGTAAACAACTGCCCCCCCCCCAGCCTCCACCCTTCCCAACCACCCTCCCTCTGCACACACTTTGATTGTCAGTGGCAGAAGCTGGGAGGACGATGTCTGCTAATTGCTCCCTAATTAAATTTGGCTACACAAACCATAAAGATTTCTTCTGGAAACAGACTTTGAAAAAAAATTCACTCGACCATCTGTAAACACAGTGACTGGACCCTTCCAGGGACCGTCTCCTGGCTCTGGTCTTGACTCGGTCTCGTCCTGCCTTGGTCTTGGTCAAAGTCTTGGTCCCCGTCTTGTTCTTGGCACATTCCTTGGTCTCAGTTTAGGTGGTCCTGACTGGTCCTCGTAGGGTGCAAACTCAAACTACAGAAACGCTCACTCTCACACTCGCTAATGTAGCGTCAGTGGTGGTAAACCTGCCGTCTCCCCAGTCCACGAGCAGACCTGTTGCTGCACCTGAACGCGCTGCTGCTCCCACGGCGGCTGCTAATGTGCTGCTGCGGTGACCACAGAAAAACAAATCCCGTTACATCTCCAGAATTTTGGCAGGGATTTAAGAAGCAAAGTTATGGTTCCTGTCACATTGCTGGTGCAAGTGAAGTGTCACACTTTATTGTAAAATAAACTCCTCCGAGAGCAATTGTGTGTTTGTGATAAGGACCCTCTTTCACTCGGGGTTCTGAGTCCTCCGTCCTGTTTTAGGTGAGGTTCGCACACCAAACTGGGAAGAATATTTCTGGATGTAATGGCCCTGAACACACAGATGCACAGCTCTGGCTTGTATGAAGGGGAAACCCACCACGATGTCTTATAACAGTCTCCAAATGAATGTCTCGCCATGTAACTGGTGTGTGGAAGTACTTTGGTCAGTTCACTTGTAGTTGTGTCCTTCTTAATGTAAGGTGAAGAGGCTCTTCACTGTAAATTCCCCGTCTCCAACCCACCGGCTTTGCAATTAAAATGCCCATTACGTATTTAAAGACTCAGGATAATGGTGTACGTGTCTGTGAGGTGGAGGTATTGGAGTACGAGTGTGTCGGCCTGAGCTTTCAGTGAGTGTGTGTGAGTGTGTTGTTCCATTAGAAGCAGTGAGTGATGAAGAATATAGATGAGTCATTAGTAATTCATGTGCTCGTTCAGGGATTCACATAAAGGGCAGTCAGGTCACACACCTAAAAGATGAGCGTGTGTGGGAGTGGGTGGGTGGGTGGGTGGATGGGTGGATGTGTGTGTGTGTGTGTGTGTGTGTGTATGGACACTGTATGTGTGTTGATTTTAATCTCAGCAATCTGGAGGTTTGTGAAATCATCAGCCAGTTAAGAAAAACACACGCACACACTCACTCAGCCCCTCTCTCCGTCTCTCGGTCTAGCCATCTGTGTCTTCTAGGGATATTAATTGATCATTGACTGATCACTGTTAGTAATTTTTTTTTTTTTTATTAAACCCAATTCCAACTGGCCAAAAAAAAAAAAAAAAAAGTTAATGGGGGGGGGGGGGTGGGGGTGGGAACAGCTTGACTTGGCGTTGTCCTCCGGGTCAGACGACTCTGTAGAGGACACGGGTGTCTACCGGCGCTGATCGGCATTATATTGATTATCAATACATGATGTTTTAAAAATTGACCAAGAAAGATCAGATATTTCAAACCTTTTTTATGCATTTAGATACACTGATAGTCCTAGAATTGAACAGTGGCCCTCTGAATCGGAGCGATTCCTACCCTCAGTCTCTACTCGGCTGTTCTGTAGGATCAACCCTATGGCTCCACCATGGACGTTGTGTACTCGGCCATTTGTTTGTCCCTCAGCAGGATTATGTAAAAACTTCCAGGCCAATTTTTATGAGACGTGTTAGTGTGTAACAGGCCAACAGAGAGCTTACTACATTGTGTTCGACGTGGCAAAAGCAACATTTCTTCATAGGTCTTGGCAGAGGCCTGAACTCTCTGAGGGCAGTTCCAGTTCCATCTGTGTTGTGCATTGACAGTTCCGAGTTTTGTTGCCAAATAAATGGAGTAGGTTATGAAGTTTTGTAACTGCTGCTGTAATATTTGTTCCACGCTTGTGCATTAAAGAATTGTTATATCCTTCAGGCTCACGTTGTACTGTTCTATGCATATTTGATTCCCTGAGAACGATGCACATTCTCCATAATTCAGACCTATTGATAGATTCGGCGAATGTCCTCGCACGTTACTCTTCCGCGCTGTCAAGTTCATGTTGACGTTGGTATTTTGGTTGGAGAGAAGAAACTCTGAGAGTCAAGTTTTGCCTCTCGCTCCATTTGGTTTTCAGGCTTTTCCCCCGGCGTTCTACAGTAGCGTGGATTCCCCGATTAAAACAAAAATCGATATAGATACTTTAAAAACGTCCAAAAAAATAAACAGTAGTCTGGTGTGCAAATAAACAATAACACTACGTCTTGCTCAGTTTGGTGCAACACTGCCAGGCACCTCATCATAACCAGTGAGGACGGTGCGATGCGGTTAGCCTTCCCTGGCTCTACTAGACCTGCTGCACGCCAGCGTAATGAAAAACAGCTTCAACGAACAATTACACCCGCACTCTTCGTAGCATCACGGCTATTGCTGGGTACCCTTCAGAATTTCTCGATATCTATTCTGCTTATTGACTCCTACTTGGAAGGGAACGTTGATTCCCACCCAGCAGATGAATGATTTGGATACAATCCAGATTGTAGGTAGACAAGAAACCAGACAAACTCTACTAACTCGTGTCTTATTTTCTCTGGCAGTGGTGGTTAAGTTTGAAATAGGTTAGACTACTAAAAATAATTCAGATTGCATTGAGTAAAATTACATAAAAAGGAGAGAAGCACCCCTTAAAAACATAACCATGGTAACGTTAGAAGTTGTAATCCCTTCCTTCTGCTTCATTATCAAATCTAATCACTGTGAAATTACCGTCGGGGAAACTTTGTGTTGATGGTTTGGATTAAAAGATGAGCAGCAACTGGTGGGACACCCACATTTCAGGATATCTCCCTCCTCGTGATCAAGTAGACACAGCGATGTTGAGCATGTCTGCCAGATCAAGTGGCTCCACCTGTTGGGGAGTCCCTGTCATTACAGTTTCTGAAAAAGAAAACTGCACGTTTCTGGTAAAGTGGCGATATTAAGGAACTGAAAAAAAGAAGAAGATATTTTGCATCTAGACTTTACCAACATTATAATATTAATGTCAATGAGAGAATTTATACATCCTTAATCTCTAATTTTCTTTAGTGCCTATTATGGTCAGACTTGAATTTAAATTGCTTTGTGATCAGTTCAGTGTGTGTGTGTGTGTGTGTGTGTGTGTGTGTCCTGTACTGTGACCCCGTGTGAGGTCAAGTAGGACCACAGAGGCATGCGGGGTGTTAATCCTATCTTCTGACACCAACACTGGACAGCGCAGCTATTAAATCCTGTATCGAGGGAGAGGAGAAAAGATGGGAAGTAATAGGGGGGAGTCGTATAATGAGAAAGGGAAGATGGAGGGAGCAATGAAGGGCTTGTCTGATTAGAGAGATGGAGGTTGTAGCAGGGAGAAAGAGGGATGTACAGATGTGGGATGAGAGTTGGCTGGATGAGGAGGAAGGCAGTGAAAAAGAGGAGAAAAAGCTTGGCAGTGAAGACAAATTCCTCCCGTGCTGATGAGAATGCTAATCTCCTTCCCTCACTCCCTCCTCCCTTCTTTCATCCCACTTTCCTCTCTCTCGTCCCCTCTCTCTCTGTCTCTCTCTGTCAGAGGGTGATGTGTTCATCTCAAGCCTTGTCCAGCTCTTTCGCTCTGTCTCTCTCCATGTGTGTGTCTCTCTGTCTGTCTGTCTGTCTCTTAAGGCCTTGGCCTAGTTTATTGCGTGCATTTGGGGTGTGGGTGTTTGCATGAGTGTGTGTATGCATATATAAGAGAGGATCATGAGCAAAAGCTTGCCAATGTGCATTGTTTGAAGGAAGATTTGTGTCTGTGTGTGTGTGTGTGTTTGTGTGTTTGCATCTGCATGGCTCATCAATTAGAAGCGCTGGTGGGATTGAGTGAGAGCATCTCAGCTGCCTCACAGCACACCCACACACCTTGTCCAAAACATCTGCTCTCTCACACTCACACTCACATACACACACACACACACACACACACACACACACCTAGCTGTACACACTCTTTCGGAGTCAAGAGGAAGCACAAATGTATGGCGATTTGACGGATAGCTTTGCATTAGTGACGCTTGTGTCCTAAATGAAGACGTACCTTGGTGTTGTGTGTGCCGCCTTCTTGGGGCTCCTAATTTGGTTCTTGCTCTAATGAAGCTGGGAGGCTGAGATGCACGAAGTTGGATTCTACACCACCTGCATACATCTGTAGACCAGACATGTTTGGCCTCAGTCTTCCCACCGATCATGCTGTTATGTGAGAGATTCGGTTCAAGTGAAAGTGTTGGAACACAGTAAACATGAAGAAAATGACACATTTTTGCATGTATTTCTTTGCGTGTGAATTCTGGCCCTTGCTTTTTCTTGGTACACTACATACATACTCATACACATGTATTTATCATCAAATCTGGTCATGGGAAACAAGCTAGCTCCTCCCATCTTATAAAACTACACCTGACCCTGTTGGGTGATGAGTTGGTGATGCTGGCGAGGTGATGTGGAATGAGTTCTACGGGTCAAATCAAAAACTACAACATGCAGACCTCAGTCAAAGCTGGAGGTTATGGTGAAACCAAAGTTGCCCACTTTTCACTAAACCTGCACAAAATCATTTCCATCAATATTATTCACCAATCAGCCAAAACATTGGTTCTGACCCGGGTCATCTAGCCTTCAGAATCTGTCACTCAGATCCTGTCGTGGTCCATTTTACGTAAACGTCAACTCGACAGCTGCCATTTTAAAGAGACGATATTATTCCTTTCAGTTGCCAGTGATTTTAATGTTGCAGCTCATCAGTGTGTATCACACTGTACCTGAATTTAGTTTTCTTCTTTCGACAGATGAAAGATGTTTTACGTTCAAATTAGCACTGTTGTTAGTGATTTGTGTCAAAGCTGCTATTATTGAGGTCGGACTGTTGGATAACTACCGTGACTGGTGGTTGGAAATGAGAACTTTGCGGTTAGAAACTGGAAGACAACAGCGTGATTAAAAATCTGCACAGGCTTTTTTGTGGCATCGTCTGATTTCTACCTTTGCTCTGGTCATAATGGGAACTAAGGGGCATGTGACTCTTGAAGGTAAATTGAAGAGGCTCTTTATTCCTACCCCGTCATTTTTCTTGTGCCTCTAAGTGGGCTCAACAAAAGGACTCAAGCCTGGTATGAAAGCCAACTCTAAAGGTGTGTTCAGCCAGAAAACCAAATGAACCAATGTCTTGTGTCATCCATTTTCTATACCGTTTATCTGTTAATGGTCACGGGCGGGTGGAGCCTGTCCCAGCTGACATAGGGAAAGAGGCGGGGCTCACCCTGGACGGGTCACCAGTCCATTGCAGGGCCATCAGGAGCAATTAGGGGCTCGGTATCTTGCTCAAGGATACGTGAACATGGTCACCGGGGGAAGTGAGGATCGAACCAGTGACCCTTCGGTTGAGGGACGGCCACGCCTCCTCTGAGCCACGCGGCCCCTGTCTGCTGTCTGTTATTCATCCTGAGCAGCTGCGTGTTTGCGTTGCTGCTCACACTGAAGTTTATTTCTTCCTCTCTGCACATTCATTCACACATTTTCTGCTAAAGTGGAAACAATTTGACGTGGCTTCAGTGTCTCCCCACATCAAAGTAACTGAACTAACCCTTCCAAGATGTTCTTGCTGCCTTCCTTTTGTGTCTTTAATGTAATAAGTTGAAATACGTCTGTGGCTCGTGATTGCCGCTCCCCAGCTAGAACGCAAAGCAAATCTCATAAATTAGTGTCTCTCTCTCCTCATGTCTAATTTTTATCTGCCCTTGTCTCCTCTGCCACTCTTCTCCTTTCCTTTCTTCTCTTCTTCTACCCTCTTTGCTACTCCTCTTACCTCCCCTGTTTTTCTTCCTCAGTCTTCCGCCCTCTTGCTCTGTCAGCCTCCCTCTCTCCCCCCGTCTCACTTTCTCTCTCTCACTCCCTCTGTCTCCTCTAGCTGAAATAATGAGAGTGTACCAGGGAGCTGTGTGGTGACGGGGCGATCAATGATCTCTGCTCCCAGAGGGGGAGAGTGAGAAAGAGAGAGAGAGGTGGGAGAAGGAGAAGGATGAGGATAAAATTCCGCAGACAGTCGGAGAGAAAAGAAAATGGAGCAGTGTCATGTTGTTTTGTTCGATGCATCATAGTTTAGGAGAGGGTATAGAATCATTTCCAATCCAAACCTGTAGAATTAATTGGATTCAGTTTTTTTTTTTTTTAATGGCCCAATGAAGAACTAAACTTCATATTCAAAGTACTTGAAGTCTTTTGACTACGTAGCAGTTTGATAAATATCCAATGACAAGCATGTCATCTTGTTTGAAAAGCTTTAAGTGTTCGTGCGACACTTCGTGCATCAGTTAAATGTTTCTTTGTCTTGACATCCCAGAGGCAACACAGTACATTTAAATGAGTTTCACAAAGGCTAAACAGGCCTGTTGCAGTCAGCTTTCAATACTGGCTATCCGTCATCCCTCACTGACTCACCATTTGATCCGTCGCTGCCGCTGAGCGATCTATAGATTCCTGCTGTAGGAACAAGGAGAGGCAGGGTCAGCGGGGTCTGCTGACGGAGGCTGTAGAGGAGGCAGGTGCAGGCATGACCTCACTGGGCTGTCAGTAACACTCACGTGCTGCTGGGCATTGAAATGAGAACAAATATACAAATCCATATTTCCGGGGGGGGGGGGGGGGACATGTAAATTAACTTTGCACTGAAAGCTGCAGGTCCACAGTTGGAGAAAATATTAATAACACCGCTGGCCATTGTGCTTTTATAATGAGATGGAATCGGCAGTAAACCTGATGTGCTGCTGATATTAAACCACTGATGAGAGAAGCCTGGGTGGAGCTCGTCTTTGTACTCATGGGTTGCAAGCCACTCATCGCCAGTTGCACATTCATATCAATTCATTGATGTGAAGCTTTTTAGTCACGATCGGCTGTCTGTAACGTCTGTGTTTCGTTGGTTGTGGGTGCTAATAGCACTTTTAATGGTGAGTATGCACATGACATCCCAGCATGAGCGGCTGTTTGATCTAGTGGCTCCAATACAACGTTCAGAGCAGCCAGGGCGCAGGCCGCTGGCGTGTAGATGAACTCGTGCTACACCAAAGTACTGCTTTGTGTATTTCCACCGTGTCAAAACCAGGTACCAATGAGTATCACGCAACCATGTCCACATTTCAGTGTCCATCTATCACCGGTTCTAAGGTACGGTTGAGAACAGGTGGGAGGAGGTAGTGGAATTTACTGCATGCACTCTGCCACCCTGCACAGTAACCCAGCATCATGCTTCATTTTATTCTGTTCAGGTTCATCATTTGTGCTGAGATCAGGAACATCAACAGTATGGTTTTTTTTTTGTTGAAGTTGTGCACTTTGAGCCATTGAGATCATTTTCTGTCATGACAGAAAATAAAAAGTTTCTTTCCGAATCTGAATTTTGCCTACGTTCTGGCAAAAAAAAAAAAAAAAATGTGTAGGGTGCAAAATCTGGGCTGTGAGTAAGAGCAATTTAACACCCACTCTGGATATAATGTCATCTACTCTAACCTCTGAACACCTGCTCCCAAAAACCTCTAATTATAATGTGTGTATCCCCTGAGGGACTCGGTTCTGCACCAAAATCTAAGTCCTTTCTTCACCTATGCATGCTCAGTAAGATTAGGCCTGGTAGTCATCCTGCAACAGACCGACATACTTGATTGAAGTCCCTGCTCAGAGATGTTAACGATTTGGGTTGCTGTCATCTGCAGGTCTCCAGCACTGCCACCCTGGAGGGCAAAGGCCAGCTCAGGTTCACTTCGGGAAAGTGGAGCCCCCATCATAACTGCAGCCAGCTCGCCACCGCCAACGACACCGCCATCAGAGGCTGGGACCTTCGCACCATGAGGCGAGCTTCTCCTCCTGGGAGACACAGTACTCCATTACATCCTTCATCCATTTCTTTTTCTTTTTCCAAAACCTTCATTTTTTTCCCCCCGCTACTCCAGACATCTGTTTAAAGTGGCCCATTATAAAGGGAAAGATGTTATGATCAAAATTTCAAACAAAAAAAAAAGAGAGAGAGAACAGATGCCCCAGCTGATACACACAAACGGGCTCAACAATACTAATTATAAGAAGTAATTATAATAAGTACAAATGTTTGAATGCCCCTTTTTGGTCACATTGAGGATTGAACTATAAGGTGTGTTAAATTTAAGCTTTGCCACTCAGTATTTAAGTGGAACATTTATACACACACACACACACACACACACACACACACACACACACACACACACACACACACACACACACACACACACACACACACACACCTGACCTAAAACCTTTCGGATGCTTTCCAGCAGCTTGTGTTTAAATCTTTATGTGAGTCATGTAAGTTAAACTCTGGCAGCTTAGCTATTCATCATGTTTACATATCATTACAAGGTATTGCAGGGAAGTACACACAGATGTGGGTTTAATGTGACTCATCATGCTGAGTGAAAACATTACAGGCCAGTTTTTGCCACAATTTACCTTCTAATCCACGTCAGCCCTGCACATACTTCTCTACCTTTTACATCTATTCACCGCAAATCTCCTTCATGTATGTGTTCAGCTTTCATTTGTTAGCATTCCTTTAAATTTTGCAGGAAATAATGCATGCATGATCTAGCACATGGAAAGTGATGGTACATATTGATGTGCAGGATACAGTAGGGACTTGAAGAAGTTGGAGTCCAGTGCAGCTAAATATATTTTTGATCTGAACTGAATTACTGAATAGAACGAGGGCAGCCAAAATGACATGAAATAAAAATCCAAAAACATATTTTCTAGTAATTTAGGGAATGTGCTCTAAGGTCGAACTACATTTCTAAATTTTATAGAAACTTCATCATGGCCTTGTGGAATATCCAACTCGCATTTTTCAGAAATGCTGCAGAAGTACAGCTCTAATCGACCCCATTTGTGTTTTCACATCTCTTATTCACTGATATGTCATGAAAACACCGAACGCAAAAAAAAGAAAAAAAAAAGAAGAAAAAAAAGGCAATAGCTGAGTAACTGATTTATTTCTCAGTCTGAGGAATCTGTGGCTCGTATTGTCACTGGTGTCAACAAAAGATGTTTAACGGCAGTGCAGGACCTATCCTGAGATCCTTGGGGACCGAGTGTTTTTTCCTGAGAATGCTGTTATCAACATGTTTTTAATACAGTCATTTATTATCAAATCTCAAGAAGTCCTGCCTAACAACTACAAGTACTGATTAGTACAACTGCACACAGGTGAATCAGCAAGTGTGTGCACCTAAATGCAGTTCATGTTTCCAAAGATTCATGCTGGATTCTGGAGGAATGGCCAGATGGAGCCGGGCTGGTAGTTGTAAGAAAACCGAGGAACCCAGAGGCACGAGGGGCGAGAACAGAGACGGAGCAGAGAGCTTATCCCTCCTTCTTTCCACCCAACTCCACTTGTCGCAGATGACGTTCATCCCAAAAATGATCATTTACCTCGTTTGCGTGACTCATTGAGAAACAGCTTTGCATCTTGTAGAATGTAGCATAATCGACTTTTTGCCATGTTCAATTACAACACGACACGCTTCGGTCTGCTATTATCACATGACTCCGAGCCCTGCTAGTACGAACACTGGTGCATTGAGATGACATCACTAAGTGTGATTAGTTGCTTCTGCTACAAGTCACGATCCAGTACACTGCATGTCTCGTTTACTACACATGGAGATAAACAGCCCTGAGACCCACAGTATTAAAACAGGAACCCACCCGACCCAAAGGACGACGCTAGCACCTGGTACCAAACCCTTATTAGTCTCTGAGCTTCCGGTTTGTGTGGAAGTGTGAAGACTTCTACTTCACTCCAAAATTTTGAGATTGTGTCCATGAGAAATATAAGAAATGTTCATACTGTGCTTGGCATAAACATGAGAAGTACGTCAGCAGGTAGACGGAGTGGTTGTGGGAATCTCGGTGAGGTTATGACACATTTGTTTGCAGTCCTGCGCTCGCTCATGAATCTAATGGAGTGTGCGCATCTCCTCGGAACATGATAAAGTGCGAGGCAGCAGAACACTAATGCTGCTGCTTGACATGGAGCATGTGTACCACCACACATTAACCTTGTAACTGCGGGTTATCAGTTAAGCATCATGCAACCTCTAGCTGTGTGTGTGTGTGTGTGTGCGCGCGCGCGCGTGCACTGTGTTTTTCTTCCCTGTGTTTGTGAGCAACGTGATGATGAGAGAGGTCAGCACATGTGTATGTGTGGGCTCTGCTAGGAATAATAATCACCTCGCTATCGATCACTGTGATAACAGCAAAGTGCTGAGGAGATTGAGAGGGGTGGCGGGTGAAGGAGAGATAGACGGGGAGAGCGAGAATATATTTACAAGATGTGTATCGTAGGCCCAGATAAGATGGATGAATCATTGATATCACTCCCCGTCAGCCCCATAACAAATTAAAGAGTTCCTGCACGCTTCGTTTTGGCTGTTCTCCTGCTGTGTATTTTTAAAGATGCAACAGTGCTGATTTGGCCATCGGCACAAAGGGAAGGAGGGGGCGGCAGCGCAAGCCTTGTTAGCAGAGACCACGGTCTCATCTTTGATATTAGAAAACACACCATTATTATTTAGGGACAGATGCAGCCAGTAGAGGGAGAAGCACCCTCTGACAGCTAAAAACGGATGTAATCATCCATTTTGAAATAAAGTATTGGGAAAGATTTTGGAGCACAGTTTTTTTTTTACTAAATGGCCCATTAGTGAGTCGGGGTGGACAGTTGAGTAGAGCACAGAGAATCATACGGGTAAGACTTTATTTTAAGATGGGGAGTTTATTAATATTTGTGTGAGGAGTGAACTAATTATTGTTTCTAAAAGCACATATAACCTGTGACACGGTGGAAGGGAGTTTTGTTTTGGGAATGATGACCTTTTTTCATGTTGAATTTTAGCCATTTTAAATACACAAACAGAATCTCGTTCCCTGGAGCAGAGAACTACAACCTCCTGGAGAAACTCCTCACTGCCGCGGCAAAAGAGGCAGGTTTAACAGGACGTAATACCCATTTACTTGATATCTAAAAACATATTGTATGTATTACCAGGTTCACACCCACCAAAATAAAACAACGGCAGTGGAAGTGAAAGTTAAAGTTACAGGTAGCAAGTTTTACTGCCAGACTTCTGTTTCTACGGTTTCTTGTCATTTGTGCTTAGAAGTAATAAAATTGAATGAATCTCTAAATCCCTTTCTCACCTCCAATTCAAGGTTTTTTCTTCAGTAAACAAAGGTGTGTGTGTGTGTTGGTGCAATAGTGTGTTTGTGTATTCAATGATGTTCTTCTTGTAGGCTTGTTTGTGCACTATTGGCTCCTCTAGATGGATGGCTGTGGTCTAGTGTGTGTGTGTGTGTGTGTGTATTCATGAATGCACATCCATGCACCGCTGTGAAGTGATTACGCGTGGAAAGCTTGCATGTGTGAATTAACTGTGAGTGACTGTGCGTTCACCTGTGCTTGCGTCCTCTGTGTACCTTTCTGGTGGTGCTGCATGCTCATTCCTGTACAGAAGTTTGTGTGTGTGTGTGTGTGTGTGTGTCTGTGTGTGTGTGTGTGTGTGTATGAGTGATGGTGTGTGCATCCAGTTGCTGTGGCAGCTGTGTGATGGCAGCCTCACGGCACGCTCCACTGCCTCCTCAGATGACCTCTGAGGTGTCCCCTAACACCCACACATACACTGACAAAAGTACACAGTACACACACACACACACACACACACACACACACACACACACACGCATACACACACTCAACTGTCCCGGGGCTTGTCACCCACTCTGCCAGCACAAACACGGCTGCCCTGCTAAGAAATAAGGACAGGGAGAAGAGCCCAGCAGTAGCAGCCGCCTCTAGTTAGTTATCTAACGCCCTGGAGAGGAGCACGATATCTCCAGCACCCTGTCTCCCAGACACACACGCTGCTTAAAAAAAATACAAAGATAACACTGCTTATAAAACATATATGGAGCCTGTTCTAGTTTGTACTGATGTAATATGCAGCATTATGTAAATTATGGAACTCTCAGCTCTGATATTGGGGACAGAAAAATCAGTGTTTAATGGGAAATCCTCACACATTTCCACCGTCTTTTTCGTCGTACCTTTGCTCTCGTATTAGTCAGAGCTCAATCCCGGCTGACCAGGGACTATAATCTTTAGCCAAGGTGTGTTTCATCAGTGCATTCGTTTTTTTCATTAATCCTCCTTGATCTTTCGTCTGATGTCCACAGACCCCAGGTTGACTTTGAATTTAGATTCTTTTTTCTGTGGGGTTTTTTTTTTTTTTTTTTTTTTTTGGTGTGTGTTTTGTGAGTTGGACAATCTGGGACTAATCTGCCCCCCGCCCACAACAGGTGCCCTGACTGACCATAGGTGGCGCTAATCCAGTGATCCTACTTCACACCTCCAGACCTGTAGGGAGGCCTAACCAATCCCAGTCAAGGCAACAAAGGGATTTGAACCAGCATCCCCTATGCTGGTAGGAAAAGTAATGGGATGATACATTACTTGGGCATCCATGACTGTTGACTAAAGTTTACTTGCATTGTACGGGGTTTCACGAAAATGTCGTTCAGCGGGACGAGCCCCTCACCATCAAACCTAGGTGCTTAATCCCAACCCTCAATGGAACCTAAACCCAATCTAACCTCAACTCTACAACCTAGCCTTAATCCTGAAACTGCCCTTTGAACGCATCGCAGAAAATTATGCCTGCTCAAAATGTCCTCGCTTTATCGAAAAGTCCAATCTAAGATGGTTTAAGACTCAAATTGTTTCTCACAAAGATGGCCGTATAACCACACACACACACACACACACGCGCTCACATGCACCCTGTGTAATTGATGTCAGGCCCGCAGCCACACCGTGCACTGCAGGGTGCATACTGAACAGCAGTACAGTGCTGCAGTGAAGCATGGACACTCTACACGTCCCCCTGGTTTTAGACAGAATCAAAATTCCTCATCCAGGAAGAGAAAACAAGCCGCTGTTCCCACTGCACGCCACCTGACCGAAAACACCCCTTCCATTCCACCTCCTCAGTAGATCTGACAGTGTTGGAGCGGGCCGTAATGGTAGGGTACCCGAGATAAACCATTATTCAAAAGCCTTTCCTATCATATTTTATTCACACATTCAAATACAGCACCATTATACAAAAAGTGTTTCCTATTAGGACTGTCGTATTTCACATTCAAATATAGGCCATTATGCAAAAGACGTCAGCTGTTTTTGAAGTAGCGGTATCCCATATGCCACTGTTGATTCGAGGGTGACCTTTTGAACCCTGCTCCTGTCAAATCAATCATCTATAACCTTTTCAGGTGCCTCCCAGTCGCGCAGCCCCCCCCCCCCCCAATCTATTAGACATGAACTAGACATTACTCTGTAACTTTCATAATGGGTATTTGTGACCTTATGCAGGTCTTGGAAATATAGAGTAGAAATGAGAACAGTTTAGATTATGAAATCTTTTTTTGGATAAGGTTATTGTTCTTACTGACAGTTGACTGTTTTCTCACCCCGCCCCCCCGCCCCCCCCCCCCCCCCCCCCGTAACTGTCGAGCTTTACTTTCTCTTGTGGCACATGCAGTTTTAGATAATAATGTGACCAATTTACTACCAAAATAGGACGTTTAAAAAAAACACACACACATATATATATATTTTTTTAAACCCTGTTTGTTGACAAAAGCAGGTTTCTCATCAGCTGTTTTAGCCAGTTGAAATGACATTTAGCCATTCTTTAAGCTTTTGAGCCAACAAATCCTAAAAAAAAGGAATTTTTCTACGAATGTGATCAGTGGTCTTCATTTTGAATCGCTGACATTTGCCTGTCTGCGAACTTCTCATTCTCTGTGCGCCACCATCTCCCGTTCTGTGTCGTCGTCCTTTACTGAGGCCAAAGTAATAGAGCAGAAACACTTCAGGGAAGCTCTGTGAAAGTAAAGGCATGTACTTACTCACTGTGTCTTCCGGTACTGTATGGAGGGGAGCATCAAAGCCCCGCCACCTGGTTGGAGGGCTTCCGTACCTCACTGACCCCTGCAGCTACGCCAAAGGGGAGCTCAGGCTTCCAGACCACCCATACCGGACAGACCGAGCGTGGCAGAGACACATACATTGGAGAATTACTCAACAAGCACAGCCAGTAACGATGGACACCCTTTGCAGAGGGATTGTAGGACCACTCCAAGGACCAGATCCGGTCTGTGTTGCTGTGATTCCTCTTTGATTCTGACTGATACGGGGAAAAGCATCGCCAGCTGAACTGCTCACACTCAGGTCAGAGATCAGTGTGGCTCACCGGTCAGCTGATCGCATTTCAAAGCCAAGTGTGAACACAGAGGTGTCCACTTGCGGTCAGATGGCTCAGGACGGGTGGTAATACCAGTTCTGAAAGTGCAGAAGTGGTCATTCAGCAGAATTAGTCAATGGTACCACTTCTCAGTCCCTTACGAAGCTGCCCTTTCATCTCTTCCAAGGCAGTTTCACACTCATTCATCCTCCGAACTGATGTGACTCTAACAACCCTTCTGGATATTTTTGGATAGTTCATTATTACGCTGATTGACTGTTTGATTGAGTCGCTCCTTAACTTTTGGGAATGCTTCATGCTTATTAAGAGATTTCTCCCGGTGCTGCTTGGGGTGTTTGATTCCCTACTTTTATACATACAAACCCCCCCCCCCCCCCCCCATCCTTCCTCCACGCATACCTGTCTCTTCCTCTCTCCCATCTTTCTTTCTCTGCCAGTCCCATTTTAAAGCCAGGCTTTAATTTTGATCAGCGATGAAATGATTGCTCTCCTCTTTCGATTTTTCTTTTCTTTCACTACGTCCTTTCCCACAGCAGTTGTCATAGAAACAGAGATGTGTGTGTGTGTGTGTGACTATGACCGTCTGTGTTCCAGTCGATCCCCTCAGTAGAAAGATTTATCGCTGAGACTAAGCCAGGAGGGTGTGTTTGTACCAGGTTTTTTTTTTGTTGTTGTCATGTTCTTGGGACGTTTTTGGAAACTGAGGGTTTTCATCCATTACTCACTACTTCAAAGGGCTGTTTGAAAGTTAAGACTTGGTTTTAGGGTCTGGGCTTAAAATTAGGTTTGGGTTACATTAAAGGTAAGACTTGTACATTTAGTTGAGATGGTCAAGTTAAGGGATGTCCATCCATCCGTCCGTTTTCTATATACCAGTCCATCACACGGCTACCTCCGAGCCATGGGCGTCCCCTGGGACAAAGGGTTTGCATTATGTCAATTTGGGGGTGTGTGTGTGTGATTACGTGTGTGTTTGTGTGTGCGTTCGCGCGCCTGCCCGTCTACTTTTGCAACTTCCCTCTTACACACTTATATCGTCTTCTGTATTCACAGTATTTGTGAGTGTGTTTTCCCAGTTTTATATTTTTATCTGCTTGTGCCTAACAGTGTGTGTAATAGGTCCCCTGTTCCCTCATCAACCCACCCATCACACACACACACACACACACACACACACACACACACACAAACACAAACACACACTCAACCCGGCTGGCTGAATGACATTAAATCGAGTGTGTTTGGTGGCTTAGGAAGACCACAACTATAATCCCACCACACTCGTACAAACACACACTTGCGAACACATACAAAAAGTCCCAGGTCTCTCCACTATTAGCTAGGGCCGAGGGAGTGTATGTGCGATTGTGTGTCTTGGTGTTTGTGTGTGCGTAGAGGGATTGCTCAGAGACACCAGAGAGGGAAACAGCGAAACTAACCCAATTTCCTGCTCCATTTCCTTTTCACATGGCGGGCGCGTCCCATTCCACGGCGGAACGGGTTAAACACTAGCCACCCTACAGCCTGGGGTCACGGCTTTTACCTCAGAGTTGCACACAGGATGGGGAGGGGGGTGGGGGGTGGGTGGCTTGTAAATAAATCATGTGCCTCAGCTCAAAATTAAACATGAAATTGCTATTTTGAGAAAAACTGAAGTTCACTAAAAGTTCCAAGTCGGCTCAGATTAGAGCGCTGCCGGTAGATTTAGATGCATTCTTTCTCACTGTGTATCTGACACCTCATCTTCAAAATGACATTCCCTCAATGCAATAAATAAATAAAACACATGTCGATAAATCTTAATACAAATTGGCAAGGCATAGAATTTATGTGCAGAAATGTGAGACGAATCGTGTCTGTGCCCGTCTGTTTTACAGGATTGTCTTGGGCATCGTCCATATTTTCAACAATTTTCATCAAAATGTGCCAGGTTCTACACGGGCTTATCAAGTTTAATGTATTTTTTTATATCAAAATATCAGTGTAAAGTACACCGTATCATGATATTGATAATATATGTCCGGATACTTGATAGCTGGGGCCGATATTCTGTTGCAGTACATGTCAAAATTCCTGTTCTAAGATTTACAGAACCACAAACCCCAGTACAAAGCTGCCATTAAATGAATGGGTTTAATGGAAAGTTTTTTTATGAAAAAGATATGAGCTTCTCATTTTTTTAAAGATTACATCAATTTTTTTCTTTAGATCAACATTAAAGTGTCTTCAGTTCCCAGCAGAATTTTGCCTAACTGAAAGAAAAAAAATTAAATCGGTAAATCAAATTTTACGGACTTTGCAGGGAACAAGGTTTTTTTTTTTTTCTTTGTTTGTTTTTGTTTCTTTTTTAAAATTCTGATACAATACATTTGGAAAAGTCCTGGTTGATATAATATGCTGACACAGATAATATGAAAAACTGCAATTATCAAAGCCAATAATTGGCTAAACCGATAAGCGATCAATCCCTGATGAGTGTAATCTCACGGCAGCAGAAGCAAGCTGTAATCTTTCATAAAATCCAGACAATTTAAGGGGGACTTTTCCACACTAGAGTTAGAATAAAAACTGGGGAAACTGGTAACAGTTTTAGTACCGAGCAGATCTGGTTTCTGAGGGGTCCCCAGAGCTATTGCACTCCTGTTCTCAGATGTTTTCTCTTTTGTTTCACCGGTGCATAATTTCTACATTGCTACAATACATAAAAAGTAGGCACCGGATTCTATATGTCGGCTCTTCTCCCTTGAGAATTCAATACATATTCAACACGTTCGTATACGAAATACGACTGAGACAACACTTGTGCTTGGAATGCTTGATATCTCAATAACACGCTGAGGAAAAGCTGTAAAACCAGAATGGAAGAGATTTTTTTTTTTTTTTTGACAGGGATCACAGTGTGTTCATGTATGTACATACATTTGAATTCAGAAATTACATGTGTGTATCTTACTTATAATTTGACATCGTCTGTCAACCTCCATGTGCACGCCACGCCACGGTCCAGTGGCCGTTCCTGCACTCCGAGCACACACAGTCACACAAAGTCTCTTAGCTGTCTTGACCTAATTGAAGCCCAGCAGTTTGCCCCAGGTCATTCTCTTATACCTTCCTTATTTTAATGAGATTTTTAATTAGCACGTTAATTGCCTAACGTGATCAGCGGGGTGACTAGCTAGCTGGCTAGCTGCTGTTGGCATCCAGCTGGGCTCTAACACTGAGGCTTTCCACTCTGCTGAACATAAGCGGGCCAAGCTGATATTTGTTAGGCTAGCCTGGAGAGAAATGGCGTTGAAGTAAACAAGTAGTGATTTCCTCCATGTTTCGTCTCGTATTTATGGTGGAGGCAGAGCCCTGCATCAGATTAATTACCAGTTCATTCAAACGAGTTTCTACTTTCTTTCCCCGCCTGTTGACCTGCTGCTTCCTTCTTTCATTAGGAGACCAGGATCAGGACACCACAAAGACAGAAAGCCAAGATTAGAAAGAGCTATGGACCAAAACATGACGACACAGGCATTCATGAAAGGGCGGCACATGCAGCAGAAATTAGTTTCATGAGAGCTGCTCCATACAGTTGAACCTGACTCCATCGTTGGCTCCACCGTTCCCCACTTGCTTAATATCTCCATCGTGGTTAAACATGAGACGCTGTCAGAAATGTGAGCTTCTGCGAGCGAGGACCGCTAACTGGCTTAGAGCGTCATATTGAAGGCTTTATCTAGATCACACAACCGCAGTAAAGATGGAAGTACCCCATTCTTGCCTGAAATAAGCTTGAAATGTACATGAACAGTAGAACTACGACAGCAGCAGCAGTAGCACTCCTCTTTTCTGGAAGACGTTACTGGTAAATTCCTGTTCTTGAGGGATGAACAAACAAATTCCTCTACCAGACTCAAGCAGGGAAACAGTACCGAGTCAACTTAAAGACTCGGGGGTTCCCTGACTGATGATTTGAACCATTGAATTTCAGGCGGCAGCGCTACTGTTTTATAGTCCTAAATGTCTTTTTTACAGTCCTCTAATACAGACAAGAGTTTTCTGCTTCTTCGAACAGTGAGCTTTTTTGTTGAAGAGGTTCGCGCCGCTGTGAGAAAAGATAAAGGGATGAATTTGTGGGCCTCAAACAAAACGTATAAGTTTGTGTCCTATGACGCTTACTGGGATCACGCCATGTCATTGACAGGATTTCAATATTAACCAGCTTTATTGAATTGCAGTTTATTGAGTGAACCTGAATTGGCTTAAATAAAAACATAGCAAACATATGATCATTAATTGGTTTACTGGTCCATTGGTTAATTAGAAATGTTCAAATCAGTCACCGGTTATTTGTTTTCCTTCTTGGCTGTTGCTTCATCTGAAGCTTTGACAGCTGCGCTCTTTAATGTTTCTACGGTTACAGATTGGTCGCAGATGAAGGTAGAGCGGTGATTAAACCTGAGCCCAACTATGTGTGTAACACTTGCTGGCCAATCAGAAGAGAGTATCCGCTCAGACCGTGGTATGATTAGTTTTTAATCAATTAAAGTGTTGCCGCGTGACTCTGTGGCTCAGCGCAGCGGTCCAGACCCACATGACAACTGCTGAGAATGAGAAGCTATAGTTTTCTTTACTGCAGCTGTGGTTCTCAGGAGAGATGATGAGGTGAATACAGGAAAACATTTTGGAGATGAAAGGAGGTGGAGGATGTGGCTGGAAAGATAGAAAGGGACACAACACACCGAGCGTCTCTCTCTCTCTCGCTCTCTCTCTCTCTTCATCTGTCATGTCTTTCTATTAACTTCAGGCTAGCAGCAACTCAAGGCTGTGTGGTTGTGAGGCTTGCCTTTATAATTTACCACCACCGGTGTTGGCTGCTTTCTTGAGCCCGGCCTTCGCTGACAGACACAGACACAGAGGAGGCTTTGATTTAGCTTGGGAATGTTCTGGCTCGTGTGGACTCATTCTCTATCTCTTTGTTGTTCCGTCAAACCCTCCTTCTTTCTCTCACCGTCTCTTCCATACATTCCGCTTATCTTTTCTCTTTATGGGTATTCCCTCTCATTCTTATCCCACCATCCTAATTCTTTTCTCTCATGCTTCTTCCTCATCTGTCTTCCCGCACAAATGCCTCCTTTCTTTTCGCCTTCTCCTGTCTTTTCCTTACTTGTGTGTGTGTCTCTCTCTCTCTCTTCTCCAGCCAGATTTACTGTATAGAGAACGCTCACGGCCAGCTGGTGCGTGACCTTGACTTCAACCCAAACCGGCAGTACTACCTGGCCAGCTGTGGAGACGACTGCAAGGTCAAGTTCTGGGACACGCGCAACGTCCAGGAGCCTGTCAAAACCCTGGAGGAGCACTCGCACTGGTGAGTAGATTTGTGTGTGTGTGTGTGTGTGTGTGTATGGATCTTGATATGTTGGGGCAGGGGTGTGTGAGAGGTTACTGTCCTTCAACCAGAGGACTTGAGTTCAAACTCCCTTGTCAGTTAACATTAGAGGTGACAGTCTCTACCCTATGATTCCATTCTAATTCCATGTGTACGCGCTGCTGTCAGGCAGATCAGCAAACACAGCTCTTCAACCAGAGGATCATAATGTTGAGATTTCAGTTTTAAAAGGACAGTTCACATCCAAACCTGAAATTCAGCTAAAAGGACTGTTGGATTACTTCAGATGAACATTCTGCAGGCATTTTATGGTTTTACGAGATACTTATTTTACTTTTTTGGTCCCCATTCACTCCAGTTATTAGAGAGATTACTGCCATACTGTTTACTTTGAAACTTCAGAAGTGTTTGATGGACTAAACAAAACTTCACCTGACCTTCCATTGGCGTGAGGGTAAATAACTGAGTCTTCATTTTTTTTGGGTGAAATATCCCTTTAAATATTAGATCTTTTTTTTTTTTTTTTGCATAAAAAAATAATCTTTCAAGAGAGAATAACAAAGCATCTAATCCTCGCCAGTAGGAAGCATCCACACTCACTCTCTACCTTCTCTCAACTTCTCATGTCTGAGTGTCAAACAGACAATTTTAGTACACGCTTTAATTAAGTATGACATTGTTGAACTGGAGCCAAATAGTCGTTGAGCAGTACACATGTTTGAAGGCCTCTAAGCTCTCACAGTAGAATGTGAGTATTACTCACAATTAAACAGCACTCTGAGAGGATCTCGCCTCCTAATTATAAGACATTTTCGTTCCTGTGTTCTGGCCAGAGTTGTTGACGGGAAACACGGTGTCTCAAAGTTGTCAGTCCCACTCTCATCAGCGTCGTATTTCTGTAACAGCTGCAGAACAAACTTCAAGTCCTAATCTTTGAACGCGCAAGAAGTATTTCAGTTTGGTGATCAGATTATGTGAATGTATGCCTGCTCCCGTAGAAGCCCGAGATGGAAGACATCCCCCCCCCCAAAAAACTGTACCCACAATCCTTTAGTGTATCAGTGACATCTCCGATTGACTGCACGTCTGTTACCACTGACATCTTTACTGAACACTGCCGGCCATTTTTAGGCTCACGAGTTCCCTCGATTGTTTTAGAAGAACCCCGCTACAGGGACATGATTCACTTTCTGATGAGAAAAATCGAAATCTATTTTATATGAAATCAATGAAAAGGTAGCCAGCAACAACAAAATGGTGAGTTTGTGATGAATTGTAGTTATTTTAAACAGAGCTGGGTGAAGAACGGAATGGGAAATAGGCTCCCGGAACCGGAGCGGCTCCCTCTTGAGCTCCGTTGGTTCTGTGATGAGGTCCAATAGTTCTGGACGAGCTCCAGTTTAATTCTATTAGCTGCATTTAGGTGGAGGGAGAGGGTCAAGCAGAATGAAAGTACTCAAGCTGCCTGTGTCACCACACCGCGAGTTAGTGTGCAGGTTTACTGACTCTTTAAACTGCATGGTAATCTGACCACATCAGCCTGAAATCCCTACACTCCACCTCACCGCTGGTGTTCTCAAACTTGTGCAGCGCTGTTCACAGTTGAAATCTATTGAAATAAATTTGACACTTAATATATAATAACTAATATTGATATTTTTTCTGTATTTAACTTAATTATATTTGCATAATTGGCAACGAATCTCCTGCACAGCATTAGAGAGTAATTCAGGCATATTGAATTCAGGAAAATGCAACAACAATAATGCTAAACATGATGATAACTCCTTTGCTCCACTGTTGATTGCTCCCTGATTTTATAAATGGCTTTATCTCCTAAATAATTCAGTGTCCTAACTACCTCTGGTGCAGTTAAAGGTAGTAACACACTAATTACAAATTAAATAGGCAGCTACTCCTTTTGTCAGTGAAGGTTTAACCACTGTGGGTCCGACACAGCTCACTTCTTCTCCGGCTTCTGTTCTGCTCTGAGAAGCTTCAGGCGGTGCCAAGAGCTGAACACAGTGTACCGCAGAAGGTGTGTGTGTGAGTGGGTGTGTTTGTGTATACTTGTGGGAGCGTGTGTGAAAGCGTGTGTGTGTGTGTGTGTGTGCACGGGAGACACACTCTCCTGTGTGAGCTGAATATATGATCATTGTGTCTGCGAGCCAAACTGGGCTACTGCTGCAGTACACCACCACATCTCACCTGATAAAGGCAAAGATACCATTGTACGTATCCACAAACACAAGTATACACACACTACACACACACACACACACACACACACACACACATACACAGATTATCTCCAAAAGAAAGATAAACTTAGCTAACATATCCATAACTGAAGATTGTGTTTGTGCATCCATGTGTGTGTGTTTGCTTAAATATTTTTATGTATTTGTCCTGTGTTCTTATCTGAAGTGTGTTGCACATATTCTCTTTGTGTGTGTGTGTGTGTGTGTGTGTGTGTGCGCGCGCTGTGCGTGCTGTGCGTGCTGTGCATGCTCATTTTTAGGAGCGCAACCAGGATATGGCCTCAGGGCTTCTGGGGGTATTAGGGACTATTTTTTAGCAGGGAAGCGGATTAAGGGAGCGTGGGGAACGGCGTGGCCGAGGCTGATTTTCTGTCAACAGCCTCGGTTATCCCTCAATCCCTCCCTGTGAGGGAACTGGGACCGCACTCCGAGCAGTGCCCCAGGCTTACTGAGAGAGAGAGCGAGAGAGAGAGAAACACAAACACAAACAAAGGGATGAAAAGGAGCAAGAGAGGAGAGAGTGTTGACAATCTGAGTAATAGGAAGAGAGGGACAAGACATGATGGAGCAAATGTGGGGAAGTATTGGACTGGAAGAGATGGAGGGAGAAAAGTGAAACAGCAAAATATAAAAATCAGCATGAGGGAGTTTATGATAATGATCATCTTATGTGAACTAAGCTCAAATATAGACTGCAAGGTACCAAATCCCTCTTTTTCTGGCTTCTGAAAACACGCTCAGATCCGCATATTTTGCCGTGAATCCCACTGTGAGAATGCTGCATTTTCTGCATGATTTGTGTGGGCACGAGTGCATGAAACAGAGATAGTAACAGGCAGTTTCTGTGCGTGCGTGTGTGTGTGTGTGCTTCAGGATGTGTGGTCTCCCTATACAGAAAGTACCGTGTTAACAGAGATGTATCAGTGTTATTTACACACCCACCATGTAGTATCACTGTATTCGTTGCTTGGTTTTTTTCAGCCCCCTGGAGCTTTATTCAGAAACAATAAGATTACACACATGCGGCCCCACAGCTTTCTTCACATCTATGCATGAATGTAACATATGTAACGTATGTGGCACTTACCCACATTGCCTCGTGTCGACTTCAAGTCTGATAATGCATATGTTCCGGTCCAAGGGTGTGGAACGTCCGCTACAACCACAGCCACGACCAACTGGTGTTGACAGCCAGCAGCGACAGCCGCCTCATCCTCTCCAATATGGTGTCCATCTCCTCAGAGCCATTTGGACACTTGGTGGACGACGAGGAGCTCAGTGAGGGGGAGGACAACCACCAGGAAGAAAAGTAAGAGTAACAAGGGCTGGTTGTACCAAAAAGATTCTTGTAATCTAACAGTCAGTTGCATTTTTTTTAAGGTTTATTTTAAAAAAAATTTTTTTTTTTTTTTTAGGAAGCCACAAAGGAAAACTACAGTTTATTACAGCTTATCTTTGTTCCACCTTTCTTCTATTTCTCATGGGCAGGACAACAAAAGCGAATTGTAATAGTTTGGCACAGGAATGAGTCCTAAAACCAGGAAACATGTTTGCCAAGTCAAGTAATAAGGGTTACTGAAGGGCCTGAAATACAGAAATGTGACTGACACCAGCGGGAGGTGCTTTAACAGTTTGTTCTTCCGAGTAAAAACGTCGGTAAACACCACATTTGTTAGTCTTGATCTTAAGTGGTTAATGCTGATCACAACGGCAGAAAACCAACAAAACACACTGATCTGTGAAGCACCTACGTCGGCTATTTCTGGAAAATATATATTGAAAGCTTGCGTACATTTCTAGAGAGCTTGAACGAAAACCCTCCAGGACACATGAAAGCATGGACCAAAGACTGTATTTGTTAGGGAGACTAATATCCATCGCTGAAATCTAAACTGGTGGTACGTCTTTTTGTTTTTTCCAACGCGTCTATTTTGCTCCTCAGCTCATAGCATCTTTGCTGTTGTTGAGTCGGGAGCACAAACCTGAATATGCATGTTACAAGTTAGACCTTTAACATGCGAAGCTCTTAGCAAACATATTTGATTTAAATGCAACTTTTCCAACTCCCACGCGAAGTGAACACAGTAAGAGAAAGAAACATTTTCTTTTTACTTTGGTCATAAGGGTCATGCTCAAAAATGTACAACTGTGAAAATATAATTTGGAAAATCAGTCCAACTCATGTTTACTGAGTCACCACCACCACCGTCATCAGGATCAAATTCAGAGCAGAACAACAGAACAACTGATGGCCAATCAGGATCCATCCAAATGTGCGGCGCATCATGTTTAACGCAGCAGATGACACAGTTGAGAGACTCACCATTGATGTTCAAATAGCACACGCCTGTTTGATAAAACGGTGTTTGTAAAGACGTTATCAAGAAAGGACATCTGTGCAGCACAGCTGTAGCGCTGTGCACCTTCCAACACCTCGGAGAGAAAGATGCCGGGGATTTAAACAAATAACTTACAATTCATTACTGGTTGAGTGTGTTCAAAGACCGCCTCACTCATCCAGCCTTCTCCGCCAACGACTCCACCTTAGTATTCCTGAGAGCTCTTGTGAAAACTTGTCGAACTCCCCCCCCCCCCCAAACAGTCCAGCTCCATCACAATCCGTGACTTCCCTCAGAAGAATAGTGATTACTACTTTTGTGGCTCTGCGCTGGCTACAGTCGTAGGTTGGAGACATTTTGTTTCTGGGGTTTTCCATCCGTCCGTGCATCTGGGAGATCTCTGAAATGTGTTGAGGGAATCTCTCCGAATTCATCCCAAAACACTGTCCACTGGGACTAAAGGGTGAAGTCAAAAGATTTTCGAGGGTCAAAGGTCACAATCCTCTACATGAACACAATATATCTGGCACGCCTTGAGGAAGTTTCTTTAAATATAATACAAACATGGGCTGCACGGTGGAGTGGTGGTCAGCACTGCGGCCCCCCAGCAAGAAGGTTCCGGGTTGGAGCCCCAGCTGGAGCACGGGATCTTTCTGTGTGGAGTCTCCATGTTCTCCCCGTGCCTGCGTGGGTTCTCTCCAGTACTCCGGCTTCCTCCCACAGTCCAAAGACATCAAGGGGGGACGAGGTTAATCCAGACTCTAAATTGACCGTAGGCGTGGCTGTGAGAGTCAATGGTTGTCCAGGGTGAACCCCGCCTCTCGCCTGAAGGCTGCTGGGATAGGCTCCACCCCCCCACGACCCTTAACAGGATAAGTGGTAGAAAATGGATGGATGGATGGACAATGCAAACATTCACTCAAGGATTACCTAAAAAAAACCTGTCAAAGGTCAAGGTCACCGTGACAGGAACACATCACGAGGGCATATAGCCACAATTTCTAGTTAGCAAGATAAACCAGAGTGTCACTTTTATTACTACTCAGCTGAAGGAAATTGTTTTCCATCCATCTTTTAAAGTCCTCATTTTAGAAGTGTCAGCAGGGAGTCACTTGATTTCATGGTTACCGTGTAATGGTCACCAGCCAGAGCTTTCCAACCTGCCACTGTCCAACATCCATTATGGTCCCCCTCTTGTCCATAACTACCAGCTCTTAGACTCAGTGATGGACTCTCATCCGCAATTATCAGCTCTTCTTCAGAATCACCAGCATGCTTTAGTTCTAACCCCTCCACGATAGTTCTTGACCCCTCTTGAATGTTCAGTGCGCATCTGCTCCACAATGCCTGGACACCACGTAGAGAACTCCAGCTATTACAATTCAGGAGTTCAACAAAATTTGGAGGTGACGATTATTCATCAGATGCTGAAGTAGTGGACCCTTGGATCTCAGGTCCAACGAGGAATGTTTCTTCAGGTTGATTCGTTGTTCAATTTCACAACACTGTACTGAAATAGTTGGTTTTCCATCAGTGCATTCGAGGATGCGCATTTGCATGTATTGCATTGGAAATGCTAGACAGAAATAATGAAATTACAAAAGGAAAAACTCTTGATTTCCTCCAATCTTTGTGTGCATTCACACTCAATCTGGCTGCCTTGTACTGTGCTAAAGCACCATTACTCCCCCACCCCCACCCCCAGCGCTGGCCTTGCTCTGACCTGTCCTGAGTTTGCTTACATCATCGCCAGAGCCTGATTTATAGCATTAATTAACCCTTAACTGAGCATTAACGAAGCATTACTAATGTACCTTTACTGTAAAGGTTTGTCTTCATGTTGTAGCTAATGTATGTATCTGTGTGTGTGTTTGTGTTATCCAGGGGGAAGGAGCCCCTGAAGGATAGCGTGGTGTCCACCTACGAGGAGCACGAAGACAGCGTGTACGCGGCTGAGTGGTCATCAGCTGATCCGTGGCTCTTCGCGTCGCTCAGCTACGACGGCCGCCTGGTCATCAACAGGGTCCCCCGCGCCCTCAAATATCGAATCCTGCTGTGAGGGGGAGGGGAGGGACCAATTAGGTGTGTGTGTGTGTGTTTGTGTGAGTGTGTATGAGAGGGGGTTGGACTGAATGTCCGCAGATGTCCTTTGAAAATCCAACACAAGACCTGCGTAACTCTGGGCAAAGGCATGATTGTATGTCCTGTAAATATCGTAGCTCATGTTCTGACTGACTCCTGTTGAAGTAATATTCCTATTAAAGTCATAAAAACGGTTGGTGGTTATCCCTCTGGCATGCTGTGGTTCTTAAACATCTTAAATGTAACCTCTTTAGGTTAGAAATCCTCAAAGTAATATAACGTTCTTCTCCTCAGAACATTTCCATTAAGCCCACTATGCTGTCTCACTGGCTTCTATCACATTTCCTGACGTTCTCTCCGTCTTTATCCAGTTTCCTCTTCAACTCTGGACACATTCTGGTCATCATCCGTGTTGAAAACACCATAAAGACAATAATTACATATGGACAAAAATAACAATAATAACATATGGACAATAATTCTAATTCCTAAAAAGTTGTCGTGTTCCTTTAAGAGAATAAAAACCAGCAGTATTTTTTGCTGGTTCCTGTAAAACTATTGATCAGATTTCCATCATTAATATTAAGCAGGTCCACTAATTAATTAACTCACAAAGTGCTGCGCTTCTGCAGTATTACAGACCAATGCTAGGTTGCATTTGCAACATTTATAGCCTGAAAAGAGGCTGTAGATGCATGTTGCCACATGGAACAGCATGAAGGAACACTGTGGACTCCCTCCCTCCCTCACACTGAGGGTGTTGAGGCTGGTCGATTGTGACGGTCCGAGCCTCTGTTATGGCAGACACCGCTGACAGGCCTTTTAATTGCATCTTGCCTCTGTGGATCACACATTCACACACAGTAGTGCCAAGGGAGGGGCACAGGCACTTCATTAGCTATGCCATTCAGGGCAGGCGGTGCTGTGGCTGAATACAGAGCACATTCAGCCATCTAATCAGAGCTACACACACACACACACACACACACACACACACACACAAAGAACCCTTGTTACCTTGCAGTCAATTATTGAGAGTAGGGATCAGGGTGGAGATACAGAGCGATGGCGAGTGCTGCAAAGGTAATCGCTCAATCTTCCCCATCTGGATCCTGGTGACGCTCGTCGAAATAAAAAATAAAAAACCAACACGTAAATATCGGCGTGCGAGGACACTGGATCTGTGGAGAAACGTCATATTAAAGGACGAATGATTAACATTGATCAGGTCTGTCCTTACATCCAGCAGCTGGAGTGACACCAGTGATGGCAACTGCACTGGAATCAGTGATGGCGCCTCCTCAGTATTCCTGAGTAGCTTCTTAGCCGAGACAAATTAAATTAAGCATGATTAATAACCCCCATTGAGATTTTTAAACATCCTGTCTGACTTTGATAATAATACATATTGTCGTGAATCCGAAGTTGAGAACATTGCTGTCATTTAATTAGAGAATATGAAATATATGCATGGTATATGAAATAAATGCATATGCAAATTCATTTTTGTTTTTCGTTGCATGGTATTTACATAACCCCCCAGATAGTTTTACAATAACTGAAGGAACAAAAGATAATAGTTTGACGAAAGTCAAAATATTCAGAATCTCACACTCTGTAGGAAGTGAAAGAAAATATTGGTTGCTTCAAATAAAATCTCACTGAAGATTAAACTAATCAGACTGGAATGTTACTGCAGGGCTTGAATATCACAGCACCTGCATGCCACAGCTTACACCATGATTTCATGTCACGGTTTTGTCATGTGACAGCTCAGGAACCTCCGCTTCCTGTTTGTGTGGTCGCCGGGATGGTGGGAGTGGATCCTGATCCCGCCTGCTCACGCAGTGTTCAGAGTCACCCAGAAGTTCGGCCTGGGGTCACATGACTAGAGTCAACAGAGTAAAAACAATGAAGCCGCATAAAAATATCAGCCTGCAGCAGATCGAGCGGTCAAATCAGAGCCACCCCGGCCATAATCATACTTTAATTTATATTTAGCATGCAAATCTCAAAAGGTTTATAAGAATTACTGGAAACAATCCAGGAAAATAACACACCTTCACTTGTGTGACAGGAGTTCCACACGTCCACCGGAACAGCTCTGAAGAGCAAACCACGGAACTAGCACCAGAATTCCTGCCTGCCTGACAGGCAAACACAGCGGCAAGAAGTGTGTGTGTGTGTGTGTGTGTGTGTGTGTGTGTGTGTGTGTGTGTGTGTGTGTGTGTGTGTGTGTGTGTGTGTGTGTGTGTGTGTGTGTCTGCATTCTTCAACTCACAGGGGCAATATCACAGCGAAGGTTCACTGGTTCTCCTTGTCACCTGGGTTCCTCTGTCCTCACCTGATGTCTTGTCAGTGACCTAAATGTCAAGTGCGTGCATATGGGTGTGTGTGTGTGTGTGTGTGAGTGTGCGTGGTCAACTGGGCAAAGCAGGAGACAGATCTGGGTCAGGCAGTTCCCATGAGTGTGTCCGAGCACTCGGCGGCGGATGACATGTCTGATGTGAGCGAGTGAGCAAAGAGCAGAGGGAGAGTGTGTGCAGTCAGACAGTGGAACAGCCAGGGGTCACAGGAGGACACCGCCATCACATGATCTCACATACACACACACACACATATGCGTCATTGCAGTGACACTCACAAGAGTGGGCATGCATGCACAGGAGATGTATTAACTAATGTTGGGCGTCATTTGGGTGTCATCTTGATGCTCCCTTGATGCTTTTACTTGAATTAAAAACCCAGGAACATTGTTTTAAGGCGGTAAAGAACACTTTGATGACAACAAAGGCAAATCTGAGCTTTTACATTGATCAATATTTTAACTCTTGAATAATAATAATAATAATAATAATAAAAATCTTATCCTTAAATCACATAGCCTTAAGAAACATTTCATGACTAACTGGAGGAGATGCTGCTGATGTCACGATCAACATCGTCTCACCGTCAACGGGGCTAGCCACGCCCACGTGTGCACTGGCTCCCGAAAAGCGTCAAACATTCTGTCCCTCCTTTTACACGCAAATGTTACCCAACATGTATTGTGCCAACAGGGCTAAAGTGCTGTTTGTGTCAGTATTGTGTTCCAGCAGCTCCATAATCATAGCTGCTAGCTAAGCTAACAGTATGCTAACTTGTAGCATTAATGACACTGGTGTTGCGGCACGTGATAATATTTCTGCTGCCTGTAGTGTCCACCTCTGATTGCCAGAGGGCGCTGTTGGCCACCTCACTGAACGCAGAAGGTTCAGCATCTTTGGTTCAGACATTTATTGGTACCAAATTGAAGCACCGTATTGGTTCTATTGTGCCCATCTAAAGTATTAACAAACAATAACATCATAGAACATTTACAAAAATAATTATGTATTTTACTTATGTATTAAGTATTTAAAAACTCTTAATAAAGTTTTCCTCAGTGTAAAAGGTCACATGTTGCGGCCTACAGTCCATTGAGAGAATTTGGCGTGGAAAAGCGAATGTGGAAATACGCTACTTTGATTAATTCTTCTGAAGTTCTCTATTCTATTCAACGTAAAACTTTTTTTTTCTTCCACGAAGCCTGCCGTGTCGGCGTTCACGTGGCGGCCAGCGATGAAAGTTGAAGGCCGGGTTCTGATGTCGACCGGCACGCTTCAGAGCAGAGTCCCGCAGAATCCCCCGTTTGACTGGAAGAATCAGCTGAAATCCCTGTTCTCAGCCCCCCCCCCCCCCTTGTATGTTTCTTTCTAGTTTAAAACATATCGAAAGAGGACAGAAGTAATCGGGACGTGATAACTCCGCTCTGGATACCTGATTGAACAGCTGCTGCCTTACATAGACAACTTGCTTGGACTTGTTTGGTACTGAAATGACTGGAAGGGTTTTAACCACCAACAGAAGCATCTTTCTGTCTTATGATGAGGATGGAACTGTTGATGGATGCGAGCTAAAAAACAAAAACACAAAAAAAAAAACATAAGATTAACATGAAAACACAAAACTGAAGAAATCAATCACAAGACAAACACCTGACTAAATGTATCTAATTTATTTGGTTAAGGAGAAATACAGGCTAAAGATTTTTTTTTTTGTATATTAAATCAAAATCAAACATTTAATTTGATTCTTTTTTTTTTTCAATTTGATGCCAACTTTGACTTTATTCACTGCACGTGAAGGGTGATGCAGTCAGATAATCAGGTAATCAATTCCCATATGAAGACTTTCATGGAGGGATTACTCACAACTGATGCCATTTAAATATTAAAAATGGCTTGTAAATCTGAAATCAGAAAGCAGAGCAGAAATAAAGTTTTTTGTTTTTTGTTTTTTTTAAGAATAGATTTGATTGACTGACTCCAGAGCAGCTTCTTGGGCGCATCGATAACCACACTTGTAACTGACAGAACTATAAACATATTCAATTAATGAGGGTGTCAGTTCAGTCCCAAAGCATGAATTTGATTCCTTCTGAATTAGCTAAAATTCCTTTCTTCCTTGTAGCAACAACGGAGAATAATTAGGAAAGTGCTACAAAAATTACAATTAAATGAAATATAGAGAAGTGTTTTCAGAATCGGCCCAGGTTGAACTCAGACGTGAACGGCTACCTCCTGAGAGCCCTTTTCACCATTTAATAATGAATGACACACCTACAGGTCGGAGAAATAATACTCCGCAATCACCTCGAAGCGCCAAAGTTTTGAAAATCCATCATTAATTTGCCAGGGGTTGAGCATTCATGGTGCTTTGAGCTGTGCGGCTGTGGTTAAATTGGTTTTAATGGATTTCATGGGGTGCTGTTCGTGGGCTATTTGATTGACAAAGAGGTTTGAGAGTTGCCACAGCCCCCTGCTCGCGCTCTGTCCCCCAGCTATGCACCATTGATCAAACACATACAAACTGTCACTCTGTATTGCCGGGACGTCGGTGACGGACTCACCAGTCACTTCAATCATTCTTCAATCAGAATCACATCCAAGAGACGGCGTCACAAACTGAAGAAGGGAAAAAAAAAAATGGAATAGTGGAATAATTTTAGCAGAAAAGGGAGAGGAAGAAAAGTAGCACCTCTGCAACGTTCACAGTGACATATATATGAATTAAAATGAGACGTTTATTACCTTTTCCACCTTTTCTATCTGTTCAACAAGACAAGACAAGGACCCCCCCCCCCCCCACACACACACACACACACACACACTCCCCCACTGACAGACATTTACAGCAGCTCCATCCTATTTCACCTACTGTAAATCTAAACTACAACCTGTGGTGTCCTTCAACGGCAATTGGCTCTCAATCTCCATGGAGACGCCATTAGGGCATGGGAGTGGATGTCCACACTGGACATGAGGAATGAGCACCATTACAGCTTTTGAGAGGTAATTATATGTGCGCTGTGGTGGCAAGGGTCCATAAATAATGCTGGATCCACCCCGCGTGCTTGTTCAGTAATTGAGGAACAATGAGCCGGGATCAGGGAGGTGGGCGTATGCTGCATTGTGAAAGCTCCTCGTCTATTGTGGTCCCTTTCACCCCGGAATCAGGAAGGTCGCTCAGCTAGACGAGGTGAATAACATCAAGCACCAAGGCTGCAATTCTCTAATCACATTGGGGAGGGGGGGTGGGGGGAGGGGGTATTTGATATTTGATGAGGTGAAAGTGCTATACCACTTAAGGCCTTCAGATATTTTATCTATAATTCCCAGCTCAATATTCTTATTGAATGATTGCAGGAAATCTTCCTTTTCTTTGTTATCCTATATTAATCACAGAGTGACATAAATCAAACACCAACTCTCCCTGACTTCCTTGGTATTTCTGGTGCAGAGGAGCCCCAACAGCATACTGTCCCCGTTAACCCTTTGACAGCCAAAAACTGCATAGAAATGAATATAAGACGGCGGGTGTAGCAGGTAAAAGCCGGCCCGCCGACGACCAGCTTCTCAAACAGTTCCGGTGAGTTTTAAGGGAACATGGAGGATCTCAGGCTGCGCACTGCCGGTACGAGAACGGCAGTTCAGATTTGTATTCCGGCCCATGACGGATTTTAATCCCTTGATGCAGTTCATGTGCATCTATTTAGCTCCTGGCTCTGATTGGCTGACCTCTGGAAGCCTGCAAAGGGGCAGCATCCCTGAACTTGTGTTTCAAGCCGATGACCGTATTAAGATGTTTGCACCAAGATCAACAGGAGTGTATCCCCAAAAACAAAAACAAAAATGTAGAAAGCGAGTGTCTGAGCACCAATTGCACTTCTACCTCACCAAAATGAAAGCGCTGGGATCCACTTAGCATGGAGAGGATATTTTCAAGTCAGTCAGAGGTTTGAAAGCAATATTGGACAGAGAGGGATTCTCGGAGAATATACAGACCCCTTCTGTAATTTCAAGGATGGCTTAATAGTCTCTGTTTGGCCCTTCTGCAAGCACTTTATCTTCCGCACATTAAATAAGTAGCTTACAGCACACAGGAGCTTTTCCTGGACTACAGGCTGGTTGTCAGTGTTAAGTAGCTATCCTTGCAGCTAACATTTCATCGGGGCTTCCACCGCTAGAGAGCTAAGAGTCGGAGAAAGGCACAAACAAAGAGGATGCTGCGGCTCGGGTGCATGTAGGTTCATGTTTGACGGATTGTTTTTCGTCAGCCATATTGACTCAGTCCTTCACAGCCACGACGGGCTGCAAATCTGGTTAACCACAGAGGGCAGAATAGTCTTCAGACCCATGTTGGCAGGGTGTATTCTTGAGCAGTTCCCCTCACATCAAAACAAACACACAAATGTTGTGGACATAACACACATCTCTATCACCTCCTACGGGCGCCTGCTGGAACCCTGGGATCACCTCTCTTCCGTCACTATTCTCCCTCCACTTCCTGCAGAAAGTATCAACGTCTCAGGTCAACTTCTCCAGTAAATGATCCAAACATCCATCCATCCATTTTCTACTGCTTATCCTGGGATGGGTCGCGGGGGTGGGGGGGTGGAGCCTATCCCAGCAACCTTCGGGAGAGACGCAAGGTTCACCCTAGACAGGTCGGCAGTCCAGTTATTGCTGGAAACCTCCTCTCACGCAAACACCACACAAATGGCCAACACATATATACAGACAACCTCTTGATGTCTTTGGACTGTGGGAGGAAGCCGGAGAACCGGAGAGAACCCACGCAGGCACAGGGAGAACATGGAGACTCCACCCAGAAAGACCCTGTGCTCTAGCCGGGGCTCCAACCCAGAACCTTCTTGCTGTGAGGCGACAGTGCCGACCACTGCACCACCGTGCTGCCCATGATTCAAACACTCTGGGGTAAGTATTACTGGAAACCTCCTCTCACGCACACGCCACACAAATGGCTCCATATTGAATCTCCAATATGAACAAATAATTAAACACCCATGTGACCTTCAGGTTTAATTATAACATAAACGCGTTTGAGGTGTGGGCTGCGTTTCTCGTGGAAGACACACCTGAAACATGAGACACCAACGCCTCCATAATTTTTCATCCAAATGTGAGCAGCTTATTGCAATTACATTTCCCCACCACACACGCGCGCATGCACGCACGCACGCACGCACGCACACACACACACACACACACACACACACACACACACACACACACACACACACACACACACACACACTCCTGCTTGCTTAGGAAAACAACATTCCATTTCCCAGCTACATAAATATTTCACTCATTTTCTTCCAGCTTCATGCCAGTGATTTCTTCCAGCCGACTTGCAGTGATGACAACGCTGTCATCTCCTCTTCCAGGTCAACAGGTTCATGACCTGAGGAAGCCTGGTGGCCAGCACGTACTAGCCCCCGGTCACATGACCTACTGTAGCACTGCAGCTTCGCTTTAATTCTAAGTATCATTTGCATTGTCAGTCCTTAAAATTGATTTCATCTGTATATTAAATTCTAACTCTGCTCTTTACACAGAGATGTTAAGCCTGATTGTATGAACTGAATATTTTATTGAAGTTTTGATCACGTATAATCTTAATATCACTCATTTCATGCATACTATGCACCATATGGGCATCTTGGTGCGGGGCTCACATGATGAGATGTGGGCAACTGAGTGGTTACTTTAGATCAGTCGTCACTAGCCAAGAAAACAAGTGCACACGCACACACACAAACTCCATCTTTGGCTTTGTCAAGTCAATAGAGTGGCGCAGGAATGAGTCCAAAACCTGTTGGCGAAGCTGAACGTCTGGTTCCTTGTCTCTGAGTCAGTGAGGTTTTTGACTGTTTTTTTGGTGAAATGCCTGAAGTCTGTTGGTCGACATCACCTAGACACCGAATGCCTCAGTAAATATCACAAAACGTCGGTTGCTACCATGTGGCTAAACGAGACTACAAAGGTTGTTGCGGACATCAAACACCATAACACCAAAAGTAGAAGATGCCCAAAGTTGCCTTGTGGTGATGCGTCCGTGTCAGTCATAGCGTAACGTTCGCCTCGCGCTTGACTTGATCATTTTAAGCAATCATTTCAAAATCCAATTAAATGTCGCTGCTTTTCACTGAGGGAACTCGTGATGGTGCTAACTTCATCCCTGCAGCGCTCCGTCAGTGTTACCTGCTGGCTAAACCCACTCAGAGCTTCATTCATAGTTGTAGACATCCACACACCTTTATTTGCCAGGGTCTGTGTGTGTATGTGTGTGTGTCTGCTATAATAAGCCCTGCTCTTCGTCTCTATCCCTCCCTACCTCCCTCCTGCCTTCCAGTTCCACTTTCTGAGCGATGCGGGTGGAGGAGGAAGTGACCTATATAGGCTGCATCTCTCTCTCTCTTGCTCTCTCTCTCTCTCCCTAGTCTGCTTCAGCTTCCTGCATTTCAACAATGTGTGTGCATGTGTGTGTGTTTGTGTCAGAGAGAGAGAGAGAGAGAGAGAGAGAGAGTGTGCAGTAGAAGGCGCATATGAATAATTCAGCGGATGCCTCAACACGACCGCCTTCAATAAAACCATCCCCCTTAATGAGTCTTAATGACAGCGACGGTGTGGAGACAATCAAAGGGTGTGTGTGTGTGTGTGTGTGTGTGTGTGTGTGTGTGTGTGTGTGTGTGCGCGTGTGTGTGTGTGTGCAGGCAGAGCGTGGGTGGGTGGGTTGGCAGAGGGAACAGGCTGCTAGTGTGTACTTGAATTCTGGTCCTCATGTGTTTGTGCGTACATGCTTTGCGGCGAGCATACCATGTGTGTGTGTGTGTGTGTGTGTGTGTGTGTGTGTGTGTGTGTGTGTGTGTGCGTGCGTGCATGCATGTAGATACAGAAGCGAGAGCTGCCTTTGCCCCGGGCTTTGCCAAGGTTGCCCTGGGTAATATTACCTGAGACTTTGAAAAGAACATGAAAGCTGACTTCTCAGTAGGGGAGGCGAGGGGAGAAGCTTGCTGGGGTGGAGCATCGGAGGAAAGGAGCAGCAGCATCCTTCCCTCCCATCGGCTCGTCATGCCTGATTTTGGTTTTGAACTCTAAAATGACTTCATACTTCCTGCTTAGTGGTGTTTACAGCGATTGCGTTTCTTCTTTTTTTCTAACCCACCTTGACAGCTTTATCATTCTTTATTCATTGTTATTTTAGTTATTTAGAATACACAGCCAACATGCATTCAGACGTATGTTTCAAACTGTAGGAGATGGCAGGATTAACAAGAAATAAATAGATTCTTAATAAAGTGTAATGTTTCTTTTGTTCAGGAGCTTTGCAATTCCAGTGATAGACAAGCCCCCCCCTCACTTATTTCACCTCCTTGTTTTTCAAAGGATGACTTTAATTGGACTTGACGGGAGGATGAAAACACATCCGCTGTCAGTAGGATTCCATAACGTAGCACAAGGCCTTTCCATTTTGCATGTGCTTGTAAAGTCAAATATATTAACACTTTATTCCCACTAGGTTTTATCTTTAGGAGCTTCAGAATCAGTCTGACATTTTCTACACATCCTAACGAGACATATGTTGCACGTCTGCTTGTTGCAGCGCACGTTTACATCCCACCAGGAAACAACGTGCAGGAACTCCATGTACTGGCCAGACTACCATAACCAAATGTTGCACTTTGACATTCTACAGTGAATCAAAGGAACTGGAGGATGGTCAGGAGCCCTCAAGTCGGTCCCATTTGCTGGACCCAGGATCCTTTTAATTCAACATGAGAATGCATAATAATGCATTCATTATTTGAAACTGTTGAATCTTTTCAACTGTGTTTCTGTTGTTGGATCGTTTTAGCGTGTCGCTGTTGTCCAGGTCAGCAGCTGTAGCTCCTTAGAAGTAAAACCGTTTACCACTTTTAATTTGTTGTATATAACACGATACTCATGTAGTCAGACAATGTAAAAACCTAAACTTCAGCCAGTACTGAATATGAACTGGGCGCTAATGTTAGCGATACTCCAAGAAGTGAGGAGCTAATGGATGCAGCATCAACAAAAGCACCGGCTGCAGCAACTACGACATTAACGACAATGCCCGTAAAGAAAAGAGGCCGATTTTGTTGGCTCAGTATTTTCAGCATGTTGCACTGAACGTACTTTAAGAACGACGTCATGAGCAGTGACACGAGAATGCAGGTTCGCCGTGAGGAAATCCAAACCTGTTTCTCATGGTATCTTAAGAAAAGTCAGGCGCATGATCCCATAAACAGTCAGTCAGACGAGCGTCTGTCAAAACTTCTGCTCTGACTAAAAAAAAAGTCTTTATGTGTATAGCTCCAGGGTCATGATCACATACCTGGGTTGTCATGGTGATGACTGCATCTTCCCTTTCGTCATGTACTCTCACGTACTCTCACGTGACCGAAGTGGAGTGATGCCACCTTCAGCCGAGTCGTCTCTCCGAACAAACTCCATCTGCTGTTGACACGTGGTTGACAGCTGAGGAGCAAGCTGGGAAGATTGCTGCCAAACATCAGATTATTACTCGTAATCCTCATCTGGATTCTGCTCACTTACATCATAGCGAATCAAAAGCAGCAGCAGCAGCAGCATTGCCAGTCAGAAAAAAACGGGTCCGTTCCTCTTTGTTAGGAGGCGTGATGAAGGCCTGGTCACGAGGAAGCTTCGCTGTCACAATTACTGAATTCATTTTGGATCCTGAAAGACAAAAGCAGATGTGTCAGTGGACGAGGACGTATTCTGCTCCCCTTTAGTTTAAATGTCCTCATCATTTGGGACATTGAATCAGACTTGACAGTCAGAAAATCAAGCCAATAAGATCCAGTTTACATTTCATCATCTCTGCTGCTGGCCGTCTTCCTTCCTTCCGCATAAGTAGAGCAGCAGACTGATATGAAATCACCTTCAATCTCAAACTCATTTCCACCCAAAATATCACTTGCAGCCCTCTGACCTGGTGTTTAGTGTCTCTCAATCGGTCTGCTGCAGACAGCACTATAGCAGCGACGGCGGCGGTGGCGGCAGCGGCTGCCTTCCACAAAGTCACAGATGACCCTGTCAGCAGGAACCCAGCAGCAGATGTAAGAGCCACGGCTGGCCGACGGTGTCACTGCCCAAACAGATGTGCCACCAGAGGTGGGATGTCTCGCCGGCGATGATGGATGACTCGGACAAGTTTGGCCAACCCGGTCATCTCACAACTTCCGCCCGACTCTTGAGTTCTTAGCAAGGCTGCAACATGTAGAAGAACAGCTGCGTCATCACAGCCATCAGATGGAGATTCGGATTTGATGAGTTTTGATGTTGAATTATTTGGAAATGGAGTTGTTTGAGTGGCAGCCATATTCAACTCCATGTGACTGAATAATCACGTCTGATAATCCGCAGCATATAAAACCATCTGTGTTCCTCCCTGGTGGCGTGACGAGAACTTTAATCTCGGTGTTGATATAAAACATCACCAAACCCCTATGAGCCAAAGAAAAGGTGTCAGGAATTTTTCATCCCTCTTTAGATCATCTATATATTCCTCTCAGTCTCACATCTCTTTAGCCCTCTGACAGAAAATTTCTGAAAATATTTTATTTCCCACCCTAAAGATTCAGCTGTGATCTGAACCCTGATGACGCAAACCAAACCTGCACAGTCTTATATGATTTTACTCCCTCTGCCAAAGATTAGGACATTTCCTCCCGACCAGCTAATTGAATCAATTTTATTCATGAGGGATTAAATTCTGGTTGGAAGAAAATTAAGATGTTCCACTTCAGGGCCCAATTTTAACACTAAATTCACTAATTTTTGGTTTGTAGTTCTCCACAAGATCTACCGGACCAAAGTAGGGTTTCCTAGAACTGGACCTGAGCTGCAAGTGCTCTGCTTCCGTCTGATTCCCAGAGTCGGATATATGTTTTTAAATATCACGAGTGAGCACGCAGAGCTGTGGCAGTGTTGTCTGCTCTCATCCTAGGTTGTAAAATAGCGACATTTAAATTTTCATAGCCCTCGGCGTGTACCGATGTGCAAGACACTCTTTTGCATCAGTATGAGGCTCAGCAGGCTGTCAATTAACTCCAAAGTCTTTCATGTCACTGTGAGACACTCGGAGAAGCTGCAGCAGTGAGCAGCTCATTCGCGCGCGCGCGTGTGTGCTTTAACACACCAACGCCATTGTGTTACGTTATAAAAGAACAGCTATCCAAATCAAAATAATTTCAAGTTGTATGACTTCTTTAAAAACTGATAATCAGTAATATTTCTAATTCTGAAAAAGGTGATTTCAGATGAAAAGAAAAGGCGTGATGAAAGTCTAATGTTCTGCTATCAGTCATGGTGGATGCTCATATGGAACTCCTGCTGGTTCCACTTTATCTTCTGTCTGTAATACATCACGTGATTTAATGACCATTGTGAAACGGGGTCCTCATTCACGTCGCACACAGAACAGAGAGGATGTCAGACCCCCGTACGCCCCCAAACCTTTCAAAATAATGGCATATTCCTCAGGTAATAACAGGCTCTGTCAGTCAGAGATGAGTGAAGTTTCTCATCAATAATCTGGACGCACGTTTCCCCCTCAGAAAAATTCATCTGACCCTGAAGTTGAGCTCACCCGAGCTACAGATCCTCAAACTAGGACAGAACCTGCCAGCGCTTGTGAGACTCGTGTGGCTGAAAACATCTGTGAGTTTGTTCAAGGCTCCTGTGATTGTTTTTCTCATAGAGGAGATTATATTTTCAGTGCTGTTTCTTTGTCTGGATTTTGCAAAAAAAAGATTTTTATAAAGCCTGATGGCGGTTTGCGGTCAGAGGAAGAACAGACCCAGGACTTTTTTTCTTCCCGTGAAGGTGATGGCGAAGGTCTGTCAGTGACATTCTACTGTTGTCTGTGTGAGGTTCTTTGTAATCAGTATTATCATTTAAACCTTGACATTTTCTTTCATCCGTCAGCTACACTTTTACAGCTCAAAACCGAAAGTAGAGATTTTGCAGGACCAAAACATCACGGAAGATCTGCATTGATACTCAAGAAAAGCAGCCTGCTCCCATTAAACCAGGCGAGCGTTTACATTTGAAGACTGTTTCTCTGCTTTTGTGTCTCACTTCCACTCGGCAAGTGTCTCTGCTGGAGGTTACAAATACTCTACCAGTCCGGTTACTACATAAGTTAAGAAGTACTACAGCAAGTCCAAGATCCAAGTCACTGGGCGGACACAGTTTTTTTTTTTTTTTTTTAATTAACATATTGACTCATTTCTCTAAAAAATGTAACACAGGTTTCATGAAAAAATAACAAGTTTAAACTGGAAGTCAGAAGTATTTTTGTTTAGCCCGGTGAATTTGCTTCTAGTCCTCCCAGTGACAGATGCAACCGCACAGTTGACAAATTGGCATGAAATCATTTCCACCATTTGCAAAGTGCAGCATCGCGCCAGCTTCACACACACGAGGTTATTGCCTTCTGCTCCAAACCTCCATTCCTAAAGCCTGGCGGCGGCGGCGGTGGAGTGAACGAGAAAAATCTCTCCTCTCTTTATCTGCGGGTGAATATTCCGTTCGCGCAGCCTCTCGAAAGCCTGTTTCCCCTCTTCAGAAGCTCGTCTAAAGCAGCTTGCTTCTAAGCAGATAAGGATTTATGCTTCCTCGTCCTCTTCAGGGACCAAGTCTGGGATCAGCGCTTGGCTACTTCAAGTGTTACACACACTTTGAGGCTTTTGTTGTGCCACCAAAGTGTTGTGTTTTTGGCATCCGTATCTGCCAACTGGTGTGTTCTGAAAGAGTTCTAGAGGTGTTCAGATCATATACGAGCGAATCGTCGACACCAAATCAGAACCGTCTCCAATTCTCTCGTTAATATCGTTGTTTTTCATTTACAAAAACCAAACTTCCCAAATGTCTGCAAAAAAAAAAAAGAAGAAGAAGAAGTTTTACCAATCATTCATTGTCAGTTTAAAGACACATTTGAGACGGTGGCCAAGAAGGATTTGGTCCGATGCCTGGTACTATGAGATGGCTCCATCAGTCAGCCAAACTCAGCACCTCTGCAGCCTCATGTCACTCCCATCACATCAAAGTGATGTTTACTCCCCCTCTGCTAATGCCATTTGGCTGAGAGAGATTTTATTTTTTTTTATTCCGTCTGCATTGTTGCTCACAACTTCTACCATCAGCAGTGCTCTAGCTCAATTCACATCTGAAGTTCCGCGACTTCTTTCTGACTCCAAGAGATTTAATGCACAACTTATATACGCAAAAGAGCCTATTGATTGAGCGCTCTGAAGTCCTTCTTAAAAATTCACGGGGACAATAAACCTCACCTGACAAACCTTTTGTTAACAACACACGCTAAGCGGCTAATGGCTAATGATTTAGGGAATCTTGTCGGTATTTACGACTCGGAGCTCCCTTATTAAAAGGAACAGTGAGAAGTGAAAGCAGCTGTAAATTAGCCGTGCGTGAGATGCAGGCGCTGTGCTGCACTGGAATGGATCTTTGTGTGGAAGAGCATGTTCCAGACCTGGCAACCTGGGTGTGGAGACCACGTTAAGTCTTCCGGAGGACTAAGTCTGCGGTATTGGCAATCTCATCTGTGTTAACCTCAACTGGAAATAAGTTTCGTCTTCCACAATGTGGGAATAAATAGAAATATCAGAATTCACCACAGCGTGCAGCTCCTCCTATTGCATGAGATGATATCTTCTATACACTGTATTCCCATGCTGTAAAATTCCATTAGGCTGCTAAAATGACTTGTACTCACACTGCAAAAGGTGGCGTCCATTTGCAGATTCTATCATCGACCGGGCACTAACCTCCGTTTCTCCGAGCACACAGACACACCCACACCCACACACACACATTCTTTGTCTAGCCAAGACTGTAATGATGTGTTATGTTCAGATGTTACAGGAGTTCCTACAGATGACCAGATGGCTGTCGCTAATGGTCCAAACACCCCAGTGTCCATTAAATACATATAGGACCCAGCCACAGTCCGTATCACTGTAATGACCGATAGACATCGCCGGCATTCCTCTTACTGTTACTGTCACTGGCAGGCAAACAGATACACGGGTGCTCATGAACTCCTCTTGCTGAGCTCACACACACACACACACACACACACACACACACACACACACACGCACGCACGCACGCACGCACGCACGCACGCACGCACGCACGCACGCAGCAGGTCACCATTAACTCCTTATTGCCTAAATTTGTTTACAATAATATAAAAAAATTAATCATTTGTGTTCAAACCGGTGCTAAATTCAGTGGATTGTTAATTTGAACATAGCACATACGATAGATATAAAATTGGGGATGATGTAAATTTGCGACATGAAGAATAATTTGGCATAATAGTAACTAAACAAATGTTCCAGGTATGTAGACGACTGTATTGATGCTGCTGTGACTGAATTAAAGCTTTGAAATAGAAAAAGAACACAAGTTTAGAATCCTTGCTGTTCCATCATCACAACTTTCCAAATACAGCCAAACACTGCGAAACCCCTTTGCTACAGTCCTAGGGCTGACATCCCCTCGTCTGCAAGAAGAGCTGTCAAAATACAAGAAGTGATTGTCAGGACTATACACAATATGGAACCCTGTGCAGTAAGTGCGGACAATGTTTCCACTTGCACCGGTGTCAAATATGTCGAAAGAATGCACCAGTCCTTCACATTTCAACATAGGTATATTTATACATAGTTTTGTAACTTAATATTTGTTTGGTTGATGCATTTTATACTTCTACTTGTACTTGGCAGTCATTATGGACAGCAAACAAAATATTTCATTGTACATGGAAGCGTGTTTTCCTTCCACAAGTTTCCTCACATGTGGTCTATTTTGATACATCAGCAACAGAAGCAACCAACAAGCTAGTAGGTAGTTTTATTTTAGCACAATTAACCTCAAACTTGGAAAATCTCCAGAAATCATCAGCAGAAATCACGTACCGCTCAGGCAACTCTTGACGCTCACCCCCCGTCCTTGTCTCTTTATCCGATGTTCTCCGCGTGCGCCATCGCAGCCTTTCTGGGTAAAATAACAAATAACTGATTCCTTCATTTTTGCATTACTTTCACCAAAATAGCTGCAGAAGTATGACAAGCAGTAAAACTGGAAGTGCTCAGTTCACAGCCTCATTTACCAACATTACACTACCAAAAACATGGGTCAGGCGGATTTCTTTATGAATGTACAACTTGAAAGTATTTTCATATTTACAAAGTGATGAAGACAAAAACACTACGACTCTAGTCTATACTGAATGTGCACCATTATGACTCTATTCACACCAGCTGTAGTATCGAATAAATGGACGTTTAAGCTCATAAATCAAGTACTTCTGCTCCCGAAAACACAATTAGCAGTCAGTTACCAATAACTCAACGACACAGAGCTCCTCACTACTGGGGCTGCTTCTTGTAACAGCTCTGATTGGTTGACAGTGTCACATGATGCAGCTTGGCAGTGTCCAGAGTGAACAGAGCGGTCAACACAAAGAAAAATGGATTAGAACTCAACTAAAGACATTCAATATCATTATGGATTTACTGTGCAAATACCCCTAAAAGTCACTGAAGTTCTGGCTGGATTTTAAAGCTTCTGAGTGAGAGACATTTTCACTTTGGACTGGACTGAGAACAGCAGTCGACCTCCGGGAGCTTTTATATAAATATGAACATGAATGATCAGCTTCCATTAGTAATGTGACCTGCTGTTTATGTCCATTGATACATGTGTGCGCTTGCCCCGCATGGAGTGATCGGTTGCGGAGTGACATCCACTCCCTATTTGAGATGGCTAAAACTGTTAGCCTGACGAAGGCCGAGTATGGAAACATAGCAAATAAATATTGAAATGCAACTACGACAATGTGCTGAGTTCCTTTCGCAACTCTTCGGTCTAGCGGCGTCTCCACCTGCCTCATCTAGGAGACGTGCAAAGTATTCCTTTGTTCTAATTCAGTTGTCTGAGCTCTCATGGTCTTCGGTGCACACTAACCTCAGCAGTGATCTATGCGCTGTCAATACGTGACTCATTACAAGTGGAGCCAGTCTGAGGCCCCCCGTGACTTTGACGGTGCATTTGAGAGGGTAATTGTGTGCACTATAAACAACATTGCCTAAAGGATATATGCAGGATTCTGGAGATAGCATCATCGTGCCGCAGCTTATGGGATCATATACAGCACGTTAAATGGATTAACCTTTTTCTGTCTGTGACGACATATTCTCTATCCTCTTTTGGCTTATTCCTCTCTTTTCCCTCATCCTCCTTCTCTTATCACTCTCTCTTCACACTCCCTCTACGCCCGCGGTGATGTTGCCTGCCTGTTTTTCAGCATCCCTACACTCCTGGGTTAACATGGACAGAGGCGGTGAACTCTTCGACGCCATCTGCTTTGACGGAGAGGAATCGTACCGTAGACATCCACCTGAATATGAATGAAGCATATTCAGAGGGAGTTTCACACCACGTCGATGAGTCATGACTCATAATGAGGCTGATAGAGGAGAGAGCTAATGGTGGGGAGTGTGGGTGCACACAAACACGCAGGAGCTGGTGTAGGTTGCACACGCATCATGCATATTCTCTCTCTCTCACACACACACACTCACACGCGCGCACTACTGTGTGTCTGTCGCAGTCACTGCAGGGAACTGCAGTAGGGTAGGGTGGGGTCGGATTTAGGATTTAATTGTTTTATGGGAGAGTGACAGACAGGAATAGAAAAACATGGCCTTGACCCCCCTCAACAAACCTCAACACATCCGTCAGACACACACATACATACGCGCGCGCGTACACATACACACACACACGCGCACACAAGCACTCAATCCCTCCAGCACAGCACAGAGACTGGGGAAGTGAGAGAGAGAGAGAGTCTATTACAGGGACTGGGGAGGGCCCTGAGGTACACATATGGGAGGAAGATAACACATAGTGGTGGCAGTGGAGGGCTGCACCAGCTACGGGCGAGTGTATATGTGTGAAGACGGGTGTTGATTCTGTGTGTGTGTGTGTGTGTGTGGGGGGGGGGGGGGGGGGTGTTAATCCTGTGTTAATCAATGGTGTGCTTAGGATACTGGCAGCTGTGTGAATTGATGTGTAAGTCTGTGTGTCTCCAAACCTTTATCGTTCTCTCTTCGTATCTGTCGACTAATACCAGAGGAACAAGGAACAATAAGAGGCGCGTGGGAGTAGCAAGATGAGGTGCAGATATGGAATTAAGAACAGCATGTGTACTGGGACGAGCCTTGAAGGCTCCCATCTCCAAAGAAGAAAAATACCACACGTACACCGCCGTACTGCATCTGTCAGAGATTCCTGATGGGGGAAGGAGGAAGTTGAGATGGAGTTTTGAGACCGAGCGTGCAGTCACTTGTGAGCCCAGGTCTGTCGCGGCATCTTTAACACATGTACCTGGACTACGTACATCATCTCGCACTGCGATCAGACTCTCAACCGCCGAGGGAAACAGATGTGCTAACAAGAAGGCTAAAACCCATGCATGCAAGCATCTGTTACTTGCATGGACTGAAGTTGTGAGTAGCTGAAAACTGAAAACTTCCCATGCTGGGTTTAAACAGGTCTTTGTCACGACACCACCCGTCTGTAGGTTTAACATGTCAGCCACTAGCTAAGCTAGGAAGAACAGCAGTTTGATCAAAAGACGTTAACAGCGACCTGCCGGGGAAAAAACATGTTTGCTGATGTAACTGAGTGTCTTGGGTTCTTCTTACTGAGAATGAATACAACAAACGGGACATGACATCAATGCAATGACAAACAGCTGAAGCCAGACGTGGAACAAAACTCCTGCCTTCCGGAAACTCTGAGGGGACACAATTCCTCAAAAACAGCGATGGTGACCGGACAATGGCATCAACCATCAGCCTGATCCAGGCTACTGGGCTTGTAGGGGCCATGTAGACCCGAAGCCTGGATCAGCCTGGAGGGAGGCCAGCCCTCTTCAACAGTGCCTTTCATTACTAACGGACAGGTGGTAAGAACTGACTGGAGGTCAGCGGCACTGCAGTCGGGACGCTGGCTCAAAGGTTGATTTTTTTAAGAACACATCAGGCCATATAAGACACGTGCACCTCGATGGATTATCACATAACGATGACCATAATGAGCCTTAATCAACATTCTCTGAACATCCTTCAGGCCTAATGCATCCAGCCCCACCCAGCGGGGCCTGCAGTTGATGAATTACAGAGCCATTACACTGAATGACTTGCGCAGCTCCAACATGCAGTACAGTCCACTCGCTGGCCTCGACGGTGGCCGCAGCAAATGAACTTAGCCAACAATCTGAGGATCAATCCCATCACTTAGCCAATTAGACAATAGGGAGACAGACGCCCATTACTGTAAGAGCCAATCGATAGCCGGAGCCAAGGGCCGAGGCGGAGTGTCTGGTCCCGCTGAGCCGCACGGGGTTTGTGTGCATCTAATGGAAGGGAAAGTAGGCGGGGCCAGGAGGGTGTTTTGATGGACACCTTGGACAGGAGGCTATTGGCAAGCCTCGGAGGCTGTTGACACAGAGAGCTGGGTTGTTGTAAACATGACAGAGCGAGCCGTGTGGGGTTGCAAAGACGGATCAATGACAGAGAGTGTAGCCAAGTCACCAGTTGATTTTCCTCTCAACGCTTTGACAGTCCTCCTTTCACACTTTCGACAGTTTAAGTGGCTGATTCTGAGTTGATCGACAAGTTGGCCAGAATTCATTATGTACTGAATGCCTCAATATTTGTTTTTTTTTGTTTTTTTCTCCTTGTTGCATATCATTCCGAAGCTTTTGTTGCACAATTTGCATCAAAAATGGTGTTGTGACTCTTATTTGTCAGTGGTCCCATTAGCGTAAAACACTGACACATGCTGAAATAAAAGGCTCAAACTTGATCTTACTGGCATCTGAATGCGAATCAGGCACAAATAAAACGGCCCTGGACCAGGATACGATCTCAGCCTCAGATATATGCAGGCTTCGCTTCTACTGATATTATTATTATTATTATTATTTTAAATTGCCATTAATGAGAAGATCACAATCGCTTTCCAACCAGCCAGTATCTCATAGTTGTCGAACACTGAATACTGAATGCAAAACCAAATCTTCATTTCAATGCGCAATGCTTTCAAAGGCTTTTCACAGCAGTGACTCACTTCTATAGTTAACCCGTGCTCCCCGAAGCACTTTGAAGTAGGTTTAATAAATGAATGGAATAGATTGTAGAAAATAAAGTTAATATCAGGACGCACATCTCACCTGGTCCTTCGTCTGTGCTGCAGGAACAACGTCATCCTGTCAGCCTCCCCGGACTTTCCTGTCACTTCCTCTCTCGTCACTCATCACCAAAATAAAGCAAAAACACCATAAATAAATAAATATCTCTTGTTTTAATCATGCGCTGTACTTGCTGTAAATAAGTCAAGACAATCTCTTTGGGTTTTTTTGCCACGTAATTAGAGGTGCAACAACGTTGTTCTTCCCAATTAAACACCAGATATAATAATAATAATAATGACAATTAATAAATACAAATGTTTCATAAAAATTGTTAGAAGGCTTTTAATAGGACTAAAATTTTGTCCTATTTCCCACTTTAATACATAAATGGCAGGGTGAATGTAATTCTTATTTTTCTGATCAATAGCCTGAAAAAGTAACAATCATTATGATAATTAAGGTTATTTGAATATGAGTGATGACTGATGCAGGCAGCATGACGGCACAGTTCCTCCATCGCTGTTGCACCGTCACAGAGGACGACGTCTGTCCGTACAACAGCTACCATGTCAACGAGGCCGAAGGCCGAGGGCTCTTAGAGAACATAGTCTAGTTATCATCAATATCATAATTACACCATCAATTGAATGTTAAAGTGGTTAAATAAATAAATAAAGACTGTCAAGCAGGCCAACAGCTAAGCGACGTTTAAAATGTTGTGAAAACATGTTTTTGTACAGATGATATCCACATCTGTAAATATCGGCCAAATTGGCTGAATGATATTTGGGGGGGGGGAAATTCCAATATCGTGCATCTCTACCAAAAACAATTTGAACGTTGATGAGAGTTATTCTTCAGTCCAACGTATTGGGTGCTGGGTTTGGAAGCCCTCGGGAGTGTTTTCTCTCTCTCTCTCTCTCTCTTTCTCTCTCTCTCTCTGTTAAAGGCTGATGCACTACTTCTATTCCCTGAAACCTGAAGGAACACACACTTGGTGACCTACTTGAAGTGTCTGGCCTCTGGGGAATTCCCCTTCCTTGTTTCTAATATTACTCTTATGTGCAGATATTCTCATTGGTATCTCCCACTGATCTACGATGTCATCCACGACCCGTTAAACGACGCGTTTGCACACACCTCAATACGTGGACTCTTTTAGGCTCCTGATTGCCGGTGGTTTCACTGAAGCGTCGATCTAAGTGCTTAATTTGTTGTTTACAAAAAAAAAAAAACCTTTCAGGTCCAACTGTACGTGCTCAGATACAGCAGCGAGGAGAGATGGAAGAGAGCCTCCTGTCCAAAGTGGAGTGAAAAAAGAAATTAAGAATGACATTTGATGTCTTCTACATACAGTAATTTCATTCCAGTGACTCCTTTTCATTTTTAACTGAATTATTCTAAGACAGAACTCATTCTGCTACTCTGAAAAGGGATGCGGGTCCAGGATTTACCTGAAAAATGCTATATTAATTTTCAACAAGTTCAGCGACAATATGTCACGTGACAGGCACAGCTAAGAAGAAGAGGCACAATTGAATTCAGCTCATTAAAAGTTACATACTTCTTGGTTTAGTTTTAGGCCACTAACATGTAACTACAGGCAGGTTGAACTCATTTGCACACCTTCATATGTTGAGGGTAAATGGGGATTTTGGACTAGAACTCTGGCTTTGGGTCGTTAGCAGCTAGCCCCTAATGTTGGCGCTAATGTCGCGCTAGTACTGGGTACATGCGTGAGGTTTTGCAGCCTCTCTTGCTGTAGTTTGGGCGTCTTGTGTGTGAGGCTATTTGGTGAGTTATGGTCGGAGGTGAGTCTTGGCTTTTGGTCATTTCTGGCAAAGTCTTTTGTGCTGCAGCAGCGTAAATGAGTGTAAATCAGATTCCTCCAAGTGTGTCTCAAAGGAATGCGACTGATGTGAAAACATCTTGGATGTGAGAAATAGCTGATTAGCTTAATTCAAACTGATTCAAACGTTTACAGACAAAAATAATGAAGAGCCACAGAGGGAAAAGTTGAGGGATTTTACATTTCATTTATCTTTAAGAATAACTGAAGTAGCGATTTGTTGAAATGATGAAAGAGAGAAAGGGATTGTGGCGTTTTGTCATGTCCATGGCTCCCCTTTTACTCTATTATGATATTTTACACTTTAAAAAAAATACCTCTCATGGCATGGCTCAGAGGTAGAGTGGTCGTCTAGCAACCGAAGGGTTGCTGGTTCAATCCTCTCCTCCCCCAGTGACCATGTCCAAGTATCCTGAAGCAAGATACTGAACCCTAATTGCTCCTGATGGCCCTGCAACGGACTGGTGACCCCCCCACCCCCCCCACCCCACCCCTGACCCTTAACGGATAAGCAGTATAGAAAATATAGAAAATGGATGGATAGATGGATGGATGGATGGATGGATGGATGGATGGATGGACCTCTCAAAACTTCTCAGGACAAAGTTAGGGGTGTCCTAGAAACCAGGTCCTGGCAAGTGAAGCTCAGAGCAGAGACGGGGCTTTAAGTCTGCAGCGGTGATACATGCCAGCCCGATGTCCAGCACTTTGCAGATCAGAACGACAGTTTTAATCTCCTTTGGTGCGACGGCGATATGCAGCGATCTTATTGAAATGTCTCAGTGCATTGTTTTGTACGCAGGCACTGTAAAGACAGGCTGACGCCATCATGTCATGGTCCTTTGGCTCCTTCAGCGTATCATGATTCTACTCCAACTCCATCAGGTCCTCCAGCTCATATACTGTATGAGTGATGACTGATTTTATATATATATATATATACATATATATGAGGAGACTGGTCTTTGGCTGGTCATCACAACAAAGTCAGGGAGGGGCGGATCATCTCGATGGCTCAGTTGTACTCAGTATGCTAACCATCAATGCGCCTGAAACACAGATATGTGTTTCAGTTTGCACTTCCACACAAATCTTAATTCAGTGCGTATCCACGGCAAACACACTCATCAGTGAGTAAAACTCAACATCTTTAACTCAGGTGTTCTGTTTTCAGGAAATCAAATGCTCCTGAAGTGTGTCATCTTTGACACATCAGTTCCAAAACTCCCTCGGCCACTTCCTCCCAAGACAAGACAAGACAAGCAGATATGAGAGATGTAGCTTGTGGCAGAAACATGTAGGAGAGAGCAAGATGAGCTCTTTTCAAGGGTTGCTGACATATTTTTCCTATAATACTGTATTTATTTACCTTCTTACATCCTCTGTTGCACTCCTGAAAGTACTTACAACACACTCAATGGCAAATGCTGCAATTGTAGCATATAGATCTAACCAGGAAATCAATCCATTCCAGCCATCATCCACTCACACAGAGCATCATCATCTGATGGTAAAAATACCAGGTAGCATTTGGAACGACACAAGTAAAAGTTGGAGGAGTTCATTAGAAAGGAGACAAACAAAAAGGAGTGCAAAGGAGGCTATAATTCCCCTCCGCAATCCTGTTTTAATTTCCTTAATATGTTTTCTGAGATGCTGAGAGTCAACACAGGTGAGTGAAGTCACGATGAAGCAGCTCCACCAGAACCTGAGAGTGAAACGTAAGCACCAGCTGGCACCATCTCCTCACGCTGCCTTCAGACGTTTGGCTCCTCACACAGAGGCGCTGCTGGCTGAGTCTGAGCTCAACACTTCCAGCACCGTCCCAACACGCCTGTTTCAACAATGGGCAGGCAGGCAGTCATTCAGTCAGCCCCTAAAGTGTCTCTCGACTGGCTCCCATCTCCTGGGTCCGGCAAAACTAATCAATCAACAAAATGCAGGTCATCAAGAAGAGCAGGAAACCTGAAGAAGACAGGAAGTAAAAGCAAAATCAACATGAAGGCGGGATTACAAAAAATTTTAGAAAAAAAAAGGAGTCCAACATTGGGAGTCCAGACAACACAATGCTACGAGTTCCATCCGAGCTCTTGCTCTCATCTTCAGGACTTTCAGGTAAACGTGGAATTTTAATGCGCGCCAGCCTGCACTGACATGAAACCTTGAACAAAGAGGATACGAGCAGACCTTGAACTCAGTCTGTGTGCCTGGTGGTGCTACGCTCTCAGCAGAGCACAGTCGTATTGACAGTGTTTGACATTTTGGTTTCAACAGAATTGTCCAAGGCAGACGTCTGGGAATTCATGTGGCGTTTTCATGCTGACGGTGAATAATGTTTTTTCACCCCAAAAAAGGTTTCATTCATTAGAAATGTCACTATTACAGTCATCTTTGTACACCACAGTCCGCCCTTTGCCTGAGCACCTCAGAGGCATTTAGTCTTCTGCCACTGTAAGAAAAATAAAGTATAGGGGGTTACATCGAGAGTTATAGATATTATAGAGAGTTTCAGTTCAGTTTTCTCTTGCAATGATGCCATGTTTTAATACTAGGTGGTCACTGTCACCTGTAGCTGCTAGCTAGGACCCCATGTTTTAATACCAGCTATTCACTGTCACCTATAGCTACCAGCCATGACGTCATGATTTTAAAAACTTTGCACAACCTTCCACCTGCATGAGGATGAGTTTTTTTGGTGAATTATCTCCTAAAGATGTGCTCCCAGTTGAAGGTAGCAGATATTGTCCTGAAGTGTAGAGCTGCTTGTCGTCAGGGGATTACTCTATTGAAAGAGGCAGCAGTGTGTGAGGGTCTCTCTCTCTCTCTCTCTCTCTCACTCTCACTGCAGGCCAGGATGCCCTCAGGGGTGAGATATCCACTTGAGATTACTGTTGTCATCTTCTCTGTTTCTCTCTCTACTGTTTCTATCTCTCCTGTGTTCCAGAAATGGGCTTCAGACATCGCCTGTGAGCATAATCAAGGTTTAATTAGCCAACCTACTGACCACCATTGACATTTGTAATTTGAAGGGAAATCTCGAGACAAACACTGCATGGATTGTAATTAAATTAGATATCAAATTAGCATATTTGATGAAATCCAACCAGCCAATAAATAAAATACATGATCAGAAACTGACGTCACTCTCAAATCGATTGATAAGCGACCACTGGACGTCCGTGAGTCGAGCCGACGGCGTCACACACCAGACTGAGCCGTTAAATGACTTGATACCTTGCATGGTATTATTTTGAGGCAAAGTCACTAAAACTGTAGGTGTCTCTATGGGTTGTCCGGGTTGCTGGTCTTGCCATCCTTCCTTCAGATTTGCCTTCATCATCTCCTGACCTGACACTAATGGTGTACAGCAGCAAGTTTGTCTAATAGCAGGATAACTGAAAAAGTTGATGATGCGTTTGATGAAATTTGGCAGAATGAGATTAATCGATTACATTCTGAGAACTGGTCCAGAACCGATCTGGTCATATCACTCCAGAAGGGAATGTCCTCTCCTGATTACACTTTCTTTCTGTTGGGGCCCCCTCACACATGCTTTAACTATGGCTGGACGGCGGTTAGGTGTCGGATGTTTACGGCTCTGAATGAGGTAGATGATGCCAGAAGCAACAGGATCCAAGTTTCAGCTCCACTCTGTGATGGTGGATGTTCTTGATGCTGCATTTGATCTCGCCTCCACCGCGCCCAGTCATTTCTCCTCCTGAACCAGCATGATGCTCCTCCCCTTTCTCATTTCAGCTGCAGAGGGGAGGTGCAGCCAGACGGAGGAAGATGGGGAAACCGTCCATCAGAGCCGGGACGAGTCGGGACACGGCCCATAAGGAGCAGCGAGAAGCCCCACAAGTTATTACCCCTGCTACCCGGACCCATTTTGTCTTCATCAATTCTTAAACTCATAAGACTCCCTGCCTCTCTCCTTTTCCAAATTGTGCCATCTATCAAGCCTGCCGCTACTCTTGCTACCTCTCTCTCTCTCTCTCGGTCTGTGGTTTTCCCTCGTTCGTCCTGCTCTCTCACTGCAGAACAAGGCAGTGCAGCGGTGGATCGTCATATTATCCCCAGGCATGAGAGGATGAGTATTTTTTCACAGGTGGTAATGACTACAGTGCTCTTCTTCCTTGTATTCCCTTCTTCTCTCCTCATCCAATCCCTTTTCCCTAAATCTCTCCTTTCATTGATCCCCTCTCCATCTTATTTTATCTTCCTCCTTCTGCCTTATCATCTCGTGAGCCCCCACATCTCTCTCTCTCTGGCCTCTCATTTTTTTATCTTTCCGTATCGCTACGTCTGCTCATTGTGGTGGACTGGCTGGTCGTCTCTCTTTCTCCCGTCTTCCCTTCTCTTTCTCTCCATCTCTCTAATTATGTGCAGAGACAAAGGCGTCTGATTCTCCCTCCTCCCACTCAGAGCTGTCAGGCCTGGTGTAGGAGAGAGTTAATTTCACACCCACTGCATGCTTTAATTAAAAAGGGGTGAGGCGAGGGTGGGTGGGGGGTGGGCGGGGAAAAAAACATGGAGGGATACATGTACTCAGTCGCACATCATACAAAAGGGTGGACTATTTGTGTGTGTGTGTGTGTGTGTGTGTGTGTGTGTGTGTGTGTGTGTGTGTGTGTATGGCAAAATGCAGAAGATTTGTGGAGCGTGCCTACATGTATGTGCGTGCAGTTCTGAGCTGTGTCTGTGTGTGTTTTTTAGCTGTGTTGGCATCCGCCTCAACACGTGCTCATCTTCACTCCTCAGGTGGATGACACACACTCTTCTCCCACAGCAGCAACATGATGCTGTATTTTTAGCTGGGGGGCTTAAATGAGGAATCAATAGGATTGTAATGGCTTGTTAGGGACGCACAGACACATACACATCCACACACACAGAGGTGTGCACACACACATGCTGGCATCGCTGCTTTGGTTTGATGTCCTCTGCATTGGCAGCTGGGGTGTGATTCTCACACACACACACACACACACACACACACACACACACACACACACACACAAATACACCCCATGACAAACATTTCACACATACTTGAGCACGTGCAAAAACAAACACACACACTGACACATAACTCACACAGATATGAAATCACAGCAGCACCCCCTCCACTACAATCATTCTCACCACAACAGCACGATCCCCCTTGTTAAGCTACTGAGTTTAGGGTTATGTAGTTACATACATGCCTCTTAATTATTAATATCATATTCATATTAATAATTCTCACCGTTGCAGCAGCAACCTAATGCACTGTGACCCCTCAGGGTCAGTGTCCAAGTCTCATCAGTGCAGCAGTACCTGGTAGCCGTGAGTATCCAGCACTGCAGTTTCTGACAAGTACCTGCTTCCATGTCCCAAGGGTTTTACATGTGTGCATGCACATACACACAAGTTGCATAAGTATGTATGTCACTAGTATGCGACTGGCACCCAAGTGAGCGTGTTCACAAGTTAAGAGAGAATACATTAGTCTTTGTGTTTGCAGGAACAGTGTGTTCTCCCAGCTGCTGTGTTGAACATGCAAATCAAGCTCGGTGTCGTCTCTGCATAGCGTACCCCTGACACGTTAGCCACCGTGAGGCTCTACGATGTTAACCCTTGAATCGGTGCACACGGTGGAAGAATGTGTAGTAAGGATTTTTATTCGGGAAGCGATGCCACGCTGGAGGAGAGCTGTGCTATGCTGAGGGTCAACTGAATTAGAGTCTGTGACAGCGAGGTTACGTGTCATTGGAAAAGAAGCGCCCATGTAGCTCACTTATTCTGATTCAAGCACTATTTGTCGTTTGGTTCACATGGCAACATACCATGGTGAAGGGCATCTGTACAAGATTTGACATCATGGTTCAGCTCATGTGATGTCTGTGTGATATTTAAAGCAATATTCTTTTTGCCTTTCAAGTGGGGTGACGACTTCTGGAGTCACAAAGAAGTGATGCAGGAGGGAAAAAAAACATCTTTGTGAGCTAAAGACATCTGATTGTGAGTACTTTGAGTTTAAAGGTGAAGTATCACTAACATTACGATCAGGTGGCGTATCTGGTGCACGTGAGCTGTGCAGGGTTAAAACTGTGGCTCAGTTTGAGAATTTATTTTGGTGTAATGTTTTTTTTGTCAGTGTGTGTGTGTGTGTGTGTGTGTGTGTGTGTGTGTGTGTGTGTGTGTGTGTGCATGTTATCACATGCATGTGTAGTCAAACCCTGACACGTTGAGAAGTTTAAGTCCTTCTCTCAGGACTTTGTCATCCATCTGTAGATTCTGTTTTCATCCTGATTACATTACATTTTTGTCGCAACTGAACACAGATCCCTACACCATCTAACATGTTGTCAAACTGGATCCCTCACTGTTTTGGGCAGAGTTGTTGACTTCCTGTGGCAGCCATATTGGATTATTGATTTGTTAACAATCTTAAACATCTCCTACGTGGTAGGATGATTCATTCGTTCATGTGATGATCACAATCTTCATTGTCATTCATTTTTGTTTGCTGTACCCTATGTTTGACTGCTGAGGTGGTTTGCTCGTGATGTGCAGGCACATCTAGTTTTAGAGCTGCATTTTTCTGAACAGAGTTATTTCAAAGATGTTTTTCTTCTAGATCCTAACTGTCACAACACCAAACACTCACTGTATTTTTAAGCAGATATTTGTAATGTTTTCTGTCTGACCAGGAAAAGAAGCTCACCTCTACCGTACGTGGACTACATGCACCAACAAGGTTGTAATGGCAACTGAAAGACTTCCTCTGCCTCTCTAACAAGGTGTAGTGTTTTACTCGTGATTTCCAAGGGCAAACGTCCGTCTGATCCAATGAGGGGAATGAAGCAGCCGTCCATGAAAACAGTTGAGACGATTTATTCCACCACAAAACTGACAGCTACGAAATAAAACATCTCCAACTGGACTCAAAGACATCTGTGCTCGTCACTATCAAACTTACCAAACAGTTAAAGATAAAAGATGACGATGTGAGGTTCAAATTCAATGTGACTGACTGCTAGGATAAACAGCAAATATATTTCTTATAACTACAAAATTGGTCAGATGAGACACCAGGTGTTAAAACCTGATTCTGGCTCTAATAAACCCGTTATATTGTTCAATCTGCAGGACTCAACTTGAAACACATTAAATTGGCTGTGTGGAGGGACTGCGGTGAATAATGCAGAGCTGTATGATGCAGAGATGTATACATGTAATATAGTCTGATTCAGTGTGTTGCACAATAGTTTAGACACTGTAGGCTCTCCTTGTTATGTTGGTGAGGGGCGTTCCACTGCGAGGCATCATTGATAAATGCACTGCTGAAGACATCTGCGTCACACACTGAAAACAACTGCAACCGAACACCCCCTTACCTTACCTATAGCACGAAGCAGGCAGCCGGAAGATATTAGAATAAGCTCAGGGAGAGGCGTGCTGATTCCAATTAGCAGTCTGTTGTTTCACACTGTGGGCGATGGAGCTTGTTATTCCTAGCATGGAGAGACTCTGAAGAGCACTGCTCCGCAGCTCCCACCGTGCAATCAGCCTCTATGACTCTTTCGTACCCACCAAGCACTGATTGCCACATTCATCCGCCACCATTCTCATTCTTGTGCAGTGCTGTAGAGGTACATTTGTTAAGAACTGTCTTGGAAACCTGTGGAAGGACGTACAAAAACGTCCTGACTGGAGTGCTGTTATCATGCCATCGCTGGGTGCTATAAGTAGCTATGATGAACCCGGCAGTGAAAGGGTAAGATCCAGGAAAAGGAAATAATCATAATTTCTCTGTGTAATCATAATTTAGGATATGGAGTGCTAATGCTGTATTATAGGCTGCAATTATATGTCTTGATTAAAAACTAGGGAATCACAATAGAGGATTCAATTGCATGCTGGCGACTCAGACACTTTGTTTGGCTCTTTCTGCTTCATGCATCAAGGGATTTAGAGAAGAATCCAGGTGCAGCGTCAAAAGCGTCTTGATTGTGTGCTTGTCAAATAATTGTGTTTGGGTGGGACTGATTGTTCTTCGGGGGAAATTATTTTAAACGAAACCCAGTTTCACAACCCCACCAGGCATTGCTATGAGTCAGTGGGTGCATACTGTATGTGTAATGTGTTAATATTTGTTAGTATGCTTTTTGGATGACTGTCACATTCATCCATCGCTAAATGGGAGATGACAAGAATCGGGCCGAGCGTATGTGGACAGCATGTTAACAACCGGCATCAACTTTTAAATAAAAAAACAAAACTTTCAAAAGACTTTTCAACTTTTTTTTAACCAACTTAGCCGGTCAGATCAAATCAAAAGGCGAATGAATAACACAGCAAATTTTTTTTGATGCGTTATCACAACTCTTTAAAACTCACAGACAAAGGAACTCAACGTCCAGTTTGTGCCGCATGCCGGCAGTTCTGAAAATTTTGTCCGCTGGAGGAATGTTTTCATGACATAGAAATACTGCAATGCCTGTCACAGTGACCTTTGACCCCAACTGGGTCATCAGTTCATCCTTGAGTCCCAGACATAAGAAATCAGCATCATTTGGGTTTATAATGAACAATTAGATGAGATAAAGGTACAAAAGGTTCTCCCGCTAGAGGCTGACATGCTAGAAGTAGTTGTGTGTGTGTGTGTGTGTGTGTGTGTGTGTGTTAAGCAGAACCTTTAATAGTTTGTCTGCGACATCAATATCAATAAGAGATATTTGATGGTGTACATATTAAACTCCTCCGTTGGTTAAATAAAATTTGAATCTGTTTGTTGAAACTGCATCACCTCAGAAAATTAAATTTGTCTCTGGTTTCATCAAATCCTTAATCATACTGTTCCGTTACCCACAAACCATCTCTACTCACCCTCCTACAATATGACACGCATCCTGCCAAACACCTGTACTGCCCACATCCATCCATCCATCCCTTGTCTTGCTTCATCTATCATCACATTCATCCTCCATCCCTCCTGCATTAAGCCAAGCCCCTCACACTCCCCTCATTTTTCCATCCCTCCCATCCTATTTCCTTTAATCCATTCCACCCCCTCCAACGTACCCTCCATCCCTCCATCCATTCATCCTTCCATCTTGTCACTTTTGTCCTGGCTCCCAGTGTCACTTGTGATTTGACAAGTCAGAGATTAAATCCGTGGGGTCAGTAGAGAGGGGCAGGCGGTCCAAGTGTCGGATTCTTTCAGTGATTAAGAGAAACCGTCCACATTTGAGTTTGTTTGTTTTTTTTGGTTTGTTTGTTTTTCTTGGCCAAAGAGAACAAAAGGGATATAAATCTGAGCCCAACTCAGAGCTGGAGACAGAACATGTTCAGATTAAATAACTCTTCCGATAAACTGAATCATGAGGGACCATCTTGACCACATAAATCACACGGTGCCGCTTAAACATCAATACACATCACTGCACATGAGCCAACGTGCCCTCTGGTAGAATGAGTTGGTGAAATCCCAGCACTGATGTATCTGTCAGGCTCTAACTGCGGGTAAAAAATCAAGATACGAGCAGTTGTATGAACCAATCAGGCCCACAATGGTATAGCAGCATCAATGCTAACCACGTCAAGGTTGGCCATCTTTGACCACACGAGTATCTCCCCCGAGGATGCTGAGCAAGTCGCTTTCGACGCAACCTTACAGCCTGACAAGACGATTCCTCACGTCATCTTGTGACATAATTTCACAAAAACCAGCAGCCTCATGAGTTAAAGCAACAATGATGGGAAAGGAAGCAGCCAACAACGAGGCCGAATAAGCAACTAAGTAATTGCTGTGATATAATGTGGAATACATGTCAAAAATAAACCAACAAAGCTCGAAATAGAATCTGTTTAAAATAAGGTTTAAAAGCGTCTGCAACATGTTTTTTAAATGTCATTCATTCCAGCTTTTAAGAAACACCAATTTTATCCTTCAAGCTTTTTTTCCGGGTGCTACAACAAAAATAAAAGGTTTGTTTTGTTGACTAAAGCTTTCGATTCATGTCTTCTCGTGTGCACCGTCACAGAGCAAAGAAAACAGGTGAATGCAGGGAGAAAAGGATGTCTAGAGGGAGAGGCAGCGAGATGGAGGGGATGTCCTGAGGCTTAATGCACCCTGAATGCTATGCAACATTACTAATGCGAGCGGCATGCTCCAAATCGCTCCCCCCTGGACCGTGGGAGTGTTACACCCCTGGAAGACCCAATAGCTCATTGAAAGGGGTCAAAGGAGAGGCGCTCTGCTCCATTTAGCAGCCCACTCATGATGGATGAATGGAGGGAGGCAAGGATGGAGAGGAGGAGCGCTGCCCTGCTGTGCACACAGGGAACAGGGTGCCGCCAGAGACCTCCTTGTGGAAATGTGAATAGTGGTAATGGGTGGTAATGGGAGCAGACACAGGTGGAGTCAGAGGGGTACGCAGTGTTTTAGGTCAGTATTTCCATATGTTTTTTTGGCTCCAAGAGGATGGGGACATTAAAAAAGGCTTGTGTCAAAATAAATGGGCAGGGTTGTTGTTTTTTTTTCCCCTTTTTAAAAAAAATATTTCAAAAATAACTCAACATATTAAAAATTCATTTGATTATATTTCTGAGATCATTGAGAGGAAAACTATTATCAGGTGTGGATCAGTTCATCCTTCCTTTCAATTTCTAGCAGCACTGCAGCTTTGTTTGTTGATTATAATGCAGCAGCAAACAATAGGTCTTAATGGGATCCATTCACTGCATGTCTTTTCATTGCATTCGCTGACAATAAAACACATTTAATACGACCAGACTGATCCTTTAGGTATGTATGGAGGCATACACATGAACTGTAAATGTAACTTTAGTGTGCGAATTCCTTGCTGAGTCAATTAAAAGTCAATTTTAGCATCAGATTTACTGGAGGAGAGCAAGATAAGTAGTTCTAGTCTGCATGACCACCATGTGAATTTGAAACATGGCAGGAACCGAAGTGTAACACTGCTTTGAGGGGGTCTCTGGCTTTCAGCCCAGATTGAAGCTATATCCAATTTGTTGTCTCTCAAGCACGTCTTTGGGACCTCTCCAATATTCCTCAAATATATATTTGAATGTTGTTTTTTTTTTCCCCCCTGCCGGTGGGTTTTTCGATGTTGCTGCTGTACAGTATGAGTAATCAGATAAATGAGGAGAGCAGACAACAAAGTCCCATCGTCTGTGCACCATGACACTTATCTCTGCGAGCCTCGCCACCAGATAGCGTTGCTAATTTGTCGAGCCGCTGACGGAGTCACAAGGTAACTCTTTACTTGCGTCTTTTGAAGGAATGCGACTTGAAATTCCATCTGACTCGAACATACCACGAGAGTTAATCACGAGATATCAAAGCGCAGCACGGAGGTTGTGTGAGCAGCGTTTCAGTCTGACGCGCGAGCCTGACTAATGGGAACGTTACCATGGCTGACGGGCTGTGTTCTAAAGTTGGCAAGTAAACTTGGAAGGACACATAGTTGGCAAAAAAGAAAAAAAAAGTCATTGAAAACTAAATTACTGCATTTCCACACAAACAAGTAACATGCAGGATTTGAGGTAAGTTCAGTTGCGGGTTCTATAAAGGGAAAAGACTGCATCAACAACACTAAGCAACAGGGTGGATCAAAGGAAATCATTAGATTGGTAATTCAAAATTATATCTATAAAACTACTATCTAGTAGTTTTACTATCTAGTCTACTATCTAGTAGTAGTCACCAGACATACAAAGTATTTATAAATTAAATAATCTTACAACACAAACTGAATCATGAAATGCTCGTACACACAATTTACAAACTTGGATTTTTTTTAGCCCCCACATTAGTCTGACAGGCAGGAAGCAAAACCTTGAGGTTCATGTCCAGCTGGACTGAGTCTAAATCAGACTAGTTGTCCGATTCTAATCCTACCACTCACGTGCAGTTTACAACCCAGTGGAGTCAAGGAACTTTCCCACCCAGATGTGACACTGGAACGACATGACATGACATAGACATGTGCCAACGCTGGTGGGCCGGCTGCTAAAGTCACTTTGTCGTTCCGGCGTCGACAGGACAAAGCTTCTTCAGTTTGGACTCATTCAACATGAGCTGTTCTCGTGTTTGTTCTAGTCACAGTTCAGGGTCACAGTTGAGATACACAGCGTGTTTGTTTTGTCATACAACAGCCACGCACTTACATGGATTGACAGACTGTGTCTGGCAGCTGAAGCGAACGATCATCAGCGGGTTCAACTGAACCAACTCACGGGGTGGTCCAAGTAGGTGGGAATATGTTTTCTCCTTTAATGAAATGATCGTTGATCCTGTCTAATTACCATCAGCTGATTGTGAGGAGGACATGATGGTGTATCTGTTTTGGAGGGGACATAACTTTGTTCCAGCTAATTGAAGGCGGTGCATTTGACCCACTTGCTCAGGCTCCTAGAGACGCTACAACACCATCCATAGTGATGTGTGAATTCCTCGGATTGAAGGCCATGAGGAGGAAGAGGAGTGTATGTGCATGGGTTTATGAGAGATTTTAAGATTGTGTGTGGCTCAGAAAGCGAGGAATGCAGAGAGAGAAGAGAGAGAGAGAGAGAGGCTGTGTGGGAGGAGGTAGCGATGCTAGCTCCTAGGAGAGGCTGGGAGGGCGAAGGGTCATTATTGACTGAATGAATTTTTAAAGAGGGCTCTCGTCTGGGGGTGGGAGGGGCGGTGTATGTGGTGTGTGTGTGTGTGTGTGTGTGTGTGTGAGAGAGAGAGAGAGAGAGAGAGAGAGAGAGAGACAGGCTGTGTATGTGCATTCTACAACAGAGCTTACCTCTCTACTTTTCCTCCCATCTTATTCAGTGCCTTTACATGCGTTTAAGCATCTTTCTCTGCTACATAAACTTGAAACCAGATAATCAGGAGACAAGAGAAACCAGGTTTTCAGAGCAGATTCTCCTGAAGAATGTTGACATCTCTGCCATGTAGGAAGATTTTCTAATTGACTGTACGATAACACTCGCACATAACAAACAGCTGCAGACAGGGGAAGCAGGCTGGAGCTGCTCAATGCACGTAGCAACACATCTGCGTTTCTAAACACTGTCTCCTCACATGTTTTTGCAGTTGAATCTTACAAGAACTCGTTTTTCAGCTTAGCACAATTCATTTTGGGCAGGTGAGAATGTGAGACGGTCACATTCAGCTGTGGACCAATCAAGCACGCGCGCCAGTACGCTTCCAAACGGACCGTGCCGCGGTTCGTTTGAGGCGTGAAGGGAAACCGGACAAATACAGGAAGGAAACTGAAGTCCGTTCATTTTAATGGCTCACACACGACGGCGAGGACACTGTGAGACGGCGAGGAGGTTTAAACTCAAACGGTAATAAAATGGTGATTAAAGGCTACGCTGTAGTGGGACAGCTTTATGTGACCTCACAGGTCATTTTTAGGACAGTGGAAATTGAAGATGTGGATACGGTCACAGGATGAGTATTTTAATAACATGATTTATATATAAAATGTGACAAACAAAGTTAAAAGGCTCCGACTGAAATGTTCCCCTGTGGTCTGAAGCAGAGTGGAGGACAAACTGCCACTGTGTCACACACACACACACAACGTCATTAAAGAGCTGCTTGTGGAATCCCGGTAATAATGTCCAGCTTTCACGTTAGGGCCAGCGGTCTGTTGAGCATTTCTCTGTAGGCTCCACAGTTTCCATGCACACCAGGAAAGCCTTATTGATTGCCCTTTAACAATCGATGGTGGACCTGGCTTCAGTGGGCGAGCCTCTGAGAGCAAGGAGGGAGGGAGGGTAGGAAGGGTGCGGGCAGAGGAGAGAAGGAACATTTTGGTGAGGAAAACAACAACAACAACAGTGAATCCTTGGTCTTTTCCTCCCAAGGCAAAGACCAAGGATTCACTGTAGAAAGGACAACCTCCTGGTCTTGGGATGATGGGAGCGAGGCAAGCCTGCGTGGAGTAAGAGACACCCGAAGGCGACGCATGTTTTGTGGGAAGAAATACAGGAAGAGACGGCAGCACATGCATGTTGCAGCGGGTTTTGGAAATGCTCTGTATGTTCCCTGACCCTGGCAAATAGCAGGCGTGGGGGGGGGGGGGGGGGGTTCCAATCTACTAATGAGTGAGAAAGGAAGGAGGGATGAAAGGGAGGCAGCAAGGCAGAAAAAGGGTGGTGGAGGTGGCAGCTTGGCAGGGCCAGGCATCCCCCCCCCACACACACACACACACCCACCAACATTTATGCATCCATTCACACTCTATTTCTGCAGACACACTCATTAGTGCCAACAAGACCTGCTGTTGGGTGGAGCCGCCCCCCATCTCTCCCTCTTTCTTTAATTCATCCCGATGATTCTATCGCCATCCTCCTTCTATCCTCTTTTCCCTTCATTCTTTCCATTCTCACCATCGGGCTTCTTGAATTTATGCACAAATGCCACCCTCTCATCCATTGTTCCTTCCCCTTTCGTCTCTCCATTCCAGCCATTGTCCTCCTCTCCCCTCGTCCTCCTCCCTCGTTTCCTTTCCTCCTCGTCCGTTTGATTCTGCTCACAATCCTCCCTCCAGTCCTTGCTTGTCTTTGCTCCCGTGGTAGAGGGGTGATTTGGAGGATTAGGCCAGTGGCAGGGTTGTTGCTGTGTCAGTCTAACAGGCAGGGATCTGGACCACAGCTCAGTCCAAATCCCTTCTTCCACGCCTGTCTGCCCGGCCACCGAATATCCAGCTTCCTCTTTTTTTCCATCTTTCATCTCACTCATCCTTTTCTATACTAGTTGTCCCCTCTTCCTGTATCATCTCCATCGATGTATCTCTCTCCCTCTCTCTCTCTCTCTGCTGCCCCCATATATTTCACCCCTGTCCTTATTATTTCTCTCCTGTCCTGAATACTCTTTGAACCCCCAAAAGAACCTGAAATTTTTTAGAGAGAAAAAAGATTTAAATCTATTTGAATGTTTTTTTTTTTTATCAGAAAGGTTTAGCTGAGAGATTATTTGGAGTAAGAGACTACTCCTCCGACCCGCGTGGTTAAAGTAGTCCATTAGGTGATAGTCATCTTTGCATGCTAAGAAAACACTTTAAAATATCCTTAGCTGGCTTTAAAGTGTCACTCTTCCTCATAACCCAATCCTTCTTAAAATATCGGAGGGCAAATGCTCTTTTTTAATTGCAGCTCTAGGCAAGTATACAGTCAATCCTCTTGGATAAGTGAGTTCTTCATTCAGCAGCCTTAAGGGAGCTAAAGGAAGCAGGTTAGTGAGGCTTTAGTGGAGCTTTTCAACACGCAATAGGTCATAATATAGGGATGTTTGGCAGGCATCCTCATGGCCATTTCTTTTTTTAAATCAGGAATTAAGAATTCAGATGTCACTTGACATTGTGATGACATTGTGCTCTATAAATTAAGTGCTGACATTGAGAACATGCTGAAACTGTTTCAAAGTAAAATGTTGCTGTTTTGGAGGTAAAGCTGAAACTAATCACAGGATATTCTGATATGTCAGTAGGAGTGTGACCAGAAACGGGATCGTTTCATTTCAACAGTCCGTTTGCATTCCTGGGGTTTACAGTTTTGGACGTTTGCTAATTTTGCTGTCTACAATATCTGTGTATAATTGCACGACACACTAGCTGAACATGAACAGTTCCTAGTAAATGAGACTGTAGGTTTAGGTTTTATAGGTACATGTACAGTGTTAGTAGTATATGTACTGGAGTGGATGTGACGCAACCTCACTGATGGCGGCTGATCGGAGTCAGAGGGCAGAGGCCAAGCGGTGTCACATGAGTCATGGTCAGTTGGGGCTGAAGTGTGAAAATATGTGAAGGAAGTGAATTTACTAGACCAGTGTAGTAGCAGCTTATCCCAGCTGGAGGCTAGCAGCTGGAGGCTACATTAGCAGCTAGCAGAACACACTTGAATCTCCTGCTGAACTGCTGGCATTCAAGTTTCATGCCATCTTTAGTCCTGATCCGCATTTATAGTTGTTGAATTGAACGAAACAGGGGCTGAAACGTCGGAAGTTGAGAACTTGGAATTCTAGACTTCTGAGTCTGATTTTTTTCAAAGATCAGTCAATCAATTTCGATGCTGCATTTACACATTTGGAATACAGGGGAACTAACAGCAGCTAGAGGAAGGTTCGAGGCCTGAAACAGCCCTCTTTCTTTCATCAAAAAGGATAGTTTAGAGTTTCCTCTTTGAGAGGGCGTCTGCTTCCAAGGCACAACCTGGTCAGAGTATTCTGAATTGGCCTGCAGCTGCTAAAAGAAAACCCTTGAAACATAAAGAACCAGACAAAACTGGATAACCCTGAGCAGCAGTGACAACAGGACACACTGGATGTAGCACAGTTCAAGGAATACCGACAGTAAAAGTGTGAAAGTCAAGTGAGTAATTTTGTATCTGGAAGATGGTTCCACAGGAGCCAGAGAGATGAAGGCTCGATGTCCCGTTGTAGCTCTGGAGACTAAACCTCCTTAAACCAGAGGGATGTATTATTTCACCTGGCCGGCAGGAGTTTCTCTTGTTTTCCATTTGATTACATAGTCAGGTGAAATTGGAACAGTTTGATAGTCGCGTGTATCATCAGCCTTGTCAGTTGATTTAGCTGCTGCATGACTGAGCGGAGTGTAGGACTGCGGTCCAGCAGTGTACAGGTGGTGACAGAGAGAGTGAGAGAGTGAGAGAGAGAGAGAGAGAGAGAGAGAGATATTGATGGTGTTTGTGTGACACGTTTGCTGCACTACTGTCGTTCACAGCTTCAGGCTGAGACAGGCAACGTCCTAGACAATAAGAGTCCACAGCTTCCAGCTCATACAAACACAGACTGAGACTGATAGACTTCAGTCACATGATCAGAAGTCTGATCAAGGCCGACGACATGGAACAAAGAGACCCATCTTTACAGGAAAGTTTAGCTGGTGTGTGCTCATGAACAGCAGACTGTGAAGGAAAATGTATTTCAGACATTTTTTTCTCTATCATGGTAAATGGTAAATGGACTCAATTTATATAGCGCTTTTCTACCTTAGCGGCACTCAAAGCGCTTGACAGTGCCATCTCATTCACCCATTCACACACACACTCACACACTGATGGTGGAGGCTACCATGCAAGGCGCCAACCTACTCATCAGGAGCAATTATGGGTTCAGTATCTTGCTCAAGGACACTTCGACATGGTCACCGGGGTCGGGGATCGAACCAGCGACCCTTTGGTTACTAGACGACCACTCTACCCCTGAGCCATGCCACCCACAATCAAGCATGTTTGTGTGGCAGCTCACAACATCGTATACCCTGTGTTGCTATCCCCTTATTTCCAAAAAAGTTATATTAATTCAAATATTGACAGTATTGTGGTCTTTACTGGAGCAGGAATTAGGACAAGAGGTTAGTTTTTAATGTCAGAACTGGAGAGTTCGAGCCTATGGAGCGCCGCAGGGATGACGGATTTCTTTCCAACCCAGCGTTAGCATCATTGTGGGTAAAAGGCTAAAGGATATCCATCCATCTATCCAGGGTCATGGCTGGAGCCTATCCTAACTGGTATTGGGCGAGAGGCGAGGTTCACCTTGGATGGGTCGCCAGTCCATCGCAGGGCCATCAGGAGCAATTAGGGGATCAGTATCTTCCTCAAGGGTACTTGGGCATGGTCACCAGGGGAAGTGAGGATCGAACCTGCGACCCTTCAGTTGCTAGACAGCCACTCTAGGCTATAGGATCTTTACATTGGATTTTGGATTATTGCAGAAAATAACAGAACAAATGTTAACCTTCAGCCCGAGTCAACCACAGTCAGCTCAATGATGCTGACGTACCTCCAGGTTTTCTGACTCATTCCTGCAGTGTAGCAGCAGCTGTTTAGCTAAAGGAGATTTATTGTTTTCTTCAAACGTGCTTAAACAACTCTGAAGCAATAAAATTTGATATGAGAAAACTAAACACACAAAAAAAAAAACCAACACGTGTGCAGCCTTGCTAGGAAATTAAGCTGTATGACATCTTCTAATTGTATCCTGCTTCATGTCATTAAACCTTTTGACTGGTTGGTGGGATATGTATTTCTGTCATTACAGTAAATTGTTTTTCAATTCAATTTTCATGAAAATAACATGAATAAAAAACGTCCCGATGCCAGACAGGAGGAGTTTGGAGCAGTGGAGGGTGTGGTGGCATAACAATATTGACAAAATTGATTTGTGAATATGATTCAATGTCACTTGTCAGCTGGGAGCCAAGCAGCTGATGGATGAGCCACTGACTGATGCCAATCAGCTAATGCAGGTGCTACTAAAGAGACCGTCCTGCAGGAAAAACACAACCGCCTTTATTTATGTTCGTGTGACGGAGCGGCAAACATGACGGAGAGATGGAGGAATTCACATGACCGGCATATGAAGCTGTGCAGTCAGCAGAGGGAGGAGGTGGAGGCAGAATCCACAACTGAATACAGGGAGAGCGGAAGTTTAACGACGGCGTTGTTCAAGTATGGCGGCTGTAGTGAGCTGTACTGAGAATTCATCTTCCCGTTTGTCCTCAAGAATAAAAAGAAGCAGCTGGAAAAAAAATATCCTTTTTTAACTCTATCACTCCAGAGAAATAACTTGTTCATCATAGTTCAATCCTTTCAGTCAAGTCAACAGAGAATTAAGCTTCATACCAGCTTCACCGCTGGAAGTCAGCGCTGCCATTGCTCGATTCTCTTGCGCTCACGTCTGCTTGTGTTTCCTTCGTAGTTGGAAACTGAACTTTGTTGCCTCACTGAGTGTCAGATCCACTCCTCTTTACACACCCATGACCACAAACACATCCCCAATCGTATCATATGGCATCTGATCGTCCCGTGTTGCAACCGTATCATGTTGAATTGGTGTTGACCAGATTTAGATGCATCGTATCTGTGAAGGTGCATCAAGGCACGTTGAGGTTGTTTTTATGAGCATACTGTTTATTTGTTTATTTTTTAGTGTGACAACAATCACAAAAATAAAAAACGGACAATTTAACAGCGTTAATGGCGCTGGTGAGTCCACTGAAAAGTATGAATGTGATGATTTAAAGAAGCTTAAGCAGCGTGACGCTGGCGTCAACTCACACGGCCGGCGCGCTCGCTGGATGTACAGCAAGTTTATCAGAGAGAGAGAGCATGGAGCAGCGTCAAGCAGACTTTAAAGATGATGTTGACTTTGCACACACTCACACGCACACGCACTCACAGAGTCCTTAAGTCCTTTCACCTGCATGCCAACAGTTGTTTGATCTGTTCTGATGCTTGCCGGCGATAGAATGTGCTCTCCATGCATATATATGTGCTCCAGCGGAAAAGCCCAAAGATGAAGTGAAGACCGTCTCAGAACCCACAGGCTGACAGAGAGAGAGAGAGAGAGACAGAGAGAGAGAGAGAGAGACAGAGAGAGAGAGAGAGAGAGAGAGAGAGAGAGAGAGTGCTGACAGTGACAGAAAAACACCCAGATGGCGGCTTCAGTCTACCAGGGGATCACAAGTACTAAATTAGATCTGGAAGTTGCTGCAGGTAACAAGAAATGATGTCACCGCTGCTGTTCAGTGTGTGTGTGTGTGTGTGTGTGTGCGTGTGAATAATTTTTGAATAGTATTTTAGAGGTGCATAAACCTGGAGAAAAAATCTATGAAGAAACATGATTAAAATAGTAAATTATGCTTGGTGTTTGAAAGGTACTAATTAATTTAATAAAGTGGAGTAGTCTTTTCATTCTATAACATTCCTATGATAATGTAAATGCTTCGTAGAGGTGTTTGATTTGTATTTTTGAAGCGTTCTATTTTTGACACTTCGCCTGTGTGGAACAGAAGACTATTGGGGTCATTTTGCAAGCTGCAAATTAAGTGAATAAAGTGGGGACGTCATAAAGTTGAATCTCTTGACAGGATAATTACACCTTGCCGTGTTTATTTTCTAAAAGAGAAAGAAGTTCCTTCTAAATTCAAATCAGGACATTTCAGCAATTCCTCCATACAGGTTTATCAGAATCAGAATGCCTTTATTGTCACCATATGCAGGTACAATGACATTAAAAACCCTCACCAATAACACTGCAAAAGACAGAGTAGGAAAAAAATCCTAGAAATATTTACAATATATAGACATAGATGTAAGGTGCACATATACAGATCTGAAAATAAATATATATTGCACATAGATGTGTGTTGTCCATGAGTGGCTGGAAATATTGCAAGTGGTTAGAATATAGCGTAATATTGGACTATTGCACAAGGGGAAAATCAGTGCTTGTTGCAGTTATATTATAGATCCAACTACATTAACTCATCTGGAAATATCATGTTTATTCTCAAGTTGACGGTTTATCTTTATTCTCACCATGCTAAACGAGTGTGCCCTCATCCTTGAAGCCCCCCCTGCCTCCCCAGCCAGGGCCCCTCGTGATCTCTGGCCATATGCTCTCGTATGTTCTACGGAGGGAGATGATCTAATACTCCAGCCGGTCCAGAGCCACGTATCTCTCCCTGCTCCCGAACCAAACACAGTGACGAGCAGAGACACGCATCCAGAGTGGAAACGGTCTGACAGGCAGCCGTGTGTTTCCGTCTCAGATATTCTCACGCTTTTTTTCAGGCTTATTCAGAACTGGTGTGTGTACGCTGCTCGATTGCTCCTTTAAGTCAAGAAAGAAAAAAACACACCTAACAATTCACATCATGTACACACGCGCACACACACACACAAACACACACACGCGTAAATGCAACACATGCATATTTGTTTCTGGATGGATGAACATAAGCCAGCACATTTACACAATACAAGAGGCCTGTTTACATGTTGGTACAAACTGGTGCACTTGAACTTCATTATTCAGGCTTTGGTTTGGCTTGGCTTGATAACAGAGCTATCGTTCCTGTCCATTGATCTTTAAAGGGCCCGGTCCATACGGCACACACGCCACCAGTACCTGCCGCACCAATGCTAAAGGTTGTTAAAGGACAGTGTCAGAGTGGAAGAGAGGAAGGATTTACCTTCTCCGTATTCACGCAAATAAACAGGCTGCATGTTTATATGACAGATTTTATGATCTTTGATTCAACAGCATTAAAAGCAATTGAATTATTATTATTATTATTATGGCTACATCAATATGTGCTTCTCTCTAAATGATGGATTATTATATCATACAACTATAGGTGCTTGTTCAGGTGTGTGTGTTTGGTGGGGGGGGGGTATGGGCAGCTCTAATGTATTATAAATCAGCCTCCAGTTTATAACTATAAAAGATAAGACACAAACTTATAATTAATTCTAAGTCACCCAATAATATTTTATGACTGTTGATGTAGAGCATCAGGGAGCAGTCGGTTTGTTCATGAGTGTAGTCAGAAAACATTAGGAACGCATTACAATACACTCTGCGCGCAGTATTCTGCATGATTGTGTGACCACTAGTTGATTGATCGATTGATCTATTGACAACAAGCCCACAAAGAAAACCTGCAGTTGGAGGAAACCCAGGTAAGAACATAATCCCGCTAAGATGTTCACATGACGAAGGAAAATCAAAAAAACACTAACACTCCTGTTTGCTGTCATTGTTTCCCTTGAGATCAGATTCCTTGAAACTTTTCTACAAATGTGCGTTCTCGAGAGAGAAGAAAGTGGCGTTCGGTAGGATTCGGCCGTTTCTTCACTTTGTTCAGGCATCTTGAATATGATTAATACAACTCTGAATATATCTGGGGAAGAGAAGTAGCAGAGAGCTAGCACATCTCCCTGCACTACTGACAGAACATTCTTCAAGGCTACTGACTAGCAACTGGCGACTCGTGTGCTGCCAGGTTGGAATCAGAATGTATGATCGAAGCTTTAAGGCCTTATTTTAGAAAGAAACAAAACGAAATTTCCTGTTTACATAACCCTGATCATACTCAGAACATTGTCATTTTCAGATTAGTGGTGGAATATTAATGTGTGTGTACACATGGCCATCGAGGGAAGGTCCACACTAGTGGAACACCCTTGATGTGATGAAGGCTGTTCACAGTTAAGGTTGTGGATTATTCACAGCACCAGTGCATCCTCTCGTTTTCTCTTTTCAGTGCCATAATAATGTAATAATGAGGTGAAGACAGAAACGTCGCCACTATCAACCCGTTAGCTGTCCAGAGCAGGTTCGCTTTTTTTGAAAATTACTTTTTTACTTCCAACCAAAATGGTTTGAATTTTGTATCTCACACACACACACACACACACACACACACACACACACACACACACACACACACACACAGGCACACACACACGAAGCACCAGCAGCCTGTGTGTTCTGAGCAGCAGGTCTGATTCTGGAGGAAGAACCTTGATCATCTGCAGCATTCTGTTTGATGCTCGGTGCTTCAAGTCCTGCAGCCTGCATGTTAGATCATAACGCAGGATCACACACACACACACACACACACACACACACACACACACGTCTGTGAACACGTGGTCTCTCTTTCTCTGTCTGTCTGTCTCTCTCTCTCGCTCTCTCTCTCACACACACACACACATACACGCAGTGCTGGCCGCCTCACTGACCCTGCACATCAAACGACTACACAAGACAAACAAGCTTCTAATGTATTAGACTGAAACTTGCAGGATTTCTTCCTCTCCACATTGACATACATGTTAATATCAAACTCCAGAACTTCAAAAGATACAAAACCTTCCTTCCCCTAATTAATTGCTGACATTAGTTTTAAAATCAGGCCAAAACAATTAACAGCTTTTGTTCTATTTACAGCTACAGCATTGGTCTGTTCTAGCTATTTATGTTTGTGTAACTCACATTTTACTTGACCCAGGATGCAGTCTTGTTGTTTCACACCCACTCATGAGGGTGTGAAATGCCTGAAAATATCAAACACATACAATATTCATTAAAATACTAGGACACAAAATGGGAAAAATCCCATGATAATGTCATACGTCCTGAAATAAAGCCATAATCAGGACATCTTTGGGATCGTATGAAATAGAAAATGTTGAGAAGCCTGTGCAGATCTTGGTTTGTTGGGAAATCCAACAGGGAGGTAAAGACTTCAATTAGCAAATAGGAGCAATGGCGAGAACTCTGTTATCCCCTCGTCTCAGAGCACGCACCCGCATACATGCAAGTTCCACAAGGGTAAACACGCTAATAAAAAACAAGTGACCCCCTGAACCACTGCAGGTAGGTGAGCTGCCTTTCTGGTGCACAAACCTAACACAGATATTGGAAACCAGGAAACAGAAACCTGGTTACGCTTTCACATCTTCAACTCCAGTCAGTCTGTTTTTAAACTCAACGCCAACTAGCTAGTTAGCTGTTCGTTAGCAAGTGGACAAGTTCTCTATTGAGGCACTTGGATGGACAGATGTGTTGGAGCCAGGTGCTCTGATGTTCTTGGAGAAAGTCATCCGAACCAGAAGTGGACATTCCTGAGATAACAACAAGAGGTTCCTCCACTAGTTCAACGCCAAACAGATCTCTGCTACATGCTACATAACCAATATTTTAAGGTTAGTAAGGAAGAACTTGATTGGATAATCTTTACGTCAAACTGTACATTCAGTTGGAATCAAAAACTGACCTCCATGTGGGAGGAGGAAGCATGAAGGAAAAGAGCCCATGTTCACATCACATGGTCCATTCCATATTCGGACATTTGAATAATTTATAATTTTCCAAAATATTTTAATTGTCCTTATTCTTGTTGCTAACAGAGTTTGGTGTCCTTGCGCCCTCTGTTGGCCAGCCGCCCCTGAGAGACACACACACACACACACACACACACACACACACACACACACACACACACACACACACACACACACACACACTGCGGGCTGATGAGCTCTGCCAAATGATGGGGTCCTAAGAGGCAGTGGCTGTGACCTTGGCTGCCCTTGTCTGTGCCTGACTCCAGCTGGGCATCCATTAGAGGGCTCCACAACAGACGCCGCCCTCTGCTGAGAGCCAGGGGTCGGATGCTCCACAGACACACACACACACGCAAGCAGGCACGCATGTGTCACATGAGTGCACACAGAGGGAAACACGAGTGTGCACATACATCCAGTTAAGTATAGACAGAATGCAGGTGTGCGTGCATCTGTGTGTGTGTGTGTGTGTGTGTGTGTGTGTGTGTGTGTGTGTGTGTGTACGTGAGGGCATTTCAAAAACATGCTCCATTGTACTGTGCATGCTGGGTTCAAACAGGCACACACACCACCATCACCATCGCCATATGTGTGTATTCATTAGTTGTGTGTATAAGAGACAAAGCTAGCAAGGAGTGAGCGGTGAGAGCGGTGAGAGCGTTATTCTTTCTTTGGGTGCTTTCACATAACAAGAAAAGCATCACATCTATTTAACATGGTTCTCGTCTTTTTGAGGAACATTTGTTGGTTGTTAAGTTCTGTTGGTCCACTGACCAGACTTAGTCACGTGCCATGTGAATTTTTCTAAAATACTTAAGTTTGAATGATGTCATACTGGACTGAGCGCAGCATGGAAAGAAGATTTAGCTGGTCGTCATCCAGCAAACAAACAAAAAAAAAGAACATGGCTTGACTTTTTCTGCACCCCAATTCATCAGCACCTCACCATCCACTGCATCAGCCAGATGTGCAGGTCATGAAGCGTTGAAGGAAAAATCCCAAACCGTTAAATGCACAACTCAAAGTTCCCCTCGTGCATGAGAACGTCAGAGTTTTAGTTCCACAAAGATACAAGTGACCGTATTTGAACTTTGCCATTGAACTCTATCACGTAATTTGTTTTGTGCTCCACCCAATGAGAGACCACCACCACCACCGTCCTCCCCCCCTGAGCTTCTTCTCTTTGTTTCCTAGTTTGAATCCATCTCAGAGCAAACTTCGGTATCAAAGTAGCTCTAGAGAACCTTTGACTGGGCGTCCTCAAGACTCCTCAAAGTACAAAAAAAAGCAACATCAGACTGAAACTAAGACACTGCTCCAACCACGGGCTCAGCGAAGCACTGCACATCTGCTTTGTATGAGAAGTTTCATCACTGTACTAGAGAAGGCTTGAAGCTATGGATGCTGAACTCAAACTGAGCTGATGCTTCAAGCATCTTCTCAAATGTGACCTCTTACTTAAGTGCAGCCCAACTTCCTAAACAAATCCATTAAGTGAATGTCAAGTGGAATGCAGCCAGGCCTCTGCCACGTGTCTGCAACCTTAAAGCATCAACGGAAGTCCAGGAAAGCTGATATTTTCTCACAGTTGTTTCTGGGATTGATTTAACATGGCTGCTTTTGATGTCCTCCACCAAGCATGTGCTCCTAGCAAAATGTTGATGTTAGCCACTGCAAGAGTACAACATCTCCAGCTCAGGTACTATCACATTACTGAAACTCAGCAACTGGAGTGTAGAATTAGTTCAGCAGGACTTTTAAGTCAGTGCATATCAGCTTCCTTTGATTGTCTATTCTGCAGGTTCCACCCCAACCAACCAGAGCTGATGTGACATTTCCACATGTTCTGTTTGTTTTGCACTTCATTGGTATCAGTGCTCTTATTTCTGTACTTCACCTATTTGTAGGTTTCATTTTGTGGACAGTTTTAATAAAACAATAGACTGCTACATCCAGAAAGGCAGATCTTTTGCTCGTGTTCAGGCAGCCTCTGGAGCTTGCTGGCCCCTGACAGAAAGAGAGGAAGACTAATTTTACCCTGTCTGCTGTCTGCAGTGGAGTCACTGAGGCACAACACTGGCATGTTGCAGACACCACTTCACAGCGTGCCATCCCTCTCTGCTTCTCTGCCTCGATGTGCAAGCCGGTCAACTCCGGCACCACAACCATCATTAAAGTGTTCTGGCTGATCACACGCTTTAATTGGACCGTACCAGTGGCCTGGGCAAAATGGCACCTTGTTAGCTCAGCTGCAGAGTAGAGCGAACACACAAACAAACAAGGAAACAAATGAGGGTATAAACAAACTCTTGGAATGTGTAGCATGGTATGAAGCAAAGACAAAGCCGAACCTGCAAACACACAACCTGATAAGGAGACATTTAGCTATTCAGTGGGAAAGCATCAGAGACTCCCCTGGTTGCCATTTAGTTTTTGACTGATTGAAGAAGCCTCGGAATAAAAACGTCTTTCCTGGAGCAGTTTGAGTTTCACTGGCCCACTAAAAACCTAATATATTACATGGTGGCCATTTGGTAGCCATTGAGAGGTAAATTAGAGTCAAATGAGTACCAAGTAGTCGGATGGGTGGCCCAGTGGGACTGCTAATGTGAGCAGTAATGTCACAATTTATCCACTGAAACATATAGAACATTTTTTTGGTGTAGGACATTTAAGCATCAGTTCAGATACATACCTCCCTACCTAACTAGTGCATTAGGGATTCTAGGATAGCTGGGATGTTTTATTATGACCACTGGAATTGACTATGGTAACATTCAGATTCACTTCCAAACGGATATTGTAAAATCAAAACCTCCCTATAGTAAGTGAAAGGTGCCAGGAAATAGCGTCTATCTAAGTGATGCTTTGACAACAAAGTGTATTTTGGATTTCAAGTTCTCACTTAGCCATCTTGTGGACATTTCTTTGTGATACTAGAATGTAGAACGAATCCACCACATTTACAAAGCATGAAGCTAACAACAGCAAAACTGTCCAAAAAAAATTCTGTTTAAAAACTCTCAAGTTCATCGCCTCCTCGTGTTCTTCATCCAGCCGTAAGACCAATAATCCACAAAATCTTTGATTTGAGACAAAAACAAACAAATGAGAATTATTTGTTACGGTAGCACTGAACGTGACCAGCTGGAGCATCCAGCTGATAAAAACTTGCTTGCACTGGTTTGCACGCATTCAGGGTAGCACCAAACCAGATAGGATCTTGTTTTGGTTCTTTTTAGCTCAAATCAAAGTCTTTACGTGTTTATCTGGCACATGGCTGGACGACGAAGACGTGGATTATAGTGGACAACGCGTTTCAGTATTTGAAAACAGGCAGTCATGTTGTTGCTAGCTGCCACACATCATTATCTAACCTAAACATACCTGCGTGGCTCCTTCTGCATTCTGGACTGACAAAAAAAAATAATCCTTGTGAGTGCAAGACCTCTCTGTAAATACTTGAAATACAAAATACGATTAAGTGAAGTATCACTTTAAATGTTAGATTTCACCTCAAAGCTTACCGTTCACTTTCCACGCTCCAAACCTACATTAGTAGCATATTAGTAGAGAGTTTGGTTTTCCACCCCTATTTTAAGTAACCAACTTCCTTAACCTGAGCCAGAGGGTGAAACTCTCCATATACAGTACCAGTTTATTTCTGTTCCAGCACTCAACTCGTAGTTACAAGCTTTGGGTTGCGACTGAAAGAAAAAGTCTGCTGATATAAGAAGCTGAAATGAGTTTCCTGTGTAGGGTGGGTGGCCACTGCTCCCTCATGACTCACTACTGCTGAGGTGAAAAGAGACTCTCGGAGACGTACCACGACTCTGGGTTCTATGAGTGCAAGTACAGCCCTGGAAGAGCAGTGCAGTGACTCATTATCACCTCTGAGGTTTCTAACACTTAAAATACAAGAAAACACATACACACACACACAATGTTGCTGCGCTATTCCACATTGTCTCTGATTAGATATTCATTTTAATCATTTTTAACCACTTGGAGAACAGTTCTGTGGAGTTCTTGTCTTTATGTATGCCTGGAGGATTGTGTTGTCACACCACCAGGGAAAAAATAAAAGCCTGAAAGAACAGAATTCTGGTTTCTGACTGAACTCCTGGTCCACTGATGCTTCAGTCATCACTGTGTGTCAACATTAATACCATATATTCTGCCACCAAGAAGCAAATTCCCAAATTATGTTGGATGTGAGAGGCTGAGCTACGAGAATCTGTTGTTGTGGGTCATCTCATATAACCTGACAGTTAAAAACAGGGTAATAAGCGAGATGTATAACCATCAGAATGTCTGGTAATTAATGACTTAGAGCCATTTTAAAGTGTTGACACGTCAAATCATTTCATGGATTTAGCTGAAGATGGTGTTGTATCTCCAGGTGATGTAAGTGACGGCATTTTGGAGACGGTTATGTTCTTCAGGTTGAAAATAACAGTAATCATCCTTTAAGCCCACTCAGTAGTCGAGTGGTGTGTTGTTTGTTTGGGTGTGTTTCCGTGTGTGTGTTTCCGTGTGTGTGTGTGTGATTTGTTGTGCGCTAAACAGGACAGATTATTCAGGACAAAGTGAGAGAGGAGAGGAACGCTAACTCTTTCTGACTGGGAGGAGGAAGAGAGAGAAACCTGGCCAAGTAGGACGGTGAAGATGAAGATGAGAAAACACCCAATCTGTCACGGTCACTAACAAATCAGGCTGTAAACACTTGAATTTCCTCTCATACATGTAAATAGGTGCAGAGAGATTCATCCTCATATATAAGCAGGGCAATGTACTTGTACTTTTGTTTCAGTCAACCTCTATTTTCATTCATATGACTGTGTGTGTGTGTGTGTGTGTGTGTGTGTGTGTGTGTGTGTGTGTGTGTGTGTGTGTGTGTTGTGGAGATGGGAGGGGGCGGATGTGCCTGGCCGATCATGCCGTGCGAGGGATCGCCCAGATGAGCTGTCATCACCAATTAGCACAAGTACTAATGAGTGATATCCTGTAATGTAGACTCACTTTACCAGATCACGTGACTCATTTATGGTACAGAAATGTAAAGTTTCAAATTTTACCCTTGGACATTAAGTACTTTTAATCAAGCAGCATAATTCTGAGGTACATGCCTTCAGTATTTTCATTTCATGCCACATTATAGCTTTATAATAGCTAGATTATCCATTTGCCAGATTTGGTTTTTAGAGGCTTAAAGCAAGGGGAGGCTACAGTTCAAATCATATATACTGTATAATAATTCAAAAAAGATTCTCACAAGCCCTCTGAGACATTAAGGCATGTAAAAAGCAGTTAAAAAAAAGTGTATTTTGCCTCTCAAGTATTCACAAATTGATGTGTCTGCAGTATAGAATGCAGAAAGAGCCAGCCACATGTGTTTGGTTTGGAGCTAATGGCCACTAGAGGGAAGAGACATTGTTGTCGTCGGCTGTTTAAACGCATCTTAGGAAGTATACAGAGATGCTTGGAAATGAGGTTTAATCATTATATACCATCATGTACGTACTTTAATCCTCCTGCTTGTATGGAAGTATTCATCTATTTTTATCTGCTCTTAAAAATATCTATACCACAAACACACAAATAATATTTCTGAGATCCACAAAGTTGGAGAATGTTGACATCCAGAGGTGTTACTGGAGGAGGTGAAGGAGACACATAACTCTAAGAATAAAATATCTGCACCTGCAAACAACTGTGTATCTTAGCAAGCAGTAACGGTTCCACTACACGCAGCCAGCATCCCTCACCACAAGCTCACGTCTGTACCAACGTGAGCTTGGACGTGACCCAAACCTGCTGATGTGGAAAAGGTTGTTAATACGAGGCAGCGGCGCGAGCCACCGGTGCTCGATAAGACACCATCAGCGCCGTCGTCATGTATAAATAGCTCTGGCCTGGTTTGGTTGCTGGCATCCTCTAACAACCACACACACACACACACACACACACACACACACACACACACACACACACACACACACACACACACACATGCACACACACACGCACAAAAAATAACCTGATCTAGTTGCCACCACGCAGCCTTTCTGTGTGGGTTGGCTGCCCTTCAAGAAGTGTATACGTGTGTGTACCTATTTGGGAAGTGGTCTTGCTGTCTGTATTTGACCCTTTGTGTGTGTGTGTGTGTGTGTTTGTGTGTGTCTGTGTGTACTTTAATACCCTGTTTGGCTTCTTTTCAAAACAGATGTGAGAAAAAGGTTAACTACAGTAGATTAGAAGTATGTGTGTGTTTCGAAGTAAAATCTGGTCAACTGGACGTAAGTTTATCTTGAAGACGTTTCACCTCTCATCCGAGAGGCTTCTTCAGTTCTATGTGTGTGTTTACACCTGTATTTCTGCAGCAACTGGCTTGTACACCCCCACACACACACTTCAAAAAACACGTGCAAATTCCACATTTCACTGATGTAAGACCATATTTTTATGTTTTCCCAAACTTTCCCAACTCTCTTTAGTATTAGACATGAAATTGTCCATAATCCCGTCTAATCCCTGACAGGTTTTCTGTTTTTCTCCTGTGTCTCAGCCATATTGTCCTAATCTTAAAGCCTCCCACTGGATTTTAGGTTTCACATGTTGAAGGGCCAGAAAACCACCGAGTGCTGATAAGATGTGAACGGAGAGAGCTGGGGAGGAAATAAAACAGTCTGAGATATCATTTCTGAGTGTCCTGTGAGACGGTGACGGTGAGTGTGCAGCTGGACTGACTCGTAATCCCGGACATATGGAGAGACGGCAGAAGCAAACCAAGGGAAATAGACAAAACTTGACAAATAATTTCCTATAATTATTAGGGGGAAAAAATCTACCACCTATCTGTCTATCATCTATCTGTCTATCCTCATATAACCTTCCAGACACACACATTTTCTTGGAGCACAACCTGTGACCCCAGTGTGTGTAGGAAGAGCCAAGTATGTGTGTGTGTGTTTTTGTAGTTGTGTGTGTTTGCCTGACTAGTCTGTCCCTGCAGCCGTCTGGCACCCCTGCCAATGACCTGACCGCTGCTGTTGCCAAGATACTGTGTGTATTTGTGTGTGTATTTGTGTGTGTGTGTGTGTGTGTGGGGGGGGGGGGGCAATAATGCATACAGTATGTCTTTTTCCACATTCAGATACAAAGTGCCACTCCACCCTCAATGTGTGTGTGTGTGTTCAATCAGAGCTTTCTGGCTATTGTCCAACCAAGTCAAACTATCTGGTGAGTTCACTATTCTCACCAGAGCTGGGCTGGGACACATTCTTGCACCAAGTGATCCACCACGATCACACACACACCCTTGCTATCTCATGTACCCCCAGAGTCCCGACAAACATCTGTGTAATGAGTGAAAAGGAGGATTAAGAGAGAAAACATGATAAATACCATCAGAGAGAGAGAGAGAAAGTATATTCTACTGTGATGATTCACTAGCATCCTGCACGTGCAGGAGACTTAAACCAGATAAATGATTGATCAGATGTTCAGTGTCTTCAAGATAAAGGGAGCTTTGCATCAATTTCAACTCACCAAATCAAAAAGATGCAAGTGAAAACATCATTAGCTGAAAAAACATTTAACTTTGCAGCAGAAATCTTTGCGTTGTATATGCATTTTTACAACTTTGTTGGGCAGAACTGAAGAGAACTAAGGTAAAGGAGAGTTTTTGCATGGAAGCCCCATAAAAACTGATGCAGCTCTAAAAGTCTGAGATGGAATTCATTAGAGAAAAAAAAGGTGAACAAGCAGCCGAGTGTAAATAACAAGTATTTGTTGTGGTGCCATTTACTAAAAAGCAACCAGCTGCTGAATAATGCTAACACTGACAATGATTTATATTTGCAGTGTTTTTGTGTGTGTGTGTGTGTGTGTGTGTGTGTGTGTGTGTGTGTGCGTGCGCTTGTGCGTGTGTGTCTGTGTGTGTAATTTAACGTTTGTATGTTCTCCTTTGTGTGTGAGTGTGTGTATGTGTGCGTGTGTGTCGGAGGAAATGAGGTGACCTGCTGAGTGTGAACACGCTCCGACAGAATGCTTTGTCAGATGTCTGGGGAGAGACGGCCAATCAGCTTTCCTGTCTGTCTGCTAGTCAAGCTAAGGCCTCGACACACACTCACACAAACACAGGCGCGTGCACACACACACACCGAGGGATGAAACCCACATGTATGAACAACAATGTTAAAGATTAAACGCATCACACATGGAAGGGCACATATCAGGTCTGTAGGCGCATGCAACATGAAGCATGCATGCACAAACACACACACACACGCACACCCGTGACTCAGGAACTCTTTCCTAACACAAACCCACGCTCTTGCTCCCATAACTGCTCTCTTGTGTGTGTGTGTGTGCGTGTGTATGTGTGTGTGTGTGAGTGTGTGTATGCATACCATCTGCATCTTTACTGAAATTAAGCCTCTATAGAAACAACAGTGAGAATACATAGGAGAAAACAGAAAAGGAGGACAAGGGGAGGGAGGAACAGAGAGATGAAGGGAAGGAAGGAAGAACAGAAATTAGAACAGACAGCAGGATGAGGGAAGGAGGAAATGCAGATGGAGATAAAAGGGGAGTATGAAGGTACAGAAGGAAGGAGGCAGGGACATTTGGAAGAAGAGGAAGGAAATACGGAGGGAAGGCAGAAGAAGAGGGAGAATGATTGAAGGGAAATGGAGGGCAAAGACAAAGAAAGAGGGATGTCATGGGTTTGATGGAAGGAGGACAGGAAGAGACAGAGAGAGAGAAAGAGAGAGAAGACCCATCCAATAATAACAGGTTAGCAGGTCCCCTGGGGAACCTGTGCAGGCAGATTAAGAGAGGGGAACATCTCAGTCCCACAACAGTTGTCCTGCAATAGTCCAGCACCAGTCCAGTATGAGTCCAGTATTAGTCCAGCACCAGCACCAGTCCAGTATCAGTCCAGTATCAGTCCAGTAAATAGCCCAGCACCAGTTCAGTATCAGTCCAGTAAATAGCCCAGCACCAGCATCAGTCCAGCACCAGCACCAGTCCAGTATCAGTCCAGTAAATAGCCCAGCACCAGTATCAGTCCAGCATCAGTTCAGTATCAGTCCAGCACCAGTATCACTCCAGCATCAGTCCAGCACCAGCATCAGTACAGTATCAGTCCAGGACCAGCATCAGAACAGCACCAGTCCAGCATCAGTCGAACACCAGCGTCAGTCCAGCACCAGCATCAGTCCAGCATCAGCATCAGTCCAGCATCAGCATCAGTCCAGCATCAGCATCAGTCCAGCATAAGTCCAGTATCAGTCCAGCATCAGCATTATTCCAGCACCAGTCCAGTATCAGTCCAGCACCACTCCTGCATCAGTCCAGCACCAGTCCTGCACCAATACAGGCCCAGTCCAGTATCAATCCTGCACCAGTCCTGCACCAGTCGAGCACCAGTCCTGCACCAATCCAGGCCCAGTCCAGTATCAATCCTGCACCAGTCCTGCATCAGTCCAGCACCAGTCCTGCATCAATCCAGGCCCAGTCCAGTATCAATCCTGCACCAGTCCTGCATCAGTCCAGCACCAGTCCTGCACCAATCCAGGCCCAGTCCAGTATCAATCCTACACCAGTCCTGCACCAGTCCAGTATCAGTCCAGCACCACTCCTGCATCAGTCCAGCACCAGTCCTGCACCAATCCAGGCCCAGTCCAGTATCAATCCTGCACCAGTCCCATTAACTGAGCACATTCATCTTGGAGCCTTCACTGTTCCTTCTAACCATAGAACCCTGGGTCGCTGTGGGACTGCTGGGTTGTTGGTTTGAAACTCAGGACGTCCTAAAAGAGTTCCAGAATCTCAAGACAGCATCTTTCTACTATAATTTACATCCATTCAGCAGCTTTATAGCTTCTACACATTCAGATTAACACTTGAATTAACCGTATTAGCCTGAATATAGAACTAATATTTATTCTGGTATTTACATTTGTGTCATTTGTCTTTTATTTTAGCTCTCACTCATTTAAAAGGTCACATATTCCTTCTACAAGTCTAATATCTGCTCCTACAAAATGTCTTGCACATTTCCTGACTGGTTAGTCGGTTTACAGTGTTTTTTTCCAGACCAGAAGTGTTTTGTTAACCCAGTTTCACCTGCAGGAGGACTCTTTGAAGGCTTGTATAAAGTGTTCTGTTGTGGAGGTGAAAATACTTTTGGGGCAAGTGGAAATGAGTTGCAAGTGTCTCCCCACTGCCACTGATGAGGAGAGGAACAAAGTGAGAGTGAGCAGACGGAACAAAAGTGGGATTTATGTTTTGCTTTACTGGGACAAATCATTAAAAATCAAATATATGTTTACCATAGAAAAGATACGTTTACTGAACATTTATGAATACAATGCTGTAATCAAGGGGGTAGACAGTGTAATGAAGGGACGTACTCAAGTAGAAGTACAGTCACGAAATAAAATATTACTCAACTAAAAGCAAAACTATGATGATAAATATACTATAGTAAGGTCAAAGTACACTATATAATTTATTTTAACCGTCGATTTTTAATGCATTGAAGCATTAAATAAAAGAGAGATCCATGGAAGGATTTTTTTTATTTATATATATATTTAAAAAGTATACAGTATATGTAACAATATATACATGTGGTCTTACATTGTGGTAAAGCTGCATTGCTAGTAGAATAACTGCACCCTCAACCAGAGTGGTGATGATTGCATTTATCATCATCAACTGGCTGAACCTGCGTTCCTACGTTTGCGTCTTTCCCATCTAAATATTGTGAGCGTACAGAAACGTGTGCTCAGTAAATCCGGCTCAAACTGTGACTTTAGAAAGCAGTACTTCCAGCCCAGGTTAGCAGGTATCATTTTGAGTTGTGAGCTACTAATACGAGCTGAAAGCTGACGGGACTGTGGTCATTCTTGCATTCAAAGGCCAACTGTGAAATCTCAGATGTCAGAGTGTCCTTGAATACCCCAACAGTTCTAAAATAGTCGCCACGGCATTACCAGGCCAAGCTGGAGCAGCTGACACATGGTCATATTCAATGAAGTCATTAACAGTCTCAGGTGGCCACATGCTGCCTGCTGGGCTGTAGATCCCCTGATCCGTCCTCTAAGAAATCCCTGTCCGACGTCACACAGAGACCTCACCTCCGCTGCAGCTGCACACACAAACTTGCCCTTCACTTCCTACAAACTCTGCTGCAGGAAACCAGCAGTGCCCCACCCTCCTCCTGCCAACCTTCTGTCTCAGCTCACACGCTCAGTCGGGGGCAAACAAGAGCCTCCTCCACCTATGAATAGTTGAATAATTTCAGGACAGGGCTGTTTTCTACTGGTGGCCGCGTCTCCATAATGCCTGTGTTGCTAATGTGGAATTTTGGAAAGTTGGGGATCATCAGAAAAACCTGAACTGATGACACTTATTTGATCAAACAGCTCTCGAGGGTCCTCTTCTTCCTGCTGCTACACTGAGTGGTTTTACATGCACAATGGCAGTCCAGCTCATTTAGGTCATTTAATTGGACTACTGTCATTGTCACGGTATTTGAGTACATCCAGTACATGTTGAGGGCCTGTATGAAGTTAACCAGCAGCAGGCGCCGTGACTAACCAACGCTGGGCAAAATCCAAAGACTACAAAAGAAAAACGGACGTGAGAAGGTATAAAATGTGTCAATTAAACAGGTGGAGTCGGTGGAACAAGTACAGAGCGCCAGGCGGAGGTAAATACACGCTATTCTATTAGCAACTGCATCATCTAGTTTTGTCACTTCGACTTTGAAAAGATCAGCTGAACCAATTTGTTAACTAACATTCCAAAACGAAAACTAAGCTGGAAAAACACAATAATTAGATTATTTTTCTAACATGCAACTTGTTCTGACTGTACTTGTAACAATGAATATATTTGCAGCAAATATACTGGTGCTTGATTTGTCAAAAAAAAAAAAAGAAAAGAAAGAAAGCGTAGTAATTAATGAGTGCATCTAGTTGCAGAGATGTTGGTACGGTACTGAGCAAATCAGTACAATGCAAAGTGACGGTGTACTTTCTGTACTTTCTGATCTTGCAGTGTAATATGTGCTGGCAGCAACTGCAACAGTATTGAACTTTTTATGGTTATTTTTAGGCACTTTGATACGGTGAGGGAAAGATCACGGTCTTGATTTAATGCAGAAAAGAAAGTCGACAATGACTTGAAGCATGTGTCGATTTGGCATCAGTCCATCAAACTGGCTTGTAAACCTGAGCTGGAATACTGTCAACTCATAAAATTCACTTGAAGTTGCATAAATCATGAAGTTAAGAGGAAGTAAATGAAAGAGAGGAGTTGCCATTATGTATTGATCAAATCATTTTTTTACAGCGCAACAAACAATGCCTGACAGTTTTTATGGAAAGTCGACTACCCATACAGGGCTTGCAGCATAATCCAAGTGTTTGTCACTCCTTCTGGAAAATAATATTTTCTTGTTCCTCCGCAGACTAAAGTGGAGGAGCTGTGGAGGTCCTCCAAATAATATATTCAGGATTTTAAAGATAATCAACATTGTCACAACCTGACGTTACATTGTGGCAACCGATCAGGAAAGTTGGTACGTGTTCTCCTGAGCAGCAACACCTCTTGGTACAGTGAGAACTACAGTGAGGGGTATAGAAAGTACAACGGTGTAAATGTTATAAATACTGCTTGGAAGTAAACAGAGAGATTTTCTTGGGTGGGTGCTTATTTGCTTCATAAAATAGTTTCCAGGACCTTGAGCAGTGCTTCGCTGACCCAGATCCGCTGAAGGTAAGACCCGTTCCATGGACAACCCCCTCACACAACCCCACTTTAAAAAATCCAGACTATCTTTTTAATGAAAAACGTGCGTGTTTGCTCCCTGTAATTCAGATCCACTCCGAAGTTCTTCCTCGTCCCAGGCCTCCTAAGTTTTGTGAAAGTCAGAGTGCTGTAATTTTTGCCAAATCCTGCAAAAACCCTGAGGAACACACATGTGCTACAGGCAAAGTAAGCATTTGAAGGAGAAGGCTCTTACATGCAGATTGCCAGGTCCTGCATGGGGCTAAGGCATTTGAAGGCAGGGATACTAATGGTTGTAATTACCCCTCACACGCTGTAATTCCGCAAAAAGAAAATGTAAGTAAGACGTCTAATAGCTCCAACGTATACCTACATTGATAGCTGCCCAGCAGGCCCCCTTGCCAGAAGCTGCACCCCACCTGCACAGACCTGCTTGGTCCCCCAGCGAGAGCAGCGGTGACAGAGCGGACAAGAAGTCGCAGCTCTGCAGGAGCTGAGGATGAAAGGAGGAGCAAGGGAGGAAACACAAGTGAGGAGGAAAGAGGCTATGATTGCCAGCCAGCATGTAGCCGGTAATTACTATGTTGTTTTCTCTTTCTCCCTCCATCTTTCTCTCTCTCTCTCTCCCTACCATTCACACCTTCCTGTCTTACAAGCCTGTGAGCTCAAGGTTAATGGGAAGTTGGAGGCAATTGGCTAAATAAAGACACAGGCATGCACATGACATATACAGGGACAACACTCGTCTGTGTGCTTTAGAAGTAGCTTGTGACATGCGCGACGGCTGGTTTGACAAAGACAGACAGAAATGGGTTTCTAGAGGAATTCAGTGGCTACAAGGATATTTATGGGGAAAATTTGGAGAGAGTTACAAGAGAAAAAAAGCGTGTTGCAGCACAACTGTCAGACTTGTAGCATCACTGAGATACTCCTGCTTCACTTACGCTAGCTCACCATCAGGATCAGTGTCAGACGTTACTCTGGTGTATTTCCAATAGGTTTGCGATGGTGTGATTTTTTTTGTGAATTATCTTTGTTGCAGGTAATCTCCCGTGCCTGGGCGTGGTCTCTGAGTGCTCCAACTTTAAAAACCCAGGTCTCTCTCTCTTGCCAGGGCTCATTCTAGAGGTGTCGTTGGCCTCCTGTGTTACTCGAGCACATTACAGAGTTTGTCTAGTGATCCTGTCCCTGACAGGAAGAATGACAGGACATTCCCCCTCTCTCCTACATTTCCAGCGCCTGAGTCACACAGGGACCCATTGCAGCCACACCTAAGCGCCCCCAACTGCCACTTTCACAAACCCTACTATGAGGTTCTTTCAGCCTTTTCCCCTGGTCTTGTATTCTGGGTCCAGTAAGGAGACACCAGCACATCATCACAAAGTTACCATCAGAACCAACCAACCAATGATAAGTCCACCAGTTTTGTCCCAGTTTTGATAATATGGCAAAATGTTATTGCTGAGGTCCTGGTGTGTGTGTGTGTGTGTGTGTGTGTGTGTGTGTGTGTGTGTGTGTGTGTGTGTGTGTGTTCACGAGTGATTAAAATAGGACTTCAAAGATACCCCACAAACACCTCCTTATTCTTCCCGCTGTCTTCCTCCCTCACCCTTCCAACCACTCTTGCTGGTTTTACCGCTGCGCATCAGGTGTTTCTCTCTCCCTCTCTCAGCCTCTCATCCACTGTTCTCTGTCTCTCTGCTCTCTTGCGTCATTTCTTGCATTTTTCTTTTCACTCTGCCGCCTTCTAGCTCATTGCCTTATCTCTTGGCCTGGCCTGATTCATCTCGCTCCCTCATCATTGCTCTTTCTATCACACACACACACACACACACACACACACGCTTACACTTTAAGCTTCTCTACATGAGAGTGGCCCTCTCCTCCCTCCTTCTCTCCTCCCACTCGTTCACCCCAATTTCCATTTCTCCCGTGCCCCTCACTCATTTTTATTACTGTCACAGGAGCCTTTCTCTCACACTCCCGCTGCCTCTTCCTCTCTGTCTCTGTGTTTATGAGCAGAGCTATATTGAGAGCGTCTGGCTGGCAGACACACAGGAGAAGAGGGGGCGAGAGTGCACAATGAGGCGAGAGAGAGAGAGAGAGCGAGAGAGATAGAGAGAGAGAGAGAGAGAGAGCGAGAGAGCAATGGAGAGGCAGCAGCTGACAAGTAAGACGAAGATAGACCGAGGGTTAGATAACATACAGTACGGCGTCTACATATATACATAAACCAAATCAGTGGAATCACTATGCAAGAGGACTTCAGCTTTGAAGCAATAAAAAGTTTGTGGATGTAACCTGAGGCAGTGAGCCGAGACAAGAAAAGGACAAAAAGGCACATCCTAGGTTTCAAATTTGCATAATTCTTGCAAGACCGGATTTTTTTTTTCTCCTAACTTGGCAGGAAAATATTCATGAAAATGATGGAAAAAATCTCTTGTCCAAACACGGACAAATCCCTTCACAACAGTGGTCAACTAAAATATCGAGTAATGGATCACATGATTGTAATGTAAGGCAGATTTTCTGAGCAAATTGTGCTAACAGGTTTCATTCTAGTACAATGCATAATTGCCTAAAACTTATTCATATTTATAACATTTTTGAAATCTTTCCTGGTATATGTTATTTTTTTCCCCCACGCATCGCTATAAATACATCCTGGCATTGTAGTTTCACATGTTTGTTTACCTTTGTCCTGACTGTCATCTCTGTTTTCGCTGTTTGTCTGTTCAAATTATTATAGCAAAGAACTGAAAGGAATCACATTCTTTACACATGTGCAAGTACTTGGCCAATAAAAGGATTCTTATTTGATAACCAGCCGTCTCCAAACAGCAGACACGCGGCGCCTCAAGAAGTGTGAATACTGGAAACACACCCTGAATGAATGCCAACATTGCCCCGTATCTGCTGGCCCAATATTGTTTCTATTGGGTTTGAGTCGAGTGGCTTCAACATCGCCAAGGAGATCTGCGATCAGGAAAACCTTTGGTATATAATCTGACACATCTCTGCCGTCTTAGGAATGCTTTGGCAGAAATTCTTCAAATTCCGCTGGGACTGACGGATGAACTTAAAACATTTTGGTGGTCAAAGGTCCCAGTCACTGTGATAGAAACAGGTAACTGAAACATACAACCACAATGCAGTATTTCTAGTTTTAATCAAAGTCATGATGACTGCCTATACTGCAGCCAGTTTTTGAGACGGTCGCTGTTGAAGTTTCATTTTTGCATTTGCTGAAATGAAGCAGCACATAATTATCCCCCCAAAAAAAAGAAAAAGAGAGGTTTATATAACATTTCCGTCAATCCCTGAATTAGCGCTCATTTTACAATGTAATCATACATTTTTGTTCCATTTGCTAAAATCATAAACAGTCTCAGCATTTAATTAAACTCAGGAAAAAAGTTCATCTTTTCATCCTTTGGAAGAATATTTAGAGTTGAATTATAGGAATGAATTTCATAGCTTCCTCATTAATTGGTGAGGAGACAACGTTTTTTGCAACAGTCAAGTAGTGAAGAAAGTCATGCAAATAATTGTATTTTATACTTATTTGTACTTAATATTACGTGTTTATGTAAATAACAGTATAGTGTATAGTTTACATGCATGTGATATCAGAACTTAATACACTACACAAAAGCTTCCAAATGCCAAACAACCTTTGTGAAGTATTTCATGGGTTTATAGGAATAAAAGTTGGTAATATTTTAACATTGATATGTCAAACTTCTTTTGTTCAAAACCACCAAAATAAAAGCCTTTTTTTTTTTTTTTTTTGGTCTTTCCTCTTAATCCCAATGTGAGAACCCAAGCAAAAGTGTGTCAGCCCATGAAGCATTTGTGGACTCCCTGCCAAGCCCATTTATTCCAAAGGATGAATCAAAATATTCTGTTTGAGGTATTTTTTTTTGCCTTCTTCTGATAGTTGGGAGACAGGACAGGAGGGGGGATTATGACTGTACAGCTATGGAACATTGTCATTTCAACATTTCTCCGTGATTAATTTGGTGTACATAGGGATGGATTTCATGGGGGGCTTAGAATGTGTGACTTTTCTACCAGTGGTGAAAAGTCTTTTTCAATGCGCAGACTTCTCTCAAGTGTCATTACAAATTTTGTGATACTGTTATTTCAATGCCAGTTGTTTTTCTTTTTCTGCTCAGTATGAACCAACCTGTAGCTGTCACTTTTCCAGGCCCAGGTCAAGCCAAGACATACATTAAAAAAAATAAAAAAATAAAAAATGGGGTCAAATAAATGTTTTTCAAGACAATATAATTTTCTAAAACAAGTGGGATGCTGTAGTTTCCCCATAACATTATTCAAAAAGGAATACAGGCATATCATTTGAGGACTACTTTCAGTAAGAGAATAATTTGATGCTCCAGTGAGTACAGAAGCAGTGGGTATGTGGGATTTAGTCCAAATAAACCACCGTGTTTGTTCATGGAAATGAAGGAAGCTGTCACCCAGTGCAATGGAGTGGCCCGCTGTTTTTTGTTTATTTGTTTTACCAACTATTGAGTTCTATGGCACAGAGAAATAAGATAAATTGCTGTAGGCCTCAATACATCGAGGGCATTAGAATCGATTCATTGTTGATTTGGGGGCTTTTGTGGGATGTGTTGACAGCATCATTTAAAGAGATATAGCATCACTGGGCTCTGCACGGTGCTATTCATTAGGCGGAAATTACAGCAAAGATCTCATGCAGAACAGCCTCATATCTGAAGTCACTACACAAAGACACAAAACCGGTTGAAGGAGCACAAGACCTGGAGGCCCATGCAAAGGAAAATCATCTGATGAGTCATCCAGTCTTTACCCTCCCTCCAGATGGGTTTATATTTGGAGAAGCACAAGAGGCCGCCAGCCTTTAGCGTCTATTATGGTTGGTGTGTAATGACTGCAGCTCTAGTGAATCAGTAGTTTCAGAAGTTTGTTGCGTGTGATTACCAGAGACAAGCTGCTGTACACACCCCGTGCATGTCATGAGTGGGTCATACCAACTTGAGGTTGACATGGTTATTTCAGGGTGAAATGTTTGACAACCACTGGATGATGATGTGCATGACAAGCAGCACTTGATATCAAGTGAGGATGGTATTAGACAGACATTAGCATTTAAGCAGCTAGCTGAAGATTCATGGTCCAGTTTTTTTTTATCTGAGCTGGTTATGGTAAAACAGACACATTACTGCAACTAATAGAAATTATTAAACTGGCAAACTGTGAATGTCACAAAATATGTGTTGATTAAACATTTACTTACAAGTATAGTCTAGCAGAAATGCTAGTGGCTCTGTGACGATGTACAGCATCGCACATGCAATGTTAGTAAGGAGTTTATCATCATTTAGCATGCTTACGTTAGCATGCAGACATGATGACATTTGCATTGGCATTGAAAACCCAGTGAAGGTCAGGAAAGAAGGGAACGTCATGGATACCACGTACTGGGTGAGCACCATGAATGTCTGTTTACATTCATTCCACTTGAAAAAGAAGAGCAAAACTCAAGCTTAAGCACAGCAGGAGACAATGGAACATGAGCTAAGAACTAAAACTATTAATTCAATAAGATGAAGACCAGGTAAAGGACTGCACTGTAAGCCCATGCTAGACTTGTTCCAAGTTTATGTACAAAATCCCCATATCAGAAGCCAAACTGTGTTCAGAAATTAGCATCTGAGAACTCTGTGTTTACTGGTAAATGATTTGTGATGTGAGACCTGTCAGCACTCAGTGTATAAAGCAAATGACTTAAAGATTTATAATTTAAGTAGTACTACAGCAATCGGACAACTTGTAGGGCACAGCAGTAGCCGAGGTGAGAGATGTGTGGGTGGTATAATGAGTCTGGGAAGTCAGTATTTGTCTTACAGCATGGTTCGGAAACAGATGCAACCCAGTCATTGAAGCGTGGCTGGTTAATTAACAAACAAGGGTGATTTTTATGTTGATACTATGATGTTCATCTTGGAGAGGTTCAGTTAAAGGTGGTATTTCATCATCCATTTGTCTAAGAGAAAAGCCTAGATGCTATGCTAAAAACAAAACCGGGGGCATGAGTCAGGGATGACAGGTATAGGTGGTTATCGTCGGCAAAGCAGTTACACCAGAGTCTGTCACTTATCGCAAAGTGAAGGGGCCCCATTACTGAGCTCTGGGGTACAGCTGTGAATAAGTGATGGGAAACAAACAAACACAAACACACACACACACACACACACACACACACACACACAGAAAGAATGCCCAGTGATGCTGGATTCAAACCAAGGACGCTCAAAACGTGCATACTTCAGGACATACAGGTACCACAATGCCGAGTTTCACCGTGTCAACAGCTTGGGACAGGACCGGCTAGATAAGATCCGAGGACTGAGCTGCAACTCTAGCAGTCCTTAGGGCTTCTGTCACACACAACAGGGCTGTTTCAGTGGAGTGGCGACTATTAAAGCCCAACTGATTTGGGTCAGGGAGGTCATTTTGTGAGAGGCATTCTGAGACCTGCTTGAAAACAGCCCTTACAAGCCTTATATAAAAATGAAAGTAGGGAGACCAGTACTAGCTAGGGGTTTTCTGGGCAAGGCTGTTAAACAGGCCTGTTTGAATGCAGCTGGAAACCTTCCTGAAGCCAGTGAAGTATTTATCACATGTATTTGATGGCACAATGGTGGGAGATATATCAGAGATGGTTGGTAGGAGTGGCGTCCAGCAGACATGCAGCAGTTTTGTCAGGAGGAGTTAGAGTCATATTTTGAAGGTGGAAATTGATTTTCAAGTGTCTGTGGTCCTGCTGATCATTGTAAAAAGCCATTTTTGTGGCACTAATGCTGGATGAGAAGGAAGATAACAGCAACTCGTAACCCCAGAGATTAACGGGGTCACTGGATTGATGCCATCAGCAGCTCTGAGATCAGCACAAGCTTTTGTATGATTTAGGGTGCATTTGTTAGAATATTTGAACCTGAAAAGTAGTGCTTATGTTATAACTACAGCGCCCACATGCCCTGAGCTTCTCTTGTACCTGTATCTGCAGCAATGGTCAGGTAAATTCTCCCCAAAACCCCAAGTGTTATCCATGGTATGTGCAAACAGGTTTATAATCTACACGAAACGATAAAAAAAAAATCTATAAACTGCAAGTGACCTTGAAGAACTGGAAAAAGAAGTCTGCATTCCCTGGGGACCCAGAATGTTAATGGAAATTCCTCAGATAGTTTTTGAGATACCTGAATATCTCAGTCTGAATGAACGTACTAGCATTACTAACTCAATGCTGAACCTAAAAATTTAGGTGCTCAACTTATAAAAATGATGACATAAGTCCCCATGAGCTTGAGAATAAATGCTATAGGCAAGACATAATGCATGTCTGGCTCTGATTCAGCCACTTTTTTAAAGCTGCAACTGTGCAGAGAAATCATGAAAATAATCTAAGATTTATTCACAGTGACCCTGAACAAAAACTTTGAGGGACGGCAGACAGGCAGGTATTACCATCATAAAAATGTGAACTTGAGGTGAGTCCTGTATCAAGTGACATTATCTCCTCTTACACTGGCAGGATTTCATGATCAAAAGGGTGAAGACATCATTCCCAGTTTCTGTAACCTTTGAACAACTGGAAGCTTCATAGTTTGAGTTGCAGTATGACCACAGGGCAAAGTGAATGAAGGTAGAATCTGATCAAAGTTGTTGGTGTTTTCATGTACAGTATTTATAAAAATAAAAAACTGGCTCACAGACATAAGATGGCATCATGGGTCACTGGCTATTGTTGGCTGGAGCGAGAGGTGAGTACTCAGCCCGGTGATTGAGAAACTGGTCAATAAAGAAAGAGACGATGTAGAAACGAAACCCCCCCTGCTTCTGCAAATCACTAACTCGTACTTTTAAACATATTCCATTCTTTCCTAATTCTGAGAAATGAAACTTCAATTCTTGGCTCATACTTGAGCGATAATCACCATTTTCATCAGAACCAATGTTGCTTGGGCTTGAGACTAAACAATGGAGTAAATAAATCAACTCTGTAATTAGGCAAACTGTGGTACAAAAAGGATTGGAGCTGAAATGCTCTCAGTGGTCTCATTTTATGTAAACCATCAAATCAGCTGAATCTTACAGATTCTACTCTTCTTGAAGGACTAGTGCTGCCCAATGGCACAAACTTTTGTCCACTGCACTAACTGATAAGAGCAGCATAAACTGTAGCTTATACATGCATCCAATTCAGCTCCCTTCTTCAAGCCATAACCTTGAAGTAGAATAGGAGTTTTATTGCCTGTCAAACTATGCTTTTCAATTAAAAAGTGGTACACAAAGTGAAAGTAGCTGAATAACTTGCTTCCAAGACTCAAGCATAGAAATGTAGAACACTAGAATAAGACCCCAACTGTGTTCAGTGATACATGCTGATCTAGTTGCATTATCTCTATGATTTTTCAATTTTCCTTAGAGTTTGTGGCTATTAAGCTTAATAATGAGAGCGGGGATCAATTCATATTTCAATCATTTGGCGTAAAGGTAGACCCCAAACACGACTGCAGTTTTATTTGTTGAATGTCACACAGGGAGTGTTGTCAATTCATCCCAGAATAGAGCCAAGATCACCTTTACCTGTGGTCCCAACAAAACTTCAGAAAAAGAGTAACAGTACAACATTGTAAAGCTCATTTAATTCAGCCGTGTGCATATCAGAGCACAACTGACCACACATATTTTAAATATATAAATGTATGTGTATATATGTCAGGAAGCGGTCGCTGGTTTGATCCTCACTTCCCCTGGTGACCATATCTAGGTGTCCTTGAACAAGCTATTGAGCCCTAATCACTCCTGGTGGCCCTGCGACGGACTGGTGACCTGTCCAGGGTGAACCCCGCCCCAATGTCAGCTGGGATAGGCTCCACCCCCCACCCCACCCCCCAAGCGACCCTCAACAGATAAGCGGAATAGAAAATGAATGGATGGTCAAATGTCACAGTCACCGTCACCTCAAATGTGTGCGATGGTTGTCCCATTCTTTTTGATGAAATATCTCAGGAACACCTAACTGTCCCCTGGAACATGAACTGGAAAGATTTTGCGGGTATAGGTCAGTGCCACCCAACATAAGCACAATATATGTGCAAATCCTTGACGAAATGTTTGTATGTATGTGTAACAAGCTTCCACTAGGACGCAAGGACGGTTTGAAAAAAATGTTAATTGTCAAAAGTCACTGGGGCAGGCACACGTTGCAGAGACATTGCCTGCAGCCTCTTGGCTTCTATCACCATATTTCTACTGTAGTTGTGGAAGTGACATGCAACCATCCTGGATGAAAACTCTCATTCATAGAAACGCGCGCACGCACACACACACGCACACACACACACACACACACACACACACACACACACACACAGGTTTGGTGACTTTAACATTCATCACAGAGCAATGATTGTGTGTGTGAGTACTACTGGAAATGTTGCTAACATGCTAAACAAGTTTTGTTTTTGAGTAGCAGCAGCAGCATGACACCTGCAAGCCAGAGGCAGAGTTGAAATCCAAGGCTGGAATGGCCCATAGTTCTTCCTGAACACCAATTATGTCACTGTACACATCTGATGACACTGCTGCCGGTATTGGAACAAATTCCTTAGCCATTTCTCAGTGTAGCACGCACTGAGGACTTTATTGCTTAATAACCATGAACGCAGACTGGTAATACACATAAAAAGAGGCACATTTTCCCTTTAGCTGTACAGACATGAGATTGGTATCACCCGGCGTGTCTATGCCTCAGCAACGTAGTCAGCATGCTTATTTCCCACATTGTAAAATGATCAAATTATTAATTTAATATCTTCAATGTAACAAGACAGAAAACAATGCATCAGGAATGTAGTTTTGATGAATTCAAGAGATAAAAAGACAGAGCAAGTACCATGTTTTAGGGGCATATAAACCAACAATCCAAAAGGATTCTGGCACCTATGTTGTGTTTATTAGTTATGATTTTGTAACCGCTCTAGTTAAGAACACTCGGTTATCTCAAAGTCGCTATTCATTTGAAACTGTAACGTCAAACCAAAAGTCATCATGCTGTTCTTGCTCCATGAAGTGAAGCTCTGTTTTGTTTTTTGTTTTTTTTAAACACCAGACAATAAAACCTGATGAGACCCCCCAACGCTGCTCTCCAGGGTCAACCAAACTTTCCGAGCGACATCACCCCTCTTGCCCTATACCATCACGGGAGGTTTTGATTCACAGGACTGACAACCTTATTATGCGGCACACTTATTATTGATATTACGCCGCAGAGGCGCGGTTGCCATGGTCACAGAGCAAGAGACATTTAATTTTCTCTCCTCCATCATCATTATCTATGGGGCCATCTGTTGTGGAAAATGAATTCAGCCTCATTTGCATGACTGATAAGCACATTCTTTATCTGTCCCACAGAAGGTCATATGCCATGGATTTGGGGACTAAGAGAGAGAGAGAGAGAGAGAGAGAGAGAAAGAGAGTAAGGGGGTGAAATGATGCGTGGACTTACCTCTATGCATGAGGTAAATAGGAGTGTGTGTTGAAGTGTCTGCTGGATGTGTGCATGTGTCTGCATAATGCATAGACATGTAATGTTTATGTATGCCCTTTGTTTATACCCATGCCATGCCTTTGTTCTCATGCGGATGCTGTTGAATTTACATAAACACATGCATGGGTGGGTGGGTGTGTGTGTGAGATTGGGTGCGTGCGTGTGCCCACCACCATGACTGTATGCACTAATTCTGTGTGTGAATCCATATATTATTCCATGTGAAAATTAAATATATCTGCAACACATTTTTGTTTTGCCATCAAAGGAGTTTTGTGGGGTAAAATTTCAGAGGTGCCATTTGATTTAAAGTCATCAAAGTGGCTTTTTCACCTCTTAGGGATGAGCAAATTAAAATACACTTGAAAAATTATTTTCTAAAGCGCTTGGAACGTGACATCAGACAAACATTGGCTATACAGACGTTCATCAATAATGGAGCGAATGTGGAGTCTTGCATCTCACACGATCATTTGAAATCCATTCTTTTGTTTAGCTCTGTTTGGACTCCACCAACTCCTGTTCACCTGTCCTCTCCAGCTTGTAGCTAACTTTATGCTACCAACATTTTAGGTGGATGGTCACCAGGATATGAGAAACACTGAGGTCATTACTTCAAGTCACCCAAATTCAAACCTCTGCTTCCACCTCAACCTGGACTGAGCTCATCAACTCCAACCTTGAGCTTTATCGTTACGGCTATGACAGCCGTGTTCTCTCAGATGGAGAATAACTGAGCATAGTCAGACTATTCCAGTGTTGCTATGGCTGCTGATGCTAGCGAGGCTGACGGCTGGTGTACTCCATTGCACAACTGCGTCGAGGTGGGGGTGCACCTGAGCTGGGGGTAACACCATCCGTTGGCTCTGAAGTGGGTCGGCACTCTAAAAAAATTTTTTTTTTAAAAATCTCCCCTCGTGCATATTTGCAGAATCAGAGAATCTTAATCTACAGGTTCATCCCCAGGAGCAGCATTGTTCACATTACACACCGTCATTTGATCTTTTTTTTTTTTAATATAGAATATTGATTACTGCAGCTTTAATGAGTCAGATAATGGCCATTAGGGTGTAGTTAAAATGTCTGGGGGTTGAAGTTATAGGTTCCTAGCAAGGAGCTACATCTTCTCTGTGCAGGTACACACAACTACAGGAATTCAAACCCATGTATATTTGTGTGTTAGTCCCTGGAAGACACTATTGTGTGTACATGTCTACCAGTTTGTGTGTGTGCACATGTGCGCACAAGTGAAGTGGCTCCCTTAGGGTTTGTGTGTGTTCTGGTCTTTCATGTCTGGCACATTTGTCATCCCATTCCAAAGACACAGGACTCACTCTCACTCTCTCTCTCTCTCTCTCTCTCACACACACACACACACACACACACACACACACATCCACCACCCCCCCCCCCACACAATACTGTAAGGTTGAAGCTTGTTATTCCTCCTCCCGTTTACTCCCAATACACCAGCAATGCAACCTCTCCTCCCTTAAGGTATCACTCTTTCCCTGCTCCCTTTTTTCCCACCCCCCGCACCCCCCAACCCCTCTCGCTCTTCTCCCTCAGTCCCACCGAACAACAAGCCTTCATCTTCTCCCACGCTATCATCTCGAGTCCCAAATCACTCTTTCTCCTCCTCCCTGGCTCTCTCCTGCAGCAGCTTGCTTCCCCTCTGCAACATCAACACCTCTAACCTCAACAAGATCCCTCCGCCGCGTTCCCTCCATCCCTCCTGCAGCTTTCATCCGTTGCCCTTCATTTCTTTCACTCATCCTCTGTATCCAGTCACTTCATTCTCGTTCAAAGTGAGTTGTGTCGCTGATTTATGTTCATTTTTATGTAATTTTGGAGTGAGTGAATTTATTCTCAGGAGGCAACAGCTCACATGTTCAGGGGAAGAATGTGTGAAATCGTTCACAACTCAGTGCAGTTTAAAATGACAATATGAAAAACTAGTACACATTTGAAAGTTAATTTCATATAGGTATCATTGCAAGGCTTTAACCATTTTCAGTAGCCCTACTAACTCAGTTGCAACTTGGTTTAGCAGAGTTCTGACCGCAACGGTTCTCTCTGGTCGTGAGTGTTGTTCAGCACCAAGAACTGTCCATCACCAGCCTCCCCTCCTTGTCCTCCACCCAGATGTTGCTGCTTTCACTACAGAATTACAGGAATTACAACATCTACTTTTCTATTTCTGTCAACAAAATACAACTTTCACTGCACAGTAAACTATAAAGTAGGTTTAACTTACAAGCTGGAGTTTTGTGTTTTCAAATCAGGAAATAAAATATTGAGTTTTGCTTCATGGAGGACCCAAATGAGGTGTGTGAAACTGGATTCTGTCTATGCTGGTTTGTTGTAAGGTTTCTGTGGTGGCGTAATGATGTTTTGGACAATTAATTAAAATCAAGGGGCTTCAGAGGTTTCAGAGGATGTGTCCCCTTAGTCCAGGTCTCAGTCAGTTGATCCTGCAGCTGGACTTGTTCTCAGTCTCTGGTGACAAGTCTTTTTCTATCTGCTCTGAGCTGGCCAGTTCACCACTGGTTCCATCATTGGTCAAGTCCTGCTGAACCACACCAGCCTCTAGTGAGCAGGGTCCAGCAGTCTTACTTTGAGATGCTCCATCAGCCATTTATAGCAGTACCCCATGTGGTGGCTCCAGAAGAACGCATAACCCCAATGATCCTCATGGCCATTAACCTTCTTTGCTGTCCAGCACCATCAATGCATCAGATCATCAACCCCCCCCACAACCCCACCCCAAGCCCACTCAGCTGACCTCCATTTGTTGGCCATCACCACCATCTCCCAGCATGAGGTTCTACTGTCGTCAAGCCAGATGGATTCCAGCTGTATGCGACTGTCTCCAAGGTCCAACAAGATGGTTTCCAGCCAACCATCAGTCCTACACCCCAAACTGACCCCCAACCAGCTGGCTCTTCCTTCATCGGTCCTTCAGGCTTACTTCCAAAATGCAGCTTCCTTACTGGGGTCTCCCAGGGTTGTTTGCCAGAACCGGTGCTCCTTCATCTCCAGCTATGGAGCCACCCTATGAAGGGGGTCCTCCTTTGTTGTTGGTACCAGGATTGTCACCCACCTTTCAGTTGGGCCTTCAGGTTGCGCAGATCAGCTCTTCCTTTGATTCCGACACCAGCGTCGACCTCACCTCCTACTTTATCGCCAGCACCAGCTTTGTCCTTCAGCGCCTCCAACCAACTGCCCTCATTTCAGGCTCTTCCTTTGTCAGGGGCTCAAGCGTTGACCTCCAGAGCACCCCCTCCTCCATCACTGGTACCGGGGTCATCCTCTTGAGTGGTTCTGTCTCTCTGCCCTGGCTTCAAGTATCCTGCTTCATCACTGTCCTGCATTCCGTGAGATCTCCAGCTGCATCACCCTCTGGCACACAGGCCCCCTGCCTGAGGCATAAATTTGGCTCTGCTGATGTTTCACTATCGACTTCTTCACACTTTGTTTGTTCTTAGTTTGGACTTTCAGGTTTGGACACATTGTCACCCTTGTTTTATTTTTACTTTGTCTAATAAATGCCTGGACAGTTTCCTGCCCGACTCAACGTCTCTTAGGTACTCCAGCAGCCAGGTTCTACTACTGCCCTGCTGTACTATTCTAACTATTTTTTGCTGAGACTTCTGTTTCGTCACTGCCACGAGTGACACATGAGCGTCATACATAATAAACAACAGCATAAAAATCAATTTCCAGATCGTACTCCTAATACTCTGTGTCATGATTCCTGAGATTATCTGTGGCTTTCCTTAACTGTGGACATATCTGCCTTTTGTTTATTTGTTCAAGAATGTGTGTGTGTGTGTGTGTGGGGGGGGGGGAATTAATTGTGCTGAATTGGCATTAACATAGACAAATAAGAATTTGAAATTGCTAATATTGAACGCCCAAAGGGCATCTGTGTCCCAACCCACCAGAGTAGTTATCATGTCTTCCTCAACTGCCTGGCAGCATTGTTGGAGAGAACAGTGCTTGTTAGTTCTGCAAAATACTGCTGCATGCCATTTGATTTGTTTTCTGTTATGGGAAGATCAAAACAATGTGCCTCATATACATGCATACCGGATTGGAAGAGCAGAATATAGGCTGTGTCTTTGGGTGTTATTCTGAATATTTATGTGTAAACATGAATTTATTTGAATATATTATTGGTAGTTTCTGTCATATAAACATATGAGAAGTCCTCAATATTCTCTTCCTTAGAGCTGCTGCATTTTTGGCTGAGTCTCCCCCACTGCTGAAAAATGAATGAATTAGCACCTCTTGTCCGGTAAGAAATGAACCTAATTTATAATCTAATTATGATGATGTCTCAGGGATCAAATTAGCATTCTCTGTGTTTGCATATCTGTGTAAATATGGAAATCATCACGTTGTTATTCCCATTTTCCTTCACACAAGAGTGCGCATGAATGTCACCCTCTTTATGGTTGGAGCATGATTATATTGTAAATATTGTCTCCTGTTTGAGAGCAGTGCATCACCAGTGCTCTTCCCTTAACACATGGCTACAACTAACCTATTTCAATACTCATTCATCTTCTGTGCTCTTAATTCTGTTGCCCAGCCAGCCTCGCAGCGTGGAATAGGGAGAGAAAGCTTTAATTAATAGCAAGCCAGCAATCAGGCACAGACTTGCTTTAAGTGTGTATCCTGCATCTCTCGCAGCTCTTTGAATGATCCCAGGCCAAATAATGCGCCTGAGTGGAGCTCATTTTAGGCTTTTTGAGGGCACAAATATGTGTCTCTCCCATTTGAAATAAATGCACATGTTTCACATAGCTCACGCCCCCCCACCCCCGCCTGCCACCACCACCACCTCTATCTCCCACTCCTCCCTCCCTCCCTCCTCCCTCCATCTCTACCCGGGGCCCGTGGGAAGAACTGACTCTGGGAGCAGACAGTCTGCAGCCCTGAATATATGTATAAGAGGGAGAAGGGGAAGGGAGGGCACATTAGCAAGCAGAGGAGCAAGTGAGAGCAAGGGAGGGAGAGAGAACATATTGAGTGTTGGAGGACATACATGCACGGTGTACAGAGAGAGTCAGATAGAGGGAGAGGGAAGGAAATCGGTTCAGCTTATAGCATCAAGAAAGGAGAGCTTTTAGGTTTCTTCTGCCATCTCTCCCTCTCCTCTCTGAACAAACACATGCTCATACACACTCCCACCCTCTCTCCCTGACATACACACACACACACACACACACACACACACACACACACACACACACAGGCACGATTGCTTTAGGGTATACCAGTCGGCTTTGGCAGTCCTTTCCTTTGTTGTTTTTGCTATTGCTTAGTCTCAGTAGCAGCAGCAGAAGCAGCGCCGTGGCGTGCGCCTCTATCGTTGGGGTGGGTGCATGTGTATTTGTTTGTGGAGTCTGCGAGGCAGTGTGTGAAGGATGCCACTAGCGGTACCCGGGTAAGTCCACTCCTTCCTTCTTTTCCCCTTTCTTTTTCTGTCTTTCAACATTTCTTTCTGTCCGTTCTCCTCTCTGATATGCAGTGTCTTCATCTCGCCTGGGATGCTCGCTTCTCTCCACCCTCCGTGCACATTGGCTACATACAGCTCTCATCTCTCTCTCTCCCTGTCTCTCTCTCCCCTTTCTCTCGCTCGCTCTATTTCTCTGCGCTCGCTCTGTATGCTTTCTCTCCCCCTCAGTGTCTTTCTCGGTCTGCTTTACAGCGTCTCCTCCCAACGGTACTCTCTCCATCCCTGCTTCCCTCGCCTGCTTCCTCCTCTCTCTCTCTCTCTCGCTGTCTCTGACTCTCTTTCTTGCGCTCTCTCTCTCTCCAGGCTGCGCCTCATTGGTGTGTCCTGATTCCCTTTTTCCATTAGGCTCCAGGGCCATTGGTCGCCTGCCTTCCAACCATTATCTCTACTCCTCCACCCCTCTGTCATCCTGTCTCCCTTCACTCTCCCTCCTTCCCTCATTCCCAGTCATCTCTGAAGTCGTAAAAATGATTTGCATGCAGTGGGAGAGCAGAAGTTTTCAGTGAGCTCAGTAAATGAACTGGGAGAGAGTGAGGGACAGAGGTAAAGGGAAGACTGAGAAAACAAGGAGAGGAAGCACATTCTGGAGAGCAGGAGGAAAAGTTTAAAGCGAAGACGGCAGTTGGTAGGTAACTTTTGCTTGTTTTATGGCATCATCTTGATTCAAGATAAACGGTGCATCTATAACCTTGAAGGAAACACAGGAAATTGTACTACTAGAGACGTATTAGTAGATTTAATCAGACCTTGATCATGTGGTGTTGAATTCCTCTGGCGTTTCTTACTGTTATTGCTGGTTTGTGTCACTGGTGCAATGACAAGAGTTAGAAATGACTTAGATTATTGCTCTTCCTTGTTTCAGTTTTGTTGCTTTTAGCTTGTTTATGGGATTTACTGAAATGCATACAGGAAGGAAAGTGTTTTAAAACCATAAAGTTGCATTTAGATGTCCCTGTCAAAAAGGGATACCCATTAAAAAGTTTGTTCTCAAAGTTTTGTGTCCCTGCCGTGGGTAAACCTCAACTAAACTGTTAAATATTAAGCTGCACTTATGATTAAAATGGCTTTCAGTCACTAAACACACAAATTAATTTAGCTTTTAATTGGTGCTCTTTTGTGTTTTGCCATCACGATATATGATGTGCTCATTTTGCTGTCAATCTGAGGTCTGAAAGGTAGCGATGACATAGTTTGGCATCCAGGGAAGGAAGGTGCTGTGACAAAACCACAGAATGTAGTGGAGCTAGAGATGAAGATAAGATCCAGGCAGGAAGTAAAGAATTCAAAGTTAGAAGGGAGCTGGAGCTGCCAACTTAAAAGACTTCAGTTGAGTTGTGTGCACAAATCCTGCACGAGTCCCTGTGGTCTGTATTCCATCCTACTCATTGGTCTTTTTGCAAGAAAAGACAATGCAGATGTTGTTGCTGGTGTGTGTGTGTGTGTGTGTGTGTGTGCGCGCTCCCGTGGGTGGCATGTACTGTATACACACAGCACAAGGCAGATGCGCTGCAACATGTTTCATTCTGTCAAGACAAACAAAGCTCTGATACAAAGTGAGCAACTTGCATCTTCTCTCTATTGCCCAAACTGTGTCAGAATGTTTCCCATGTCATGAAATTATGGAAGCAATGTTTGGTGCCAAGTGGGATACAGCTAAGGATTGTCACAGTGTTTTTCCCCTGCCATGAATATGTTTTTATTCTGCAAGAGGACTGAACATACCAACTTTGGTAACTTGAAGATGAATTCTAATGGTTTGTACCATGAAACATTTATTAGGGAGAAGATGATGACTGGATACTGAAAGACGGATATTGCGGTCGTGGTACTTTGTTTTCTACCCTTGTCTCACTCTGTGAGGACAGCCAGGCTAGGTTCCCGTGCTGACTTGGCATGAGGTGAAGCCATGTTTTTTGGGACGTTCCTTCAGCTGAAAGATGAAGACGCTTGTTAGGGAGAGACTTGTGTTGTGGAGAGCGTGTGTGTGTTTGCCCCCGCGGTGCCTGATATGCTTTGCTGAGCAAACTGAGGACAGGGAGACAGCTGAATGTGATTAAATTATAGAGGGAAAGCACGCTACCCGGGTCGTACTGAGACCAACATTGCAGGAACCCCCCCCCCCCCCCCCATCCTGCCTTCTCTCTCTCTCTCTCTCTCTCTCTCTGGTAGGAGGCAGAAGACCCAAGCCCCTCGTAATACCAAATGTCTGGTCGGAGGTGGAGAGAAACAGAATTGGGTGGATGTTTGTACCTGTCTAACAATTAGTCCCCGCCTCTCTACTCAGGATGTTTCTGCGGACTGTAATTTTCTTAATTGCAAATCCTAATCTACATAAACCACAGAAACACGAAGTTTCCTGGATGAATGGGCGAGGGTCTTGCAGCCTTGTGAGGTGGATCTCGTGTGTCTCTTATTTCTCATCAGTCTAATGAATGGGATGCAAAAAAGCCTCCTGGGGATCCCCTGCATGCCACCGCCAAAGGGGGAGTGGGGGAGGGGCACATGCATACATCATCCTTTACATTGACTCTCTGGCTCGTAATGCAACATGCCACGCTGAGTCTGTCTGAGCCACACAGGTATACCATAGCATGACTCTGCATTAATGCTTGTGTGTCCGCGTTAGCTATAAAACCGCCATTTTTTGCCTCACATGAAGAGATGCGCAATATTTCCAAAGTGTGAATGTACAAACCATAAAAAATAAATGTTTTGACATAGTTTATGTATACATTACAATTGCCCTATTTTTATTAAAGGAAATCTTGTGCACTATACAAAACAAACATGTTAAATTACAAAGATTTTGTCAACATCTAAAAAAAAAAAAAAAGGTGTCAAATACCGCCAAAATATAAAAATATACAAGTTCAATATTGATCATCTGTACTTCAGCTAACATCATTAGTTTGTGTTCAGGCCTTAAACCCATTATTTGGGGTGTCTACATGGAGGAAGGTAACAACTCTCTGCTGGCATGTGAAAAGGAAGTAGCTGCTGAGACGATGTGTGTGAGAGGAAAGCAGACTGGGGAGAAAGGTTACGCCAAAAAAAAAGAAAAAAGAAAAAGGTATTAATTTATACAATTCAACTGAATTTTACATTAATCTAAAGTTACAAGGGACAAAAACAAAGAGATTTAACCTTGGATTACATTACGGTAGATGCTAAAATGTCGCTCTAGCTGTTCAGGATTCTGCTCCCACTGGTTTGCGCAAGCTTGCCCAGCATCGCATCTCCTAAAAATCAGCCTCTCTGCCTGTGTGGTGGACCAAAACAAGACCTGCAGCCTCCTTACAGCATCTGCCCTTGACAGCAGGCTCACAGAAGTGTTCTTTTCCCTATCATGAATCATAGCATGACACATAGTAATTAGGCTGGGACGTTATTTCTACATATCCACACTCGCTATACATTTTTGTCTTTCAACTCTCCAATATAAGGGACAATTGGGCTGCGCTAGTGTTTCGAATGTGGATCCTCCCCCTGTGAAGCTCTGAAGACACCTCGCCAATCAATGTGTTCTTCCAATCTTCTCAATGACGTGGTCAGGCAAGGGCACCGGGGGGATTGATCCATCTGAGCAGACACAACGTCAATACTGACGTCTGCTCACTGTAAGATTTAGCTGCTCTCGTGTCCTTTACACATGCATCCTTGTGATGCACTCATTCATCACTCCAGCCCAAATTCTTCATTTGTACCAACACAGGATAATTTCACTTCTAGGCCACCTTTGAACTGTGTTTTTAATATCTAAATATGCAATGGGATCATTCGTATTTATTATAATACAATTAAATGATTCCAGCTTTAAAAACTATGATTGCTTTCCGGCTTAATTCTGTCATACATGACCGTAAAGATGTTATTTTCTTGGGAAGGCATCAGGGATGGGGCGAGGATGTAGGTATTCCTCGAGTGATAGCACCAGCACCACCACACACACACACCTCCTCTGTGCCTCTCCTCAGGGAAAACATGATCTATCTCCTGGCGGGCAGGCCAATTAAAAACCAATCAGGCTGCTAGGAGTGTGCTGGTAATGGGAAAGCCATGGCAGTGGTGGAAGTGGGCCTGATTAATGGACACTTTCACCTTGTGGCATAACAGCCTCCCACAGACATCCATCACCCCGGGGGACAACGCTCACCTACACCCCCGGCCTAACACCCATCCGCCACTGTCAGATATATTGTATGAGTTGCAAATGTCTGGCTGTGTGATGATGAGCGTAAAGTGACAGGCCTGGGTTACAGTAGCGTTATATTAACCTGCCTGACCTGCGGAGTGTTGGAGCATTTATTGTGAGGTGACTTAAATGTTCCTTGTAGCCTTAACAGCTAAAAACTTTGCCCAGCACTTGTATGTACAAGCTTTGGAGGCAATGTAGCTGCCGATTTCGATTGTTTTATTAAGTAAAAGCTGGACTTCTCCACAGGGTGGAAACACATTTTTAATAGAGTCAAGATGCACTTGCAAAGGAGGAGAGGAAACACTGTTTGTGTCTTTCCCTCCGGTAAGGCAGCAAGCATCCAAAGGAGAAGTATTAAACAGTGTGAGTGAGGTTCGTTCCATTTCAGAGGCTGCTGTGACCTACTTCACACAGCCAGGCAGCTAGCTGTAAATAAGGATTTTCATAACCTGGTTTGGCCTTTTCCCATTAGAGGCACAACTGTGTCTTGAAGAATATTACAATGAGCACGAGAGCAGCTGTTTAGAGTGCTGCTACGATATCATCAAAGCTCTGACCTTGAGAAGGAGCGTGTCGGTGTCAGGCCACCACAATTAGTTCTGGTACTACATTTAGTTTGAACTTGTATGCAAAAATGCAACTGAAAGGGAAGCGGGCAAATCATTTGGGGGGTGGGGGGGGCTAAACCTTTTGTATGGAAATGTTCTCTACATCCAGACCCCTTGTAACTCTTCCTCCTCTCACAGTCACGAGGGGAATATATCAAATTGTAGCTCTAACCAACTATTGAGCAGGCCGCAGCTGAAATTTGACTCAAGAATCCTCAGATGAAGGTCAGTGATGTGTGCAACATGTGAACGCTGAATCAAGCTGAACAATGGAAAACATTAGTATTGAGAATTCAGACACGTCTGACACGATTCATTTATGAATAAATAAAAATCACCCATGGTGTTACTGTCATAGAGGAGGAACAAGGAAACATTATTATACTACAGGGCCCTTAATGTCCTGTTGCCAGACTTGTCGGTTAAATGGATGAAAGCAGACATGTTTAGAAAGAGAACAGTGCTCATACCGTCTACCACGATACCAAAACTAGGTGTTCTGGACCACTGATCCTGAATATGATCCAGTTGACTTCCAGAAGCTCAAACATTTCCTTTCAACCATTTCTCATGGATTCACGGAATCTAATGGACATCCATCTCGGACATGTCCAGAAAAATACCGCTAACAGCTAAAAACCTGCCAGTGGCTAAAGAGCAGTCTGATCCGGATCACCTCCAAGAACTGATCACCTGTTCCTTGTTATATTTCACATCTTTCTATCCATTTGTTTGTGTGAGAGTCAAGGTTTTAACGGCAGAGGCACAGCCACCCTACACACAAAAGCTGCCGGGAACAAAAAATGAGGCCGAGGGCAGGTCAGAGTAGTGGTCTGCAGGAGGAGGGTTAGTTGTTTTGTGTAACCACTTCTGAACTTCATGCAGATCCTGTGGGGGGATGCATGACAGGTGTGATGTGGGATCCACAGCGGTGTGAGCGGTGCAGCCTTTTCTACGTGAAAGGGACGAATGAATGGGCAAAGGGAAAAAAAAAAACAGGAAGGAAGGCAGGAAGGAATGAATCTCTTCTAGGCCAGTCCATGGCAAAGTGCTGTAATATTGCAAAATTATTACCAAACAGGCATCCATTATTCAACAGGGCAATCAGGGAGGGCACAATCTCCTTATTTATGCTAGCTCTGTAAATCAGATTTGTCAGTTTTGATCACTTTAAAATCTCCCAGTCACACACCAGCAATATTGGGTGAATATTACACTGTCTAATGGGTAATTGATGACGGCGTGTGACATGGTTTGTCGAGACAAATGGACGGCCTGCGGAGGTAGGGAGGGGGGCGGCGGGTTAGAGGTGCGGGAGGAGAGGCGAGGTTTGATTGCAGAGTTGCATTCAGCAGGTGCATCGCAGGTCTCTAAATATTCAAACCTGATCCATTTACAAAGGGGAGACAGGAGAGGACATAATTGCTGTCCTGAATAAAGAGGACATTGTGGTATTTGTTTCAATCAGCACTCATTATTGTTGTAGACAAAAAAGCCAGTTCTTATGGTCCTATTATGTTTCCTTCCTTCCTTTTTCTCTCATAGTCTGTTAAGATGTGCTTTAATCTGAAGCATGTTGGAAATGAAGTTCAAAAATTCAAATAAATGCAACCGATGTATGTGCATTGTGCATGATTCTGAGTGTGTGCGTGCGCGGGCATGTGGATGTGTGTGTGTGTGTGGCCTATATGACAGCGTTGGGAGGCAGGCAGGCAGACATGATGTGCTCTGAGCCGCAGCGTCTCTGTGAGGGTGGCCTGACCTCTGCCTTCAGCTCCGCTTCACAGGACAGCAGCAAATGAGAGGTGTCATTGCATGACAGCAGCACAGCCCCTCTTTAGGACTGACGGCTCATCGAACACACACACACATACATACACACACACACAAACGTGAAGTTACATGTGCAAACGGGTGGGCATACGTGTACGTACACATACATCGCAGACGTGCAAGTTGCTGCACAGACAAAGATGCCTAAATATTGACACACACGCACTGTCACACAAACTCTCAGGAAAACACAGCACAGATCAATAGCTTTGTTTCGTGAACATACAGCTTTTGTTTGAGGAACAATGATTTGGATTCAATTTTGACCACTTAGCACTCATGGCGTGCTTAGACTAGCTTCGAAAAATCAAGCTCTGACACATAAAGGCTTTTGTCAGACAACAATCAGCGCACACTCACTTTTTGATTTGGTTCCTTTTTAATGGCCTTAGAACTGAGGTATGAATTGGAAAGGCCATTTCAGTTTCGATAGCCTGTCTTTTCTGGCTTGTCACAAGTCGATTATTTGATTTTGGCATCCACTTTTTTGGCTGTTGTATGACATTTTGTCACAGAAGTACAGTTATCTGTAAATCAATCAAATATAGGTGACAGAATTTCACTGTGTTAAGAAGGAACAGTGGCCTTCTGTTCCAATTGATGGCTCACATTTACGTTAATGACACTTATGTTTAAAAAAAGTATTAATTTTATATGAATTTATCTGCAAAAACTTAGATACACAGAGATGCACAGTATAATGTGACTTCATTTTTATTATGTATGTTTCTATGCTTTAGCTGTGTTTGTGATTGTGGAACTGCCTTCCTTTCTTTGTTCCATGTGCAATGCTTCTTAATGAAAATATCAACCACATGAAAAAGAATATTCTGCAGATTATTTTCCCAATTATAGTAATAAAATGTAGCTAGCATAATGATTCGGTTTTCTCCTTTAATTTGATAAATATTCATTAGACAGCAGCGATACAGCAATACAGCAATATAGTTTTGTTTTTTCCCCCCACAAAACTATATTGATACTTCAGGCCCTTGTAGAGTATAACACAGTATATCTTGATAAAATCATATTGTGGCAGATGCGTATGTTATGGCCACGATATTTCATTGTGCTAGTGTTCAAGAACTTACACACACTTTATTTTTCAAAATGACTTTAAAGCAGTTATGTTCAATATGTGTACTACTGTGAAGCACTGCAATAATCCTAATCAATCGTATTTGATATTATTAATGTAAAAAAATCTGACTCATATCACAATATTTATACCACATCTTACTACTACAATGTATCGTGATAAAATCCTACTGTGATGAGTAGCATGTCGAGAGCTTCCTGCCCTAATACACAGCTTTATGCATCCTGCACATTTGTGTAAATGTGAGTTTTTGTGTGTATGTAAATAAATGTGTTGGAGAAGAGTGATGTTGCTCATCAAAGTAGTGCGTATCCACCTGCTACCTGGAGGCCTCCTCAGACACACCCCCTGAAACCACCGACAGGGCACCTCTGAGCCTCCCTGCTAACTCCCCCCGGGCCACAAACACACCCCCCACCCCCACCCCACACACACACACACACACACACACACTGTTCTGTCTCTCCTCATGTACCCTCTACCCTGCCAGTCCCTCCTCTGCTCCCTCTGTCATCTCCTTTATCTCAGCCTGGCTGTCTCTCTCCCCCTCCTGTACCCTCCCTGTCTCTGACTGCAGTGCATCTCTGTTTCATTGTTATCCTGGTCTCTGTAACAGGATTTCCCCTGCCCAAGTGGATGATTAGTTCAAATAACTGTGAGGGGGGGGGGGGGGGGGGGGTTGGTGCAAGTTTTCCCTTCACTTCTTCATCTCAGTTCAGCGGTTAACGAGGGGGATGGATCACATATTTACTGTTAACAAGGAGGATGCCATCGTTTCTCATTCCCGCTCACCAATTGCGCCCCACATTCCCATGCATAATGAATCAGACCCTCTGTGTCAGCATCGGTGTCTGCACACAGACAAGAAAGTCAAAGTGTGTAGTGTGATCTGCTACAAAATGCAGGAGAAATTTGAAGCTATGTACTCAGAAGTGGATTTTCGCTTTCTTTCCACCGCTGCAATGTATTCAGGTCATTGTCAGGTCTCTGTTAAAACGCTCCTGTGCTTCGCTGGTGTTAAGCTCCTACATCTTGTTCATTCCACTCAAATCTGTGTACCCCCAGCCTTGAATAAATAGCGCGACACATTTTAGCTCTTTAGTCTCAGCCCTCACCGCCCCTTTTGCTTCCCAAAAAGAAGGCACTGCCCTGCTCATGTAAGTGACCTATTTTTCCTGCTCGGCCTAGCGTTTTCCGATGTGAGCCGTTCCAAAATAGCTTGGCTACAGCAAAGGGTTGCAAACTCATTTCCATCTTGCATAACAGGGACCAAACACCCCCCACCACCCAAACTCAATGGCGAGATGGCACATACTCTCACAGCATCCCACCTCATTGTAAGAGGAAGATGGTGATATTATGAATTTCATTATCTCATTTCAATCCCATTTTTAATTCTATCTGTTCAGCCTCTTATTTACTGTACTTGTCATTTCTGAGTGTAACTCCGTTGATCAAATTAGTCGAATACATTGTGCAGCATGTTAGGATAGAAAATAAAGGACTGGAAAGGATACACAGTCACACTGCACAGCTTCCAAGAACCAGGGAGAATCAAAAAGAGTCGGATGTAGAATGCACTATATTATGATCCATCTTTCACATCACAACATCAAAATAACCATTCAAATGCTACAGAAAACATGACATTAAAGCCCTGATAATATTACAGTTAGATGTCATGACAAACCTCCATAAGGACCCACACACAATTGGGCCATATCTACTCCCTGCCATTGAACTGGCTTTGGATGGAGATAATGAGAAGTAGGGGGTTGAGAGAGGAATCATTATTTTACCCATGGTAGTGGCGCTTCTTAACAGGGTCTGTAGGGCGCCTTAACAAAGCTAATGTAGAGAAATGGAAACAGATGGAAGGCATGATTATTTGATCTGCAAAGAGCTCTTGGTGGGCTTTGTAGTAACCGGACTAGACTGCTCAGAGGCAAGAAAGTGGGTTGTATATGTCTGTGGGTGTGTGTTCTGAATGTGCCTGGGTGTGGGTGGCTATTGTGTGTGTGTGTGTGTGTGTGTGTGCGCACGAATGTGTTTGTCCATCTGTTCATGTGTTTGAATGCGTTGCACGTGCCCCTGTGTGTGTGTGTGTGCGTGCGTGCGTGCAGTTGTCTAATAACTGTGCGATAATTTATGACACAGTCTAAACATATGGCATTGTAATTAGGATTGAACGGTGACAGCGATACAGGTAGAACGCTCACTCAGAAGCTTCTCAGTGTGCACAGTACACGTCTCCTGGGTTTATGCTACACACTAGGCTCCCTCTAAATATGCATTGTGTACCTGTGGGCTGCAGCGAGGCCACATTATGCATGAAAGGGGGGCTTCATTCTGAAACATTCATTCACAGATGCACATTTGCACACATGCATGCTCAGTGTCACTGCCTTTGCTGCATCCACCCAAAAGCACCTCTCCCATTGTGAGGAATACATCAACGCACATATGGAGGCATATGGCTGTATACTGTACAACCCACACAGAACAGAGAGAATTTGTCAGGCTCTATATTATTCTATTGATCTTGCTGCACTGCTCCAGCTGTCTCCATGCTTCTCTACACAGTATTCACAGCTGCAGTACTCATACACCAGCACTGCGTAGATTAATGTGACAGAGAAGAGCAAACACGGCTGTACAATACGCATGCAGATTGACCCAACACACACACACACACACACACACACACACGTGCACTCTGACAGAACACACAGCCTCTCATTTCATCCCTCACACACAGAGTCACCGAATGGGGTACATTATCACACGTGGTTCCCTGTCAGGCGAAGGGTTGGAGGACATGACTGGCTGGTGTGTGTGTGTGTGTGTGTGTGTGTGTGAGACTGGCGGGCCACACCTGTCAACAGTACTCAATAGGCTTGGTGCTGATGCTATCTGACAGCCTGGCTGCCATGGCAGAATGTGTGTGCGTGTGTGTGTGTGTGTTTGTGTGTTCTGCGACCGTTTGGATGAGTCACTGTTATGCCTCCGCTGCTATGTTCCCCAGAGGACCTTGTAGTGTCTGACTGGTGGTTTCGCTGTGTGTGTGCGTGTGTGTGTCTTTGTATTTTTTTTGTCTGGCTGTGTGTTCGGGCTCTATTAACAGCTGGCCTCTTACTCACACAGTAAACAAACATGTTGAACCATCAAAATTTTTAGCGATCTAGTCTCTAGCAGTGTTTGCGCCATGCTTCTGCGACACTTCCAAATTTGTAATGTGCTGAAAAGCTCACACTCCTCGTCTGCTGTGTGTAGCTGTGACACACAATCTGATTTTATTTAATTCATGAGAAGGCCTCACTTCAAAGAACAACACCTTTTCCGAGTTGACTCATCGCACATGTGAATGGTGTGTTAAAGTTCAACTTCTCGCCCTCTGCACTTCACATGTAGCAAATGACGCCTGTGTGGATGTTCCTCTCAGACATCACCCTTCAATCATGGCCGCCACAGACCCAGCATTATGGAGCAGCTGTACCCTCCAGTGCCTCTCAGCAGCACATGCATTTGGCTGAAATATTCAGCCCAGCTCCCTCCGTTACCTTGCATGTATAATTACCGGATATGCTGCCTGCCGCTGATAACTCTCCCAAACAATGTTTGAAGGGAGGAGGGGGCGATGAATTCCCAATGAAGTGTGAAAAAGACTGATTAAAATTGCCGTGGTCAAAAGCCAGCGCACCAGTGTGTTCTGCTCTTGTGGACCAAGGGAGATGGGGAGTCAGCCTCTGCAGTCGAGATAGCTAGCTCTCTGCTTGGGATGATTTTTTTCTTCTTTTCTGTAAGGGGTTTCAGTCTGTTTCTATTTGGACTACAGTGGAAATTATAGTGGCATGTATTATGTTTTTGTGTTTTGGCTGAACTATCGTCACAATAAATTATACACAAACACACACACACACACATATATATATATATACACATATATAAATAAAAAGCCTGCTCACTGGTGGCAGTTTTTGAACGAACAACATGAATCTAGTTGATGTTTCAGTATCACAACTACTTGATGTGTTAAAAGTGGGGTGGTGACTAGTCAAAGGTCCAATGGTTTGATCAAGTCTCAAATGTTAAAAAAAAGGCAACAAAAACTTCCAGAGCAACATTTTTAAAGCTACTCAGACTGTGTCATGCAACACTGCAAAATCCCTCATCGATGGATGGAAGTACTCAGACATTAACCTGAATCTGCCCTGCACACTGCATTTTCTGATGAGTTTAACCTGGATATGGTCAGAGTTAGCATGCGGACTGCTTCAGTCAATCGTTCACAGATTTACACTGAAATCGCACTATGAAGTTGTACTGAAGTTTTCGCAGCATTTTCAGACCCTTACGCGCATATTTTAAAACATTTGCTTTACCTTCATCCAGTGTTACAAACTCGAATCGAATCATTAGCATGAAAACATCACAACTACACCATGACAGCAACATGATACAGTTTCAAGTCAAACTCTTAAAGGGAACTCGGATGTGGAATGTAGGGATGTGTTTTCAGGTTAAATATGTTGAGTATCACATAAAGAGGAATGCGAGTGCACACCTTAGATGATATATTGTATTATTTAGTGTTACTGTTGGTCAAGAGTGTAATTATTGTTGTCCGTGAAGGTCAATCACTCTTTTTTTAAGGACATTTTCTGTGTTTCGGTCCTACTACTTGATGACAAACAATACACAATATATGTGTGTGTGTGTGTGTGTGTGTGTGTGCCACAGCCCAGGCGCCTGGGAGCCTATTTGCCGACAGGAGCAAGGGATGGATGGCGTCTCATTCGAGGCGTGTGGGCGTCAAGCTCAGGGCACCTAATTACAGTCCCGGCTCCCACAGCCTGCCTGCATCTCCCTCAGCCCCCATGTTTGGGTGCATCTTCCCTGGCAGAGTCAGACGATACGCGGTCCTCATCTCTAAAGCTTTGGTCTCAGGAGGGCTCCACCTTAACACAAAGCACAGCTATGTCTGATTAGCCGGCTTAAATGAGATCCCTAGCTAGCTGGTGATATTGCCATTCTCTTTGTTGACAGTTATGAGACGCCTGCCAGACAGCCACCCAGCACGTTTAGCTTGTTAGCTTGATCAGAAGATCTCTAACTAATGTCGAAGAATCGGTGGTATTACAAATCTTCCGGGACCTCATTTGGGCTACTCTTGTACTAGTTAGCCAGATAGCTAGTTATGTACCTCTGGGCTAACAAGCCTCACTAGCATTGAGAGGACCCTTTTTTATTTTTCTTCCATTCTTTTCTTGAACACTGATGTACAGTCCAATAATTGGTTGTTATTAGTGAGCTTGCTGGAAGAGGAGCCGGTTTGCTGGTTAACCCTTTCCTCCCTGAAAGGACAGCAGTTGTCTTTCATCTCATTTCAGAAGATTAAACGGCAGCCAGAGAGAGAGAGAGAGAATGGAGGGAGAGATAGATGCCTATAGTGGGGGTTGATTATTATTATTTTTTTGCCAACAGCAGATGCCAGGCACAGTGGTTTCAACCGGGCACACTTTAAAACACAACACAGCTGCCTTCTCTGCATCTGGGCAACTGATAGAAAGGGAGAGGGGGTGCGAGGGGGGGGTACGAATGAGAGACATGGCAAGAAGTGTTGAGACGAGCAGGAGGAGTGAGAGAGAGAAACAAAGGCTGACACAGATAACATCTATCAGCACAGCAGAAACATGGGCCAGGTTTACCATTATAAATAGAGGGATACCCCCCCACCACCAATGCCCCCCCCCCAATCACCACCACCTCCCATCTCATCCCCCACTTTAGCATTCTCTTCCAAAAGCTGGGAGACACTAACTGGGCCAATCCACAACAGGGATTAGCAATCTCGCTGCAGAGGCATTTAAATGTGCTCATAGCGAGCTGCGCGCTTCATGTGGGAGTGACTGTAAACACAAACACATACTGAGGTGTCAGAAAGAAGAAAGGAACACGAGCAAGAAAGACATGGTTTCACTGTTGTTTTTGCTGTTTTAAGGGATGCCACATACAATTTTAATAGTATAGTGATGCTCCAAAGAGAATGCAGTTACATTTAGAATATCGATTTTTAAGATGTTCGCCATGAAACCATTTCGGGAAACACCAGAGGAACACACAGATGAGAGGGAATGTACAAAATGTAGCAGAACTTCTGGAAGGGTACAGAACACTGAGGATGTGGAATTATGAATAAACCAAATGATGAATGCAATGTATGACACTTGGAGACGAGGCATTCTGGCCTCTCATATATTCTCTTATATATGTAACATGTGCTTAAAGCCCCGAGGAAACTGTGGCAAGTCACTTTTTCAAAGATGTGCGAATGCAAAATAAAAAAAGTTGATGGAAATTTTCTTTCTCACTCACCACCTGTAGCACAGGGCAACAGTCAGTGCCACCGAAAGGAGAATTATTCACTATTACTATTTTACAATATGTATAATTTCAAAGACACCCGCACCACAGCATGCTTGTTTCTCTCCATCTGTCTCTCTTTCCCTCTCTCCCTCTCCCCTTTTTTCTTTTGTTCTACCTCCATTAGAGTTGTCCTTGACTGCCGAGCGAGCGCGATGCAGCCCTTGGTTGAGAGGAGCCAGTCAAACGCTCTCCTGCTCTCCTGTTGAGACAAGAATAGGAGAGGACAGAGGAGGGGAGAGAGAGGGAGAGAGAAAATAAGGAGAAAATAGAGCTGCTTTTTTTTTTTCAATAGAGCAAACATGTTCCTCAAGCCACGATAGCTGTGAATGAGACAGGAAGAGCATTATCAGGAAGTTGGCCTGATGACTAAGCGTCTGAAGACGGCCGAGAGCTCCAGGCATCTTGTTTGGAAAGACAGTGAATGAAAAGACATTGTCTGCCAAGAAAGAAAGCTTCAGAAATTGCGGCACATTATTGCCTTGGAGGAGCAGGGAATTTTACTCCTGGAAACCCAACATTCCCAAAGTGCTGGTGGGGTGTGGAAAGGTTATGTAGAGTCAAACTGAGAAATCTGACCAATACTCTGGACGTGTCAGTAAATCTTTCTCTCGTGACAGTTACAGAGCCATTCCTGAAAGCCTCTTGACACAGAGAGACGTACAGGAAAGGAGGAAAATGAAGAGATAACAGACAGATGGACATGCAAACAGGTAAACAGGCAGATAGACGAGCACGAAAACAAATGGAGACACAAACAGATGACGAATAGACAGGGAGCTAGTCAGGCAGATTGGCAGAGTGGCTGACAGCCTGGACGCTTTCCGGCAGAGAGGTATTGGCTAGAAAGAGTGGCTGGCAGGCAGACATGCAGATGGACAGGCAGGCAGACAGAGACACAAAGGCAGAGAGACAGACAGGAGGACTGGAAGAATAATAGATGGAGAGACAGGCATGCAGCTCGAGCAGCAGACAGACATGCACCATTGGTAGCAGGACAGGCAGTTGGCGTAGGAAGGAGACATTGGGACAGCAAGTGCCGCTGGCAGGGAGGGAGATAGAGCGAGACAGAAATAGAGGTAGAGAGAGGGATGAGGTCAGTGCACGGCTGGCTGGCTGACTGCTGATCTGTGGCACTGGGCTGGCAGAAGAGTCTCCTCAGGGAGGGAGCAGCTCCACACAGCCTCAGTCTACATCCCCCACAGCCCTCCACCCATCCCTTCATCTCTCCATCCCCCAGCTGGGCTGCAAAGACAAGCCTATGAGGAGGGAGACTTTTAGCAAACAGTGGCTCGGAGAGGTAAAAGAAGGCAAACATATAGGAAATTAGGAGTCAGAGCGACAAATGCCATCCAGTAATGATAAGAGGAGAGAAGACAGGAACTCGCTCAGAATAGAGAACGTGGGGATGTACTCCTCTCCTCCAGGTCCTCAGCTCTGCAACTACCTTTAGGAGGGGACGTGCAGCATGTTACACCTCTTGTCTGAGGATTATACGCGTGAACTGAGCTTTACATTGGATCATTTTTCTGTAGGATTATTACCGTTCAAGTATTTATACGTTAATGCATAATGCAACAAGGCATAAGTCAATATAATTATAATTTAAATAATCTTATTGATACTCATATCCACACTGTGGGTGTCACAATATGACAGGCAAAACATGGAAAAACATACATTTTTTATTTATTCATTCCATTATCTTTTTTTATGTTCATAATACTCATGAGATTGATTGAAAATACTGCATCATGGAGCCATTAGCAAACCTCACTATTAGTATTTTTTTCCCTTTAAGTCATTTCCCTAAATACGAAATATACAAGTTCTGTATAACTGAATTTGATTCATAGCTCTTGGTTTTTATTGTCTATTTTATACAGACTGAAAAAATATCATTGGGAATTGAACATGTTTTCACTCCTACCATTCATACTGTATAAAACTAGAGAAGGAAAACAATGTAGAAATCAAAACTACCATGTAGATTTTGGTTTCTACAATGAACAGATATTTTTCCAAGTAGACCCTGGCTGAGCGTGCGCGTGTTGGTATATGTCATATTTTATACAGTGATCATATTTCCACAACAGCTCAGAGAAAAAGCATCACAAATATTGAAAATGCTTGACTGCTCCACAGAAGAGGTTCTGGAAGGCTAAAAGTGCTCCGGAGGTATTTTCATTAGCCAGACTATGTAATATTAGAAGTATATGTCTGTTTGTACCTAGCCTGTGTTTAGACAGTTGAAATAATGGATCAGTATGTCGATGGTTGATTTGAGGTACTGGGGATGAGTTTTTTCATGGCTTTTTCCCATCTAGAGTTACACAAGGTTAATGTTACAGCCGTGTGTGTTTGCATGTGTGTGTGCGTGTGTGTGTGTGTGTGTCTGCGTGTGTGTGCGCGTGAGGGCGTGTGTGCATGTGAGTGTTTTGCTGCAGGGTGTAAAGCTGCTCCAAATGTCCATCTGCCGAGTTCACAATCCACCTGAGCCTACTCACACATCCACCCCCCACCCCCACCACACAGAAACACACACACACACGCAGCTGTATCCATCCTCACGCAAACCAATTCACACTGAAACCTCAAACAGTCTGTACATACCTGAACAAGCTCGCTGAGCTTTTTCTCCTCTCAGCTCCAGTCAGAACTACATACACATCCTCACACTCATTTGCATAAAAAGCATCCCACCTTCTCTCAAGATGTCACCTTTATGTAGCTGCAATACGCAGTGTGATATCAACATAACAAGTTTCCTGACGAGAATCCAGAAATGCACATATACATATTTCCCAACAGGTGCTAAGAGAAGTACAAGAGAGAGGAAAAGAATGAGGTGGGAGGTTTCCTACACATAAACTCAACACACACGTGTACATGTGCACAACTTTGCCCTGTACACACAGTTCATGTTTGTAGATGGCTGTGTTTTTCTGTGTTGCGATGTGAGCACTGGACTGTTAATTACTGAAATAAGCTTAGTATGGTACTTGTCTTCTTTAGCATTCTTTAGTGCCAATGGATGTCAGATTGTTGGGCAGCAGGTTAAACTGCATCCTTCAAAGACCGTCTCTGAAAGGTGCTGGCACTCTTCATGTCTTATGACACCATCATGATAAAGTAGAACCTATGACTTGATGCAAGAGGGAGGAGCTAACATTATCAAGCCAACGCTACAAAATGTTACATGCATTGCTACATAGTGTCGCTAGAAAGGTCTACACATCCTAGATGAATTTTTTTTCCCCCTAGTTGAAAATCAAGCTTAATTATTGAGCGACTGATGACGTTACTCATTCCAACTTTTTTTTTTTTTTTTTTTTTTTTTTAAATGTAGTCAGCAGACTTGCACTGAAATCATTCTAACTTCACCCTCTAGGAGGGCACTGTGTCCAGTTTCAGTCCAGAGCAGAAACGTAGCATGTCACTTTACTTTAGAGAGTGTTTTCTCTCTCACGCCTCGGTTTGGGGCCTGTAAAACCACTTGGAAGTGCGTTCAATCCCTATGTAAACCTCAGTTAGTATGTTACAAAGTGCGGCTTTTGCTGTGTAGTTCAGACAAACAGTAAGCTAGCAGAAACATGCATATGGAGATTCTGCCATTCTAAATACCTGATCAAATGGGTTGTTGCACGATGAGAACAATCGTAGACCAACTGCTAAAACTGTAGCATGGATGGCATGGCAATGGAAAGTGACTGCAATAATCATGCTATGCATCACATATGAAGTTTTAGTGGAGTACTAGTATTCATTGAACATTTTTACCAGCCTATCAGCGCAGAGTGACAGGAACAGCAGCGGTAGTCTCTAACACACAGGAAGTTAGCAATTACCCCTGCAGAGCTTGTGTAGTGACTGTAAATAGAAACAAAAGAAAAAATATTCTATTATCTGGGCTAAATAAGTAAAAGGTGCTAAATATGGTAAAAATTATTAATTCAGGGAAAATAAATCTAGCTGTGTAGCTTGACATCTGAACATGGCAGTGTAGGAGGTAAAGAGGACATTCTGGCCGCGTGTGTATCTCCGAGAACACTTCCTAGCTTTAAGGGAGCTATTTTGAATTACCAAGTGATTCATTCAAATCGAAACAAACTCAGACTCATGTAGTGCAATGCCTTTGACTCCTGCACTGGAAATAAAGGTCCTATTTGTGCAGAGTGTGAGGGGACATTTTCTATTCCGTTCTATTAGGCTGCTATTTTTGGTACCGCAGGATACCCAGAGACTGTGTAGAGCCTTGTCAGTGACTAATGTGTTAGTGTGAGAAACAGGGGTGGGGTGCCTTCCCACAGGAAGATATGCATGTATGTATGCATGTGTATATGCATGTGTGTACATGTGTGTAGATTTGAGATAGATGGTATTGGGAGGATGTTCAGTATTTTGCAATTATTCCTGCACAATTTCGTGTGTGTGTGTGTATGTGTGTGTGTGTGTAGCGACAGGGTGTCCTCTCTTTTTTGATCCCTCTCTTTTTCTGGTTTGCACCCCTGCAGTTATTCTGTGCGTGTGTGTGTGTGAGTGAAACTGTGAATGTGAGTGATTGCTATGCTCTGCATTTGCGTGTTTCTGTGTGCTTCATTGCCTATGCTGAAATACAGCATGGCAAGCTGTGGGTACCTCTGCGTGTGTGTGTGTGTATGTGTGTGTGTGTGTGTACAGTGCGCCTGTTGTCATCCCGGGGTAAAGCCTCGGGACAAATAGGGTCATGTGACAGACAGCCCTATCTATCTATCTGCAGACTGCATCATTGGTATTCTGGGTAGACACTGGCAGCTAAGTAGGGGGTGGGGTGTGTGTGTGTGTGTTTGTGTGTGTGTGTGTGTCTGAGTCTCTAGACCACATTCTTTTAAGCAGATGAATGCACTTCTAAATAAAAAAAATCTCAAAAGTATAAAACAATATGCTGCAGCCACAAATGAACACAACAGCATTTACCTTCCCTAACTGGTCACTGCAAGGACACACGGTGGGTCCCGGTTAGCTCCACAGCTATGCTAGGGTATTCCACGCAATTCAAACAATAAATGTTATATTTCAACGATGTCCTTGTTTTCAGCAAACCGTTGTGTGGATGGCAGCATTGTCACAGTCTGAGCTGCAGTTTAAGTGCGAGTTTAGCACAAAACCGTAGCCAAAAACCCATTTTGACACAACTCCATTGACAGCCGCAGGGTGACAAAAATTGCAGTATTTTTTAATTTTCTACGTAGGTTAAAAAGAAAAATTACAACCTGCCATGTTGTTGTAGAGCTCTGTGCGCAATAATGGCATTAAAAGGCAGTCTGATGAGTTAAATCAATCATCCACCATGGGAGGTGGTGCTCGTAAGGGTGAATGCAGGCATGCACATCATGTATTAGTACACACACACGTATGCTCAGTGGTGTCCTTGTCGATTCATAAGAGATGTCTGACATGAATAATGAGAGGGACAACACCATGAGAGCTAAATGTTGGAGAATGTCATGAGCTATGTCATTAGCTGAGGCAAAGCCCTCCAACACAGCATCAGTTTAGCCTAGCTTGGGTCCCATTTGATGTGCTTAATGATGGCTAACCTTCAGAGACGCCTCTCCATCCTTTTTACTGCAATAATACTGTCAGCTGCCTCTTTGGAGAGATCCCCCTGTCTCTCTGGTGAGGAGGAATTCTATGCAGCCTCAGTGTTCAGCCTTCATCGACAGACAGCCTCTTGCATTCAGGGAAATCAGTCCCAACTACACTCTCAGTCATTTAGTAGGATATATACCTGCAACATCTTCACCTGAGTTTATCAAATTGTGAAGCCATGATGGTGGATATCATCCGCTAGCCTGTCTAATGACCCGTAGCTTTCTGGAAGTGCAGCACATGTGCTGGATGCTTAGATAATTTAGTGGTAATATAAGAACTAATTCAAGTTTCAAAGGAAGAACCTTAACATTTAAAAAAAAATAGCATATGACATGTACAGGAAACAAGAGCAAACTGACTGAAAATTTTAATAATAATAACAATAATCACAATAAAAATATAATAGGGTCTTCGCCTGAAGTACCTTCAGGCTCAGGCCCTAATAATAATAATAATAATAATAATAATTTCAATTTATATAGCGCCTTTCACGACACTCAAGGACGCTTAACAATAACGCAAAAAACCAAGACCACAAATTTAACAGGCGAAGGCCTGGGAGAACAAGATAAGTGAAATTAGCTTTTCAGGTACTCACCAACTGGTGTCTTGGTCTCAAGAAGGCGTCTTCCCCTCCTAATTACTTCTTTGCGACACAGCTGGTCCACCTCGTCACCGTCAGGACTCCACGTTTGTGATAATACTGTAATGCCATAAACAGCCACGCGGCGACGCTAACTCCTCCTGTCTGGTTGATGTGTTTGAAACTGCGCACCTTGACATGCTACATGCTACGTGCTAATCCAGCTTGGCTCCTCTGGTTAGCGCCCAGTAAGGAGCTGGCGCGCGTGAAGCTGTTCATGTGAAACTCCTCATATGTGAGTATGTATGAGTATAGTGCCGTCGTCACCTGGCCTTGTATGGTCGATGTGAGATATTGTTTTATATAAAGTAAAGTATAAAGTATCAGTGTCGAGCCATGAACTCGCTCGGCTAACAAGCAAACCTCTGCTAATTGACCGGCATACAGCGCGCGTCTCCACTTTCCCCGCCTGGTGACGTTACAGCCCCGGATGTTGAGTGCAGAGCTTTATCGTCGGTGGTAAAATCTCTGGTCGAATGTCGATTCACATAAACTCAAACCACATTTCAGTGTCGTATTTTTTCCGGGTAATGTTTGTTGTTAACTTAAACCTTAAACCCTATATGTTGTTGTTTTGCTGCTGTGGCCCGACAGGAACAACTTTATATTTATTTATTTATTTATATGAGTCCAAACATGAAATCACGAATTAAATCCCGTATCATGTATTTTATTGCCCAGCAACCACGCACGTCCACCCGCTGCTGTCTGGTCAGTGACAAAACATTTTCTCTATAATTTAACAATAATTATTAATTCCGAGGTGTAATTTAATCATTAGAACTGGAAATGTCTACAAAGTAATTAACAAGATAATATTCATTAGTCAACAGCGAGTTTAATTGCACTGGAGAACTTGTATCACTATCGCGCCATGTATCAATGGTATTGTGTTTTTTGTTGATATCTAATATGGTTAGGGTTAGGCTTAGATCAGTTGTAATATTTTTACAACTGATCTGGCCAATAGTGAATAATTGCTATCAGTATTATCTGAATAAAAACAAGTTTCTATGATTTTTACATACTGAAAAGACATGTAAACATTTTAAGTGTTTAAAAGAGTTTTTCTTCATTCCCAAACATTTGGAAAAGCCCATCAAGTCTGTATTTGCTACGTTGTTTCCTCATCGATCATAAGCAACAGATGATGAGCGAAGATGAAGAAACTTGTGCATAAATGGACCATTAAAACCATCCGTCAACAAACCAGTACCGATGTATTTAAAGAACTATGAGTATCTGCCGATACCAATCACAGGCTAATGTCAGGGTGCATCTCTAGTTTGCACAACTTGTAGATTTCGTAAAATGTGTGTGTGAGTGTGTGTAAATATCTGTGAATGTTAATGACTTCAGAGTTTAAATTTGGAGAAATTGCCTGACTGAACCAAAAGCCGATCAACTAAAATTGAAAAAAAAGATGTAGTATGTTAATGTGAAATTGGATTATCTGCCAAGATTACATTAGGCTATTAGATTTGTGGTCGGATTGATGATGCAGTATTGGCTAGGCCAGTGATACTCAACCTGTGGGCCACGATCCCCTGGTGGGCCACGAAGGTATTGCAAGTGGGCCACCAAATCGTTTCCAATACAGTATGATTTTTGTGGGGGGTGGAAAAGTAATTATATAGAAATATACTGAATAATGTTTTAAAAGTTTGAACTCAGTAACTTTTAAAGGGATATTAAAACGTTTGAATATTATTTTTCATTATTTATTTATTATTTTTTTTTTATTTCAAATATTAGACATTTGACAAGCAAATGAGAGATAGGAAATGTTTTTATCTGCTGGATGACTTTGGAGCAGGACCGCATTGCACATGACTTGTTAACATTTGATGCTCACAGCTGAAACTGGAGCGTAAGGATGGCGAGCTGGCGAGCAGCAGGGAGAATTAAAAGGAAAGACAGATGAGACACTGATGGGGAATCGCCAGCCGTCGGAGGTGGGCCGCGAAATTTTTTGAGACCTAAAAGTGGGCCCTGAGTTGGATGACGTTGGGAACCACTGGGCTAGACTTTACATACATTTGGTGTCAAATGTCTGCATGTTTTGCACGTTAAGGTTTTATTTCACTTTTTTTTTTTTCAGTGAAGATGCTCAGGTGCAATACAAAGAGGGCAAACTACGGCCAGTGGTACAGAGGCGTCTTTGTTTGACTGAATGAAATACTGACTGACTTGAGCAGACAGAGAGGACATAAACCAGCAGACAGATTTGGGGGATTTAAGATTAACTTTACTCCAAGATTTAAAAAAAATAATAATAAAAATACTGGTTTCGCTGACCTCTTTGGACTAAGAGTTCCAGGTCTGTTTTCTCTCTGGTCCCACCGCCGATGCTGGAACTGTACTCTTCAGCGTGAGCGTCAGTGTTTTCTGCTGTCACCAGTGTTTGGTGTTTCAGGTGACATTCAGGGCTTGATACAAGTGGGAAGACTGTCAGATAAATGTTGTAAGACATCGCATCCGATCCCCCAGTCCAGTAGAGCTGGGACCGTTGGTGCCTCAGCCGCAGCCCATCTTCACTTGTGTTTATGTTTTGACATCTGTCTTTTGACATCATTCACATATAACTTTTTTTTCCCTTCGTAGCTGTCAAGAACATAAAAGACGACGTAAGAAGCTGAGAATATCCAAACTCTGCAGGGTTTCTAATTTAAAGGCAGCAGAGGATGCCTGAGCATGATTCAGTAGAGATAGTTTGACCACTTCTTTTTAATATCAGGCACATTGATTAGTGGATAATCAAATTAATTCAAAAGTATACATTTCAGAAAAACCAAGGTGACTTTCAGGATGAAGCGGTGCCCCTCTGGTGTACTGATAATAGAATTTGTCCCTAAATGCTGCCTATGGTCCCCGGGGTTGCTTCAGCGTCAGAATGGCGGTCCCCCAGCTCACAATCCGCTGAAAACATGTGACTTGGCAACGTCAGTCACCTGTCAGTCCGTCAGACAGCACAGATGGTGGAGTGAAAGGTGGACAGAATGATACAGAAAGAAAAATAGGTCGGATACGGTTTAATAAAGTTTAATAATGGATTGTAAATAGCTGGGCCGCTCTGCTGCTTGAACAATGTGTAAATTGGAGCCGTTTGCCTCTGATAGTTGCTAGTAGGCTAACTGTTGCATGAAGCTAGCTTATAGGGCTGCTGTTTCCATTAGGTGTATCGATACAGAAGCTAAAATTCGGATTTGTTGCTTGGTGGGATAATGTCTCTTCATTTGCTACTTTCTGAATTCAGACATCAACATTCAACAGTTAACCAGTTAATTTCAGAGATTTTTTTTTTTTTTTTTCAGGCTACATACGTTGCCTTGTGTGTTAATTGTGTGCACGTGGAACATCGTTAAAGCTCCTGGCTGCATTCCTGGGCGGCTCAGTCAGATATCAAGTTGCTGCCCGATTGATTTGCTACTTCTGCTGTTACTAATAAACACATTGAAAAATACTCCCAGGAGAACAAGGATGTATTCAGAGTCGAGCTAACCGGAGCACGCAGGCTAGCTCTGACCACTGACTGCTCTCAGGCCCCAGCTCTCACCAGTTCCTGGTGAGAAAAGATAGTTTTTAGGTTTGGGAAGCGGTTGTTGAAGAGCATCTGAAGTTTTAGTGCATTTTACCGTCCAAGTACTGACAAATGGGACAAATGGGTGTCTTGAGCTCCCCTCGTGTATCGTGTTTACAACAGCTAAATCAGAAAAGCTGCCCCAAAAGATAGGGTTTACAAACCCTGAGGCGCGTCCTCCAGTATACGTCCAGCTGTAGTCTCAGTAATCCAAGGACGCTTCTCCCGTTTTTGATGAGTTTTGTTGTTTAGCTTTGAGCTAAACATGCGTAGCATTCTGGAGTCACAAAGAAGTAATGCAGGGGGAGAAAAATCAACTTGATTTGGAATACTTGAAAGTCAATATACACTTTTTGGATGAAGTATTTAAAAAGACTATTCTGTATTACTTTGTATTATTGTCCTGCTGCGACACTTATGAAGTGAACATTATATTTGATACATAGGGATTGTTATCATCTGTGGTTTGTCACTGTCCTCACTACAGTAGAATGCTCAGAATGCTCTGGCGCCATTTACCGTTGCATAATCTTATAATGTACAGTAGAGACATAATGCAGGTCACTACAGAAGCAGCTTGCTAGAGATCCTGGCTATCCAGGAGTGAGAATGAATAGTGTGCTGCTGGTCTTCTATAGGTAGAGGTGCTGTACAGATCTGTGTTTTCCTGTGGCTATTTCAAGTCTTGGCTGTGTCACTCCTCGACCTTGGTGTTCTGTAGCTGCTGGGGATAAATCACCTCTCTCTCTCACTCTGTCTCTCTCTCTCTCTCTCTCTCTCTCTCTCTCTCTCGCTCTCTCTTTTACACACACACACACACAAACACATGCACTCTCACTCTGTCTACCCCACCCCCTCACACTCTCGTCCTCCCTGTAATGTTGTTCTCTCCATTCTCTATCTGTGCTGTGAGGTGAATGGAGTCTCCTCAGTCTGATAATGGGCCACACGCACACAGGCTAACACACACGCACGCACACGCACACGCGCACACCTTTTTACAGCCACAAAGCAGAGAGAAAGCGAGAGAGAGTAGGAGACTCATCAAGTAATTAAGGCCCTGGCTCTCCCTTGAAAATTAAAAGAATGGCCCTTTGCTCGCTCTCTCTCTCTCTCTCTCTCTCTCTCTCTCTCTCTCTCTCTCTCTTTCTCTTCCTGCTGGGCTGATTGCTGTCTGGCTTCTCTCCTCACCTGAGTATTTCACTCTCTCTCCCAGGCAGCCAACCCATAGTGCATTGTGCTGGTGATTACCCCTCTGTGGGTAATTGCAGCGGCGGCTCGCTCGATGTTATTTCCCCCCACTCTCTACCCTTACAGAGGAGGAGGAGGAGGAGGCGAAGAGGAAGAGGGATGGGGATGCACTTTGACTGATGTGTGTCTTATTAGAAGGGGCAATTGAGTGCACTGCATGGGTTCCTCTGTGCATTACGGATATGTATTTTTAGATTCTCTGCAAAAGAGCACTCCGTATGTGTGTGTTTGTTCGTAAGTGTGAACCCAGGAAGATTCAGTCGAATCTCTCGCATCTTTTAAGAGAAAAGTGGGTCTGAACGTGGCTTTTACCTCGACTCACTCTTCCTCTCCGATCCGAGCAGGGATGTCATAAAGAGCTAGTCCACTTCAGTAGCTGACACCTTCTTTCACCCTTGAACCTCTGCGTCTCAGACAGCAGCACCCTGTCCAAAGATGTACTGAGGGAGAGGGTTAGATGGACAGGAAGGTTCTTCTCCTAAAACCTGAGGAAACTCACTCAGATGATAGTAATTTCACCCTAGTGGCCCTTTTGTTAAGAGCAAAAATGAAAGAGCAAATCTTTTTAGTGTCTGATATAAACCAGGTTTCTAGTCAAAACCGCACGTCCTCTCACTGCTACCGGGTCTGGGTCGTCTGCTGCATGTCTGCTGCCATGATAGATGCACGCGCTGCATGTGTGGTAACAGCACAACCAATGAATGAGCGAGGGCCGAGGCAAGCCACACCGGAGGGGCGAATCACTGAATGTGACTTTTGAACGAGACACGCGTGCAGGCTACGCCAAATACTGAGATGAATGAAAACTTCTTTGGAACTGTAGCATCAAATAGAACGACAAATGGTGTCACAAGCTCATAAGTTGTTTTGTGTTTTATGACATTTAGTGTCCTTGCTGGTTGTTTTCAGACTTATTCAGAATCATTATCGCTTTTGCTGGTGTTGTGTAGTGGTGGAAACCTTCATTCACGTGTTGCACTGGAGTACAGTGTTGAAACCATCAGTTAATTGTTACTTTCAGGAGAAAGATTTTGCACGGAAAACATCTTTTAACTTGATGAACTTCATATTTGCAGCCTGACAACCGAAGAGGACATAATACATGATGTGTACTTTTACTTTAAAAATGATTATCTTCCCTTACTGAACTATTCGAATACCCGGGACTTGGTTTTTAACAGAACTGTTTGTTTACAATGTAGAATTTTAATGTAAAAATTATTGCAGTTTTGTATTTTTTAAAACAATGTTTGATTCTTTATCAGCCCTAAAACTAAAATATGTACAACAAGCAGCTGACTAATGACTGCTAGCTGATTCTTTGAGAGTTTTTAGGTTTCACAATGCGCATTTGTTGCTTATCTCTCCCGTGCTTTTTTTAAATTTCAAATCTTCTCATCCAAATAAGTGCAAAGTTGAATAAAAGTGTGATGATTGAAACCAGATGTTTTATAAAAACCAACCTGTCCAAGAGCAGCGAGATCTCCTGCACATCTGCCCTGCCTTTTGTCTTTCCCCACCTTCCAATGAGGAGAAATTCAGTTTGCTCAGTTATAACCAATAACATGCATTTCTATCAGAAACTCTTCTTGGACACTTCTTCGATTTTTCCGCCACACTCTTAGCTGCGACTGCGACGCTACTCTAAGCTCCGGCCAACCAATCAGGGCTGGCTGACATAAATCACCTCACTGCCGGTGAGCGAGTGCAGGAACGTCCTGCCAGACAGCTTATTTATAAAAGCTAGGAAATACAGAGAGAGATTTATCTGGCGGCGACAGACTTTGTGTGAACACGTTTGGCGAGGGCTTGATTGTAACAGTTGTTCATTTATATGTAAAAACACTCCAGCTACTAAACGCTTTAGGTGTGATTGTGACTCACTTCCTATAGCAAGTTTTACAGACAATATTCACCAACAATGCCTTTGTTGTGCTGTGCCTCTACCAGCTAGAGGATTTGTTGGGGGGAAAAAATGTAGCAATATTGATGTAGGGTCATGGGATTTTTTTTTCTTTTTTTTCTGCTCCATCACTGTTTTTACAATGTGGTCAGTGTAATGCTTGAGGGATTTAGAGGGTTGGGCTGGTTTAGATTAGGGATATAATGGATCAAGTCTTTTTAGACAGACGCACTTTTGAATTACTAACCTCTGGTGCTGTCTGGATGCTGAGAGGAGTCCTGAATAAACACCTGAGAGCAGGCCGCCACCTGAAATAACCAAACATCGCTGAAATATGGCGAGGAATCACAGCAATAGATCTGCCCTCTGCTCACCTCTGCACTCCCACTGTATTAGGAGACGTTGAAATGGTCCTTTTAAGTTAGAAATGCAGTTTCCTGTTATCCAAGTCCGTGTTTGCGGTTCAGTCCCGTGGAGATATTGATTCCCACAGAACGGCGTGGAGACGAAAAGATAAAGGTGCCAGCTGGCTTTATCGGCCCCATCTCCGACACTACAGCTAATCAGACAGGCGAGTAAACATCACCCAATAAACATATATTTGTACACATTAACACTTCTTCCATTCATCTTCCTCTACCTGCACTCTCATCTCATCATTGATTTCCCACTAAACTGGCTTGTGGCCTGACTCGCAGTGCTTGTAGTCCTCTAAGCATTTATTTTCTTTACATACACACACACACACACACACACACACATATTTTGGGGGCTCATCTGTATACAGCAGAGGGAAAAAAACAAAACAAAACACCAGTCCGACGTCCAGCTTAGTCTGAAATCCATCAAACGCATATATAGCAGTACCCTGAAAATTGCCAGTTTCATCCACAGCATGAGGACATTCAGTCCAAGAAATCATAACTGCTTCTTCACCACCGCTGTCTGTGTGTGTGTGTGTGTGTGTGTGTGTGTGTGTGTGTGTGTGTGTGTGTGTGTGTGTGTCCATGAGGCAATGAATAGGCACCAAAAAGAACACAGGATATGGAACAGAGAGAGGCAGAGCAATAGAGAGAGAGAGAGAGATCTCATCTCCTCTCTGCCTGTATACATATCTGCCAGAATGTAGGTCAGGCAGCTCCAGTCACTATCAGAGCCTGGGAGAGGGAGATTGCTCTGTGTGTGTGTGTGTGTGTGTGTCCGTCCATACAAATCACATGAATAAAGCATTTTGTGTGTACCCTCTTGTCCTCAAATACCATATATGTGTTACTTTATATAATAAGTGTGAGTGTGTGTTGGAGAGGGTGGGTGAGTGGGATGGGGGGGGGGGTTTAAACTCTGTCACGTACAGTATGTGCCATAGAAAATATGACAACAGACATCACAGCCCACTGCAGAGTACATAACCATACAATAGGGTTTTCATAACTCTGTGTGTGTGTGTGTGTGTGTGTGTGTGTGTGTGTGTGTGTGTGTGTGTGTGTGTGTGTGTCATCTCTGACTATTTACAGTGTGTAGCCTGGCTTTGATAGATATAGGAGCCCAGTAAAGGGCAGGCGTGGTCCCCTCTCATTCTCTAAGGAGCACACTGAGAAAATCATACATACACACACACACACACACACACACACTTGTAGGATCTATGGTCTTTCTTTGTAACAAAGGGGAAAAATAAGAATAGCATGAGTCTAGAAATGTCTTGAATGTGTGTGTGTTTGCTTTCCTCTGTATGTGTGCCTCCATTGCAGTTGAAGGTCTATTCTTCCCTCGCTGTGCTGCTGCGTCTGTCACTGTCCTTGGTGCTGAAACTAGCACACCAGCACCTCGACTCCATGACTGGAATACCGTACACAGGCTACGCCGCCTCAGTGTGCTGCTCTGTTGCTCTATTGTATCTTTTCCTGTTGTCCAAAGCACTATGCCATTCTCCATTTGTCTTTCTCTCACCCTTTTTTTTCCTCAACCCCCAACCTCAACCACACACACACACACACACACACACACACACACAAATGCACCAGAAGAATGTGGGATGTGTCCTTATGAAGAGTCAGAGAACTGTGATTTGTCATCAGCCTCCACATGAAGACCTTCATCAGAGGACAGACCCAACACTTCCACCCTGATTATAATGAACAAGAGGCAAGACAGGGGTGTGTGTGTGTGTGTGTGTGTGTGCGTATGTGCTTGTGTGTATTACGGAATCGTAACAGGGGGAATTGTGACTCAAATTTAGCTGAAATCATTTACATTACCTGTGGAGCCCCCACTTATTTCAAGACATCTGTGCATGGTGATGTTGGTATGTAAGGTGTGGAGATGATTTGGTGGCACCATGGAAACAAGGCATTTTTGCACTCAAATACCAGTCAAAGAGTTTCTGCGTGTTAAAAAGAGGATGTTTTTATTGCCCCTGTTTGCAAAAAAAACTTGCTTTTGCAGCCGAAAAGGTTATTTTTAATTTTGTTTTTAGCTCAAAAGTATGTATACAAAGTATTTGTGGATTACTGAGCTTACAGTGTAGTAAAGAAGACATGGATTGTACTGGTGTTGTGCATCCGAGTTTATAAACTGATGTTTTTGGGCAGTTTTGCTGTTGTTGTGGTCGTTAGCTATCAGTCTCCATTACCTTCAAGCTAAAAATGCATGGCTGGTTCTTTCTGCATACTGGAGCCACAAAGGGAAATATGTCTTCATAAAACTCAAGACCCTTGTTTGCGGGTACTTGAGAGGCAAGAGACACTTTTTGGGTGAAGTTTCACTTTGATTTTGAAGTAGGCCTTGCGCGGTACATTGGTGGTCAGCACTGTCGCCCCCCAACAAGAAGGTTCTGGTTGGAGCACGGGATCTTTCTGTGTGAGTCTCCATGTTCTCCCTGTACCTGCGTGGGTTCTCTCTGGTACTCCGGCTTCCTCCCACAGTCCAAAGACATCAAGAGGGGACCAGGTTAATCCAGACTCTAAATTGACCGTAGGTGTGGCTGTGATGAACTGCCTGAAGGCAGCTGGGATAGGCCCCACCCCCCATGACCCTTAACAGGATAAGCGGTATAGAAAATGGATGGATGGAGAATTAGGCCTTGAAATTAACTACATTTTCTACGCACTACGTCCCTGAACTTCACTATGGAAGGATACATACTGGCTGTCTATTGGCCTGGTTTTCAGGGTGAGAGGTCATTTAAACCCCGAGGTAAGAGGTTGTGAAGGGGTCGTCCTCGTGGTCATTTCTGGTATTTCTATGAGTTCTGGCTGTTTTTACATAGACTTTGATTGACAGAGCTCACGCTGGGCTTTCCTATTGTTTTGGAATGAAAATGCTTTCGAGGAAATAGAAACAAGCATGTGACACTGCTATCTGAAATCATAACAGACAGCTGAACTGTAGTCATAGGAAAACATAGTTTGAGTGGAACAGATGAGTTTCATGTTAACAGCCAGTTTCATAGTTGTTTGCTGCGTCCTCTTACAACTCACTGTCACTGTTTCCAGCTTCGCCACGCTTATACACACTACAAAGAAACTGGACTTGGAAAAAAAAGGAAAACAGGTGTGTGCTTCTGTGTGATGACGGGTAGAAAAAGACCCCCTGCTGGTTCAAAGTAAAGTCCGCCTATGTAACCGCCACCGCTCCAACAGGCGCTCAGAACGCTCACTCTGTGCTTATGGTTGTCCCGAGGGAGCAGCTATTGTTTTAATTTGAGCTACTTTGAAATAGGTGTGTGTGTGTGTGTGTGTGTGTGTGTGTGTGTGTGTGTTTAGCAGTCTGCTGGCTCCCTATGGTGGCCGTCAGTCTTTGTCATGGTCCCTATGCACCATCAACACTCATCTGTTCTCTCTCATATGTTCTCTCATTTAGAAGCAGACAGGCAGGCAGTGTCACTCACACCTCCATCTCTTCCTCTCTCTCTTTTTTGTCTTTCTCAGGCCATTTGACCTGCTTTTTTTGGCAGAGAGGGATGTCGACCTCTTTACACCCTCCCCTTTCCTCTCCTCCTGTAACTCTGCAAAAGAGGGGGAGCCGAAGAGAGAAATAATGGAGGCAGGCACGGATCATTAGCTATATTTGTCCCCACTTCCTGCAGAAGATGATAGATCTAGCTAATTACCCCATGTTGCCAAGCCTATCGCACATGACAAGCGGCCGTCGCTACAGCGGAAATCAACGCTGGCTTCGGTGTGTGCCGCATAGCTGATGCTATATGACTATTCATGAGTCTGGAGTCAAGGGAGAGGAGGGGATTTCAGATCCTGCCATTGCCGTACGTGAATGTGATTGTTCTGGAAATGATCTTAATGATGCATGTTCGTCATCTTCTTCTTCCCTCTGTGTAGAAAATGAGTTTGGAGGAGACGTGGTGAGCCTTTCCTCTCCAGCTCAACGTCCGCAGGTCACGGTGGAAGCAGAGGTCTGGATCAAAGAAGTGTCTCAACCCCAAACCACTTCAGGTAGACATCCTGATTTTACACTGAAGTGCTTGTCTCCACTCTTCTCATGTAGATGTTTATGATTATTGTGGTGTGCGTTGGACCTTACATGGGCACGTTCAGTTTTCAGAAACCATATTCAAACACAGGCCAATACAAACCAGTTTTACAGACACAACTGTCTTGAATTGTAATTCGATTTTTTTTTTTTTTTTTTGCTTCCTACTAAATTATTGCAGAAGGAACACAGACAAAACGCGAGGCAAAGGAGATGAATCGATTTATTTTTTCAGAAAGATTTCATGAAGGAAAGAATACACAAGCTCAGATCCACTTATATGGTAATAACTTAGGTTAGGAATATGGATCTGCTTGAAGCCCATACCTCCGCAGCTCTCTCTCATTACTGGACCAGCTGATAAGTTGTATCGTATTCCGATCACACTGTTTCACGGTCAGACCACTGTAGCGCCAGCTCCATCAACCACAAAGGCTATTTTCTGTACTAGTTGGGCTTGCGAGCTCACCAGATTCCTCTCCCTCTCCCTCTCCCTCTCTCTCTCTCTCTCTCTCTCTCTCCCCCTCTTTGCCCACTCAGGCGCTATCTCCACAGCCCTTCACACTAATTCAGATGCACTTAGCATTGGTTTGGCACACGTTTGCTGTCACTAGATGATGCATGACATAAATACCTATTTGCAGTGAAATTCGATAATGGCAGCTCAGTTTTGGTGGCTCTTTACTGCTTCACTGGACAGAATACCAATGGGACGTGTGTGTGTGTGTGTGTGTGTGTGTGTGTGTGTGTGTGTGTGTGTGTGTGTGTGTGTGTGTGTGTGTGTGTGTGTGTGTGTGTATGTTTTGGTGTGGGTATGTGTGTGTTTGTGTGTGTGAGTGAGGCAGAGGGTGGGGTTGGGTGCCATATGCCTGAAATGCAGTCTCCCAAAACTTCAAGGTGAAAACAAAGAGAGGAACTGATAACGTTGTGAATTGTTTTGACGGATGTCTGAGCCTCCCCATCCCCCATCAGCACCAGTGAAATCATGAACACACACACACACACACACACACGCGTGTGTATATATATATATATATACATATATATATATATACATATATATATATGTGTGTGTGTGTGTATATATATATATATATATACACATATATGTATATACACATATATATATGTGTGTGTGTGTATGTATATATATATATATACACATATATGTATATACACATATATATATGTGTGTGTGTGTGTGTGTGTATATATATATATATATATATATATATATATATATATATATAGCCAAATAAAGAGGTAGACAATAGATTTTCTTTTGTTGTCACTTACATATTTTGTTGAATACAAACTTAAAGAAGAGGCCACCGACACATCAAAGTTATTTTGACATGTTAAGTTAATCAGCCCACGTCTCAGTTCAATCCAGGAAGTCCTGAAGGAGATTTTATTTCTGACGTGCTGGCGACACGCTCGTCATCGCAGCATCAGCATCAGCTCTAGCAGACTGTTCACACCTTTGCATCCAAATCTTCATTTTTCACAAGAGTAAAACTTAGCTCACTCCCTGTAAATACACATATTTTAGCTGTATAATTCGCCTAATGGTAGCTAGCAGCCAAGTGCTCTGTGTTTGCAGTCGCCTACCAACATACTCTAACTTGAAATATTTTGCCAGCTAAACCATTACTTCCCACTGACTGTTCACTCTGAATAGATCAGAATGTTTTTACATCAACATGAGGTGAAATGATTCCCAATCTGGGGAGGGTTTAGCTTCCCTCCGTCTTCTCAGCTTTGCATCAAAGTTTACATTCTTAGCAACATTTGAAAACGCATCCAGTCGTCAAACAGTGGCAGCCATTTTCTCCCATAGAAATCTGGAAGTGAATACAATCTGCACGCACCATATTTTCATAATTTATTCACATAATAAAAATCACGGAAACAAGTGTGCAAACACGGTTTTGAATATGCCAGTGAATTGACCACTGCCTCATCGGTTCCACTTGACCTGAACACTCTTAAGAATTTAGTTTGAGCCAAGAAAAAAAACAACAACATAGAAATGGTTTGTATAATCCTTGAAAATGCGTAAAGTTCTGTGTCTGTAAAAAGCCAGTTTCTATCAGAAAACAGAAATGTTGTGTGGAGCCTCATGTCTTTATGTCACTGTCGAGACACGGCCATAATTACTGGTATTGCTTATTTAAGCAGAACACAATGATCATCATTAGTAATAAAAATGTACAGGTCGTCAAACACATAAAAAAATTCAAACATACTGTATATAGACACACATACATATGTATATATATATATATACATATATATGTATAAATGTGTGTGTATCTGAGCCTTCAATTTATGTAAAAACTCACCAAATTTGGAGTCATGTACACACGTGTGCTGTACGTGTGTAAACAAACAGCGATGCAGTATTTCCTCTGGAGTTTGCATCATTATATGTGTTTGCTCAACTGTCCAGGCAAAAGCTTTGGAGCTGGGATCATCGTGACTGCGTGGTTATTCATCTGGGCCCTTAATGCCTTTGATCCAAGGTCTAATTGAGACACAGAGAGTGGCGGAGTGGGCATCCTCCTAATCCTCAATAAGCAGGCTAACCTTCATTGCAGCCGTGACATTTTCCCATAGGGTGGGGGGAAAAAAGCCAGACAGAATCTGAAGGGCTCTCAAATATATGGCGAGAGGCATGCATGCTTCCTGCGACTAACTCTCAAGGAGCCTTGAGGGAAGAAAGCGGAGGCGACGAGACTTCTGCCGCCACCGCTGCTGCTGCTGCTGACGTTACTGTTGCTGCTGTTTTATTTAGCTGTTGGATTTGCTTGTTGTTGACGCCGTGTTCATTGCTGATGCAGACCTTGCTTAAAATTGTGGCCCTCAGAGAGAATCTGACAGCTTCAGATAGGCACCTTTAGTATGCACGTCTGTCCATGTACACACTTCAACCACACATGCATTTGAAGTACGGCTACATCTTACAGGCCAGATGATTTTCTCTTTTATAAGAGAAATCATTCCATACTCCTATTTTAATGTAATTATCATATACATGAAAGCACTGACGATTCTCAGTGTACATGAAAGGTTTTGCTGCTGCGCTCTGAGTGTTGATAAGAACAAGAACATTACTGTCATGAGCTGAGGTCCATCCATCCTTACTCAAATATTAAAAACCTTTCTTAAAAAAAAAAAAAAACAATCAAACAGGCTGTTTGAATTGTGGACGTAGCTTCCAAGTCTAAAAGTGAAGCCGATCCAGATGTTTTGACCAGTAGGGGGAGCTCAACTGTGCAGCTATGCAGCTGTTACACCCTCAAACTGGTGATTTGAGAGAATGTAAAGGTGCTGAATCAATGTCTGTGTGTTGAAGGAGCAGCTGGAACAGTGGATCATCTCACTCAAAACACTGTGAAATTTACATAAAGCAAGTTATCGAGCAAGGAGTAATAACAGTGGTGTCATATTCCCACACAACCCCCCGCTGAGTGGAATAATGGCCCTATCCCAAGCCCCGGCTTTTTCTCGATCCTCCAATCATAAATGACAGTAAATCTTTACGTCAGAGTACAGATTTTCCTGAGGTCGTGATCTCAGTCCCTAGTTTTCAAGCTCCATCAATGCAACATCATATCTGTCTTTAGGATTATTGTCGTGTAAAGAATAAAACTGACCACAAAACAGAGCATGTTTCCTGATTGACAGGTAACTACCATGGCAGCCATGTCTCATTCAGATCAACGCCACCTTTCCAAATATGATCAGCACTGGTTCCTGTTCATCCAGCCATTTTCTATACAGTACCATTTATCTATTATGGGTTGTGGAGTGGGGGTGTGGGGGGGTGGAGCCTATCCCTGCAGCCTTCGGACGAGGGGCGGGGTTCTCCCTGGACGGGTCACCAGTCCATAGCAGGGCCAACACATAGAGATAGACAACCATTGGCTCTCCCAGTCACGCCTACGGTCAATTTAGAGTCTGGATTAACCTGGTCCCCTCTTGATGTCTTTGGACTGTGGAGGAAGCTGGAGTACCAGAGAGAACCCAGCAGGAACAGGGAGAACATGGAGACTCACACAGAAAGACCCCGTGCTCCAGCCGGGGGTCGAACTCGGAAGCCCTGGTTTCTACAAATTAAAAATAAAATGGCTAACATGCCAAAGCCGTCTGCATTCTCCTGACTGACATCAGTGTGGAAAAAAGCATTGCTGTGCCATTGTCAGGCTTTAATTGACCACTGGTTCTTGGGTACTTCAGTGCAGAAGCACCACAGGAATTAATATGTCAGAACTAAAAGAGGGAAGTTTTGTTTTTAAAATAAACATTTTAGTATCATTTGTAATTTAGTTACCTGGTTACTGAATGTGAGCAGTGAGCCGTTGTTCTAAGCTGCTGCATCATGGAGCTTCTCTCAGACACGTACGTGTGTGTAATTCTTATTATGCCCGAGCCTTGTTGTTAAGACTTGAAAAAGCCTGACTGCCTTAAGGAAATTTATGCTTTCTCTGATATCTATAGATATACAGATAAAGCACAGCTATTGATCAGCCACCCTCGTCATCCTCGTCCTCCTCAAAACACCAGTTGTTGCCTCCCTGCTACGCTGCTAATATTTACAAGGTATCCTCGCCTTTCATCATTTTATTTTTCTCCCGTTGAAACATTTATGGGCATTCATAAAGAAACACACCATTAAAATTGAAGGGCTCTACAGTACAGTAAGTGTGGCGTTAATAAATCATGTTTAATAAAAAGAGACATCCAAACAGAGCCGCAGCCCCCCTTCCAGTCTCAACCCAGCCAGCATGAATATTGAGGGACATCTGGAAATAAAAGAGCGACGTTCAGAGGTGTTCAGGCCCCTGAACAATTTATGTTGTGTTGGTGAGGGGATAGCGCTGCCTATCAAGGGATATGCGCGTCTATCATACATGAAATAGAGGTGGGAGGGAGGAGGATGCTTGCTCTGGCGTATGAAGATCTTAAATACCGAGGAGGAGATGGGATACATAAAAACCTCCACGGTTGATGTGTGTTCCAGCTTGTCTGCATTCATTCATGAACGAGTGCATGAAAGGTTGGACAGATGGATGGAGAGACTGATCGTAGAGATTTGAATCATTTCAAACTGTGAACAAAGTACTTTTAGGAGGCTTGGAATATATGATTATTCATCAAAGATTTCCTCAAACATTTGGGGATGACAAACAAGGCGATGTAGTCGAGTCACAAACTAATTAATCTGGCCAAATATGAGTCTTTGCATAATTTCTATTGGTTCGGAGCTGTTGGCTGAGATACTGAGTATACGTCTGACAGTAAATATTGATTTTTGATTAAGGAGATCTCTCCTGTCCATTCTCGTGCGTTCACTTGCAGCAGCACCGATGCATCGGGAAAGAGATTTCATAGCACTGGTGGAAATGATAGGGGGACTGGAGAGTTGTCCACCCCACCCCCACCTCCACCCCCTGCGTTGTAAATATAATCAGAAGGTATCGAATGAAATGATAATAGCACTAAAAGCACTTGAGCTAATTATAGAGACAAATTGCTCGTTTAACTTCTGAAGGATTGCCTTCCCCAGGCGGGCCGGCAGGAGCTCACCTTGCACCGCTGAAGTCCAGGTAATCCTGATAATCCATCCTGATTTCGTTCAACACGAATGTTGATTGCGCATTTTTAAGCAATGCGGAGGGAAACTCAAGTGCGCGTCAACTTTGGACCGTGGAAAGGAAACTTTCCTGTTTTTAGCTCAAATTCAACAGCTCTGTTAGTCTGACCTGAACATAATTAGCACCTCCGCTTCTACTCAGCAGCATACAACACTTTCCAATAACACATGTTGACAAAAGGCTTTGCCACAATTAAACTCATCATAACCAGCTGAGGGCTCGAGTGTCAGATGTGTATTCGTGGTACTGAATACTGCATTGAAGTAATAAAACTTGTTTTCAAATAAAATACTTCTGTTCTGTAGCTATAAGAGGATTCTACATGTGGAGTCTAACACGTTGGCGTTGGAGAATCAACCTGATACGAGTAGACTGAAGTTTGATTGGCGGCTGTACGCCCTGATATATTTAGTGGAAATGTATTGGTATGTGCTTACTGTATGTCAGCTTGGAGCTTATTTTGTTTTACAAGAAGAAGAAGAAAAAAAGGATTTTGATTTAAAATGAAGGGGGGGGCCTTTTTATCGAAGCTGGACTTTGATTTATTCATCAATTAACCAGTATTGTTTGTGTGTGTGCGTGTGTGTGTGTGTGTGTGTGTGTGTGTGTGTGTGTGCGTGAGCATGTGTGTGTGTAATACAGCAGCACATTTGGCTGCATCTGTAGTGTTCAGGAAATGTTCCTGAGGAATCTGTCAGTGTAATGAAATCTGCTGCCGTGTTTAAATGCTCAGATTTACTGTCATTCATTTTCTGGACATAACAAGAATGCGGATGTTCCTCTTAGTCTCCCCGCAAGCGGCATCAGTCCGTCATCCCGGTGAAATCCTCCTCATTTCAGCAAACAGCTGGTGCAGAGTGCATGTTGGAGGAGTGGACGAGTCCTCTGAACCTGAAAATACACGTTTCCAAATTAAAGATACTTTTGTGATGCTGTCTGTCGTGTGCTTAACAGCTTGTTTGTACCGTCTCTGCAGATGGAGGTGGATGCAGACGATAAGCGCCATCGCACACGCTCCAAAGGTATCTGCACCGATACACACAGCCATTCAGGGTGACCTTCACTCCCCCAACACAAACACACACAAGCACATATATACTAACTGTACACACACCGCTGCACAAATCACAGACTGTCACACTTCAGCCGCCTCTCCTCCCTGCTCGCTCTGTTTTTCTATCACTCTTTTTATATATCTCACAGAAACACAGAGTCCACAGTTTAAAAGCTTTGTTCCAAAATTAAATAGCTAACACAGCTTCATCTAATCCCACTAAACAATGCAAAATGAAAACAAATTATAGGACTTTTCAAAAGAAAACAGGTATCTCGTGGCTGGGCTTACAAAACAGAGGAGAATATTTTTTTATCAGGTTTGAAACATTCCTTCTGAGAAACCTTTGAACAAAACGTGGATGTCGCAGTAAATAATTGCACCTTTCTCTCATGGAACATTTCAAATACCCTTATCTAAGACCCAGCATGTCCCAGGTCCACTCAAATAAAGGCCATGTTTTAATCAGAAGACCTTCTTGATGCATATTTGATTTCCCCTAACATGAAAAAGTATCTAACATCTTTGAGGTGCTGACCGTTGCTCCTTCAATTTGTGGTTCGGGCACTTTGTGAGCCGTATGGCCTCCATTGACCACAGGACCCTTGTTTGATTGAGTTACAGGTATCTTCTTCCTGTCAGAGCGACAGTAAATGAAATCACATCAACGGCTGCGTCCACAATCACTCTCTCTTTCACTCCTACACCACAGACACTACATTCTGAATGTTGACCCGTCCTCCCCGGCCAGCCTCTCTAAAAATTAGGTTCCCCTACAACAAAACTGCCTCCTCAGGGAAACATATGGACCCTTAAGTGCAAAGGTAGGAATCAGATGATGACAAGAAATACAGGAGGAAGCCCATGAACGGGGGAAGGCTGTGGCGTGAGAGACTCTGAACAAACTCCCAGGTTTTGTTGTTCAATGTTAGTGGGAAAAAAATTAAGAGTTGCTTGATATTTGCAAAATGTTTTCATCAGCCAACACCTCTCTCCGTGTTACAAAGAGATTTATATCCAGTTTGTTTTACTACGGAGGTCAGTTGGGCGTGAGCGTCATTTCCTGGGAGGCGTATCCTTGACAGAATGTTAGAGATGTGGGTTTGGTGGCATTCAGGTTGCCGTCCAAGCAGCTACCTGGCATCCAGCAAGTAAAGGAAGCAGGAACGTGTAACTTGGTGATACATAATCATTAACAATAAATAAAAAGCAAAGAGGAGCCTTGAGCAAAACTGGTCTGATTTTTAACATTTCCCATTAGACCACTACAGATTGAGATTCAAAATCACCGATATTTGCAGATGCTGATGACGTGCAGATAACATCTAGACCCCCGATCACGGAGTCACAAAGAGGTGACGTAGCAGCTAAACATCTTTTTGAGTGTAAAACACCAATTTGTGAGGACTTGAAAGGCAAAATACACTTTTTTTTGGGGGGGGGGGGTGAAGTATCACTTTAATACTCCTGAAGTTATCACTCCAGGCCCTGCTGGCAGCTGCTCACTGTGCTCTGTGGAAGATGGGCGAAATCCAGGGGATGAATTTTATTGTAATCTGAAAAAGACTTTCTGCTTTTGAAAGAGTTTGTCTCTTTAAAAAAAAAAATATATATATATATATTATTTTGTATTGTTTTTGAGTTGTTCAAACAAAGTTTTAGAGGTAATTGATGTCACGGTAAACCTACACAGATCATAATTTTTATAGAAAGAGCTTGTGAATCTTTCATAACCATACCCCCCCCCCCCCCCTCTCTCTCTCTTAGTGCCTGTGGATCCAGCATTAACAGAGCTTTTCAGGTTAGTGGGATTGAAAAAGCACTCTGCTTCTCTCTCTCTCTCTCTCTCTCTCTCTCTCTCTCTCTCTCTCTCTCTCTCTCTCTCTCTCTCTCTCTCTCTCTCTCTCTCTCTCTCTCTCACACACACACACACTCAGACTTGCCCTGCTGGTGTTTCTGTGCTGAGGTAGAGACAGTCAAACAGAGCCTGGATCAACTATCACCTCATTACCAACCAGAGACGTCGTCTGCCTTCCTCATACTGTCTGATAAGTGTCTTCATATCAGCAACCGTTCAGTGTTTGACTGTTTTCAAGAGCGAGGAGATACTCATACATAGTCCACGTTGTCTCTCATCCCTCCCTCCTGCTGTGAATTTCTCACTCTGTCTGCTCCTCGCTCGTTTTTGGACATCTTCAATGTCACAAAAGATGTTGAACAGCAGAACAGAAACGAGCACCACCATCCTCCTTTCTTCCCCCTAGTTAATACAATTCCCTCGTATGAAATATTAAATAAGAGGGTTTTCTCCGCTTTTAATGTTCCAACTAGACAATCTAAATTATTCTGTTTTTGTCTCATCTACGTGATGATATTTAGCATGATAGCCAATTATCAATTCATTACCCGAGCAGCACAAACTCTTTCTCTCATTCTACGCCTACAGCCTTAAAGTTCCTGTCGGGTGAGTTGAGTGGGTGGAAGGTAGAACACATTCATGCATTTCATTTTAAATGTGAGGCTTTTCTTTTGTCACTGTGAAAGTTTCTCTCCAGTATATTAGCTATTGCCATTTGTAGGAATCCAAATGTATGAACTTTGATGTGCCTGGTTTCATAAGACTTCAATGAAATAAATATCGTATATATATATTTGTACCTCTGACAAGGATGTGATCTGGTCAATGCCGTTCATTGTTTTTTTGTTGGTTGGCAGGATTACGTAGAAATTTTAAGCCAGTTTTCTCCAAACTTGTCAGTGGGGTGCTAGCCTGGGCCAAGGAAGAGCTAATTAACTTTTGGGGCAGATCCATTTAACATAGAGAAAATTACTTCTTTTAACAGTGGGTTTGGGTGACTTCAGGCTGTATTTTTTTTTTTTGGTAACTCATATCCTACATTTTCATTTGCCGTATGCTTGCAGATCCGGCTTATTTATCTTAAAAGAACACGCTAACTTTTTGGGAAATGCATTTAGTTGCCGTTCTCTCCAGAGTCAGACAAGAGGATAGAAACCCTTCTCTTCTGATTGGTAGTTGAATAGAAATGTTGGAATATCTCCGTCAAAAGTCGTCAACTACAGTCCAGCACCGACGCCTCCACCTTGTTTATTTTACCGTTTTATTTTGGTCTTAATAGAAATCGTAATGAATGACAATGCTACATATTACTTAATGAAGTAAATTAAGAAATTAGTACCTTTTTGAGTACCTTTACATTCTCATATCAGAACAACATTGGTGCACGATGAACATAGACGGTCTATTTTCAGCACAAAAATTCACGATATCCGTCACACATATCAGTGATATGAGATTTTTGTTTGTTTTTTCTACACTAAAATCGGGTACTGGGCTCTTAAATCCCGTATCAGTCAGGCCCTACTCCACATTTCTGTTGATGTTATGCAGGTAAATGCCAAACTACCCAATGTCAAGTCTCAGATTTGATCAAAACTCTTTGTTTGTCATCCGGAACGTGAGAATATTCGGTTTCCTCTCAGTGAAAGGAACAAAATGTGTCCTGGTCACACTTGAGTAATGAAATCCCTGCATCCTGAGGAGCGTCTCTCCTGAGCGTCTCCTGACAGCTCTGTCAGCTCAAGTGTTGATCACGCAGGACTGCAGTAGAGGAAGCACCACCAGCCTCTGATTCAAAAGCAGGTTAGCCGAATTTGCTGGCATCCAGCACCCGAGCAGAGAGCGCTGGGGCAGCAAACACTAACAAGGGAGCTTCACCCGTCCTTGTTATTTTAAAGTTAAGGTTATATTGAGAAAATCTAGGTGTGTAAAAATGCACCGCGTGCCATGTTTTTTGTTGTTTGAAATCAGTGTTTAAGGGACAGTCCTAGTTCCTAATTGCCATTCAAATGCAACCGCCGCTTTTAAGGGCTTGGCCTGAAAAGAGCCTTTTGTCCTGGTGTTGTGGCTGCTTATTGTTACACATGGTGCAGCACAGTCTCTGGGGAGGATGAGGCGCGCTGCCCCAAGGATCTATGTGTAGTTCATTAATGTTAGCCACTCAGCCTGCTTAGCCAGTTGTCACAGTTACACTGCGCTTGCTAGCATCAATGTGCAGAATACTTCTCTCATACATACATTTATTCATATAATTGTTGCTATTCACGGAATGGGATGTGTAGGGATTTCAACGGTGGGTGTTTCAGTGTCCTCTACGTGTCTTTGCAAGTTGTTTCCACCCTAACAATGTGTGAATTTCATTTGTCCTTGGCTGTGTGTAAGGGGGTGGTTGCAGCTAAGATAAGGGTTCCTGCCTACCTATATATCAATAAATAATATTCCACCTGGAAGATTACTGTGTAGCCTTTAGCTGATATCCATAGATAGTACAAGATGTACTCTCCCTCCTCTCCCCTCCCAATCCTTCATCCCCCTCTACTCTCACTCCTTACTCTCCTTTCCCTATTTTCAGTCATTCTCGCCTCTCTCTCACTCTCTCTCTCGCTCTCTCTCTCTCTCTCTCCCCCTCACTCTGCTGCTGCCTGCAGATAGTAATTAATCAGGGGATCGATATGAAGCCTATCTCCAGGCCGAGGCGTCTATAATGTCGATAATGCTGCTCAATGGCCTCTCGCCCCAGAGAGCTGATAGTCTTCAGGACGAACGCGCTTGACTTTCCGTGGAGCAGCCTGGGTTGGCTCACGTAGGCTGTTGCTGCTACAATTATTGGTTTTTATGTGGATTCCCTTCTTCTGTGCATCTTTGTAAACCTGCACGTAGTAAACATACCTACAGGTAACCTACATAGCTCATAGGCTAGGAAGCAAGGTGAGGACAGGTGTGAGGGCAGTCCACCTTCAGGTGCCTCCACTCTTCACCGAATGTCCAGTCGTTGTCCACAGACAAACAGCTGGTTTCAGAACCGCCTACATATCATTGACAAATGCCGAATTCCTCTGTGCTGTGCTGCCTGTCAACCCAGGTTGCCTCCAGCTTGGTTGGGCGTCTGCACAGACACATTTGGCTGTGTCGTGGAGTCAGTATTCTCTCTTTAGGCGCCATCTTTACAAGCTGGTGCTCCACTACGTTCACCATCCAGTCACGAACTGTTGTTTTGCTGCCCGATGCCGCTCAGGTGCCCACTGCAGTTGAAATCAACATTCTAAACCAACGAGCTGACACTCACTCGCCCCGTAATGAGTCAGCTTATCTCGGGTCATCAAGCAAAGCATCTCAGATTAGACAACACCATTTGATACATTGTTCCTTTAAAATCTTAATTGTAGAAACTCTAAAGGTGCAATGGACACCCTTCATACTAACCACATACGGTCAGAGTTGGAATAGCAGTAATAAGACAAACAATTCCTAGGGGTACATTTGGTGATGTGGCATACTAACAATAACAGCATGAACCTGTCAGAGGCTAAACCTGCTAACTTGTGCAGTTTTTATGATAAGTTAGCAACCACTAGCTTAGCTGTCCAGTAGAACCGTGGCCACCTCAGCATGGCTTTCCTGCCCCTTTTCATCTGTCGGCTTAGACCAGCGTAGAAATACTGAACCAATATTGATCCTGGTCTTGCTGTTTTGCTGGTCCAACGGTATTTGGGACGGATAGCGGAATGCACCCTTATGTCTCTCAGCCGTTAATCCCATTAATCCAACACCTGCCAGCTCCTGAGCTCTTGTGGTCAGTGACACATACATAGATAACACACGATATACACACGTTGATGCCATGGGCTCAGAGATCCTCAATGGTTTGTCAGCCAGCTCACTGGAATGTAAATATTAGGAACAGTGTGGACCCGATAAAAATGTTTCAGTTATCATTTTGTCAGTAGAATTTTTTTTCCCAGGTAAGTTTAGACTGTAATTCTGCACTTTACTAAAATTATGTGGATGTGTTAACATTTTCTCATGATTTCTTTTCTGAAAATTGTTGTCTGCTGCGCCTTTAAGAGAGGTTGCAACGGAAAACACATCATTCAGAACCCAACGTTTGTCAGTTCTGTCACATTAACAACATGGTGGTGAGACCTGCGCGTTAAAAATACTACAAGATAACAACATTACACCTGAAGACGTTCTACCTTGACCTTGTGAGCAAAATACATACATGTAATTAAAAGTTTCTGACGTGCAGTTGTTGAAGTTTCCCAACTTTCTTACCCAAGTTTCTCACGTTTACATCCTACTGTATATGCCAGGATTTCTTCACATGAAACATTGAGTAATTGCTCGTAGAAATCTATGTAGTGCATGTCAGAAGTGTGTCATAAGCAATGAGCTTTCATGCGTGAAGCCTTGTAGGTGCAGAGGAGAGGACGAGGATTAAGTCTGGAGAGGTTGTTTTCAGGGAGTGTGTGTGCATCATTTGAGTTGTCTGCGTGCGGTGACAACAGGCAGCAGGGTATATGAAAGCCATCGAATTAAAGGCATCACTTCCCATTCAAAGTTCCAATTACATGGTTGAATTTCTTTTATGAAAGGAAAAAAATACAGATAGCATTAACAGAGACCCCATCTCAATAAACCTCATCATGGCATTCAGGCTGGGGGGGGAGGGGGTGCTAGACGATCTCACAGCATAAACATTCCTCCCCACATCTCTTTTGTCATTTACATATTTACAGTCCACCATGCTTATCGTGTTTATTGGGGTGTATAAGTGCTTTGCATGAGCTCAATAGGGAAGGATAGCGTTATGGCAGAGCCCGTAAGGTAAGGCAATATGGATGAAAATTCATCGCCAACCCCCCTATTTCTGGAAATAAATGGTTTCTCCTTTGCTAATCCAATTTCAAAAGACAAAAAGAGCCATCTTACATAACTAGGACAGCTTTTGCTAATTATGGTGTTAATGCATGGAGAAGAATTCCCCTGATTTTAAACAAAGACCAAGATTTGTGGGGATATTTTTGTCTTGCAGTTGTTGCAGTAACTGAAATCAGTAAAGGATGTAAGGAGGTGATGGATGTCTGGCTAACAGGAAAAAAAGGAATTTGATCATTTGCATGTATAAAAGGAATGTAAAGGAAATTACACATCATGTATCAATGTAAAGGTGGATGTCTCAGTGCCTAAGGCTGGCTGGCAGAAGAAAAGAATTCATTCTTATGTGCATTAATCAAAAAGGAAGGGGAAAACCAAGGAAACCACATCTAGGTTTGCACAATTTCACCTTGAGCAGGTAGATTTCATTATCAGTCCTGGTGTGCCTTCCTACTGAAGTGTTGAGAACAGTTAAGTAAGGTGGATAGCAACTAAAGCCTCCCATTTTCCCCCTGTCAGATTCCTGCTTCCATACAAAAGACAGAAGGTTGTCCTCCGTCGCTGACTGGCCAAATGAGAGAGGCGTCGGGTCCTCGCCGGGCTTTAATTGCCGGTGTCAGAGCTGAAACATGGCCGAACAGGAAATAATCAAGTTAATGAAACGTTTTAATTATTCAACATAATTGTGGAACGTGATGAACGTGTCAGTGAATCCCTGGTCTGCCTGTTCAGGCAAGGTGTCTTCCATAGCACGCACGCACACACGCACATCCACTGCTTCCCTTTGTCTCACGAATGCTTTCCCGCGGTGCTCCCCCTCATCCGTATTACTCGCCATTCTCTTCAATGATAGAACAAGAGAGGCCAGTCTGTGTTATAATTACTTGCTCTTGTGTGCTCGGGGTCGTTATTCCGAGCCACCCACCTCGGCATCACCCCCACCACCCACCCCAGCCTGCATGCCCACCAGCCTGAGCCCCTGCAGCCATTCTGCATATCACTGCAGGGCTGACTGGCATATCGATTTGAGACCTGAAGAATGAAAGTGGCTTTCACTCATTCTCTGTCGCCGTGTCACTGCCTAATATGACACACATACCCACACATCAGCCCACGGTGCATGCCAGATAATTAAAGACAGCTAAAACAAACATGAGAATCAGCTCATCAGCACGCCTGAGACCCCCCACCACCCCAAACCCCATCTACTGTGACTCTAGACTTGTCTTCCTTCCTTCCTTCCTTCCTTCCTCATCTTGACATTTCTCGCTGTATTCCTTTTCTCCACCTTCCTTCCTTCCTTCCCTCTTTCCTTCTCCCCTCCGCCCCTCCCATCTCTGTCGGCTGTCTCTGGCACAGCTAATTCCCTCTTCAGATGGTGCAGCTCTCATTTGCATACTTATCAAAGTGTTTGGACTATCCGACAGAAGCTGTAGGAAGGTGGGGTCATTAATATGTTAATTAGCCTCCCCCCTTTTCTCCCCCTCGCTTTTAAACGCCGGCGCACCATCCGTATCCTCCACCTCTCTCACTCTCTCTCTGCTTCATACACAGCCTTTGAATGTTTGAATACCCTCAGAGGCCCTGCAAAATGCCATAAGACTCTGTAGACATCCACACAAGGGGGATAGGGTAGGTTCACAGCCATCTATGCTGGGTGTGTGTGTGTGTGTGTGTGTGTGTGTGTGTGTGTGTGTGTGTGTGTGTGTGTGTGTGTGTGTGTGACTTAAGCCACTTTGAGGGACGCAAACCAGATTTAAGACCAGCTAATTGAGGATGACACATGCAATTGAGGACAAAAGTCGTGTCTCCAATTGGTAAAACGATGATGTTTGGGTCAGTGGTTGAGGTCAGGACTGTAGCGTTGAGTAATTAGTGCATAGGGGAGGTCTACTGGAAATTAATGTAAGGCAATGTAAAAAAAAAAAAGAAAGGAAAAGAATCGTGATGTTTAAACCTGTGCACAATCAATGGCATTTCCACAGCCATAGATTAGCAGCATTGTGTGCATATTTTCATAGGAAAGACAGTTATTGGACTCAACTTTTCAAGAAATACACCAACATTTCTGGAAATAAGCTCATCATCTGTCATTTTTGGACCAAAACTGCAGATTGATCCCCATCTCTCCTCTCTGTGTGCACGACGGAGCTATCTGCTGTTTAGCTGCAATGAATGCTAATGGTAGGGCACGGGAACAGTTCTTTCATAGCAAACGCTAAGCACAACCCCAATTCCATTAATGAAAGCAAAGACTGTCTCAGAAAAAAAGTGTTTTTGAGGACTTTTGAGACGTCTTTAATTTCTGCCCCATTATTAGCATTCATTCCAGCTAAGCTAACTAGCTGTTAGTTGTCTGGTGGAGGTCTGGAGCGCTTCAGAGAGGAGAGAGGGGATCTGTCTGCTTGCCTGGCTCTTAAAATGATGCACAATTAGTGCATTCCCTAAAAAAAGTCCGTTGCTTTGATGTCAAAGAAGATTTTGGTTGCATAATTTATTTGGTTTCATAATAATTTTGTAATACCAGTGTTCAAGGGGTATATTTCTACTTACCCTTTAAATTTTGTAATCCTTTCTATTGCCACACTTCTCATTTTCACTGTGCGGTATGACATGAAATGGCCTTCAACCAAGCAAAGTTAATGAAGAATCTCTCCATTTACAATCCAAGGCTGGTTTTGAATTTAATCTGCATGCAGGATGCTGTGCTCATGTCAGGTGCAGTAACATGACTACAATAACTGTCTTCATAAAGGTTGCAGGGTCAGTAGTTAAGTCACTCAGCTGACGGGAGGCAACATCTCCCTAAGTCTGTTGATCTGCTCCTGAACAAAGGCTAGTGGGTCATTCACGGCGCACCGCCAAGGCGGAGTGCATGGCAGATTAGTCGACACTGATATCAGTGACTGTTTGAGCCGCTCAAAACAAGCAGGTGACATTAATCAACAATGGCAAGGGAAGTTTTAAGCAAATGTCAGTGCAAGGCATCTGGGGAATCAGTGTCCTTGATCAGGCTTGTTCTGTGGTTTGCTATTTAAACGTTGGTGCATGTGTCTTTCCTCCCAGTCTCCTACTGTCTGCTAATGCCAAAACCCACATAATTCAAGCAGATATTCAGTAATATGCCGGCAAACAGAGGTAAATGGTTCCTGGAATGAGAGGGAAATAAATCTGTACTTGTGTGTGTGTGTGTGTGTGTGTGTGTGTGTGTGTGTGTGTGTGTGTGTGTGCGTGTGTGTGTAACAGAAATCTAACCAGAGACTCAAGTGTTTTCCACAGGAGGTTTCAATAATTTAACCAGAAGACTGAAGACAAGGATACTCTTAAAATATTCCTCACCAGTTTTGATTTGAGCTTTTCAAGCACTTAAACCAATATTAATTCCAACATCTGCTGCGCTGAGCAAGTTACTTAGACTTTCACTCTTGTGTCTTGCCTCCACCTCGGCTGTGGACCTATAAATTGCCTCTGTGTGCTGAAGAGGGTGGCACTACGTTGTCACTCCTATCAACGGCTACAAGGGGACATTTTTACCACAACGGAAGAAAGCACAAGTTGCACACACGTGTGTCTCCCTCGTTCTAGTCCCTCCCTAGAAGGAGGTCAAAGCCGCGCGCGCGCGCGCACACACACACACACACAAAAAAGCTTGCGGCTATGTGGCAACCACATCAGACCAGTGGAATTTCAATGAAGCCCAGCAACTTGTGAAGACATATAGGTGAAATAATTGCTAGCAGTGTGAAAAGAGCAGGTACTGTTTCACTCTAATTAATCAATTGTTTTTAAGGAATTGCAAATAATAATAATGAGGACAGACAGAAGAGAAATGTTTGATTTTTTAGATCCGTTTTCTTTCAGGGCGCACAGGTTCCCTTTATTGATGATGTCATGCGATGGGTGGGGGTTGTTGTTGTTAAAAGTCTGCGGTTGGGGAGGCGGTCAGAACGTCAACACAATCTAACCATGGTAATTCCATGTATTTGATTGTGTTGTATACACAATTGTGTGACCTTTGCAACCGAACGGTGGAATGTCCACAGCCGACACTGCAGCAAAGAGCTGTGTGGCGCTCATGTTGGGAAAGAAGGATAGAATAGAGTACGCTAAATTATTGGTCTAGTTTTACAGAAATATACTATTAGAAAAAGAACAGAGTAATGTAGGAAAGGCAAAGAGATTAGAAGAGATCAAAGGTGAGACGAGGAGAACCCTCACTATGTTCTTTTCAATAATAAAAACCTCACAAATCCACCTCTTTCCCCCTGTGCCAAATAAAGAAGGTGTTCAATTCAACCCACGCAGGGCAGACTTAATTCTTACTCTCACTTTGAGTGCAATTTCCTGGCTGGGAAAATGATTGACAGATTGCATCCATGGTGTCAAAGGGCCGGCCACGCCCCTCCTGACGAAGGCAAAAATTAGAGAACAGCAGGAGCTAAATTACACATTTGCAAGGACCTCTGGCAAGAGGACAGGAAGGGAAGCTTGATGAATGAGAAAATGATCAGAACAGAAAGGTAGAGGGTGACTCACATGGGAGCATAGAGATGATTGGAGGAATGGTTTTTGAAAGTACACATTTGTAGCCACCCACAACCAAATGCACACATAAACACACACACACACACACACAAACACGCGCACACTAAGGAAATAGGTCTGCAGTACAAGTGGAGTGCAAAGGGAGAGACTCTTAAATGCCATCTCTACAGTTGAGTTGCTATTTACTCCTTCACACACACACACACACACACACACACACAGAGTCATCTCCACTCTCTCTACAATGTCATGCTCTCAAAGCACTCAGACTGATATGAGGGTAACCAGCACAGTGGCACAGGTTTGAGGATCTCAGGGTATGTGGGCAAGATGAGTGACAGATCGATGGTGCGTGGCCATGGTGCGGCAAAAGAATACTGTTGGAAAAAAAACTCTCATGTGGTTGCTAAGATGCGCGTGAGCGAAAAACATTCATGATGTGATCTTAGCTGATAAACTGATCTGAGCGTCTTGGTGCAAAAAGAACACACTTCAGTCAGACTTCAGTTTCCGTTTTGTCCAAGACTAGCAGACGCTGACTGTAGTCAAATAACCTGACAACAGCCAAGTTTTACTTTGGCCTTCAATGAACGTATTCAGAAAAACAATCCAAATATTGTGCGACCGCAGACGTGACCCCTCAAAATACCTCAGTTATTTTGACCACTCACGGACGAGGTTTTGAACGTATGTTTCTCAGATAGTAAGGAAGGCAAGAGATGCGATGTGCGGTAACAATTTTCTCCCCCCCAGCCCCCCACCCTCCTGAATTCACATGATTGTTGAAACGTCTTAGTGTGCGAGCTCTCTTCTGAGAGAAGCTGTTTCTGAGTCGGTCAACGAAACTGTAAATGGCGTGTTCATGCGGCTATTCTTTGCCGCAAAGGGCGTTGCTGCCTGCTGCTGCCAAATCACTTGCGGCCGCTGTCTGATGGTCCGCTAAGTGTTTGCTGCTAAGATGGTGTGCTGTCAGTTTACCTCTATCTGGCTAAAGTGCTGCCAGCCTGGCTTCAAGGGCCCTCGACTGGAGCAGGGCCTTCAGAGCCTCCTCTCCACCTGGAGTGAGAGCGGGTTATAGAGGCAAAGGGCAGCACGTCTACACACTCACATTCACACGTACATTCACACCTACGTTGGCTCTCTTAACATGCGCTGACACAAATGTAGACATTCAAGCCACACACACACACACACACACACACACATCTCCCAAGCCCTCTCACACACACACAACCTACTTCACATGTAGAACAGCATTCCCAGCTGAGTGCCTCTCTCCAACCTGGTAATTTCAGCAGAAAGAGAATTCAGCTAAAGTACACAGGGCGTCATGCTGATTTCACCACAGGAGGGTTGAATGGCAGAATGGCCTCACTATAGCCCTCGTTACTGATCCAGCAAGATCCGACTCATCTATTTCAATAGCTTTCTCATTTGCACTTGTGTGAGCGTGTACAGATGCAGTTAGACTGCAGGAGTCGTGCTGCTGCCGGATTGGTGCTGTAAATACCCTTCATGTGAGGCAGGGCAGATTTTTCTGGATGGACCTCCATAGTTATTTGATTCCAGTTGTGCACAAAACCACAAGCTCCAACACACAGCAACATCAAATGGGGATGTTTTGGGTGACATAAGTTCTATAGTAGGTTGCACAAGATGCTCCTATAAATGAATCATGAGTGAATCTGTGAGCTGTGAATAATAGATGGGAGGAGAGGTAAAAAACAAAGGAGTGCTGTTATTATTTGTTAATAAGACACTCTGGAGAATGACTAACTAGATCTCATTACCACAGTACACGCCGGCATGCACACACCTTGTGCACACACACCCCACATGCCAAACACATGGAGGAGTCTCTTATCCTTCATGACTATTTTTACCTGTGAAGCCTGTCGTTGCCTAGCGCTCTGTAATTACATCCCACACTCCGCCAATGAATGATTAGAAGCCATGATGGATGGGTTAACCCTGTCACCTAAGGATGCCTCCGCGCAAAGCTAATTACACGACCGTACATGTGTCATATGCCTGATACATGTGATAGCCCGCTCAGCCTTCTGCCATAACTGTGGAACAAGTGTGATAAAGGTGGACGACGTGTCTCCTGTTCATCAACAGATAACAGATGATGAAGTGGCGCCGCTGTTGATGAATGGATCGCAGGAGACGGAAGACGGACTTCCTTCAGCATCAGTTTGCCACACCAACCGCGTGAACTTATGTTCCGAGCTTCTTCTTCTCTTCATGAAAAATCTCTTTTCATAAAAATGTTTGCTGAGCAGGGTTTTATATCTTGTAAATGGACTCCCTTCCCTCGCTACCCTCATTTGTCTCCTTCTCTGTTTCACCCCAACTAGTTGAGTCAGATGGCCGCCCCAAAGTCAACGTTTTTGCAGTTTTGTTTTTTTGTGTGTTGCTGCTGTTGTTGCAGATGTGCCCTCTCATGGGGAAGCATTGGGTCTATAAATTAGATCAAATATAAATTAACTGAAAGAATGTGGTTGTAGACCTGCTCTATTTGGGGTCATGAGATAGTTTTTGTTGTGACTTGGCACTATGGAAGTAAAAGTTACTAAAAGCAAAGTCTTTTCTTATAAAAGATGCCCTTGGTTCTCGGTTTACATGCATCTGTGTCTGACGCGCACCAGCCGAAGTAATTCTAACTTTGCGCGATGTTTCTCACCGTAGCATAAAGTGACAGGCAGATCTAGCCAGTTTATTTCTTTCTTTTCCATCCATCCATTTTCTAAACACTTATCTGTTAAGGGTTGCTGAGGGGGTGGAGCCTATCCCAGCTGACATTGGGCGAGAGGTGGGGTTCACCCTGGGTGAGTCGCCAGTCTGTCGCAGGGCCATCAGGAGCAATTAGGGGTTCAGTGTCTCGCTCAAGGACACTTGGACACGGTCACCAGGGGGAAGTTAGGATTGAACCAGCAACCCTTTGATCGCTAGACGGCTGCTCCACCTAAGAGCCATGCCGCCCCTCCATCCGTTAATATCAACAAAAAAACAACGCTCAACACATAATTAGCCCAGGTGCTGCAGTCACCTTTCCATGACGACGAGGCGGCGGTGAGAGTAGGGATCAACCTCGTATAGGCCAGTGCCTGATACTCATCAAAATTAGGAGTGGATCACAGTTTCATAATTGTGATAAATTTGGCTCATAATCCAAACCATAATATTTCCTATGAACATCTCATGGTTAATTAGATAAATAATAACAGTAGACCACATAAAATAAAGCATACATTGAACATAAACCAAGCATTTTGCTCCAACACTGAGTTGATTTGAATTGGTTGAGTGTTGCCGTATAGATGATTGCCCCGATTTCATCATGACGACACCGCCGCCCCCCCGTCAGCAACATTTTAGTTGTTTATCCTGTACATTAATGACACTAATGACAAGATATGGATTGTCTCTCATGCTTGGCAAACACAATTCTGGTGAATTTTGGATCAGGAGATGAGTTGTGCATGTCTGCTTGTACATGCAAAGTGTGTGTGTGTGTGTGTGCGTGTGCGTGCGCTCAGACAGTGTTGCCGTTATGACTGCAGCTGGGGCTGTGGGCTGAGTAATTGCCTGTCGTGATAGGGACAGCGCGGTAGCGAGCTAAAAGTCAAGTGCTCTCTTCCTGCTGTAGACCTCATTTGGATTCCGCATAGCTAGCTAGCAAGCTAATGCCAGCCTTGGGCCTGTATTATTCATAGCTTGACAGATAGCTCTCACTAAAAGCATTGGAACTGGGCCAGGTGGTGATGGAGTGACGGGGGTAAGACACCGCCGCACCTCAGTGTTTCAGGAGAGGGAAGGAGAGAAGAGGAGAGGGGAGATATAAAAATATGGAAATTGAAGAAACAGGTAGCAGGAATATCGAGACTGCAGAGGTGAAGAGGGGCAGAGGGTGAAGAAGCACATCAGACAGAATTATCGGAGGGCCAAATGAAGTAAAAGTTAAATAGCGTGACTACAAGACGTTAAAGCATATAAGCTTACATTGTAACAGAGGACGAGTGGAAGCACAAAAGGGTGAAAAAAAGGAGAGAGAAGGCAGCAGCAGAAATGAGTGAAACCATTTCAAGCTTGGTGAAAGAAGAAGAAGAGAACAGGCAGCCATCCACCCCCACCAAGCTCTGCAACCTCTCTGCCTCCATGTGCAGAACCAGATAAGGTCGCATTAATCAAAATCTGCCACTTCCTCTTCCAAAAAAACACAGACTATGCCATCAACCCCCCTCTGTGAAATATCTGTCACCGAAACGGAAATTTCCATATTTAATGGGAAAGCTGTATATCACCGAAAGAGGCAGTGTGGGCTGAGGGTGAAAAGAAGAGAGTTGGTAGGATCTGTCAGCTCCATCATTAGCTTACACTTTAGACAGCACGCGTAGCCTCGGGGGTCCTTCATTTCGGTTGTTTTCAACAATATGACGAACCTGGACGGAGATCGGTCCTCGCTTTGTCTGACCGTACTTTGCCTCTTTCGGCATCGCGGCCCTTTTTCCTCATGCACATTCAAGTGAAATTTTGACTGCTCGTTCTGTCCTCACATAGACCTCTAATGCAATTTAAAACACACTTTGAAAACATTTCTAAAACAGGGCCACAAAATATACAGTGGCATGTTCATGTGAATTCCCTCTCCGTGTGCCTTCATCTCTGATGCCATTTGTTTATTTTTTCCCTTTGTAATTTCTACCCCATATTCGCCTCCCGTGCATATTATGACAAGCCTGCAAACTACCTTTCCGACATTAACCGGCGTCAGATAAACAGGTGGTGTTTGCGCTTTCTTTTTTTTATCCTCCTCTTCTTTTTTTTTTTCTACCCACCTCCCTAAGGAAAGACATCAAAGGGAATAACAGATCATGTGCTGTGAGTGCGGAACGTGCCAGGGGGACGTGGGCATGTAGGCGGAGGTGGGGGGGTGGGTGAGGGGGTGGGCAGCTGCTTAGGGCCAGCTCCGGGCTTTGCACATCCTGACCTCTAACCCCTGAACCTCCACAACCCCCGGCCAGCCCTTCCCTCAGAGCAGCTGCCAACTAAATTACATCAATGTCAAAAAAGCCCTCCCCCTCTGCTGGGGGACGTGACGCAGAGTGGAGGATCATAGGACAACACAGGAAGGGCAGGAATTTAAAGCAGCTACTGGACTTTATAACGTGTCCGTTTAATACCCACGCCTCTATAAGAACTACAAACCAGACCATCAGCCATTTCTGTATTCTAGAAGCCTGAGGTCAGGTTTGTTTCCCTTCAAATTCAGACAAATCAAAAACACAGACTCTTCTACTTGAAATCTTGCGTTGCATGTTACAAAACAGTGCACATTTATTGTCAAGAACATCTTACCACCGTATATATCATCTTTTAAACATGGCGTTGTTGTCAGTGTTGGCTAATTAGATCAGTCAGTGGATGAATATAATCAGGAGCTACTGTAATCGAATTCTCATGCAAAAATGCCAAATGTTCTTTAATTGTACCCTTCAGATGTGAGGACTCGCTGTTTTTCTGGGCTTAAACTGTCACCAGCTGCAGCCAAAGACTGTATGTACAGATGGATCATATGATTGTTCTCCCAAAGTGAAGCGTCGAGATGGTGATCGCCTCCTGGTGGCTGGTTATAGTATAGCTCGAAGTAAAGACGTGAAATGTCACTCGCTGATGTATATTCTGGAAAACAAGTTTTTCGAGATTTGTCATTTGATGCCGTGAAGTGTAACACCTAGATTGACAGCTGGAGAACATATAAAGAGCACTAACAAACAAAACAAAAAATCACGTAATTCCCTGTTTCAGACCAGCAAGTTAGTAACTCTGCAGAAAACGATAACCATCTGTGTTCTTCAGTACAATCCCAAAACAATTGCTTGTGATTGAGTTTGACCTTGCTTCCGCTCTGCCATCCCCCTGCTGCAGGGCAGTCACACAGAAATATATTCAATTACCATGAAAATACAATGCATTGTTGAGAGTTCATGGTACGTAATATATTAAAATGACACAGCAGCACTATGGAAGCGACGCCAGTAAAAACGTCTGCGACGGGAGGCAGGTTGGGATGGTTGCTGGTTACTGCGCAGCCAGAGATGTGTTGTCTAGCAACTCTACAGAACTCTGTTTCACAGCGCTCTTGCTTGTTCTGCCTAAACCTAACCAGACCTTACCTGTACTGGCAGATCCGAAAAACTACGTTTTCCAACAATGAATTCAGTATGGAGAAGCTGTTGTCAGTGAATAATGAGAACATTTTTATAAACTGCAAAACAGCATTACCAGGGGTTTCATGTGTCCACCATGAAAGGATCCTCATTGACTTCCTGTTGACATTGTTTCCATGGTGCTGGCAAACGATGTTAACAGATGTCATATCACCAGGTCGTGGTCATTTCACCTGGGCTGCTTGGTCACGAATGCCAAACCCCTCGTCTCCAAATGAAGTCACCAAAAAAAGATGTCAGCATCGATATCTGACGTGTTTGGGCTTCGTTTGCTGTATGTGGGGAGAAAAAGGAGCTTCCTCTATCTTTAGTCTTTGGATTAGCAGTGGTACATTCTAGCCAAACTTAAAAGCAACTCTCAGTATTGATTATATATAGTTAGTGAATTCACTGATGATGACTCATTCATTAGAAACAAAGTAAAAGGAGAACGGATCACCTCGCTCACGGTCTGGCTTTTCATTTATCCTCCTCGCAGTCTTCGCTCTGTCAGCTCATCCACATAAACAACTGGTGTGACAGCCTCCACTGTGGCTTATATAGACAAATGGACGTGCTGGAGGATGGAATCCCTTCTCCAAAATGGCTGATGGGCTAGGAGCTAACTAGCTGGCTTCTCTGTGTGTGTCTCTGAGTTGGTGTGATTGATTGAAGTAATTACGCTGGTGGAGAGACTCCTTACCTGGCTAATCCACGAGTGAATTTAGCTGCGGGATGACAGATAGTCGTATTACACAGCCAGAATCTGCTGCCCGATGAGCTTTACTGCTCAGGACTTCAACTACCAAATTATACAAAATGACTTGTAAGATACACACAGCAATATTCATCCAGCTATTAAAACCTCACATATCACAGCTCCGTGTAATTCAGAGGGCTGGAAGACACACGTTTGATACTTGTGAATTTTTGATTGTAAGTGTGTGTTAGAAACAAGCTGTGAATTCTCTCCCTTCATTCATGTCACCTGACAAAATCTATATTAGTGTCATCTGGCAGTGCAGCAAAAACAAAATAGCCCACTGTCTGTGCAGGCCTGAATCTGTCTCATCCCATCTTTAGTGCCTCCCAGTCCCTGCATCCCCCATCAGCTCCTGCAGCTCCTTCATGGGGACAGTATCAGCAAGGTGCACAAACAGCCTGTGCGGAGGTGTCTTCCACCAAGCATGAGGTGTGGGAGCTGGCAGATATGGGCAAAAGGAGATAAAGGGGTGCAGCTGAGGTCTGGGAAAGGGTCCGGGAGAGAGAATGAAAGGTAGGAAGACGTCGCTGGGATCATATGAGATGCTAGCCACTGTCAAGTGTGTCATGTTTAGGCTTAGAAGCTTAGTATGAGCTCAAAAGCTCAGGATAAAGAGGAAACCAGGCAGACAGTTGGGTATAAGGACACTGGCAGTGACATGGATAAATATAAGTGCAAGAGTTAACAGCGAGAGTCAAGGCAATGCAAGGAAGAGAGTGTTTTACTAAAGCTGAGGCAAGGTTCACTAGCTGCAGGCTGGAAGTGTTGGGGCTGGAGCAGTGAATGGGCAACAACAGGCTTATTCTACCAGCGCGCTGAATCGCATGCTGTTGGGCAGCGATGTTGGACAGCGATGCCTCTAAGCTACACACCGCTGTCGGTAAACCAACATATTGTCTTTGCAAACACGGACTCATTGAAAATCAAACATGAGGAGATTAAATGTTGCTTTTATTACGACGACTCAAGTCGACATGTAATTTCAGCACAGAAACACTCACAGACAAACGTCTTCTAAGTTTCACTGACAGGATTATTTTCACACCGCAGCTATGAAGTAATATTTTACAAGTTTTAGAAGAAGCTGACAGTCATTCTGTTGTGTGTGCGTGAATGAGCCATAGCGGCTGATATGCGAGCCGGAGCCTGAGCCGCCAGAAAACGCCCCAAATTGCAGCGTCTGCCATGCACTGAGCCTCCTGCACCAAGACACTGTCTTTTGTTCTCCCTTAGCTAGCGGGAGAAGCCTGACAGCTCTGAAATGATCCTTACGTGCGCCTGAACACACACACACACACACACACACACCGAGTCATGTTTCCGTCACTTCAGAGGACATTACATTAACTTTCTTTTATCATAACCCTCAAACAAGTCTTCATCCTCATCCTGCACCATGTTTCTTTTTGTCCCTAAGGGGAACATGAATCCCCATGTCGTGTTATGAGGACTACCTTCTACACAAACACATTGCTCCCAATTTTGCACGCAAAAACAAAGTATGAACACACATCCAAACATGCACAAAATCATACAGTCTCCTATCTCAGCCTGTATTTTCCTCCCGTCCTTTTCCACTGTCTGTCTTTCGCTCCCATTTTTCCTCACTGGCTGGCTGTGAGGATGGTGAATCCCTCATGGATTTCTGGAGGCTATCACCATGGAGACGGTGCTCTGCCACACGTGTCTATAGATCCTCCTGCTGGATAGGGGGCACAACCAGAGGTGGTGGTGCATTCCCTGCATCTCTAGTCTGCTCTGTAGAGATACAACAATGGATTTGTGGGAGAGCAAATGGGCACAGAAGAAAAATATAGAGAGATATTTTGTTAAAGAAGAGGATGCAATGGCGGGAAAGGAGCAGGTGAGGTTATGGTGGGTGAGATAAAGGGAGACTATGATGTGAGAATGTTGGGTGACAGCAGTAGATGAGGATTAGAGGGAGAGGGGGAGGAAAGAAGCAGCAGTGAGAGGAGGAAGAGGCAACAGCCGCCTCATCCCTGTGTCAGGGAGACAAATAGCGTGTGATGCTAATGACTGGCTAAAGCTTTTGCCCCTGCTGAGAACAGCCGCTAATATGACTGCTAATAAAGGTGCCATGGAACGCTGTCGCATTCCAGCAGTCGCTCAACTGTCGCCCAAAATTAGCCAAACGGGAGCTCTTCTTCTCCACTCTCCTGCCTCACATTAGTGCTCCAGAAATGGGGCCCTCTCTGTAACGTTTCCAGAAGGTTTTTTTGTGCCTTTAAGGGCCACTTATTCACACTGTAATAGAATTTGTTCCATCCTATAATGCTGAGGATGCCCACTCCATAAAATATGAAGTGGTCTTTTCGTGATCTGAGGCTCCTTTCTTCTTTGATTGCTACCTCTTACCCTGCACACTCCTCTTGCAGGATTTTGCGATTCTGCCAGGCGACAAAGCAAAGGGAAACTTAGAATTGTAGAGTATTTTCTCTTCTCCCTCTTTTCCATGCACAATGCCTGCAGAACTTATTTCAATTTAAACACCACCAAATTATTTCTGGAATCTTAATTGCCAAGCACAGTGAGTGGGATGCTGTGCCTGCAATGATGAATGTTTAAGCCAAGGTCACACAGTGACAGAGCCAGGGAATGTGGGATGGTGGAGCTGTTGAGGCTTCCTGTGGCTTAGTCATCATGGGGTTTAGGAGCGGCGGGGCAAACACACCTCGCACAGTGTCACGACAAGCTTGACAGCTCAGGGACGGGAGGACACCTGAGACCTAAGTTGCTCCGTATGCAGCGGCTCCAAACAGGAGTGTGATTAAAAGTCACTGAAATAAGATGTGAGCAGGATAAACGGGAGCCAAATATCAGATGATGAGCCTGTGTGGGTGGAACATTTAGCACAGTCAGGCTCTGAAGTCCGTGGACTTGCTGCTGTGGATATTTGTTTGAACAATGCTAACCCGAAAACATTGAAGCACCCTTGACTCCTTTTAGTGATGTAATAAAAAAAACTACTCAACCCAGTATTTAATATTTGCTTTCCATTAGCCGATGTTGCAAAGCAAATAGAGCAATTCAACAACTTTAAGGTGCTTCATTAAGACCTGTCAGTCACTGAGCTCTGCTGGGGCTCAGTGCTGGACAGCAAACACGAGTCAGGCTTCCATCAAAGATGTCGTAAATTTACGAGAGGTTTTAGAAGTCTGGCAAATCTAATAGGTGCAGTCGCAGCAGGGGGTGCTAATTTTCCCATCCACCTCTGTAGAAGAGGAGGTGTAGCGAGATGACTGGCACTCTTAAATGAACATGGCCACAAATGAAGGAAAACACAACAACCGGATGGATATGAAACTTGATCAGGGACAATAGAAAAGGAGAGTTTTGGACCACTGATATTCCAGCTGTGTGCTCTTGAAGAGTCCTGGGAACAGCCCTGAATCTGTCTCCGTTGACTTTATTTGCATTTTTCCAAATGCCAGCTTTTCCACTTCCCCCAAACATAGAAATTGGTTTTGCAGTATCTAGACTTTTATTTGAGTTTTCAGTGTCTCCGCTCAGATTTTTAACATGCAAATGGAAAATGTGCCTAGAAAAAGAGCAGGATGGAAACCCACCTACTGACTTTTTTGTTTTGTTTAGATGAATGTAAAAAGGCCGCACCGCGAGACAAAAAGACCCTGTGTCTGTCATTAAGGCCCCCCCCCTCCTCCCACTCACCTATCGTCCTCTCCTGCAGCCCGCCTACCTTGGCAGCTGCTAACCTGCTGGGACTGGCCCTTGATTTATTTGGAGAGGGTCCTGGAACGAAGGGGCCAGGATGAGTGGCATTTTAATGTGCTTTTGAGGTGTTTGGTCACAAACACTATTGATCACAGTGCTGCAGCGGCACATACACCCCTCCTTCACTGTCCCATAGACCCTTGTGCAGCCCTGGGGGAGAGGTCCGGCTGTCAGGCAGGGAATGAGTTTCCACACGGGCTTAGATTAATGAAATAAGGCCCCTGGTTGCAGAGGAGGGGAGCAGGGGGTCAGACCATTAAGGAATCCCTGGGCTGGGCGAGATTGAGCCTGCCAGCTGACTGGACCCTGACTGACTGATGGACATCCGGGATGGAGGAGCTAGAGCAGGATGGATGGGATATTGGACTGTGAGACATGTTGACATGAAAAACAGAAATGGGCTTCCACAGACCCATCTGGAGCAGATTAACATTACAGGAGGACATGGGAATTCACTTCTGGTTGCGGGCGGTGTTTTAATCATCAGAAAATAACAGAAAATGCTCTGTCCTTGATATGAACAGCAGTCGGCAGGACTAACAGCTTCCACAGGGGGCGCACAAGAGTTTAGGGTGACCTGGACTCACAGGCCTCTAAACACTAGAGCCAGGTTTTGTTGCTTGATCTGGGTGGAAACAATCAGAGAGATTAAAAAACCTGCATAGCAGAACTAATCCACAGTCTTCACTCCGGCGACATGCAGCAGTCGTGGACCTGTGAACGCTGTCCTACCATTGGGACTGTCTAGTCGCAGTCATCGAAGAAAACTCCCTCAAAGTCAGACTGTCTTATATCTTAACAACAGTAACTACCGCCTGTTGAACGATGTACAATAATTCAATCACTCATATGGCCTTAACGCACAAAGATGATCATTACATCCTGTTTCCATCATCAGAACCGTATTGCTTTCGCTCTAACTAATTTCCAGGGGCAACATTGTCGCTGATTGGCTGTCCGTCATCGTATCAGTTGCTTTTTTTAAACAAGACGCCACTGTTTGGTTTGAGGACACCAAAAAAATCAGTCAACCAAGGCAGCACAGATTGAAGGTGGCATTCATCAGAGTGGTGGGACAAAAAAAGAAAAAAGATGATAATGATAATGACAAGGACATTGCTCCAGACAAGATTTGAATTATAGTTGACCAGCTGGAAGACGTTTGGTCATTTCTGCTGGAATTAATTGTGGTTAAAGGAGTAAAAACCATGATTGCATTAAATAGGCAGATCAGTGCAGGTAGAGAGAGAGAAAAAAAATCCTGTCAGACTGTAATCCGCCATCCTACACTTGACCATTATCAAGTAAGCACAAGCTTTTACAAAAGCAGCACACATTGACTAACAACATCACGCAGCCCTGTGCCATTCATTCACATCAGTCCTCACTCTAAGTAGTGCCAAGCCAGGGAAACACCCAGAGGTTGTAAAAGTAGGAGCCAGGGATATTTCACAGCCGAGTGAACATGCCCACAGCAGCCTTACACTCCAGCCTGGACAGGAGGCTGATTTGATGGCCAAAACACTCCGCCGAGCTCATCGTAATTCTCAATGTGTGAGTGCTCATGTTCAACAGCCACACACATGCACAGGCTTAATGTACAATACATATATATTTATATATATACTCCACACTTACATGCTGGGGGGTTGCAGCGGCTCGGGGCTCTTACAGGTTTCATGACTGCAGCGGTTTAAGACCCTGTGATCAATAACCGAATATAAAGATAATCAGATTAGGATCTGCCCCTGCTGCTGCACATCAGAACCAGAATACATTAAAATCAGAGGTACCTGTGGCAAGATTCAGTTCATTTGACTACAGGTTGTCGTGCCCCCCACACCCACCAGCACCACCACCACCACCACCAACTGTTTCAGTCAATTCCAGACAAACAGTTATGTTTGGCTGCACTCGGTTCAGAACAAGGGCATATCAGTTTAGTGTTTGCAGAGCATGCACAGTGATTTTCTTTTGCCTGGGGAACAAATTTGTGTTACCTGAATGTAAATGCTTGTGAAAATAAACTGAGTCTCCTGCTTTGTTTGTGTCAAAGATCTTATCGCCTTGTTTTCTAGAAGAAATGGCCCATTTTATCATAAATGTTTAATGAAGTTTGGTTAAAGAAAATCCTATTTTCCTTTTTAATGATACATCCAAATTTAGTTTACACACTTCAGCACAGAGGCTCAAGAGCAAATGAGCATTAGCATTTACAGTCAGGTGAGGCTAGCGACTAATGGGCGCTCTCTTATCTCCCCTCTGCAGTGTGTACGGCTGCCCTCTAGCCAAGAAGAGGAAGAGTCTAGACAGACAAACCCTGGAAACGTCCCCCAAGAGGAGCACCTACCTGGGTGACATGGACAACTCCACTATGGAGGAGTGCTACGAAACAGATGGGACGGAAGAGATGGATGACAGGGAGGAAGAGGAGGAGGAAGGGGCAGTAGAGGAGGAGGAGGAAGAGGGGGAAGTGGAGGAGGTCGAAGGCTATATGGACTACAACGAGGAGCAAATGGAGCAGGAGGAAGGCGAGGTGGAAAGAGGGGAGGCGGAGGAAGAGGAGGAGGAAGAGGTAGAGGTGGAGCAAGAGGAGGAGGAAGAGGAAGAGAGGGTGGAGGAGGAGGAGGAAGAAGAGGAAGAGGAAGAAGCAGTAGCGGAGGTGGACTATGAAGAGGAGGAGGAAGCAGAGCAAGGCCAAGGTGAGACTCTCATCATATTATAATTCACACTATCAAGAATTCAAATATTTTCCTATCTTAAAAAAAAAAAAACATTTTTCAAGTGTGACATTTGCATATCTGTGGCTGATATTTACATATTTGATGGGCTGACTGAAGTCGTTTGGCGCCGGTGGACACGACGTTCAAACACTGATTGTGTTTTGCATTGGAATGAGATGAGAGACGTGTAACAACAAACCGGAATCCCAGCTCGGCTGTGATCGTTTATTCCTTTGATATTCTTTGTTTATGTTTTTCATTCATTAATTCTTTTGCAGATTTTTTTACTTGTATAAGCTGCTCTGCTGCTGGAGATGATTCGGATGCCGAGACAGAGTTTTGACGGCACCGCATTATTGGTGAACATCTGTTTGTTTCCTTACTTTTTTAATTACAGGGGAATTATCTAAATTGATGGCTAAAATCAGCGGGGCCCTCTGTTTTGTAATTATTTCCTACTGAAATGTTTAACCTTCTTTAACCTTTGTCAGAAATATCATAGCTTTAAAAGCAGATGAATCACGCTAAACTACTGCTGATTATTTTGAAAACTGCACAAAGACAATTAATAAAAAGGGTTTTTGTTCCTCTTGATAACAAAAGAAGCATAGTATTATGAATATCCGCGCAATCAAAGACCTGCTTTAATTATTCCTTTCCTAAAGACATGATACAAAAATACCACCTTCTTTTGGGACTGGGATTTGAGAAACTCCTGCCCCATATGTTATCTCCTCTCTCCCCCCTGACGTGCTCAACACCAGATTTGGCAGGTTTCTCTCCAGCAGATTCTGCTTTGCACCCCCGCATCACGATTGGACCTGACAGTGCCTTCAAGTCCAATTAAGAGTGAAGCTCAGAGAGAGGAGTGTGTTAACCCTGTTTGGCGCTCAGCTCTACCCACCCAAAGTGTTGATGTGGCATCTCAGCAGCCGTGCTCTTATTTTCTTGCAGACATGTGAAAACATCTCCACTGACTGGTTCATTAAAGCGCTCAGCTGAGGCCGTAACACTGAGGCAGTGGACTGTTGCCACTGCCTGTCAACAGCCTCTCTCGTTCCATGGCTAATAATCTTTATGCACGAGCCACCGAGCGCCTCTGTCAAATGCAGGTGTTTCTGATGAGTTCTCCACATCCTTCTCATCAGTGAGCTCTATAATGGTAATTGCCTTATTGGAATAGAGGTCCTTGCAGGCTGCAGCGTATGGATTTTGGATAGCTATCACCTGTTCCTCATAGCCAATACCGATAATTTTATCTCACATTTTTGTATTCCAAAAAAACAAACAAAAACAAAACCTCTTTACCCATAATTCAGCCAGTCCTTAATTTGAAAATGTCTTGGCCCGATTTGTTATAAGAAAGTATTTCACAATCCGTCAAAACCTTTAGTCACAACTCTGAACGCACTACCATGAAATATTTTCCTGTCAAGGCCGAGCTCATATTAAGTCCCGCCCACCCAGGTGGGGGGAGGGTACAATGACTCACTCCCCATTGACTTTCCAATGCGAGGAGGTGCCTTCTTATGAATTCCGCCTGCTAGTAAACAACATAAAAATGCCTAAAAGCGGCTGGTGGCTGTGGGATGAACATCAACAGGCAACAAAGAAAAAGCTGGTGGATGGAGGCATTAATGTGAGCCACCAGCATCTTGTTTTCATTCAACCGAGGGCTGAAACGCTTAATAGTACGAGATAAAAATGCCTGTAGCAACCTGAAAAGATCAGATTTCACTACATCACCAGATTATTAGCCGTTACAAAGCTTCGGATTAATGCAGAAGTGTTTAACGTTAAAACGGTAAAGCACTTTGTCATTAGCGTGGCAGCCTCCTGTTCTTCTTCTGGTTTTAAAGGGACCATTCTCTGCCCCTCTATCAGCGTCAACATTTTCATTTTAATAGTGTATCTACCAACATTAGCATGTATTTATGCCCTATACCAAAACTGGAGTTCAGCTCCCATGGCAACCATAAATGAAAACATCCTGGATGGAGTATGCATACAGAAAGATGCAGGGGTGGGGGTGGAATTTCAATGAAGCCCTTTGTGATGCGTTAAGGGGCATCAAATCTGAACATGCCATTGAGTCTACAGAGAAAGTCAGCCCACATCCAAATGACTGGGTTTGTGTGTTAGTAGGCACGTCAGAAAATCAAATGTATATGCAAAAGCACTGAAAAAGAAGAAGAAGTTTCTTATAATTTGGAGTCTTAAGAAAGGTGGCAGTCAGCGTCAGAATGCTTTGGCAACACCTGTTGTTTCCTTATCAGATAAAATTTCACGGTTGGGACAATAAACAATACTATGAATTTCCCATGATCTGCTGATAATTTATCTGCTGGATATAGAGCTTTTCTTATGTGTAGCGTTTTCACAGAATATCTTTCCATAATGCATCATTACCATGCTCAACATCCGCCCCCAGACAACAGTTCTGGATGCTCGCTGGACAGATTCCAATCACCTAAATGTAATAGAGGTGACATTCTGGAGCTTCTCTGTGTTCCTCGGTGGCATGTACATCTCTGTAGCTAATCCAAATTCAATTCAAGGCAGTACAGTCTCTCTGTTCCCTCCTTAATCTGTTTCGCTTCCATATCCCTTTTGTGTACCTTGATTGCTCCTCTAATTGCTTCCCTGTGCCATGTGTCACACCATCAAAAATTAAACCCCTGGTGCAGGAGTTTGCTGTTAGAAGCCTTCCACTGTCAAAATATGTGCCTGGTCATTCGTGACTGTTCCCTCTTCCTGCTCCAAAGCCCTCATCCAATAAGCACCAATATTGTGTTGCTGTCATTAGATTGGAGGGTGTGTGTGTGTGTGTGTGTGTGTGTGTGTGTGTGTGTGTGCAGGATGTGACTGAAAGTCAGACTAAGGCTTTCCATTTTTGGGTACTATATAAGCATGTTGGTTTGCAAGTATAGACAGAATGCAGAATGTGTCGTTATATAAAATACATGGGACAACGGACAGGTAAGTTGCATTTCTGTCTGGCATCATTTAATTATGTTTCTAGGGTCCAAACAAAAAAAACAAAAAAACATCAGGGGAAAAGATTCGGCCGCAGACATCACATGTGACGGAGGAGGCATACAGTAGTCCCAGGTGCTTCCCACAACAGTAGAGAGGGTGGAGCAACAACCACGACAGCTTGGTAGGGTGAAGTGGCAACGCTGGATGCTGGGGGAAGTGGGGATGAAAGCAAAAGAATTGTAGTTGAAGTCAGGATAAGACTTTTAGTTGGGATGAGAGCAAAGGAATGCAAGTGACCAGATGACCAGTTAATGATCAATAATTTAACCGTGGGTGACCTGCAATTAGGGACAAAGGCTGTGTCCCCAATGCCATCCTTTTTGGTCAGTGGTGAAGGTTGGGGTTAGGCAAGGAGTGATTTCCATGCATATACCGTGTTTGTGTGTGTGTGTGTGTGTGTGTGTGTGTGTGTGTGTGTGTGTGTGTGTGTGTGTGTGTGGTGGCTCTGGGCTCATTTTCTCTGCAGGACTATAAGTGGTGGCACATGTGACGCCAATGTGAGTGATATGCTCTCGGTGGTTCACTGCAGAAATGTGAAAGGAGAGATTGGAAGTGCTTCAGGAGAGCGAGTGCTTGAAATTACTGACAGAAGAGGTTCAGTAACCTTTTGCAGCCTGTCGGCATCAATTAGGCAGTGAAAGGAATTCTAAAGGTACTGATGATTGAATAAAAAATGAACTTTAGGAATTAACTTGGGTTCATTGTGTTGCAGATGGAACACCAAATTATTCACAGATTTTTTAAAATCTAGCGCACACACACACACACACACACACACACAAAAAAACACCTCACAATCATCGTCTTACAGTGTGATGATGTATGGTGCTGAACAATGGAGGAAATGTGTTTGTAACCTTTCACAGAATATTTCTTTGTGTTAATAATAACGGGGCAGATTAATATCTTTCTCAAATGAATCAGAGAAAGGGAATCAAGCCAAACATAAAGCCTGACATAGATATAGTTCCAAGAGCATCCTTCTCTGAAACATTCCAAACCACTATATTGACTTCCTGTGCTGATTCTCGATTCAGAACACAAGCTGCTGTTAAGACTCTCAAAGTAAATTATTAGGGGAAGCAAAGAGTTCCTTATCCAATTTAGATGGACCAAGCCCAGAAATCTGATTTACCAGTTAAACAGAATGACGGAAATGAAATTACAGATGTTTGTTCTTTCTCTCCAATAGAGGATGAAGAGATGAGCAGTGGCGAGGGGGGCGAGGGCAATGGTGATGGCGGCAGCAGCAATTCCAAATCCGGCTTAACGGCGGAGAAGGACGACAACAACAATGACGAGTACGAGAACTATGATGAACTCGTGGCCAAGTCCCTGCTCAACCTGGGGAAGATCGCCGAAGACGCCGCCAACCGTGCCATGACGGAATCCGAGATGAACAGCAATTCCTCAAACAGTGCCGAGGAAGAGGAGGAGGAGGAGGAAGAAGAAGAGGAAGAGGAGGATGACGACGATGAGGAAGAGGAGGAAGAGGAAGAAGAGGAAGAGGAGGAGGAAGAAGAGGAAGAAGCGGAAGGGGATGGAACACAAAGAGGCGATCTGAGTTTGGACGTTGACAGCGATGTTGTTAGGGAGACAGTGGACTCCCTTAAGCTCCTGGCGCAAGGCCACGGCGCCGTTCTATCTGACAACTTAGATGGACAAGAGTATGAGGACGGCACAGCTGAGAGCAGGGACAACAATGACTGTTCTCACAATGGGGGGACACACAGTGGTGGTAATGGACAAGTTAAGACCACCAGTAATGGACAAATAGACAACAGCGACGAGGAAGTGTGTTTAAGCAGTCTGGAGTGCCTACGGAACCAATGCTTTGACCTGGCTCGGAAATTAAGTGAAACAAAGTCTGCTGACCGAAACGGCCCATCCACGCTAAATCATTTTTCATGCGGGGATGCTAACCAACAGCCGCAGCATCAAAGCTACGGGGACTTCCAGCATAGCCAGGAGGACAGGCGAACACTTGATAGGAACTATTCTGACATGGACAATCTCATGAAGCTGGAGGAGCAGCTGAGCCCGCGCTCCAAGGCCTTCTCCAGTTGCGCGCAGGGTGACCGATATCACAACAACCACCGGGACTTTGATGAGGACACGGCTTCAGTGACTTCGGACAGATCAGAGGAAGTGTTTGACATGACAAAGGGTAACCTGTCCTTGTTGGAAAAGGCCATTGCACTAGAGTCGGAACGGGCCAAGGCAATGCGGGATAAAATGGCGGCCGAGGCTGCCAGGAGAGACGGGGTGAGGTATAACCATGACGACCACGGTCCACGGCACGCCTATGGTGTTGAGCGCAAAGCCCGGCTTCCTGATGGCATGAAGAAGCTTTTCTATCATAAAGGTGAGCGGCTCTTCCCGACTCAGACACGCTTAGATGAGCACCAGCATCCATTGGACACCATATCTCCACAAGTGAAGACATGCTTACCTGGTTTAACAAGCTCAGGTAAAATGTTTGTCTGGCAGTGTTTGGCTCTGTATTCTATCAGTCCTGTACTGGGGACTAGACAGCCCACATGTATTCTGGGAACCTCGCTATAACCCCAGGACAAGCTTTTTCAGCCAATTTGGAAATTCGCATCTCAGTAGCAGCGGGAGCGGGAGCAGCAGCTTATGTTGTTAAAATAGGCCAGCATGGAAACATCAGAGGGTAGGCTTGTCAGGCATAAGTAATGGCAATCTGCACGGCCTGTTAGGGCCGCACATCTCATCCCTGCGATTCAGCTTGGGGTAAAGCTGCCTATTTTTAAACCTATTTTTAAGCATTGGGGAAGGAAGGAGGCCTGCTGCCTTTAGAAAGAATTAATTCTTAGGAAACAGGACAGCTCTTTTCTTTGATTATGCTTATATCTCACTGTTCAGTTCAGATTCTTATTGATTCTACAGAAATACGGCTAATTACAAAGACTGCAGGACTGTACTTCATCATTGTTATGGATATGCTAGATGTCTGCTGGTACTCCCACAGCATCGAGCTGCAAACAAAGAGTGACATTTACAGTGGTCCGACTGCAAGCTCCCTTGTTTAAGTCCTAATTATTCCTCTCATCATATCCGTTACTGCAACAACATTCAGGCTTGGTTAGGTTAAATCATTTCCTCCCATAAAGACAATATCAGATGAGGGCAACAAATAAGACCATGCTCATTCACAACAGGGTGATATTACACCTTAAATGTCACGCAATTCACAGCAGGTATATATTGCAACTTAAATGCCACACAAATGTTAATTCCAAGAGCCTTCAATGGCCCCTGCGCCTGGCTAATGTTGGAATAATAAGTGGACGCTTGATAATATCTTTCCCCAGGCAAGACAGAAGCAGACACTCGTTGACCGGGGTCCCTGTGTGTGATTTATAAACCAGAGCATGCAGGCAGGAGGTGGGTCGTGGCGGGACTGAGGGTCAGGGAAGAACCCAGCTCCCTTAGAGAAGCATGAGGTTGAGTTGAAAATTGAAGAGTATCAGAATGACCGATAACGAACGACAGGCCCACTGACTGCACATTAATTATCCAGAGATGGTATGGTAATGGAGGCCATTTGCTATGCAAAGCGCGGACCGTCCCCAGCCACAATCAATATCCTCTGCTTTCTAATACTCCTTTCTCTCGGCTGCCTCCACTCTCTGCAGTGGAAGCGTGGAAGGCAAAACACAGAAGCATCGCGTGTGTGTGTGTGTGTGTGTGTGTGCGTGTGTGTGTGTGAGCGTGCTTCTGGAGGATTAGTTCCAACATACCATCAAACTCCAGCAGGTATGCGCCCCAAAAGAAGCTGTTAATAAGAAACCAAACAACATCTTTATGTGATAAAGATTCCCATACACACTAGACATAAATACATCCTATCACAACTTCAATATGGAAATAGTATTATATTGTTATATTACATAACAATATCAACATTAATCACAATGAGATATTTATTCATTATCGTGCCGTTCTAATGGGTCGTTAGCAGCCATTCTCACTGCTGACGAAGCAAAAAAAACGGATGTTTAGAAACCCTCAGTCTTCGGTAGGTGGAGAAGTCTGACGCCGGGTACCACTGCTGTTCTCATGGTGGGCACACAAATTCCCAACGTCTCAACAGCGGCGGTTCATAAAACACCAGAAAGAAAGAGGACTTTACAGCAGACCATAGAATTTCCTTTTTCTGATTTTAAATGTTTATTTCTGACCGTAACCCAAATGTCAAAGACCTTAACCGTATTCACAAAAAATAAAATTATAAGAGATTTTCATGTGAAGAAGCTGTTCTCGGATGGGAGAAAAAAAAAAAAAACAACTTTTCTGAACTGCAAAAAATTACTCCTCCACAAAAGCCTCCCCACTGGCTTTCCGTTGTTCCTGTGGTGCTGGCATGTAATTTCAGCAGATGTCGTACCACCACCATGTAATGTGGTGTCAAGAGGTCGTGTTCATTTTCGTGGCGGTTTCACATATTTGTATTAGATGGGCTTGGATAGATGAAACCACAGAGGATAATGAGGCACCTTTTTTTCTGACGGGAGAGACGTGGTCTTACGGTCGAGTTCACTCGATGACTCACTTGTAAATGTACGCGTGGGTGTGCGCCATACCACCTTTTCAGTTGTGTCCTGTCTTAACCCTCCCCTGTCACTTTATTCTTGTCTGTGTTCGTACTTCGTGTCCTCTGGGTTTATGTTGGGTTGTTAGCAGGTGCTTTAGGTGGACCTGCAGGGGCCTGGATCAGTCTTTCTGTGAGATAATAGCCTCGCTGGTACAAGGGCCTCCTAAAAGTTCTCAAATTGCTCCATATTGATTGTAAATTGTTATCTTTCCTCCTGTAACTCTGATATGGAAAAATATTGTAAGCGATTTCTGAACTCTGAACATTTCACAACTTTTATTTAACGTCTAGAATGAATCGCTCTCCAAGAGCAAATTTTAAAAAGAAACCTTGACTCTTTTTTGTTGTTGTTTGTTTTGTTTTTGACAGTCAACTGAGGATGCCGGAATTTAAGAGATGCCAGCTGGCAGAGCTTGGCATCCCTGTTTTGGGTGGTAACCATATCTGAGCAGGCTCTGTAAAAAATAGAAGAACCAGGAAAGACAATCTCAACTTTGTGTGTGTGTGTGTGTAGCTCAGCAAGTGCCATGGTTCTCATGAAGAGCAGTGTGATCAATTATTAATTGAATGTAAATGGGAGAATGAAAGTCTTATTTTTCTTGCGGGTCAAAAACGCAATCTTCACAATTTCATTACAGCAAACAAACTTGATAATGAAGACGATGTGTCCATTACTGTGTCTTTGTCCTTGTCAGTCTTCACTCCATTTCTCCCAGTTACTGCACCAATAAATAATGCCTTGGGAAAAAAAAAAAATCCGCTTGAGAGTTAAATAGTTTTGGTTGTTGCAGTCAAGGGTGAAGATCAGATTGTTGAGGAAAAGGAATGGGTGTGTGTGTGTGGGGGGGGGGGGGGGGGGATGCTACTCCTCTGCATTTATCATGTTTTTTTTATCAATCTAGGAAACAAACAACCTGATCTCATAGAGACGCTTAAAATGACCACAACCTTTTAAAGTTGCATTACGTGTTGGCACAAGATCTGTTCATATTACTCTCCAATAAACACTAAAGCTGTGTTTAATGTTGTTTTGCTGTTTAGAAAAGGCGATTTTATTGCTGTTTGCTGACAACAGCTTAATGAGATCTGTGCATAGGAACATCATCTTTTATGATGTGTGAGTCCCTACACTTAATGTCCAGGTAGGATTAGGAGCAGAGAACATTTGGTCAGGGTTTGGGAAACATCCTCAGAGATGGAGTGTCGAGCGGAGTGACTCGACCTGGGCTTGACAACACTTTACGGTACAGGTGCATTAATAACAGTTGGTGCAGTGCTGAATTAATCATGGGTAACGCTTAGTTATCGGTTAGTAAACAGTTAACCAATGTATCTAACGTGTGGCCCCTGATCTTGTTCCCCTCTTCACAACAACAAGAGTCCTAGAGAACATTAATAAATGGTTAATTACGCTGAAGTAATGCTTATTCAGCACTATATTCTAGACATCTAAACATGAACTAACTGTTATCAGTGTGCACTTGTTGCAAAGTGTTTGCCAATCATTGAGTTTTATTTGGAAGCTGCTTCAACAACATGATGCAGCTCAAAAAAACCTGAGGTCAGCTTAATGGGATCGTAATAACTTTATTTTTGAAGCACTTTTCCAAAAACAAATTACAAAGTGGTTCACAGTCAACACAGGACAATATGTTAAGAGCAAATGATATAACCAATCGGCAATCAAGTTTCAAGGAGAGATTTAAAGAGTTCGCCTGTCGCAGCTCGCGAGCTGAGGGCCCAACCCTCAGACCGCCCTGCTGAATGATGTCAGGCAGCCATCGACTCACGTAGGGAGTTAAAAGATCAGGTGTAGTGTAAAAGCAGGAGCCGCACCGTTTAAACAAGGAGAAAAATCGACAACTTTCTGCTCACAGATGCTTCACGTGCCGACAAGAAGGAAAGTCGGTGTCCGACGCCGGGCTGTGATGGCACCGGTCACGTGACGGGCTTATACCCCCACCATCGGAGCCTGTCCGGCTGTCCGCACAAAGACAGGGTGCCACCAGAGAGTAAGTCACACACCAGCTGAGCATTATTTACCCAACCTGGTGTGTCTACTGATGCTCAGGAACACGCATGAGCCCCGTGTGTTTGCCGTCGTGGTCGGACTGTGTTTGATATCCCAGCATGGGACCCTACGAGGGGTCAGCTGGGCTGCAACTCCATCTCTCCGGACCTTTTGCATGGGGTCGTAGTTGTGCTTGCTGATTGCCTGCCTGGTGTGCTGTGGTGATGAGGTGGGAAATGAGGGCTCGGTGATGTGTAAACAGCGTCAATGCGGCGATCGGTGGGATGGTCAAGAGCTGTCAATCAGCGATTTACTTGGCTGCATGAGCCTCTCTCCTCCACTCAGCTGATTGACAGTGATTGAGAGCTGGTTGCATCCCGTGTTGTTGCTTTCATTCACGGTTTCTCTCTCCCAGCATGGCTTATCCACCGCATGTGTGACTGAGGGTTCAATGTGCTTCATTTATTCACCCTGCTTTTTGATATTAATTGAGTTTTTTGGCATTTTTATTTTTCCACAAAACCTGCCCTGATAACACCAAGCCTGCTTCCATGCCATAAAACCAATTAATTTATTTGTATTGCTCCATTAAGTTCTGTTAAATAGTATAAGGCAGTATCATATCTCCAAACCACAGATCAAGTGAAGTAGCAATAAACATTAGCCGTGAATGAATTGTGAGTTTTCTCTTTTGAGATGTCACCCCTGCTATTTAACCTCACTCACCTCATCCAAACTTCTCAATAAAAGCCCCTTTACGTGTTTTATTAACCGGTGAAAATCATGTGATGATCTTCCATGACCAGGATGGCAATCAAAATAAAAGAGGGTTTTTAATAATGGCAAAGAAATTAGTTATCATTACAGCGAGGGTTGTAAAGACCAGCAGTGGCACAGATGACTCCTGCTCTCTGGAGCGCAACTTACATAACTCTCTCAAAGGTCCCTCGCCTGAGATGTACTCGTCTCCCAGAAATGTGAAATGATTCGGAGCACTTGACCTTGACTGGGATCAAGAGCCCCAGAATGGAATTTGGAATGAATTGATTGTCACAGGAGATTTCAGCGTAAGATGTCTGTGTTCTCTCCTTACTTGTGTTGATCAGAGCAACCCTTTGGGGAAATGATACCACTAATACCACAGAAGACGCCGCGGATCACAATACCTTCTCTTCTGGATGGTTGTGTAATCGTCGTCTGTCCTTCTTCCTCTACTTCAGAAGATACCTGAGTTGAGAATGAAACAAATAGCATTCATTTTGGCAGTTTTTTCGTTGGTCCTGCGTCAGATGTCCTTGGTATGTTTCCGCCGTGTTCAGTCAACCTCATCCTGGGTCTTTTTCGTATTCAAATTAAAATTTTTCATGAAAATTTGGTGAAAATTACACATCCGTGTGAATTTCCAACGGTAAGAGGAGTTAACGGCGATGTCCTACATAATCACCGGCGTCCTACGTAATCACCGGTGTCCTATGTAATCACCGGCGTCCCACATAATAACCTGCGTCCTACATCGTCACCAACGTCCTACGTAATCACAGACGTCCTATGTAATCACCGGTGTCCTACGTAATCACAGACGTCCTACGTAATCACAGACCTCCTACGTAATCACAGACGTCCTACGTAATCACCGACGTCCTACGTAATCACAGACGTCCTATGTAATCACCGGTGTCCTACGTAATCACAGACGTCCTACGTAATCACCGACGTCCTACGTAATCACAGACCTCCTACGTAATCACAGACGTCCTACGTAATCACAGACGTCCTACGTAATCACCGACGTCCTACGTAATCACAGACGTCCTACGTAATCACCGACGTCCTACGTAATCACCGGTGTCCTATGTAATCACCGGCGTCCCACATAATAACCTGCGTCCTACATCGTCACCAACGTCCTACGTAATCACAGACGTCCTATGTAATCACCGGTGTCCTACGTAATCACAGACGTCCTACGTAATCACCGACGTCCTACGTAATCACCGACGTCCTTCGTAATCACAGACGTTCTACGTAATCACAGACGTCCTACGTAATCACCGGCGTCCTACGAAATCAGTGGTTTTGGCTCCATGGTAGCTCATCTGTCTTTTTTTTTTGAAGAAGAAGAACACAGTTTGGAAGATGGAGCAGTCAGAGTCTGTCTGCACATTTCAGATGCACTAAAATGACAATATTTAGTTTTGTCGAAAGCATGAAAAAAAAACGTCTGTTCTTGATTTTTTGATCATTGAAACCTTCTTCGGAAGTTGGACATCGACAAGAGCGACTCACATTTATGTTTCTGTAATGTTGTGTTTAACTGACATGTATGTAGGAGGCAGAATCCATGTTTTACTGTTAATAGTTAGTGATTATCAGAGAAACTGGGCCCGTTTTTTTTCTGGAAAAAAAAAAGAGTCAAAACCCAAAAGGTTCAATACATTTACATACATTATCCTAAGCACATCCACTCGCCGCTTAGTTTTAGTCTAGTTTGCATCGACCAAAGTCCAGTCCTGCAGCTTTGACCAGCTTTAGATGACATGAGGTAAAGCAGGTCTCCACATTATTAGTGAGTCACGGGGTTCCTGTCAATATGTGGTCAACAGTCTCATGCAGACAGACTCCCTGCATCACCACATGAAAGGTAAAGATGAGTACATGTCACAAGTGTCAAGTTGCCTGCAGGGCAGAATCAGCTCTGGGCAGATCTCTCTCCCCTATTAACACATTTGCTGTACTGGATAGATTATGTTTTATTAATGTAGTGGTTTCATTTAATTGGGAAATCACACAGTGCAGCCAGACACTTCCTTGGGAAATGTGAAAAATGACGATTAAATTATATCTGAAATTCATTAATTCTCGTCCCCGTTTGCTCAGAGTGGCTCTTTTTGTTGTAAAATATTAAAATATTTCCGCTTCTGTCGTGGTGTTTACCTTTGTAGCAGACAATCAGTTCGCTTCCATCCATTCCTCAAGTTCCCCGCTCGTTCAGTCATGGTGTTTTCATGCTGCCGTTGCCTCCGTGTCTGTGCAGAGGGCAGGACAAAACTGGGATATGCATAATGTATTGGCTTGTGGCGTGTTGAGGTGGCAGGCTTTGTCCAATTACCTGCACCGAACACCAATTAGTATGTTAGGCAAGGAGGATGATGAGGGGTTAAAGTTTAAGGGGGTGATAATGATGAAGCTGATGCCGATGGGGTTTAGCCCCGCATGCCACCGGTGCCGAGACGACCCTTCGCTGTGCCTCTGCCTGCGGTGCTCTGACGGCTCCTCTCAGACATCCATAGATCATTAATCTAATTGGCTGGTTGCCGAGGGGATCTGAGACAGTTATGGACTCTTTTAATGGTAAATGGTATTGAAGACCACGCTCTCTACCCTAACAACGTGCCGATGATAACAAAGCACACTCTATCAAGGACCTTATTTGAAGGCGTCTTCCATTGATTTCGAGACTTGTGTTTTGCATGATTGCTCGCTGTTGGTTGCACCGCCGCCGCCTGCATACCCAAAAACTTCCTCCCATTTCTGTGTCCTGTTGAACTCAAATGGCATCTTTTTATTCATGACTGTGCCTATTCCATGAATACTAATTTGAAAGGCCCGGATAAGTGGAAGCAATATGGTGAGAAACCTCGCCTGCCCTTTCAAACTAGTATTCATTAAAATGAAGAAGAGGTCATTTAGGTTCACGCAGGCTCATTTCTTAATGATGTTTATAATGCCAGGCTCACACACTAATAGAGCTCACGCGTGATTGTAAGGGGCTCCTAACCTTCCCTGTCTTTCACTCCTATCTCCTGTCTGTGTGAAGTTGTGGCTATGTATGAGAATGTTCTTAAGTGTCCTACGCCTGGCTGCACGGGACGCGGCCATGTCAATAGCAACAGAAACTCCCACAGAAGGTAAGTGAGAGTCCACCCAAAAGAACCGGCGCTGTCCGTGTTGTCGTTTCAGTGTGGGACTTATTATTTCGCTTCAGTTTTTTCTTACCTCGTCCTTTTTTCTTTTTCTTTTTCTTTTTTGTGGGGGGGGGGGGGGGGTGATGATTGTTTCAACGTGTTTTTGTGTGTTTGGATTCTTTCTTATTATTCTAAATAATTCATGCTGCTTTACAATCCCATATTTCGGATGAGGCTGATTAGAATGCAGCGTTTCACACATCCAGCAGCATTAATCATTTATCAGCACACAGAGAAAAATGGCATCTATCAGGTGCAGGTTTGGAGGGAGAAACTGAAATAGCAGGGTGCTCTTGCCGGTGCTGTCAGACAGGGCGAGGTGACAGTGAAAGAGGAGTGTCACCCACAGCAGATGCTCAGGGAGTCAGGCATAGCAGCAGCTATTAGCACCTTTCTGCCACTCAGCCAGGGTGACAGGAAAGGTGCAGACCTGGGCGGACGAGAATGCACTCCGTGCTGAGCTCAGTGACACGGCCGGGGCGCCAAATAGGCACACACATGGACACGTGGCGTAAACTTTCACTTTTACGAGAGAAAACTCCACATAGCTCACACTTCCCAGATGCACACTCTCATCCCTGCACATGCACACACGTATGCACGTCTGATGACAGCTCTATGCTGGCTCCAGGCCATTGTCAGAGACAGCATTTCCAGCCAGATTCTGCACACCGCAGTTGACAGAGTGGATGGAGAATAATAGGGGTTAAGGAGAACAACGTGAACTTGTGTCACATTTGGTCAGTTCCTTGTCAGGACATTTTACAGCTCTGAATTCTAGCCTAACACACTGCAGGTGTAGATCTTAAGTGTATGTGAGTGTCTTGTCTGCATGCTTGAAGGAAATGACATTCTGCAGAACGCACATAAAAAGGTGCATTTTTCCATATGGGAATGTCTTTTTGAGACTTATTGTAAGCTGCTCAACCATACACATACAAGCTGTTACTAACTGTGTTACTTCAAGTGATGAAAATAAATGATTTTGCATCGGAAACAGAAGCTACAGTCACAGTTATTTTCAAACTGGCTTATACTGGCAGTGATTAGCTGACAGACACGAGCTCTTTTCAGCCTGCCAGACTACCTGACAAGTACTCTCACAAGCCCACTTTTCAGCATGTGTATTCAGTTTTCAGGTTTTTCACCTATCAAAATGTGTCTTGGATGCATGTTCCAATGTGCCACTGAAGTCGCCTTCTCACTTCAGTCTGTCAGGATGCCCCATCGCCGCAGCCGAGAAGCTGGCCAAAGCCCAGGAGAAGCACCAGAGCTGCGATGGCTCCAAGCCCAACCAGGCCTCGGACCGAGTATTAAGGTAGTATTCTCTTCTCACTTACACCCAAATTGGTCTCAAATTGTCAGATTCAGACCCGTCTTTGTGAGGGATCCCAGGTCCAGCAGCGTAGTGTTTAGGGTGTCGGTTAATGCTTTTGTTGTTTAAACCGTATAACAGTCTTTCCAAGTATGTGTCTCTGATTTCTAGTCATAAAATCTCATCACACGTAATACGAGACAGAACCACTTTAGCAGCAGCACCTAAGTGAGACAAAGACCTGTTTTTAAGACAATACGCACTCACCAATGGAGGCACTGGGCTACAGGTACTTTTTTTTAAAGAATGTTCCCTCAACTGTTACCTTTTGAGGTAACAGTTGAGGGAACATTCTAGCACAAGAGCCCAGAAAATGTACACAGTTGTCTTATAACCCCCCAGTAACACACATTTGCACCCTTTTAGGTACACACCGCAACCTCTATTTTTTGAGTGTATATCTCCAGAAGTCCATTTTGCGTATTGCAGTTATTTTACTTTACAGTACCTTTTTTTGCTCACTGTATTTTTGTTCTGAGATGTAGATTCATGTTGATATTGAATCAGATCTGTTTGTAAATATTAAATATGCTCGTCATGTTGCAATGTTGTGTTTTTTTCCCTTGCATTTCATCGATCTATTGAGATTTTAAGTCCTCCCTTTTTTTTCCCCTCATGTTTACATCTCTTGTCCCCTGCCAACACTCCCTTGAGACTGCATGTTCATCTCTGTCCTCACTATTGAAGACAAATCACTTCGTTAGATTTGCACAAAATCAGCCTCGTTTATCAAAGTGAGAGCTTTTTTGTGTAAGAGATTGTTTGATAGCCATGAAAATGCTGTGATGGAAAAAGAAGGTTATTTTGTATTTATATCTAACAAAACATCAACAGCGTAAGAACATACAGTTCCTCACTTCCTGCTTTTAGGCCATAAATGCATATCAAATGATAAAAGTAGAGTATGCAAGTGTAATGAAAGAAATGTAGAATTCATTTTTTATTGACTAGGCATGAAAAATATTTGCAGTAAGGCAGGAAGAGGAAGGTAGCCATGCTATGCTATATGAAAGGACCACCCCTCCATCCATCAGCCCCATCCTTCATATTCTAATCCTGGAGTATTGCCAGCCGTCTGCTACTTCCCTTGCATCTGCCCATTTTTTTAATCAAACCCCAGACTCCCTCCCCTTCCCCTGGGCAATTTTGAGTGCCTCGGTCCAACTTCCACCCCCTCGTCATTTATTTTCCAGGCCTATGTGCTTTGTCAAACAACTGGACTATCCACAGTATGGTTACAAGAACAATGTTTCCACCAGCACACCCCGCTCCAACCTGGCCAAGGAGCTGGAGAAGTACTCCAAGACCAGCTTTGACTACAGCGCCTTTGAGGGTAGCAACAACCACCAAGTCTACGGGAAACGGGCCATCGCACCCAAAGTCCACGGACAAAGGGATACCTCCCCCAAAGGATACGATGGTATTATTTCACAGCATATATATAAAGCGAGCGGTTTTCCTGTCCGTAGTGCTAGAATCAGAATCCACGATTTAGTTGATTTGCCTTTCAGTCTGGTCACCTTGTCAGACGAGGCAGTCGTATTGACAGAGTTTAGTTCTCCTCCATCACCCTCAACAGAAGCAGACATTCCCATTACAGCTTCATTTCATTTCTCCAATACTGAATGTAGAGTTTTAAAGAAGTACTCGACCCCTGGGAAGATGGTATTTCAAGAAGGTGGATTGTGTATGCCCCCAGAAAGCACCGGTGAACATTTTTAGAGTTGTCAAAATACGATGAGGTTCTCTGAAAATAGTCAATAACTTGAAGTGTGTATTAATTAAAAGCAACATTATGCAGCACTTAGAATTTAAACAAATAGAAGTTCAGCGTTATTTTAATGGTATATGAACCTGTGGGACAATGGGGGATGGACCCCATCGCAACTCCCACCGGCTTCACTCAGAATTCTTCAATTCTTCGAACAGTATGTGACATTTTTTGGAGGAATTTCACAGGAGAAGAAGACAAAAATCAGACCCTTAGCTACTGCTAGTTACTCAGTCAGCTGTTAGCAACTCGGTGTTCGCGCCCCACATTTCATCAGGAGAATACTGATAGTGGGTAAATATGATTTGCCCACCTTTGATGGTGCTGGAGTGATATCAAGATACACGGACAAGGTAGATGCAGCGTGATTCCCACCAACAATAAACGGCTGATGAAAGCAGTAGCAAGTGCTCAGACGTGCGTGTTGAAAGTGCTCATCAGCGGGGAAGTGAGGAAGGTCCCAGGTTCTCTTCTGGTTTAAAAAATAAATAAATTTCAGAGTGAATTTCTTAAAACTTAGACAATGATTATATGTTTGAAAATGGAACTGAGTAGCAACCCATGTGTAGGAAAAAAGGAGAAGAAAAAAATAAAGTAAGATGTAATAAACTGCAAAAGTACAATATGAAATAGTTTTGTTTTGTTTTTTTTAAAAAAAGGAAAGTGAATTGAACATGAAAATTATTCTTGCAACCAAAAAAAAATGGTTGATGGAGCCCAATACTGTATGTTTTCCCGGAGCCCACCATCTCTGGCCCCTGGTTGAGTACATTTTCATGTCTCTCATGTGTCCTGCAGCCAAACGTTACTGCAAAAACTCCAGCTCAGCCAGCAGCACCACCAGCACCTACGCTCCCAGCAGCAGCAGCAGCAGCCTGAGCTGTGGAGGTGGAGGAGGGGGCGTCGGAGGAGGTGGCGGTAGCAGCGCCAGCAGCACTTGCAGCAAGAGTAGCTTCGACTACAGTCACGATATGGAGGCTGCCCACATGGCGGCCACGGCCATCCTCAACCTGTCCACGCGCTGCCGGGAGATGCCCCACGGCATGGGGGGGAAGCCCCAGGATCTGTGTTCACAGGTAGGACGGTAGATCTTGACGTCAATTAAAATTTCCATGGATTAAAAATGAAAACTAGATTGCGTCACTGCTGTACTCGTCACACCTCGATGAAGCAGTCAGGACTTCCTCTGACCTCCTGTTGTAGTCACGGAGAATTCCATAGATAGATTATCTCTGAGCTCCTTTCATTATACCAGTGCTGGCAGTGGAAACTGACAAAGATAGGGTGACTTCAGCGCCACACTCCACATGTATACACACACACACACACACATTCCATCACAGATCCGGGGCTGCGTCTTACACTCAGAGCTCAGCAGGGCAGTTTTTTATTTTCCGTCTGGGGATCAGATATGAGCGGGACGAAGCGTGGTTTGACACGGCGTGAGCCCAGTGTGTCATTTCTGAGAAGATAAGGTGACGGTGTTCCTGTATTATCTGTGCCGAGATGCTGAGCTGGAAAATGGGGGCCTGAAAGAGAGCGCACAGCAGAGGGCTAACGCTGGCTTAATGCTAATGTTGACAGCAGAGACCGCGATAGAATTGAAAATAAAGAAGTGAGAGCAAAGGGAGTCTTTTCTGTGGGAGGTTTCTAAATGTCACAGTGCACAAGGAGAGGTGAGAGGAGGATACAGCAGAGGAGAAAGTTGCTGAGGAAAGAGTGAGACTAGGGGAGCAGTAGAGGAAGGGAGCGGGAAAGGGATAAAGCCCAAAGCAACGTACTTCCAAAGAAAAGTGGAACGGAATAAAGTTGGTGGGAACAAACGCCTAAAGCAGTCAGGACTTCCTCTGGTCCTAAATCATTTCATTGTCTGTCCTTCTCCTGCTCGGAGGCGAGACGGGCAGGATGCTCTCCAGGCAGGATAGGAAGACAGGAGACTTCAGAGGGTTTTTTTTTCTTCTTCTTCTTCTCTTCACCCTCTTTCATCTCAGCACCTCAGCTCGTGGCACACACTGTTCCTTTCTGTGTCAGAATGAACCTTCACACACACATGCACACACACACACACTCACTCATTCTTTCCTTCTTGTTTTTTCCACTCTCTAACTGACTGTTTCCTTTTCTGTCAGTCTGCTCATTGAATTTATTGCTTTGTGGACTGAAAGACTTAAATGAACATTCTTCACTTCCTCATTTAAAAGGGAATTATTGTAATGTCCCAGGCCAGATTATTCTGCTTTGACTGTTGGAATAGAGAGAGAAAGTTGAGGTGAAAAAAGGAATTTCACTATTTTCATACCTTTGAAACATGTTGACCAGTTGGACTCTCCGTCTGACTGGCAGGAACCACGGCACTGATACATTGTAAAATATCTGTAAGGGTTTAGGAGGGTGCACAAGTGTGAGAGAGGAAGCAGGGATGACGAGACGAGGGAAAATATGTGATGAAGTGCCAGGAGGAGAGAAGAGGAGAACTCGTGAGAGGATGACGAAGGTGGAAGTCTGGATTTTTAGAAGAGAGGAATGGAGAAGGAAGTCAGGGAGGGAAGGTGCGTGTGAGTTCTCCCTGTGATAGAGAGATGAGAGACCCTCAATCTGCCCAAAGCATAGGCCTATCTGACTGGATCTTTTGGTAGCTAGCATTAGCAGGATAGCTAGCAAGCTCCCAACTACATCACATGGGTTTGGATCTCTGAGCAGATGAATGAAACCTACAATGCCCCGGAGGGTTATAAAGACAAGAAGCAAAAAAAAAACAACAAAAACCCATCCAGCTGCAGAGACAGTTTAAATCCAGCTATTAAATTAACTCTCTTTCATTGTGATTTTTGTTGTACTGTATCTTCGTTGGCACCTTCTGCAGTGCTGAGACCATGAAGGCGGCGGAAGGAAGTGTGGCCTGCATGAGAAGATCTCAGCCTCTAGTAGCAGTGAATGCTGTATAAAGAGCATCAAACTAAATATCTGATCGTATTGAATAACAAAATATGGATGAATTATGCCGGCGTGGCCAGGAACTTATTACAAGGAGTGCCAACCAGTACAAAGCCAATGGTTGTTTTTTTTTAAACTGGAACTTGTAACATTTCATTGTAAAATGTTTTAATCAATTATGTTTTGAGGGCAGAAAGCAGGCTGCATTTGGAACTTGTGTTGAAATTATTCTACCGTCCACATCACATCGCACTGACATGGAAGAGAACACTCCTTAAAGTCAAGCCCTTGTCAAACAACCTCATGTAAACGTCGCTGAATGTCACATTATAGCTTTTTAATTTTGCGTCTGTAAGTCTTATCTCCCTTCTCTGCACCTGCTAAAAAATTTTAGGAAAACTTAACCTTGAGTTGGCGTTATTGCAGTAAAAGCTGATTTCTATTCAAATTAAAAAAAAAAAAAGGAAAAGAAATCAATACTGGAATGTTGCATGTGCTAGGAACCGTTATGAAGGAAGGAGGAGGAGGGTGAGTTTGAGTACGTGACAGACGTTTTGGGCTACCAGGGTTATCCACGTGTTTTGTCCGTGAAATATAATTTGAAAATGATTAGGAGGAATATTTCCTAAATTTAATTCAAACCTTGCGTCCCTCTACCAGAGCTGCTGCAGGGAAGCCAAACTTGTGTTTAGGTAAACTAATGTCTCTGGTCCGCACCAGAAAACTGGACTCAGAGACACCAACGAGCGTTAAGTTTAACAAAAAGAAGCAGCGAGGACGCTGACGGCAGAGTGAAGAGTGAGACACAGCAGAGACGAGAGATGATGGTTTTATTTAAAGACTGGAAAAGGTGAACAGCGGTAATGTGCCGAGAATTAGCAAGTGACCTCTCCAACCGCTCCTGCCGTCTCCCTGGCAGCATTGCCATGGCAATGAAGATCAGAGGTTACAGGAGGTCAGAGCGAGAGAGGGCGGCCTCTAATGAAGGAGGTGGTGCGCATCCTCACATATCATCCTCATTAATTTGATATGATGGGGTGGGTCACGTTAATTGGGCGGTGACATGCTATGCAACCGCTGACACGGAGGGGGCAGTCCGCTCAGCATATTTACGAGGACACGATGAGTCACAGCAACGCATGATGATGTGTCTCCTCGCCTCCTCGTTCTGTCAAGCTTCGCCCAAACCTACATGGGAAATTTAATCAAAGGAGGCGCCCGCGTTATGGACTTCTTCACGGACATAGCAGCCATGATTTTTTTTGTCTCTCTGCTGTTTTCAGTGCTTGTTTTTTTTTCCAGAAACCGCTTTAGCAGCATTCACGCTGAGTTCCAAATCTATCAGCCCGTGCGTTTGAGTCAGTGTGCGTCACAGAGGTTTTGGCTCCAGACACCAGGAGAATCCACCCCCTAGGGATACTGTCAGCTAGAATCAGCATTAGAGTGGGTTATCCTACTCATGAAGGGAGCGAGGTGGAGGATGAGGAGGGGATCAGACGAGGGAGTCAAGAAGGAAGGACACAAACCTCCCTAAATATCATAACAGAGGGACATTAAAGGAATAGTGTGTGAATCGTGAGCCGGTTCTGTTCCAGCACACGTTTAATAGTTCCATCTTTATTTTTGGGTGCGCATCAGTCGACTTCCAGCCACTGCTGCTCATCACAGCCCCCACACCCCTAACCCTCACCCCCCCGTGATGTCCACTCGCATTAGACTCATACATGCAACACAAAGTCATGCACGCACACGCCCTTCTGAGTGCACAGAACGCAGGATAGCGGGATGGAAGGAAAAGAGAGAAAAGAAGGAGGGGCTCACAGAGGGATGCACTCGTCCTTGAGCACTGGTGACCTCTCAACGCTGCCTTGCTACCGTACACCACAAGTGTCTCGTGACAGAATTTGTCAAAAAAAACTTTAACGGGAATATTGTTTCAGATATTTGAACTGCACGATCCGTCCATCCAGACGTCTGGAGTAGAGAAAACTCCAGTTCTTCCTCTGTTCTACTTGTTTAGCCCAGCTCTGACACCAGAACGTGACTGTTTGACTGCCATTTAATCAGAAACTCTCTCTCTCTTTTATCCCCTTCTCTCCATCCCTGCCTCCTTATGATCTGTGCATCCTTTTGCCTTCCACCAAAATCATTGGACTGAAACACGCACGCACGCACACACACACTAACCTCACTTTACCTACACACACACACACACACACACACACACACACACACACAACCCTACATATCAACATACATTTTCCAGAGTCCCAGCCTAGATCTTGATGAGAACGGTACTTTGGACCTGAGTATGAGCAAGCGTCTGTGCAGCGGTGGAGGTGACTCGGTGCTCACGCCTCTAGAGCCCATGTCCCCCCAGAGGCAAGCTGCCCTGCTGGGCTCCCGCTGTTACGGCATGGGGGATGCTGCCGACTGCTGGGACCTGCCTGTAGACTACACCAAGATCAAACACATAGACGAGGACGAGAAAGAGGTAAAAGGGGAAAACAAGGACAATGTTTGATAGACAAGTCACGGAGAAGAGGGGATTCACTTGGCCACTGCTACACAGTTAAATAAAGAATGAGTATTACATTGCATTTTTAAAGGAACACACTAACTTTTTGGGGAAATATGCTCATTTGCCATCCTCCCCAGAGCCTGACAAGAAAACAGATACCTTTCTCTCCTCTGTGCGTGCATAAGGGAGCCGACAGCTACAGAGTCTGGGTGATTGCTAATTAGATAAGTGTAGTAAATGGTAGGGGGTGCGAAGAGTTAGCACAGCTCAACAAAAGTCATCAAATAGATACGTTTAAGGGTCTCTGTTATCCAGAAATGATCCTCCTCATCTTCTCTTACAAAGTTAGCCATGATTAGTTGCAGTCGACTCTCCTCTAGTCGCCAGCAGTTTGTCTTGTTAGCCAGAAGTTTTGAGATGCTGTGTCAAACCATTCACAGCAGTTCTCTCAAGTATGTATTTCCAGCTGTGCGTCTGATTCATAAAAAATGTTAAGCACAACCCGAGTGATCATTTATGTTGGTCAAACCGTTTTGGAGAAAATTTTATTTGATTACTTTTGGCATAGATGTGCTAACACGTCCTACCCACTACCATTCGTTTCATCAAACTAGCTAGCTGCTAGCATGCTATCTAGCAAGCCGCTGTTGGTCTCAGCTTCCTCATGTAGCACAGTGAGGAGAAGGGTGTCCCTCATCTTGTCTGGCCCTGGGGACGATTGACAATAATCGTATTGTCGTCTTGTCAACTAGATAACCAGATAATTACCTGTATCAGGATCAGTAACAAATATCAGGATCAATAATAAGAGGTTCAGTGTAGAAATAATCAAAAGAAGAGATTGTAAACGGATATTTCAGTGGAATTTTGACCATTAGAAAGCATAAAATGCTATAAAGTAAGTTATTTTTGGATGCCGTTTGTTTCTCCAGTTAGCATGTGTCACTGATACTGTCTCGGCCCAAAATTCCGCCCCCCCTGCAAACGGCAGTATTACTGTCTGCTTCTCTTCGGAGTTTCATACCGTCCTTCTGAATCACGGTTATATTTGGAGCCATTAGAAAGTCATATGAGGGATTTTCGAGGAGAGTGTAATGAATCTGCATGCTAATTGATGTCAGCATTACCATGCGTAAAGGTATCTGCTCTGTTTGTGTCATGCTCCCCACATGCTGCCTTTCTGTTTTTACATTTCGCTCCTTTCCAAAATGAATTATGCAAAGTAGCACCTTGGGAGAGAATCGGAATAGCTCATCTCATCAAAGAACTGCTGGAAATCAATGCACCACTGCTGGGTGCATCTGTCGGTGCGCACATGCATGTGTTTTCGCGCGCGCATGTGTGTCCGTGTGTGCATATTCATATGAGTGTCTCTGCGGGAGTGTGTTTGTTGTGTGTGTGTGTCTGTGTGTGTCTGTGTGTGTCTGTGTGTGTGGTAGTTCCTTCCCTAGCCTACTTTTTGCTCCCTGTCTATGCATATCGTCCTCCTTCCTGTCTGGCTCTCAGCTCGCGCGCCTCCTTTAATTGGAGAAGCTCACTGGTTGACCCAGCATCTCTCACACATACACACACGTATACACACACACACACACACACACGTATACACACATGCACGCACACATGCACGCACACACACACACACAAGCACACACACACACGCACTACAGCTTGAGTGCTGGATAATTTGGGCCATATTTGGACCTGTCTCTTTTATGGGCATTACTGTACATACACTGCAGGCACGGAAGAGAGGAGAGGATTTGCATCAACAGCCGTCGTGTCCTGGCTGCATGCACTGCAGACAAAGCACAGCCCCTCTTGGACAGCCCGCCGCGGTCCCTCGCTACACCACAGTGCCATCTAGTGACTCCCTGCTGCATAGCAAGGGCACACCAGCAAACTCCCTTCAATTGTTTAATGCCCTGTTGAAATTAGAAACATGCATTGAGGTGCACAATAGTGCTACAGCACAGGAGCCCACACACCCTTTTCATTTACTCCTTTCAAGGATGGCATTGTTGACTCGTTTTTGACTGCCAGGTGAGACTCAGTAGTCAACCAGTTACACTTCACGTTGCCTGGTCCAACAGGTGTTTGAGGAAAGAGGAGGGTAATGACTGCCGATCAGGGATGACATTTAATGTGTGTTTGCAGGCCTGATCACTTACATGTGCTTAAATATATGTAATAATAGAGTTAGAATCAGTAACCCCCCTACTCTTCCTCTCTCTGCCCCAGCCGGATGACCTGGATCCCTTCCACGATCTCCTGGAGGACCGCTCCTACACCACTGATGTTAACATGCCCAGCCCCAAGCCCAAGTACGTCCAGTGCAAGGAGAGTAAGAAGGACCTGATAACGTAAGAGTCCCGGTGCTGCTCCTACACACCCGCCCCCACCTGCCTCTCCCTCCTCATCTCACACTTCTTCCTTATTTGCTCCCTCAGAGACCCACTCTCTCTCGCTCTCTCTCTCTCTCTGTCTCTCTCTCTCCCTCCCTCCTCCCCTCTGTCTCTCTCTCCCCGCCCCCATCCTGTGTTGTTGGCTTGCTGTATGATTTTTATTTAACAGCATTATATCCATTTGTCCACATTGATCCAGAGATGTAGCCTCTACCTCACTTGAGCTTCCCTCTTTTGATGCATTAGCCTCATTAGACACCAGTATCAGGCTGTATCCAGAGTAGCTGATCTCAGGAGCCAAGCTCAGGATTAATCACAGACAGTGAAGCTAAACTGGAAACAATGAAAACAAACAAAAATCTGAAACAACCCCCCCTTTTCTGTAATTTTTCACATTTTCTTCTCCTTCCCTTTGGGCTTATAAATCTGTCTATTTTTCCGGTGACAGATGTCCCACACCGGGGTGTGATGGAAGTGGTCACTTGACGAGCAATTTCGCCTCACATCGAAGGTGTGACTTCCTTTTCTCCTGGTGGATTCTGAGTCTATTTCCCTTTATTGTTTTCAGCTTACCTCGACTACGCTGTCAAACACTTGTAGGCAGAATGCTACAATCTTCTTTTCTGTTAGCCCTTTGACTATTATTGGCGAGGTGACACCATCAATCAGTTGTATCACTTTTTTAGATTTTAACCTAAATTCTGGTAATACATGATGTCTGTATGGAGCGCTTGAGCGGTCAGAGGGATTTCTTTCAATAGAGGGGGAATTTATAATCAGAGTATATATATATATAAAATTGTCACTGATTAGGGGGGGAAGTTATATTTCGTGGCCAACATTTAATCTCATGCCCTCAGTATTTATATTTCTCTCTCAATGGCCACCAAGAAAAATGGAATGAAACGGAGAGAATCTTTCTCTGGCTACTCCAGGGCTCCTTAACTTACCATCAGAGGAAGGTTGGGTGTTGCATGTAAAAATGAGTTTGCGAGAACTGAGAGATGGAATGCTGACATGAGAGTACATGAGATTTCTCCTTCGCTTTTCTCAAAAAGTCAGCTTTTTTAACAATTTCATTTGAACGTGTTATATTAGCAGTCCGCACAAATGCTCAGAGGGGTTAACTTCTTTAATCAACTCCCTGCACTTGCATCATGGCTTTGTTGCATTTCCCGGTAGATGCATTTTTTTTATGTTTGTGTGTGTGTTTGTGAGTTGTTTTGTGTCACAGTTGTTGGGGTTTCCTGCCAGTGTTTTGTTGCTAACGTTCTACCGGTGTATCTTTCAGTCTCTCAGGTTGTCCCTTAGCTGATAAAAGCATTCGAAGTATGCTGGCCAACAACGCGCAAGAGCTCAAGTAAGGCGTGAGATAAGTCACTCATTTATGTGTGGTTTGCAGTTCTTATTCTCCGATCAGGTTTATCAGCGTAAACATCAAGCTTCATTCACGAAATGTTCTTATGCACAAATTTGTTCTTATAAACAATAGAAGTTTATGCAACCTCAGTTTAGGAACCAAGAGCTACAAAACAGATAAGCTGTCAGGCTCTGCCTCCCGTCTGTCAGACTAAATTGAGGGATGGATATGATGTTTAAGAACAAATTGCGAATAAGAATGTTTCATGAATGTGGTCCAATGCTGTTTCAGGGAGTCTCAGATCCCTCCAGTCTGCTATAATCAACATTTTCACTGCAACAGCAGATCAGTGACCTGTTTCATGGTGACAGTCCATCAGAGAACCACCCCTCAGCCCCGCGGAGCTCTACGGAACATCCCAGCGTCTTTTAACCCATTGTCCAGATTTGACAGCTTACAACTGTTTTGCTTCACTCTCATTAGTGTGGTTTCCAAATGCAGCAGGCAGCTGTTTTTCACAGCCAGACACTCAAACTAAACACTCTGTATGTTCCCCACTCTCAGCAGCGTTGGTGCTGCTGGTAGACACTGTTACCAAACTAGCCGGTGAATAACATTTTAGTAGCTGAGGAGTCACATGAAGAATACTGGACTCACAGTGATCAGCTGGACAGAAACACAAGAGCAGATGAGTGGTGATTGCTCCGTATCAGCCGCGCTGTAAAGAAAGATTGGGGTGTCCTTCTACCTGGTCTATTTAACTCAAAATAACCAGGTAGAAGATGAGTCAAACTGGTTGTTTTTGCCGCTAACCCTTCCAGAACACACCCCTACCACTCTGTACACAAAATGACAGAGTAACTTAAAAGCTCTCTGTATGGATCCTTTCAAAGATGTTGGTCTCTATCTTCCTTTATTTTTTTGTACCTAAAAAGAAAGGAAACACAGATGAACACAGTTGAAATTTACCACAAGATTCCCCTGATAATTGTCAGGTGTAACTCTGTCTGACACGCCCCAGAGGCTTAAATCTGTTATTGTAGGTTTAAACTCTTAGGACCTGATAAAAATAGAACCAAACTATTATTAATCCGTGCTGTGACAATTTTCGTTTTGACATGATGAGTCTGGAGAGTGACAGAGATGCTTGTTGAAGTTGTGCAAATATAAACATCCTGTATTCTGATGAATGAATTTTGTTTTTTTTGAACAAAAGCAATAAGAAGAAGAACATCATTTTAAAAGCCTTGCTAATATGTTTGGGTTGACTTGCTGACCCACTGTATTCATGTTACTTTGCACACTGACTAATGTGAAACCACCATGATAAAGGCAGTAGAGCTGTAAAACACCAGCTCTCCTGCTTTTTAAAGATATCGACCCTGAGCCCTTTCTGTGTTTTGTGCCCCAGGTGCCCGACACCAGGGTGCGATGGTTCGGGACATATCACTGGCAACTACGCCTCTCACAGAAGGTACACCAAAATACTTCCTCTTCCCATCTCGCAAACGTCACGAACGTCTTTCCTTGCTCTCGCGCTTAAACATTACTGTCTGTTTCATCTTTGTCGTTCCTCCACAGTCTCTCAGGGTGTCCACGGGCCAGGAAGAGTGGAATAAAGATCATCCACAGTAAAGAGAACAAGGAGGACCAGGAGCCTATCAGGTACCTCACAAACACCCATCATCTGTCTCACTCACGACGTGTGGAACATCACGTATGCCTCAACGCTTCCCGGTGAAAGTTTTTTAAGATGGCACCAGACAGCTGTGTGAAGGAGAACACATATTTTCTAATCTAATGTTGCTCTCTGACGCGCTCTGGTGCATGGAGGGATAAATCAGTATCAGCCCTGACAAGACAAATGTGCTGTGAGCTTCTACCCAAATACAAAGGTGCAGGAGGAACTTAAGGAGTGCAAGGTTGTAGCAGCATACAGAGGGGAGATTCCGCAGTTTCTTGTGGACTCCTGCAGACAGGTAGGAACAGACCGGCAGAGAGAGACACAGAGAGAGACAGAGAGATTGATTGGACTCCACCTAAGTCCCACTGTGGGCTTCTGTGGCCTCAGCCCTGCAGCTGAATTGATTTCTGCACTGGTGCAGAGCACCAGCAACACACCTCGGCCATTCTCCTTCTCATCATTCTGTTGGATACTCAGGACATTTGGCCGGTCCTTAACTAGGGCTGCAACATTCTTGCTAAAATGTGAATCCCAGTTTTTCTCCCTAAGAATCCAGATCATGATATTCCAGCATGATTCTTATTTTTCAAGCTTTTAACAAACACTCCTGAGATGCCCGATGTTGAGGCCAGGCTTTTACACACGGCAGAGCGTATGTCAAAGTGCACGAGTGGTGACGGTAATGTGTCACTAGCCCTGCACCTCTTGTCCTCTTACACCGGGAGCCGGTTTATTGGGAGCCTTTTGGTTTGAGTTATTACTCCAGCTGCACCGCCTTTATGAGTTTTTCCACCCAGTAAACAGATCATTACATGAATCTAGTATAAAAATAAAAGCATCACCCAGCTCAGTGTGATGAGGCTGTGGTGGATCAGCACCACTAAATCCGAGACCATGGTCTCAGCAGGAAAACTGGATAGTCCTCTTCAAGTAGGGAATGAGTCCTTCCCCCCAGAGAAGGAGTTCACGTATCTCGGAGTCCTGCCCTGGAGTTTGGGGACTATGATATGGCCCGGAGAATCAGAGTAGCAGGAGCGGTTTTGTGTTCGCTCTACTGCCCCATTGTAACGAATAGAGAGCCGAGCCAGAAGTCTGTCTTAGTTCCTGCTCTCAGCTCTCATGTTTGTGAGTACAAGCAGGCAAAATGGCACATCCAGCAGGGAGGAGGTGGCGAGGCGCTGGCCTTGGAACGCCTCAGGACCCCCTAGTCAGAGCTGGTCAGTGTGACCAGGGGAAGGTCCCTGCTAGAGCTGCTGCCTCTCGACCCGACCTTGGACTAGCGGTTGAAGATGACTTCAGCTTTTCAGAATCTGACTGTGATGGGAAGCATTGAGTTTTTGAGACCATAAAAGAGAGCCTCTGAGACACCGGATGTGTGCCGGTGGAAGATAACTGTCACAGATCAGAATAAAACAGAGAACTTCTCAGGTTTTCCACATGAAAGTGTTTAGGGAGCGTTCTTCTGCGGCCAGAGCCGGTTAGCTGTGTGAGAGTAGCTCCTGTAGGGAGCTGAACCATTTAAGTCTTGAACTGGTATTCAAAGTCCTCCTCAGAGGACAAGGTAAGGTAGACTCACGAGAGAGGCTAGACGGAATCAAAAGACGTTTTTAGAGCAGTTTTTCTTACTCCTACCTGAGTAATGAGCCCAAGTATTCACAGGGAAGAAAGAGAATAAAAACAGTACTTTTATTGGTGTAAATCCCCTGATGAATTAACAGAACAGGCTGAGAAGAGTTACAAGAAACAAATGGAGGAAAATTGTGACTATGAGGTTAAGAAAACTTCATTACATCCAGTTTATAGACGTTTCTTCCAGCTTTAGAGGCTTTTAGAGAGTTGTTGAATGGTTGGCGACGTGACGAAGACGCGCGCTGTCAAACTGTGTCTTAACTTAAAGCCAGTAGAGTTTTAGATGTCATAATTTGGCACAGACATGATGTCTTTCTCTCTGCGAATGTAATTTAAAAGATATGCAAAACAATCAGGATAGCGTGTCTCCAAACTGCCGTGTATCTCTTCAGTCAAAAGTTGATCTCAAACCATTAAGTTGCCGTTTGCAGAGAGAACTGATGTTCTCACAACTGCAGCTGGCGCAGCCGTAATCCACTTTGCCAGGTGTGACATTTGGAATTATTTACTGCCTCATTGGATCTGATTAGTGGCGGTGTTGATGCAGCGTCAGCATCTCCCACCTGTGATAAGGCTAAATACAATGATGGTATCTTAGTTTATATTAAGGTGAAAGAGATAAAAGTAAACACAAAATGAAGTTCGAACATACAGGAGATGTAGTTTGGGTGCTAACGGCACCGACTTCACTTGTTCTGCATCGACTTTGAATTTGTAGTCTAGTCAGGAAATGTGTGACTGGAGCAAAACAAGTAACACTGTGACCCTTGACCCTCCAGGTGTCCAGTCCCAGGTTGCGATGGTCAGGGTCATGTGACGGGGAAGTACGCGTCTCACAGAAGTGCATCGGGATGCCCAATAGCAGCCAAGAGACAGAAGGACGGATACCTAAATGGCATCCAGTTCACGTGGAAGTCCGGCAAGACGGAGGGGATGTCCTGTCCCACGCCGGGCTGCGACGGCTCGGGTCACGTCAGCGGCAGCTTCCTGACACATCGGAGGTGGGTCCTCAGGGGCAGGAGGACTAGTACCTTGTTGTGATGTCACCTTTTTGTATTCATATCTTGGGATTGTTTGATTTTGATGTTGTTGTGTATTTGGTAGATTCAGGAATCTCTGTATCAATCAACCTGATAATCAATGATGTTTATTGAGTCTTAAATAAAGTGTTGTTGTTACCCACAACAACGCCTGAATAGGTTGGTGTACGGACCACATGTACACAACTGTTTCAAGCCTTTAACTTCACACATTTAGATGAAGTTCACTCATCGTAGGACTTTTGCCTGTAAAAACTATTTTTATTTCTTTTGCAGTTAAAAAACAAGCCATTCTTTGTGTAATAAAGGAAGAAGTATGATCCAGTGTTTTTGGAGGTTGACCTGTGCTGGGTAATTAAAGTCAGGATATATCGACCTCGGCAGCATCCATTTTGATCATTGCTGTTGTTTCTCTCTCCCGTGTGCTCTCCGCTGTATTCTAAGTGCTGCACTAAATCCAGGATTACCCATTTACCCCTGACACTGATGGAATATTCCTTCATAACATCCCTATAAATACACCAGTTAGTAGACCATGTTGGCTGTGTGTGTGTGTGTGTGTGTGTGTGTTAAACATTGAAACAATGCTTCCTTTCTTGTTGCTTCCTCCAGTCTGTCGGGTTGTCCACGTGCCACCTCCGCCATGAGGAAAGCCAGGCTCTCCGGAGTGGAAATGCTAACAATAAAGCAGCAACGCGCCAGCAACGGTAACTACAACCAACACTCGCTCACACGACAGCAAACCAGGATCGTGATCGTGTGGAATGACCGGTTAGAATTCCAGATAATAAGCCAATCAGCAGGATATGTGGTTCTGGAAGTAGACCGCTGCTCAGGGCTTTAAATGTGGCTCCAGTCTGGAAGAACAGGATCAGGTTTAGACCTTGAACACTTCACACTGACCTGCTGGGACGCCCGGTGGGTCATGAGGGAAAAAGGCAAGATCGTGATGTAATTTGTCTCATTGTTGAGTTTTAATTAGCTCAAATGTAGAGTTGATGAGTCACAAGTCACAGAGATGTATGTGTCATTTTTAGAGCCATTCTTCACCTGAAAAGGGTTTTTGCCTTCCAAGAACTTACAAACATGTTTTGAGCTCACAAAGGAACCCCCCCCCCCCCCCCCCCCGCGCTTGACTTCTTTAACCACGCGTGTTTAGCTCACGCAGCGATGGAGAAAAATGGTAGTTGATTCCTACCCGAGGCCTTGCAGTCATGTGTCAGTTCCTCCTCTGTAGGACTGGAGCACGAAGAGGAACTCAAACAGCTGGACGAAGAAATCAAAGATTTAAGTGAATCAAATTCACAAGTGGAGGCGGACATGATCAAACTCCGAACGCAGGTACGTCTCTTCCTCTGCGACCTTCGTCATCAAGGTGTGCGTGAGTACCGAACTGTAAACACTCTGACCTCCTCTCCTCAGATCACAACTATGGAGTCCAGCCTGAAGTCCATAGAGGAGGAAAACAAGGTGATTGAACAGCAAAATGAATCTCTCCTGCATGAGCTGGCCAACCTCAGCCAGTCACTGATTAACAGTTTAGCTAATGTCCAGCTCCCTCATATGGTAAGGGCCACCAGGAACGGCAAGCCAGCAAGTTGCTGAATACTAATAACATGATGGCAACTTTATTTGTGTATTTAAGCGCAGCCTATCATGCATGCCAGAACTAAAACTGCTTGTCTTTCCAGTGAGGGAGAATTGTTCAATGAGGCTTGATTGGATATGTAGTTTGTTTGTTTGTTTTTTAACGTGCAATTCATGTGACCTGCGCTAGATGAGTGAGAAGTGTTTGTGCCTTCAAAGAGGTGTGAGGGCTTGTAACTGTCGCAGTTGCTGTGTAAAGTCTCCCCTTGTTGTCACTCAGTGTTCACCTTTGAGAAGTTGTTTCTTGTTTTGTTAGTTTTCTCCTCTTCGCTGTGCCATCCCCTCCTTCGCTCACCCTCCTCCCGCTTACTGGATCATTTACATCCATCGACAAGAGAATGAATTAAATGCCAGTTAAGCGCCCTTGTTTAAGAGGCAAGGTGTTTTTATAATCCCATCCACCTTTTTATATTTCAGCAGACGTAAAACGTTTGTGACTGTGGAGTAAAAAAACTAACATGTCATCCTACCACCAGTGGTCCCGGCTCTGTGTTTACAGCTGATCCGAGGTCTTCTTTATGTGTCTGTACTTGACATGACTCCATTTTGTGTTTTAAAGTGAGCTAATAGGAATGTTTACGCTCCTTCCCTCCATAGAAACCACTGGCTCTCAAGGAGCCTCCGCTTAGGAACAACAGCTGCTTACAGTTGCACCAGCAAGTAAGACTCACTGTTGCACCACACTTGGACATTCTTTCACTCCTCCAGAGATATGACAGACAAACACAGAGCATAGACTGGTACTCGCAGCGGTACAATAGGCTACGTGTTTCTGCTCCTGCAGGAGCCGATAAGCGAGCAGAACTTCGACGCCTACGTGACCACGCTAACGGACATGTACTCGAGCCAAGACCAGTACCAGAGTCCAGAAAACAAAGCCCTGCTGGAGAACATCAAGCAAGCCGTCCAAGGGATCCAAGTGTAACCGGCCGGCCTGCAGGTGCGACCGGTCAATCAAAGAGGCGGAGCTGTTGGTTCCCTCGGTGCGGAGCGGTTACTTATATAGTGTTATATATGATGAGTTCTCTTCTTTCAACAACAAAAAAAGAGGTATTATGCTTAGAGACCTTGAGGTCATTTCTTTTCTTTTTGGGTCTTGCTTTGAGGAAGAACATAAAGGAGTAAACAGCAAAATAGTTTTTGAGGACATTCACATTTTGTACGTTTTCATATGAGCTGACATAGTGTCATGTAATGTTTCTAGCTGCTCATGTATGCACATTTTTAGTGTATATTTCTGAACAGTAAGCTAATAATAATAACGGACCGTGAGTTCTTTTTATTGCTTGACAAGAAAGCGTTTTAGACGAAAAAAAAAAAAAAAAAAAGCTGAACTGGACAGTGAAATAAACCAAGAACAAAAAGAAAAAAAAACTACAAGCAAGGAGGAAGCAAATTATTTTTTCTCCTCACTTTGGACTCGCTGATTTTCGATGTTTTCTTCTTCTTGCGTGTAGGTGGTTCCAGAGCAAGAACTGGTTTGCGAATCGCTTTATTTTCTGACAATGCTTGAGACGATGTTTGTGTTTTGTTTCGATGGAGATGTATTCGCTGTAGGTGGGGGCATTTTTAACTGGTGCTGTAAATGAGTCTGGAGAGGAAACTGACGTGACGTTTGTATGAATGTATGTATGAACAGTTCTATTGTAAACATCATTACACGGAAACCCGATGGTGGAAATCCCATAATCTAGGAGAGCCAATTGACTCCTGGAGCACCTGGTTAAATAATCTCAAATGATGTGTAAAGACAATGACCCAGAGACACCAGATTCTAGCCTTCTTACTATCAAATCTGCTCCATTTCGGGACTTGCGTTGCTAGAATCAAGCAATATAATAATTTGTTTATAGAAGGTACGAGATGCAATCTGCAAAGGGGGGGGAAAAAAAGGTTGGGTATATGCAATTTCTTGTTTATAAGCATAGCGGGGTAACATGAATCTTTTTAATATATGTAAAATATTGATTTTTATACAAATCTTTTAATACAAAAAGCCTTTTTAAAAAGAAGAGGGAACCTGGACGTTGAGTTTTAGAAGTAAATCACTTTTTCTTTCTGTACGATTTTGCACAGGGACACCTTCGTTTCCATGTTTTGATGTTCTTACAGAAACTAAAAAGCAGTACCCGAGAGACTAAACGGAGGCTTTCAGAGGGTTTTGTAAAGAGTATTTATAGAGTATGACAGCGGGACTTACAGGGTCACTGTCCCCACTTATGTGCCAGTAGACTATTTGCACTTGTCCTTGAAGATATTATCCTTACATACGGCGGCGTGCAATTTTCCAGGTGACCTCTTTGGCACACGATTGGAGCAAGGAACTGCTTGGAGCCACTGTAGGTGTGGATTTAGTACCACTGAAACAGGAAGAACAGGGACTTGAAATCAGAGACGAGGATGATTATAACCACAGCAGTTGTACTGTAGGCTATTATCAACTGTAAAAACATTATCAATGTTCTTTCATTTCTGCTCTATTTTAGGAAGATGAAGTTATCCCCCAGCAGCACTTTATATCTAATCACTGTACAAAGGATTAAGTAGTCAATCAATTCAAGGTTTTAAAAAAAAAAAAAAAATGAAGGAAAAAAAAAAAAAGCAGAAGAAAACGAAGGCCTGGTGAGACCTTCGAGGGGTGATACAATCCAGCATCACGCCCACATGCCTGACTGTATGCACCCCTCCGTTCTGTCGTTCTAGTTGTTAGCGATCATTTTCGGAATTTGCCTTTTTCGAGAGCTAATGCAAAAAGGTGCTTGTCGTTCACCAGACTGAATCTCATCTATTGTACTTTACTGTCCTCCTGCAGGACTCTCCCTCCCATCGTCCATGACTGCATACGCCTTTTTCCACAGCATCGTGTCTGCAGCTTTTTGCCAATATAGTAACGCTTCAGTAGAGTAATAGCTAGTACCAGTTTTTGAATTAATTCTCATTATCAGTAAAAATGGAAAAAGGGATTCTAAAGCACAAACCGGCTGCTCATCTGATGTTGGTACATAAATAACAAATCTGAAAAGAGTTATCTGTGACTATCTATAGGGAACACAAAAAGGTCGTCACATATTTAGAATGCTGACTTTTCATAGAAATTATTGTGAAATCCATCAGAGTTTATTATTTTATTTGAGCCTTTTTCATTTGGAGATTGATTTCAGTGACCATTAACAAAGACTGGATTTTGTATAAACTATTGTGCTCTCTGTGGAACTGAAGTTTGATTTATTTTTGTACGACACAGCATGGATTTGTTGACATTTTAATTTTGCTATAAATGTGTGAGATCACAAGTTGCTGTGATATTTCATTTATAAATTGTGAACTTTGTACAATTTTTGTCATGCTGGATGTTGACACATCTTACTCTGAATAAAGAAAAAATGTGTTGCCAGAGGCCTGTAAAAGGACAGATTTTCTTGTTTTTGTCATTATGCAGTGCGATGATTGTGCACATGGTCGTGTGAACTGTAAAAAAAAAAAAAAATAACACGGTGAAGTATCAGCCAGCAGATGTCAGCACATCCCAGCTAGATGATCCACCGCAGCTCCCCCAGCGACAAAATTAGGAGTTAAAATGTTAGAATTCTCTCTAGATTCGCTCTGTCTTGTCCTCAAAAGGATCCCCTTGTCTTTATTGTGGACGCTGGTTTTAAACACAATGGTTTTAATCAGGATGCAGGTGCAGCTCACTCCACCGTGTGCTCACGCCTCCTCCAGCGTGAGGCGTGTTTGACCTGCTGTCTCCAGCCGTTCACAGACTCCCAGCAGACCATTTACGAGTGTTTGCACAGGCAGGGCAGCGAGACCTGTAACTCCTCCTGTAAAACCAGTGCACCAGTTCATAAACACGAGAGAAGCTGGTCCTTCTTTAGGATTTAAGATGGCTTGGAAGCCACTTCGCTGACTTAAAGGGATCGTTCACCCGAAGATGAAAGTTCTCTCATCGGCTGTTCGTGTCTGCTAAACTCTGCTGGAGCTCGAGCCGGAGAGTCCCGGCTTCAACTGTAGATAAATGCAAATGATCTCTTTTGCAGGTCCGTCGTCTTTAATGTAACACTCATCTCCAAACCAGCTAATAAACCTGTTAATTTGGTTGTTAAGTACAAATTTCCCTCTGAACTATGAGGCAGAGGAAGGATCACGAAGCAGCAAGCAAATACTCAGCCACAAGAACACACGCATCCATCAAATATGTCTGTGTATATTTACTATGATATCTGAAAACCCATCTTTTTCCCCCTCCGTAACTTTTCTTGAAAATGACTTTCAAGTGAAATTCTTTTTTGGAAAAACAAAGAATGCTTCATAAACTTGAAGTTACGGATGGGTTTCCCTCAGTGTTCCTCAAAATAAAGGAGTGCTGCATTGAAATGTTCATTTTGGCCGTCTCTCGCTGAGAAAACGCGACTTGTGCCCACAAAGATCCGTTTAATGTTGGCTAAAAACTAACAAAGGTGCCCACCTTTAGGCTACGTAAGTCTCCTGACGATATCTGACAGGTATGTCTCACTGTTGATGAATATGTCAATTTAAAATTGTTTGATTTATCATCTAGAGAAACTGATAATGAAGAAATGAAATGAAATATATTGAAATAATTCAAAATAAATTAATTTAAATTGTTTATTTCTGTGCATTAAAAGGCATAGGCTTTGTTATTATTTATGTTAAGTCAGGAGTTATGATGAAGAATATTTCAGCACATATTTCTGATCCCCTGCAAGTGCAACCGAGTCATTCGTTACGTCTGAAACTGGGAACGTCGCCAATGTCTGAGAGATCTTTGCCAAAAAAGATCTCACAACATAAAAGTTTATGTTCTATATCTGAACGTCAACAGGTGGGAACCATCCTTCACGGTCCTCATCCTTTTAGCCTCCGTCTTTTTTTCTTCTTCTTCTTTTCCTTTTGTTTTATGAGATGACTTTTTGTTGCTGTCGTCTGTCGGTTACACTGGAAGAATGGCCACAAGACGAGATTTAATTGAGCGTCAGAGGAATTCTTCATCGGAGCTCTCTGTGCGTGCGAGATCTACGAGCGTCCGTGTTTTCTGTCCTCCTCTCAGGCTACAAAGCAGCTTGGAAGGAGAAAGCACAGGGAGGCAAATGGTGTCAGTTTCCCATAAGTCTCTGGGGCTCCATCTGACAACGCCGCCTGGAGTATGCAAGTATTATCCTCCATCAATAATTTTTTAATCAGATTTATTTGTCAGAGCGGCTTTTGGAGGAGTTACTATGGGTCATTCATCATCCAGCAACGAGGCCTGAAATATGAATAAACTGCGGTGCGTAAGACGCAAGAAGACACAGTAATAAGTTAATGTATAGAGAGAGATAGAATACTACTACTGACTACACATGCTGACATGAATACACTGATGGTACTACAGCATCTATTTAGAAATCTACAATATCCAAATTGAGTCAAATTTCTGATAATTATCCAGTTCTGATGTTTTTGGTTTTTTTTAATGATTGTTTGTAGCTCCAAAATGGAGGATGGGGTGTCAATTGTCATTAAACGAGTCGTGTGTGTGTGTGTGTGTGTGTGTGTGTGTGTGTGTGTGTGTGTAACAAATTACTCAGGCCTGCTTTTAAAAAATAACTCAAATTTACTGGCATTGTTGTGTCACCCCGTGTTGAGAGGCAGTCATGCTCACATCCGCCAGCAGATGTCAGCAAAATCAAAGAAAATCAACAAGAGTTTGACCGTCCAGAGATGTCATTGCTGATAGATGACTTCAACACTTGGAGGAAACGTCCCTATAAGCCTAAAGTAGTCTGGATAACTAGAGGTTACCTATGTTTGGTTATCACTTTCCGCAGAGGCTACTTAGACGTGTAATTTCCAGGTTGATTCGTGCTCCAGTAACCTGAAATATGCCCACCACCAGCACATCGGAATGGCCTCTGCAACCTGCTGAAAATGTGAGCTTTCCCTTCTTATTCCTTTGCTCATTTTTTGGGGGGTCATATCTAACTATTTCAACTATTCTAACTATTAATCCAACTATTTGAAGATATATATATATAAAATCAACCAAATCAACAGTGTGATTGTGAGGCCCTGCTCGTGTAAATGTATTAATTAATGTGTAAATTGTATAATTTACCTATGAGTTGGATCAGTATCACCCCGCCACACATGAGGTAAAGTCGGCCTGATTGAGTCATGTGTTGTAACTTTATTACTATCATGACTATAACTAGTTACATGTTAACCAGTAGTGGCAGAAGTACACTTTTCATTTAAGTAAAAGTAGAAATACCCAGATAAGAAAGAAAAAAAACTCCATTCAAAGTCCCGAGTAGTTGGTATTGAGTTTATGAAATTATCAAATAAAAAAGACACATTCTACATGATTACGTCAATAAAATAGCAAAGGATGCATTATTGTGTGTGTGTGTGTTTTGTTTTTTTTTACCACTGATTTGGCTAATCAAGCTAATAACTGACGTTTAGCTGATGGTTTAAAGGCTTCGCAGTACATTTATATTGGAAATTCACAGTTTATTTTATTTCTCAGTGTAATTTACGATGTTTTAGTAGCACAAACGTGAATAAATTTACATGCGAAAAGTTGTGCCGAATTAAAATGTTTTTGTGGGTTTTTTTTTAAAGGGCGTCGTCTCTAAAAGTTTGGCTGTTGCTAGGGGATACTAATATACTAATAACGTTTTTAAGCTAGCGCTAGCGACAGATTCTGTTGTGTATAACACACTGCCCCACTTCTCTCGCTCTCTCTCTCTCTCTCTCTCTGGTTCAGTGTGTGTGTGTGTGTGTGTGTGTGTGTGTGTGTCCCAGTGGAGCTAGCTCTCCGGCAGTGTGTGAGAGAGGGGCAGCTGGCGGTCTGTGCTCGGCTCGGCTCACTGCTAGCAATGGCGCTGCGGGCTGCCCAGCTCTCTCTCCTCGTCGTGGCTTTGCTAATGCTCGCTAGCGGACCACATTTTGTACTTTGCTGTCCGAGTCGCTGTTTATGTTTCCGAACCACCGTGAGATGTATGCATCTAAACCTGGAAACGGTGCCGGCGGTCTCTCCTCAGACTACCATTCTGTAAGTAGCTTTTTTTTTTTTTTCCTGTTTAAAAAAAACAAAAAAAACCCCTAACGGGAACTCGACTGAGCAGACGAGAGGGCAGGGAATATGGACTTCTTTTTTTTTTTTTTTACAGGTCAATATTGAAGTTTGAAACTTTTTTTGTTGAGGCTCCTGATTTTGAGTTGGACTGTAAACAAAAACAAAAACAAAAAAAAAGGAATTATTTAGGAATAATGGGACCAGTGGTGGTGCAAAAAAAAAAAAAAAAAAAGGGAATTGCAAAGTTACAGGGAAGTTTTTTTTTCCCCAACAAGTTAGGACACCTGCCAGTGAGTTAAGCTGTTGGCTGTAGAGGTTAATGAACGGGGTTTTAAGGGTCACACAGCTGGAGGAGCAAGCTGCTAACACTTGGGAGGCTCTTCACTAGAGGTTCTTGCGTGATGACCTACTGCAAATATCAATCTCATGGAGTAATGATTTTTTTTTTTATTTTAATTGCAAACAGTGAGATTGCAGTGTGAATCGCTCCTCCAGTCATGGTTGGGTGCTGTTTCCCATCAATCATTGCTTCGTGTAATATGCAGTAGTTTCCTTCGTTTATGTTGAAAAAAAAAAAGCGATGTGTTCAGAGGGATTTTAATGCATTGCTTAAACACCATGTTTGACCTTTTCTCTGAGATGAAAGGAAGGAAAGGCTTCTCATTTGCCCAGCACTGGTGAATGTGTCCTGGATGTCAGGGGCCCTCTGCTTCAGTCACCCAGTGAAACAATTTCCTTTTATGATGTAGCTGCCGGGCCACAATGAAAGAGCACAAAGCTTCAGATCAGTCCGATCTACCGAATACATGGCACCCTTTGTCTCTAATTGGCCACTGCAATCTTGTTGTGAATTTCAGCCCACAATGCATGCAGCTATAAATAGCGACATTGAGCCTGTATGAAGTGGGACAAAGGGACAACTTAGTTAGCCTGAGCCACCCCAGCCACAGCAGCATAGTCAGATTTAGCCTCATCCCGGGGTCAACCCGCATCCATGAAGGGAACGGTGGAAGTCCACCCTTCACCACAGCGGTGAAAGGTTTCTTTGGGTCCCCTGGTGGACGTGTCTGATCAGAGCAGGGAAACTTGCATGCTGTTGAGCTTTGAAGCTGCAGCCGTTCATCCCCTTCCCTTCCATCCCCTGCTGCTGCTGCTGCTGCTGCTGCTGCTCTCATGTCAGGACATGGCAACCCAGCTGTCCCTCAGCCTGCTACATAACACATTAAACACATCACTGGTCCCCCTGCAGTCCACCATCAACTCTACACTAAACCGGAGTTCACCCAGGCACTGTTGTGAGGGATGTCGAGAATGAGGACCAGGAATGTCTGTCAAATTAATCCTCAAAACACCACAGCAGACAGAGTGGATCCAAAACATGTCCTTGAACAGAGACACGGTACGTGGGAGACTGTAACCTTTAAACTGAGGAATATTTGTCTCCATCTTTGGATTGATTTTAGGCAGTAATCTGGCACTTGAGGTCTCAAGGATTTGAGTTATTCCTGTAGATCTTGGGAAGTTTGGAGTTGACATCTGGTGAAGATTCTCTATAGCCGATCACCATGGAGACCAGTGACGTACATGTTTAAGACACTGCATTTCTGCAAACATTTGGCAGCACTCCTCAGTTGGGATTACAGAAGAATTTTAAAGTGTCAGTTGGTGTAACAGACTAAAAGAAGTACAGCAGTAATTATTCATTTGTGATCAAATCTTAAAAACCAACTCTCTGAGGTCTGTTGAATGGAACATGCCGACATTTTAGGAAATCCGCTCATTGTCCACTGCTGTTAGAGTCAGTCAAACATTAAGTTCGCTCTTCTGTGTCCGTGTGCGTCACAGAGCTCCGGACTGCTGCTGAATGACTGACTGCTAGTTAGCTTAGCTTATTTTAGCTGAGCTTAGTTTAGTTTCTGAAGCCTGAAGTTCCTCCTCTGTGTATATTCCGGATCAGATTGATGAGGATGTGGGTCCTGGTTTGTCCAGAAGTCATCTTCCTTATCTTCTCTTGTAAAGTCTGACATGATTAGTAGCAGCAGTTGCACTTCCAGTCATCAACAAACTGTGTTGAATCTCTGCACCCGGTCAGGAAAGTAGTTCCAGGTTTGTATCTGACTTAAAAAAAAACTAAAAAAAACTCATCTGACAATTTTCAACCGTTTTTTTTTTCAAGGTGAATGTGAAGCCCATTCCCAGTTCTCTTAAGGTGGGCATAGAAAGTTTTGGAGAAAAGTTTATTTAATGACTTTGAGATGTTTTCCTCCACTTATAGCGTTCATTGCTGCTAAGCTAACTGGTAGTCCACCATCCGGTGGGGGGGTCTGGAGCTCTGTAGTGTACACAGAGAGGAGAGAGAGGTTTCTATCTGCTTGTCAGGCTCTAAAAATGATTTGCAAGTCTATTCCTCCAAAAGCTGGCATGTTCCTTTCAAGATTAGTAGCATTGGGGGGCAACGTCATGTTTCTTTCACAGGCTCATCTTAACGGGAGGGGAACCACAGCACATGGAGACGTGTTACTCATCTTTGTTGGATGTATGATGTGCGCTTGATCGGCAATAAGAGCCTTGTCTTTCCTTCAGCTGATCCAAAAAAAACTTCCTGGCGATACATCTGGAGGCTGGCTGACTGGGGAAACTCCTGAATGGTATATCTTTGTAGCCATAAAAATTAAATCCATTTGGAAAAGAACAAGAATGTGATTTCTTGATAGCAGGTCTTCCCTCTGGGTCACTGGGGTGGAGCATCAGCAGTGTAGTCGCGCTGATCCGTGGGATCTGTGCCAACACCTTTCCTACATGACACTTGGACCAGAAACAGTGACATTTTTTTCCCCACGGTTTATTTATTCCAGCAGGCATGTGTTTTTCAGCTGTTTTCTCCAAGGACTCTCTGTTTGAGGCATGATAGTAAATCGTGTTTCCTCTCTGTAATGACTCCTCTGCATATCTTCTCAGGGTTTTGGAGAAATGATCCTCCAGCTCTTGTTTTGAGCAGGATTGGTGTAACCTTGGCAGCCTCAGAATCAGGCTGAACATGTCAGCTGTGCATCTTTGTCACTTTTTTAATCATTTTCAGTGTCAGTATCAGTATTTTGGAAGTTGCTTTATAATGTCACAATGACTTTTTCCCCATATTTGAATGGTTTGGTTGTTGTCTGAAAGCTTCTGCTCAAGAGAATACAAACTGCCTGGCAGCTTCCCCAGGGGGGCTCCAGACAGTAAAGGGAGGTGAAATCAGTTAAGGACACCATTTAGAACAGCCTTGTTTTTTTTTTCTCACAACTTCAGAGTGGTCTTGATTGCAACTGTGGGCATCCAGACAAAGCCTAAGTAATGTTAGAGGAGCACCGTCTTCCAAGCTCTGTCGAAGGGGAACGTCCACCGTGAAAACCTCTGCTCCAGATATTTTTGTCTCACTGTTTACTTGATGAGTCATCCTCCAGTTGTGCATCAGGTGATGTAACACACAAGACAACATAGTTTCTACATTTGGATGCTAGAGCATCACTGTACACTTATAGCACATCTGGTAGCAGTTGTGAATCTGTTAACACGCGAGTGCATGAAGTGACTTTTGTGTCCTCCGATGATTCAAGCATCACGCTTGTCATTAAGTGTGTGCAGTAATTCAGTTGTGATGACTTGTACACAGTTTCCAAGTATGTTGAACCGTGACGCTACACAGATGTCGTGTAGACCTCGTGAGAAGTTGCAGTTGGGGATTGTATGGCTGCGTGTGTCAAGTGAATAGCAGTGTTGAATGGAGCGAGTGTGTTTGTGGGTGCAGTGAGGCTGGTGAGTCAGTTCAGCCCGGGTCGGTGTCACAGTGTCATCAGGCCATAGACTTGATTGAATAACTTGGTTCTGATTATTAATGACCATGACAAGTATGGAAGGTCATCGACTGGAGGAACCGGGAACTAAGGTTACAGGAACGGCTCCTTTACTGTAAAGCTCAAACTTACTCCCGAGCACAGTCTTGTGTCACAGTACCACTTTGTTACTGAGGAGGGGGTAGTGAGTCACTGTACTCTAAATTTACCCCAGTATGTCTTTCTCCACACTAAACCAGCCCTGAAAGAGGTCCAGGGGCAGTTCCTGAGGTTTGACAAACCCTGAAATGGCCTGTAGACACATTTCTATGGCACCGTCCATGGAGTCCTGAATGGTTACCTACCTGGTGGCTGGCTGCCTGCCTTCTTTCACTGTCTAAATGTCTTGAAGGTCTTTTACACCTCAGCCTGAGCACCGCCCTACAACAGTGGCCTGGTCTGACTGAGTGACAGTGTTAGTGTGTCAGGGAGGGAAAGCAGAGTTCCATTGTGTGGAATTTGCTGCAGTCAGGCTTTGTGAGGCGTTCAGTCTCTGCAGCATTATGGAATGCAAAGCCAGAAATCCCCAAAGCTTTGCTCATTTGCACAGAGAGATTGGGCCCAAGATAGTTGTTGAAAGGAACTCCCCTTTTCTGTGCCCATCCAATTCAGGACAGCTGGCCAATCTGGGGGAACACGGTTTCACATTTCTTTTAAATTAGTTCCTGAAAACGTGTCTTGGATAAACATGAAATTCTGGTTATTTTAAAGCAGGCCTTTATTTTAAAAGTCACATTGGCAAAAGACACTGATTAGATCTCACTTCACACTTCTCAGGGTGTGTTCTCCATGTGGTCCAACACAATGAGGTCAACGACATACAAACTCTTCAACCCAAATTGAATTAATTAATTAAAGTTTAAAAGTAGTTGTTGGTAAGACGCAACATGACTCAGCAGTCATTCTAGCTGCTCTATGGAGGCTCACTGAGTTGCATGAGTGTTTTCTGCTTTTATTTAAAACTCTGGATATATTCAGAGAGTTGAATATGGAACTACAAGGCTTTCAGTTCGTTCCGTTGGTCAACTTCAGGTCTGCAAGGGAAACTGTTCCCTGTTGCTCCAAAACTGATGATGGGAAACATCAAAGTGCAACAAAAAAAATCCATTACTACTCTTTTGTGCTATGAATGTTGAATTTATGATGGATTTGCTTTTGTAAAACCTTCTCAGAACCTAGAGAACAAGAACATTTCTGTGTGTGTGACATCATCCCAGTTTAGGAGATTATGGGCCAAGCGGGAAGTCATGGGCAGGTCCATTTGGGTGGAACATTAATGTGCATGTGCAGTGTACAATGTGGAGACAAACCTGGAAGCTAGAACTCGTCTCTGGCTCATTCTCAGCTAGCAATTTTAATGCAAGTTGAACGTGCACCATTTTGGAGTTTCAGTTCTGCTGATGGGGTCTGTTATACATTCTGCCTCAGCAAATGACAGTACTACCTTATATAATGTGATGCAGTGCAGGAGAAACTGAATGAGAGATAATAGATTTTGTGTGAGCGAGTGAAATGTAACAATGAATGGGTGAGATAAGGTCGAACGAAACAATTGATCCAGACGACAACATGGCTGATGGTGAGAATGAGATGTAGAAGTCGAACCAAGTTCTTTTGGCGAGAGAAATATGGGGGGGGGCATTCACATTCTGTGGTGGGGATTTTTTTGTTGTATTTATTCACACAAGATGAGGAAAATCATAATTGCATGTATTTCAAGCAGTGATTTTTGTTTTGTTTTTTCATAGCAGCACAGCAGGGTAACGCCACAAATTTATTTAATCACCTTGACCGTAACCACAAACCGCTAAGTGATGAAGTTGTAAAAAGTCAGTCGGAAATCGTCCAACCACTTACTCTCAAAGTGATTTTAGTACTGTGACTGTTAGTGTATCAAAATGTGGTAAAGTCTTGGGTTTATCTGTCGACTGGGATTGTCGAGGTCCTCTTGAGGGCTGCAGTTCTTTTAGCTGTTGCCTTTTTAATTCTCTGTGGTGTGCAGTAAAAAGGCTGTGACGCAAATGGAAGTGACTACGTTATGTAGAGAGTAAAAAGGCCCAGGTTGACAGTAACTGTATCATTCACTTTGGATTGTCTCAGACAGACATGTGCTGTCATTTGAATACAGACAGTGGTTTGTCTGCTGAGAAAAAATGTTAACCAGCTTAAGAAATATCTGTCATGCATCAGCATAAATCAGCCAGCGTGCAGTCATTGACCCTGTCCAGCTGTAGACTGCACATTTCTAAGGAAACCAAGATGGGACAGTGGATAAAGAGAATTTCGAAGGCTTTGGTCAGCTTTCTGTTGGACTAGTGACTTGAGTTGGATTGATTTCTGGTTTTGCCAGTCTGGTGTATAAGCTTAAACTGGTTTCCTTTTATGCAAATCCACCAAACTGACATTTGTCATTCTTGTAAATTCAAAAGCCACATATCAGCAACGTGTGCCGAGAGCGTCACTGTGTGAAATGCCTCTCATATTGAGTTAGTAATAAATAGTGTGATTAACATCACAATGTGTGCTTGTAACCAGTCTAAGTAGCTGCTGGTGTCTGTCTGACAGACTGTGAGTCTAAGTGGCAACATGAAGATCAGATTGCAGAATGGTGGCTGCAGACGGCACATGCTGGGTTTGTTTACTAGAAAGTTCATGTGTTTGGGGGTGACAATGAGACGATGATAAGGCAGGAAAAACCAAGTAACTTGTTGCTTCTCTCATTCTCCGAGCTCACATTTAAAGTGCATTTTAATTCAGCTGAATTCTAAATAAAGCTGTTCTCAGTTAAGTTTTTTTTTCCTTTTCTGATGTAAGACAACTGGACGTGTATGATCTAGGGACTTAAACTGGGCTAATTAACATTACATTTAACGATGTTTCATAACCACAATGTTGTCTGACAAAAGCACCATAAAGATATTGTAACCACAATGACACGGGACATCGGATCCTGTTCATTTTCTACGGAGAACAGGCAATCCAACCTCATGCACAATGTAGCACATCAGGGCGCTTGATGTATCTGAATGCTGAGTCCAGCTCATGAGCGCTAGCTTCAACTGAAACAGATCATGTCCCCTTTTGCAAATCAAGTCACTCGACTGTGTATTCATTCTTTGACTCTTGCTGTACATCAGCACTCCCCGTACAGGAAATAAGTCCATGTCATCGTTACACAAGTTACATTTCGAAGAGAACCATCGTAGCCATGTTTAGAGATCCCTAGTTTACTGTTCCTGCAACCAAGCGAGAAGCCAGCCATGTTCTTGTTTAACCAATAATGACTCACGCAGTCCTGAGAGCCTGTGGCAAGTCAGCTTGGGCATGTGTGACAAAGCGAAACAACTCCCCTGACCAGTGAGAGAGAGGGAGAGAAAGAGGTCCACACATGGCATTCAGATGCTCGTAGAGTTGGGTAGCAGCCAGGTTCACTCATTGTCTTGGCTCGGACAAGAATTTACAGAAACCTCTTCTGAAATTTTCCTTGCAGCGAGTCAACATATGCACAGTTCAGTTTCATATGATTTTTATTCTCTCAGTAAATGCACATTTGTTCAAACTTACATAGGTAAACAGATTTGGTATATGCATGGGTCAGTGATTGATATTCTTGTGTTTTGACAGCATTTCAAACACATGGATTCTGGCCGATTTTGTCTTGATTTGTGCATTCAAGAACCTTGCCACCACGGATATTAGATGTTTATTGGCACTGCCGACCGATTACTCATATCCAGGTCAGCTAACACATCTGTGAGCAAAGCATATAAACTTTGCACTTGCACCTGATTGTCTGCACAGTGGTTATAACAACAAACACTAAGTAGAAAGCCCTGAAGTTCATAGCGACATCAACCCAGGCTGCCTGAAATTAGACTGAAATTTAAAGCGATACTTCCCCCAAAGGGGTTTTTTGTTTTGCCTTTCAAGTACTCACAAATGGTGTTTGTTTACCCCCCAAAGCCATTTCCCCTTCCGTATTATTTTAATGCAGAAAGAGCCAGCCAAATATGTTTAGCTTGAAGCTAATGAGCACTTATGGCTAAAATATCAGCAGCAGCAACAACAACAACACCACACACAGAAAAAAAAAAACAACTTTTTTTTGCTTCTTTTAATGGTCATACACTTAGTTATCCACACATGCATTCATTTGACCTAAAAATAACTGTATCACTTCCATTTAGGGGCTGATTCACCGTAGCAGCAAGTTCAACCAACTTTGTATACTTAGATGAACAAACTTGCTCACAGTACTAACCACTGCACCACCGTGCAGCCCACTTTGTGTTAATATCAAATCAAAGTGCTTGGTACCCGAGCGTTGTGAATTATTCAGGGAAATGCGATAGAGATATTGCATACATACATTTTGGGACAATTTTGCTGTAGTTAGCCGTCAACCAACGTTAGCACAAAGCTAAAAAGACGTGGCTGGATCTTTTTGCATTCTGCCCTAACAGGGAGTAATGAAGGAAGGAAAAAATCTTTGTGAGCTCAAGACAACTATTTGTGAGACCTTTAAAATACAATTATTGAGTAAAGTATCACTTTAAGATGGACTAGCTATTTTTAATCAAAGAGACCAGTGGCTTCTCCTGCAACTTATCCCAAGTATCACACTGTAATGTCACAGCAAAAATTAATGATTTCATAGGAAGATAGGAGGAAGCTCATATCTGTGAAGTAAGGAACATGTGGAGGATGAATCCAGATGATGGATGATAGGTGTTCCACACAAGCTCCACGGAGGCGGTCCTTGTTATTCCAGAGGGCCACTGTGATGCATAAAGTCTCTCTAGTGCCCATAAAAGTAAACAAACCTTCCCTTTTGTTTTCCTTTTTTCCAAGTTGAAATGTTGTTGGCTGAATGTTTGAGTTTGTTTGTTGTTGTGGATGTTGCCACAGTGCAAGCGTTATCATTCTATATCCTTTTCTCTCTGTTGGATGATATATCGTTGGCTGGTACGTAGTTTCCTGATGGCTAAACTACTGTTTGCAGTGCTGTGATTTCATTCACTTGTGCCTGTGAATGAAAGATTGTGTTCAGTAGTGGAAGCCACAGAGAGAGAGAGAGAGAGAGAGAGAGAGAGCGGTGACATGTGCTGATTATGTGATCAGCTGTAGTTTTAGTACATTCAATTTGAAATGAATAGACGCAGCACGCGCTCTCTGCAGACCGGCCAAGTCACTGTTTGCACTGCTGCGCTTTCCAGTGAGTCTCAAAGACAACTGACAGATTCCTTCACTCTGATATTCACTTTACATACTATTTGGACAAGATTCTGCTGAAGAAAAAAAACAACCTCTGAGACGCAATGTATTTGTATGGATCTGGGTCTCAAGACACAGAGAGACTTTAGGGCAAAGTTTGCGAGTTCCTCACACATTGGAAATAAAGGGTAAACACTACATCTCCCTACCTTGCTGTGCTGTAGGAATTTTATACTGCAACTGACTTCAGCAATCTCCTCCAATGAGTTTGGTGCCAGAAGTTTAGAGCACAAGCAGGTTAAATCATTTGCTGTGTCACCACAGTGGAACCTCGTCTTTAACCTGTTTGACATAGCTATTTTATCCATTTGCAAAAGTGAAAACATGTAGAGCAGTGAATAATTAAATATACCAGACACAGGCTAAAGATCTCCAGATTCTACAATCACAGACAGAAGGTGGACAGAAGTGACACACACACACACACAGCCTTTAAAAGTTTCAAAACAAATGGTAAAGTCAGGATTTTGAGTGAAAACTAATTCAAATGAATGAAATACTAAAAATGCTACTTCCATTGCACTGAAGTCTTGCTGAGAGAATTTTGTCATATGAAATACAGAGTTCCTGTTTGCTCAGTTAAATGATATCCCATGTGGAATCATTAACACAGGGATGGGTGGCAGCCAGTTAGAGTCCAGTCCAGCATCCGGTCCCTGGTGCTGCGAAGGACATCAGTGTGTCAGCATCACTGTAGTTGCATTTCCGTCTCGCTCTTTCTCTGCACATTTTCATTTTGTGCATAAAAATGAGTGGAAATTCAAATTATAGAAGTACAGCAAGAAGGTTTTTTATTGTAGAGGGAGGTGGAAAAGTTGTTGTATTGATAAAAGATGAATAAAAATAAAATGCATTGGAAACAGATTCAGTGAAGAGATGATAACTGTCAGGAAGACGGGAAAAATGGGACACAGTCGCGGACCCGGAAGTCCTAAAGTTAACCCAGAGGGTTAACCACTAAGGTCACTAGTGGACTACCAAATGGGAAAAAAAAACACCGCTGCCAAGCAGCTGAAACCCCAACTAGACTCCCAAAACAAAGAGGACTGTAGCTTCCCAGCTACAGCTACTTGCCCTAAGACGACAAAACCCAAAAAGACCTACAAGGCCACTCCACAAAAGGCAGAACCAAAACAAAACCCCATAAGACAGTGGAATCACACAGAGAGGTTCAATGTGGAGCTCCTGTGGATTCCCCTGTTTCTAACACCTATAGAAGACTGAACAGTGCTTTTTCCTTCGCTCTCAGTGAGACAATGAGTCAGCACTGAGCAGAGGAGCCAAGGGCTAGATATAGGTTAGCCACACCTGGGCCACATCAAGGGCAATTATGTCTCACACCTGACACTGCTCAGGTAATCAGCCAGTGGAGCCCAGTGTGTGGCCTGTGTGAGGAAACCCTCACAGATAACAATGAACACGTGATGGTCAGGTCATCAGAGCTGTTACATGAGTTCAAAACTCTCAAATCCATCATCCCAGAATAAGTTTATATCCATCCTGTTGTTATGTTCGCCTTTGTGTGTGTCTGTGTTGATCTGAGGTATGACTGGAGTCCGCGGCCTACTGCTCACCTTGATGAACAAACCCCTAAAGTTCACATTCAGTAATGGATGGAAACACATGGATTCTCATTTTGTTTTGCAGGATTTCAAGACTTTTGTTCAAATTTGCAATACATTTAGATCGCCTCCAGATGTGTACATGCTTACTTTCTATCTCTTTTATCTGACTGTATATTATTGCTAGAGCAGCCAGTTACTGAAGTCACTCGCTGAAATTTTGAATTAGGGGCATTAAATGTGGATCCTCATGCTTTTTGGCAGGAAACCTCACTCAGTGTTTCCATAAAGCTACTGTGTACTCTCTTGAATTCCCTTAAGAATCTGTACTTTTAACCCGCTGAGTAGAGCCTTTGGTATGTTAGATGTTTATAATAATACTTTGACTTGTAAGTACAGTCTTTCTTCTGTGTGGTGCAAGAGTAACTCTGTCCCTAAATCACCCCGGTGCACTCAATAGGACTGTAGCTTCATCTCAGACACAGTGTTCCCAAAACACTGCAGGCAGATTGTCAGTATTGCCTAGTCTAAATAGGTCATTCTAATTATCTCTTCAGAAATATAAGACTTGTGTTTAGTTTATGCCAGAAAGCTGCAGCACAAACAAAGGGTAAAATCATTCAAAACTCTTTCCAAGAGTGAATCCTTTGACCTCTGTTGGCTCTGGTCTTATCAGTATGACATATTGAACTATGGCTATGCCATCCTGTGTGAGTACATGACAAATTCCTTTGTTTTCTAAAAATAGATTAAATGATCTTTTGTTCTGCCCTCACAGTATTGGTGCTTTTGTTGTCAAATTCCCATGGTTCCCTCATTACTGGGCCAGGGAAGCTGTTCACTCTCAGGCTTTTTGTTTAGGCATAACTCGGAAGAGTCTGTCAGCCCCTCTGCAGGGCTGTTAGTCTTGCTGTTTTATAGTCCCCCTCTGGAACAGTGCCATGAAAACACATTAATGGGAGTTAAAACACTGAGTTAATAAGTCCTGGATCAAATGCCATAAAATGTACAGTAATCTGCGCTAATTTCTGATGACAACATCAAGTTGTTTCTTGTCATCCCGTGTTTGTTTGAGAGGGTCTCACAAAACCTGTCTTTACAAGGTGTCCCAAGTACTTATTTGTTCCGTTTGTTGAGTGACTCATTTTCATCTCCCACTTTTTCCTTGTTCCTAATCCTTCACAATCACAAAGCAGCTTTGTGGACCATCGAGCCCCTCGGACCCAGTAGTCAAACAGTCGTCGATTGTTGCTTTTAGCTTCTAGAAAGAAAGAGCTGTGCTACTGTGGTGGATCTGGTTGATTCACATGATGACATTGATTCATGTCAAGTGTGATTAGTGCAAAAATCTTTGACTTTCCCTGTTATGATGGCTGGACAGGTTCAACACACACACATACATACACACACACAAACACACACACACACACTCTCTGATGTTATGAGCTGATCTCCGGCAGACACACACTCAGTCCAGTTCAGTGTACCAGGGCTGCCCTTCCATAATCAAATGCCACTTTTCACTCACTGCAAGCCTGAGAGCACTCATGGGAAATATCAGTGTGTCATCAGCTCCATTACTCCCAGTACACTCCAATCAGATGAGCCACTCTTTCCCTCCCATCGACAGCTGATGCTTTAAACACACTCTTGTTGACCTTATTTAGCCTTCCCTGCAAGGAAACCTTGAACGTGCGCGCATGCACACACACACACATGCACATGCACTCTTCAACAGCAGAAATAACATACCATCTAGAAACAAGGACAAACAGTTCATTTAGTCACATCAATTTATAGAGAAGAAGACAGGGCTAACAACGTTGTAGCTTATTTTAAAAACAGCTAGTTTTCATTCATAAAGCTCATATTTACAATTTCATTGAGAATAACTGCACTCCTCACAATCCTAAAGTGGCCTTGGAAATGCATACTGAACCAGACACTGTCGGATATTTTGAATTTCACAAGCTCCCGCCATCATTTGAGGGGAACCTGGCTGCAGAAGCACGATTTCCCTACCTG